>NC_044316.2:12611524-13211524 GCF_007474595.2 Lynx canadensis
CCCGCCCCCGCTCCCCGCTGGCGATCCCGGCCCCCTTTGCCCTGTCGGGGCGGCTCGCGCCGAGGCCGAGTCGCGCGCGGGGCTGCGCCCCGGGGATGCGTGCCCCGGCGGCGGCCCGCGGGACGCCGCGGCGTCGCCCGCCGCTGCGCGCTTCCCCCCGGGTTGCGGCCCCGCCGCGCACTGCGTGCCCCGAGCCCGCGTTGTCGCGGGGGCGGTGTGGTTCTCCGCGGGGGTTTTCGTGGTTGGAGGCGTGCCGCGCCGTCCGCCGGGCCCGGCCCGGGGCCGCGGCGGGAGCGCGGGGCACGTGGGACGTGTGGGGGGGAAGGCCGGGTGTGTCGCGTGGGGGGGGGGGAAGGGCCGGCGGTCGGGGGCGACCGCCGCGCTCGAACCCCCCCACGCCCGCGCCCGGTTCTTTCCCCCCTCGCTCCCCCGCCCCGCGCCGCTCGCCGCGGTTTTCCCCCTCCGGTGGTCCGCCGCGAGGCGGCGCGTCCCGCGCCTCGGCCCCGCCCAACCCCCGTTCCGTTCCTCCGCCGCCCCCTCCGCCTTCCAACCCCGGCAGGGCTCCCGCCTGTGCCGCCGGCCCGTGCTCCCGCCTGCCCGCCCGCCGTTCCGCCGTCCGTCCCGCGTGCGCACCCTTACCTTCCCCGTCCCCCCTCCCCTCCCGGCTCTCTCCCCTCCCGCGCGCTCTCGCTCGCTCTCTCTCCCTCCCTCCCCCGCGGAGGGTTTGGAGGAGGGGGTTGTGTTGGGTGCGTTGCGGGGGGGGGGGGGTCGTCGGTTGGGGGGGGGCGGCTCGGGCGTTGTGTTTGGGGTCTTGCGTCGTTGGGCGTCGGCCGGAGAAACCGGGCGGGTTGCGGAGCGCGGCCTCTTCCCGGGGCCGGCGTTCCGGTCCTCTCGTCGCCCCCTACCGCCCTGGCCTCGCGGGGCTCCTCCTGGCGCGCGCGCGCGCGCGCGCGCGCGTCCCTCCGAGACGCGACCTCAGATCAGACGTGGCGACCCGCTGAATTTAAGCATATTAGTCAGCGGAGGAAAAGAAACTAACGAGGATTCCCTCAGTAACGGCGAGTGAACAGGGAAGAGCCCAGCGCCGAATCCCCGCCCCGCGGTGGGGCGCGGGAAATGTGGCGTACGGAAGACCCACTCCCCGGCGCCGCTCGTGGGGGGCCCAAGTCCTTCTGATCGAGGCCCAGCCCGTGGACGGTGTGAGGCCGGTAGCGGCCCCCGGCGCGCCGGGCCCGGGTCTTCCCGGAGTCGGGTTGCTTGGGAATGCAGCCCAAAGCGGGTGGTAAACTCCATCTAAGGCTAAATACCGGCACGAGACCGATAGTCAACAAGTACCGTAAGGGAAAGTTGAAAAGAACTTTGAAGTTCTACCGCTATCAATAAGTATAATCAATTGTTTTACTTCCAAAGATAGGGAACAATGGTAAAAGACAAGTCTTTATTATGTGTACATTAGTTCAAAACTGGGAGGAGGGGGAATAAAGATGAATATATACTTTACATTTATTAGAGCAAGGGGGGAATACATCAAATTCTTTATGGTGAACCTCACTTTTTAGACTCTTAGTGTGTGAGTCATTATTGCGTACCGTAATGTCCAAGAACCATTCCTTCTTCACGTAGAGTAGTTGATCACTTGCTTTTAGTTCTGGAAAAAAAAAGGTAAGCACTGAGTCTTTAAGTTTTCCATAGTTGTAGCTCTGATTTTTTAAATGTTATTCCTTATGTCTTACAAAATTTTGAAATACTCAAATTCCAGTCTTGTTTAAAAGTGAGTTAAATAATAGGTACATAATGTTGATAGGAACACACTTTGTCATAGTTAAAAATTAGGAAAAAACAATTAGATGTTGATCAATAGAGCAACAGATTAATAAATGTTAAACTATACTAGTTTAATGGAATGTTGCAATAGATGAACTTAAGCTTATGTTCCATCATGTATTGATGTTAAATATATGAAATTTTTAAAAAAAAAATTTTTTTTTCAACGTTTATTTATTTTTGGGACAGAGAGAGACAGCATGAACGGGGGAGGGGCAGAGAGAGAGGGAGACACAGAATCGGAAACAGGCTCCAGGCTCCGAGCCATCAGCCCAGAGCCCGACGCGGGGCTCGAACTCACAGACCGCGAGATCGTGACCTGGCTGAAGTCGGACGCTTAACCGACTGTGCCACCCAGGCGCCCCTGAAATTTTTAAAAATAACCGCTTAGAGAAATTTTCATATACTGTGAGATATCACTCATGCAAATAGAAATGTATAAAATGTGAGATTTGAAATATACCATGTTCATGATGGTGTCTGTCACAATGAAAGGGAGTAAAAATTCCAAAGGAATAGTTTTATTGAGTCAAATATATTAAAGTATTAAACAAGTGGTCATCATGAGTATTATTCCTTTTAATTTTTAGTGGTTCAAAATATGTGTGAAAGTTCAGCAATTTCCAAAAATGTGTGTGGAATGAATAATTCAGAAATTAGTTCATCATAACATGCAAATAATTCACACTCTCCATGTTTATGATAAGCATGTAGTGTTACTAAAAAGATTTCTAGATAACCAAACAATAGGAAACATTCTACAGGATTTAATTCAGGAAAGATAACTGGAAATTTCAAGCTCTCGTGAGCTGAATTTCGCTTTATTTTGCAAGTTTCCCATTTGCTCTAAAAATTGCTATTTTGCTTCCTTGTAGGGAATGTTCCTCAGAATGGTAAGTATACTCCACACTTGTGGGTTCACAAAATCACCTGTGCAGTGTAGAACACAACAATTAACTCACCTGTGCGGATTAGCACAGGCTAAACCAACTGATTCCCCAGTCATACTGAGATCATTGCCAGGACCCCAGGTGCATTGTCCTTAATGGTATCCCAGATTTATATGGATATAAAATGGTCACTAAATCCAACTGCTCTTCTGAAGTTTGGGAAGACAAGGTGAAATAACTAAGCTGTGCTCCCTCCCATCAATGAAATGGGGGGGTAAGATTACCTGCTCTCAATCAAAGGAGTGCTGCCCCTATGCACCACCTAATCATGATTTTTAAAGCAGAAATTTGTTCAAGTCACTCCTCTGCTTAAAAGGCTTCTTCAATATCTTTCCTCACACTTAGGATTAGGCTGGTGTTTTTGTAAAAAATATTTTTATAAAGTATTAGTAGAAATGACAGTATTTGGGCCCAATCAGAAAAATATCTTTTAGAATCTATCCATATGGCAGCTTAATCTGTCTGACCATAGCTCCATTTGTTTTCTTTGGGAGGGGGTGGAGACAGATAATAAAATAAAATGATTCAAGCCTTGAAGGCCTTATTAACCAACCACCAAGGACCATCACAAACTCAGTGTGGAAAGATTATGATAGAAACAGCACCAAAATGCACAGATCCTGTGTGGCTTCTAAGGTTTCCATTATTGATTATGTGTAAACAAAGCGAGCTACATCTATCCTGTCTCAGTTCAGGGCATGAAGTCTACAAACAGTTAACCCATTCTTCACATGTTATTTTTAAAAATAGAATAAATTTTAACATGGAAACTGGAAGAAACTTAAATGACAGGTAGTTCTTATGCAACTTGAGTTTATATTTGAAATTTCAGTTTCCTTTCTCATCACCTGAGAAATCTATGTGTGTGTGTCTATATCTATATATCTCTCTATATATTTTTCATCTAAAAGACTAAGTTCTCTACAGATATACCAAAAGGCTGAAAATATCACCATTTTGTTTATTATCCTATATATTCACATTTTCTGTCTCAGGGTGTTTGTTTTAGATATAAATCAAGGGAAATTCAGAGAAGATGGCAAAGCAAAGAGGATCCTGAGCTCACCTCAGCCCAAAGACACTAAGATAATGGCTACGTCTACATAGCTGATTCTGAAAGTGACCTGGAGACTGGCAGAGCAGACCCTCCACAATTAATTTTGGAGGGGGTGGAGCTGCAGTTGGGAACGAAACTTCCAGTGAGACTAACTATAAATGGGAAGGTATGTCACAAGCATAGAGGGCAGTAGGAAACTCAGAATAGCTGAACTCTGAAAAACAACACAGAAACCAAGAGTTTAAAAGACTTTGAATGAGCTTTATTTAATAATCTTGGAATGTGTTCTGGATGGGCAGAGATATTCAAGAGATTTCTCAAGGAAGAAAAAAGTGCTTGTGGGCATCATTTTTTATTCCTCTCCCCCAGCCTAGAGCTGGAAACTTGCAGGAGCCAATGATAACACTCTCCATCTACCTTGCTAACACTGTACCACCCAGCTTCCACATTCCGTAGCAGACGTCACTCCAAAGTGACTCTTGCCCTGGGGAAGGGATCAGATAGCTGCACACCACAGTGCCCTCAGTTCCAGCATCCTAGCCACTTAGGTGTCTGTAGAGGCAGTAAGCCCTGCCATTCAGTGTTCCAACAGCTGTGGCAGATATGCTAACTGTAGGCCACTAGCCCCATACACCAATAAGAATCTCTGAGACTTGCAGGGAGAAAGCCCTGCCCTTTGGTGTACCTGCAGTTCTGGCAGAAATCTCAATCAGCTGGACTTAAAACGTTGCCGCCCACTAAAGAGCGCACAGCAGCCTTGGGCTTCTCAACAGTGAGAATACTAACCCCGCTCCCCCCTACTCTACACAACAGCAAGCAAAGCTAGTTGTTGCAACAGGCTGGGATAGAGACAATCATGGTTCAGCCAAAATGGGAAGAGCATGCAGCCCACAGAGGGGTTATCCCTGGAGCACCTGGTTCTAGTGACCACGGGGACATTATTATAGGACACCACATGCCCTCTTCTACAAAAGGCCACTACTTTAAACACCAGGAGACCCAGCTGACCTAATACATAAAGAGTTCGGCAAAATGAGACAGCGGAATAGTTCCCAAATGAAAGAACAAGATACAATCACTAAAATAAGCTAGAGGAAACACAGATAAGCAATGGTCATAAAGATTCACTGGACTTGGGAAAAAAGAGTGGATGAAATAAGTGAGAATTTCAACAATAAGAAAATAGAAAGCAATGACCTCTCAGACATAAGGAAATGAATTAATAAAATAAAAAATAGAAGCAATAGCAGATGAGAGGATGCAGAAGAATGGATCAGCAATTTGGAAGACAATGTTGGAAAGCATCCAAGCTGAGCAGCAAAGAGAAAAAGAAAAAAAGTAACAACAAATGAGGAAAGGTTAAGGGAACTCAACAACATCAAGTATAAAAACATTCACACCATAGGAATCTCTGAGGGAGAAGAGACAAAGATGTGGAAAAACTTATTTAGGAGAAATAATAGCTGAAGACTTCCTGAAACTGGGGAAGGCAGCACAAAGATCCCAGGAGGCCCACAAAATGACAAATAATGATAAATAGAAAATGTTACCAGATGCAATACAAAAAAAAAGTTCAGTACAAGTGAAATTCCATAAGGCCATCAGCAGAAACTTTGCAGGCCAGAAGGGAAGTGGCATATGATATACTCAAAGTGCTAAAAGAAACAAAACAAAACTAAGCAACACTAAGAATACTTGATCCAGCAAGGCTATCAGAACAGAAGGAGACATAGTTTCCCAAAGTTAAAGGATTCATCACCTTTTTAAGTATAAAGGAAAGGACAATTAGAAATATGAAATTTATGAAATAGAAAAATTTCACAGGTAAAGCAAATATGGTAAAAATAGATTAATCACTTTTAAAGCCAGTATGGAGGTTAAAACACAAAAGCGAGAAAAATCAATTGTATCTATAAAGATTAGTCAAAGAATACACAAAATAAAAAGATGTAAAATGTGACATCACATACAAAAAACATGGAGGGTTGAGTAAAAATTTAGTGCTTGCACTGTGTCTGAACTTATAGACTGCTAGACACTTCAGAAGTTATGATGAACACAGCAGTGCCGGGGTCTGTCGGTTAAATGTCTGATTTTGGCCCAAGTCATGATCTCATTGTTCATGGGTTTGAGCCCTCTGTCCAGCTCTGTGTTGACAGCTCCGAGCCTGAAGCCTGCTTCCAATTCTGTCTCTCTCTCTCTTCCCCTCCCCCACTTGCACTCTGTCTCTGAAAAATAAATAAACATTAAAAAAAATTCAAAAAAGGGCTTATATATATGACAAAAATGGTAGCCACAGATCAAAAACCTATAATAGTTACACAAAAAATAGAAAGTCAAGTATAACACTAAGCAAAGTCATCTAACCAGAAATAATGAAGAGAAGAAGAAAGAAACAGAAGAACTAAAGACAACAAGGAAATAATTAAGTGTATACCTGCTAATCATTACCTTTAAAATGTAAATGGTCTAAATGCTCCAATCAAGACATAAAGGATGACTGAATGGCTTAAAAAAATATAATACCCATCATATGCTACCTATAAACACACACACCATGTAAATGAAAGTGCACAAAGGGCCAGTGTAGCAATTCTCATATCAGACAACATAGGCTTTCAAAACAAAGACTGTAGCAAGTGACAATGAAAGGCTATATAATGATGAAAGGAACAATACATAAAGAGGGTATAAAAATTTAGAAATATCTATGTGCACATAACATAGGAACACTAAAATACATAATACATAAAACAAATATTAACAGATAGAAATTGACAGTAATACGATAATAGAAGGGGGTTTTAACACCCCCACTTACATCAATGGATAAATCATCCAGATAAGAATATCATCAAGGAAAAAGTGGCTATGAAACCCACAACATTCCACCCCCTGACAGCAGAATACATATTCTTTTTAGGTGCACATGGAATACTTTTGAGGGTACATTACATGACAGGCCATAAAGTAAATCTCAGTAAATATAAGAATATTTGGTGCGTATGAAGTATGCTTTCCAACCACCACAATATGATACTAATTATAAGAAACAAATCTGGAAGATGCCCACAAGTACGAGGTGGAGGTGAAACAACATGCAGTACTCAACAATGAATGAGGTAATGAAGAAATCAACAAACACATGGAGGCAAATGAAAACACAACAGTCCAAAATCTTTGGCATGCAGCAAAAGCAGTAAGAGGGAATTTTATAGCAATCAGGCCTACTTCAAGAAATAAGAAAATTCTCAAAGAACCTAATCTTACACCTAAAGAAACTAAGAAAAAAAAAAGAACCCAAGGTTAGAAGAAGAAATCATAAACACTAGGTCAGAAATGAACAAAATAGGACTAAAGAACAACAGAACAAAACAGAAAAGATCAATGAAACCAGGAGTCAGTTTTCTGAAAAGATGAACTTCATAACACTTTATCCATTAAGAAAAAAGAAAGAGGTTTCAAAAAAATCATAATGAAGGAGAAGAAATAGCAACTGACACCAGAGAAATACCAAGGATTATAAGAGCATATTATGAAAAATCATGTGCCTAAATACTGGACAATTTAGTCAAATGGATAAATTATAGGAACATATAATCTTCCAAAACTGAATCAGGAAGAAATAGAAAATGTGAACTGAGCAATTAGTAGTAATGAAATTGAGTCAGTAATCAACCAACCTCCTAATCCAGATGCTACAAGGCCAGCATTACTGTGATACCAAGAGTGGATGGAAGACATAGCTGCAACAAGAAAAATGCAAAATAAACAAACAACTATAGGCCAACATATATGATGAACGATGTAAATAATCCCCAAAAGATTGACAAACCCAATTCAACAATATATTAAAATAATAATTGACCATGATCAAAAGTGGGTTTTATTTTAGGGATGTAAAGGGATTTCAGTATGTGCAAGTTAATCAGTGTGATACATCACATTAACAAGAGAAAGGATAAACACCATATGATCATGTAAAGATATGCAGAAATAAAGCATTTGATATTTCCAACATCTTTTTCTGATAGTTTCTCAATGAAGTGGGTTTACAGCAACATACATATCTCAACATAATAAAGGCCCACAGCAAATCCAATGGTGAAAAATTTGGAGCCTTTCCTCTAACATCAGGAACAAAATAACAGTTCCACTCCTGCCACTTTATTCAGTGGAGTTCTGGAAGCCACAGCCATCATAATAAGACAAGATATATATAGTTGCACCAAAAGGATATAATACCTAGGAATAAAATTAATCAAGGAGGTGAAAGACCTAATCTGTGAAAACTATAAAACACTGATAGAAGAAATTGAAGATGAACCAACAAATGTAAAAGTAGAGCATGCTCATTGATTTGAAGAATTAGTATTGTTACAATGTCCCTATTACCCAAAGCAATATATAGATTAAATGCAATCTCTTTCATCACAGAACTAGAACAAACAAAATTTGTAGAGAACCACAAAAGTTCTCAAACAGCTAAAGCCATCTTGAGAAAGAACAAAACCTAGAGGTATCCCAATCTCAGATTTCAAGATATACTATCGACCTATAGCAATACACACAGGATGGTACTGGCGCCAAAAAGGACACATAGATTGATGGAAGAGGATAGATACCCCAGAAATAAACCTACACAACATATATGGTTGATTAATCTATAACAGAAGAGCAAGAATATATAATGGGAAAAGACAGTATTTTCAAAAAATGTTTTTGAGGAATCTGGACAGGTACATGCAAAATAATGAAACTGGACAATTTTGTATACTATATTCAAAAATAATCTTAAAATGGATTAAAGGACTACATACAAGACCTGAAACCATAAAACTCCTAGAAGAAAACAGGCTGTAATCTCTTTGACATCAGCCTTAGCAAAATTTTCTATGTATGTCTGCTGAAGCAAGGGAAACAAAAGTGAAAATAAACTTCAGGCTACCCCAAAATAAAAAGCTTGTGCATAGCAAAGGAAACAATGAAAATGGCAAAATGAAAACAAGGGAAAGGGAACTTACTGAACAGAGGAAAATATTTGCAAATGATCTGATAAAGGGTTAATATCCAAAATATGTAAAGAACTTATACAACTCAACATCAAAAAAACAATCTGATTAAAAATGGGCAGAGGACCTGAATAGACATGTAGATGGCCAACAGATACATGGAAAGATGCTCATTATTACTGATCACCAAGGAAATGCCCCCCCCCCAAAACAACAAAACAAATAATAAGACATCACTTCATCACTTCACACCAGTCAGAATTGCTACTATCATGTGGAGAAAAGGAAACCCTGTGCACTGGTGGTGGGTATGTAAGATGGTGCAGCCATTGTGGAAGAGTGGAGTTCCCTAAAAATATTAAAAACAGACCCTATGATCCTGTAATTCTACTACTGGCTGCTTACCCAAAGAAAAAGAAAAGACTAATTCAAAACGACATATGCACCCATATGTTTACTGCAGCATTATTTACAATAGCTAATATATGGAAGCAACCTAAAGTGTCCATCAAGAGATGAATGGAGATATATATATATGCATACATATACACACACAATGGAATATTATTCATCCATTAAAAAAACAATGTGCTTTTGCCATCTGCAACAACATTAATGGACCTAGAATGTATATAACACTATGTGAAATAAGTCAGACAGGGAAGGACAAATACCACAGGATTTCCCTTGTGTGTGGAATCTAATAAGCAAACAAAGAAAAAAAAGAGACAAACTGATGTCTAAATACAGAGAACAAACTGGTGGCTGCCAGAGGGGAGGTGGGAGGTGGGAGGGGGAATGGGTGGAGTAGATAATTAAGAAGGATTAAAATTCCAATATAAAATAAATAACTCACAGAGATGAAAATTATAGCATAGGGGAATATAGCCAATAATACTATAAAAACATATTATGGCGACTTATATTCACTACACTGACCATGTGAACACTGAGGAATGTATAGAATTGTCAAAGCAATGTTACATACTTTCAACTGATATAACATTGTGTGTTAATTATACTTCAGTGAAAAATAATAAAATAAAGTATCAGTGGTCACTCTACAGTTTTACAATACGATTTCTTAGTTTTCCAAATCATGGCACTAATTAGTTTGCACACAGATGCCTAGTGTAAAGCCAAAGTCTAACATGTAGGAGATAGTCATGTTTTCTTATTCCAGAGAAGCCTACCATATCAATGCATTTCTTCAATAATTCAATAAATATTTATAGAGTGATTATGTGGCAAACATGTTTTGTAACTTCTGGGAAGATGATGATGAGCTGAAGCTGTCTCTATGGAGTTTAGTATGTAGTGGGTGAGGGGACGTCTACCAGGCACAAAATACACATGCATTCAGCTGTCACCTGTATGTATAGAGTTAACAAATATGACATTTTTTTAATGTTTTTATTTATTTTTGAGACAGAGAGAGACAGAGTATGAGCAGGGGAGGGGCAGAGAGAGAGGGAGACATAGAATCCGAAGCAGGCTCCAGGCTCTGAGCTGTCAGCACAGAGCCCGACATGGGGCTCGAACTCACGGACCGCGAGATCGTGACCTGGCTGAAGTCGGACGCTTAACCGACTGCGCCACCCAGGCGCCCCAACAAATATGACTTTTAAGAATAAATAGAATTTGGGGCGCCTGGGTGGCGCAGTCGGTTAAGCCTCCGACTTCAGCCAGGTCACGATCTCGCGGTCCGTGAGTTCGAGCCCCGCGTCGGGCTCTGGGCTGATGGCTCGGAGCCTGGAGCCTGTTTCCGATTCTGTGTCTCCCTCTCTCTCTGCCCTTCACCCGTTCATGCTCTGTCTCTCTCTGTCCCAAAAATAAATAAACGTTGACAAAAAAAAATTTAAAAAAAGAATAAATAGAATTTGAAGTTTTACTATGTACCCAGTATGTATTCATCTTTGGAGTTATTATTTATCTTAATTATTCCAAAGAATGCAGACAAAATGTCTTTTCTATCTCATTCCTTTGACTTTTATAAATATGGAGGAACATTTTGAAAATGTGAGGACTTCTTGTGTGATGCAGCCCCTTATCATTTGTTCACTTGTCAGAAGTACAATGACTATGGGAAATGATAAACCTGTGTTTACCTCTCAGCCAAGTCAGACTCTTCATGCACTTGCTCAGGGTGCAAATAAACGTTTATGTCACAATTGCTATCTTTCAGAGAGTGGAAGGATAAAAAAAAAAAAACAACACAAGGTCTCACAAATGACAGGATGTCAGCTCAAGGCACTATCAAAGACAGGATAGGGTGGAGGTCAGAGAACACTTACTGGTAAGTGGTAGGGCTGACGTTGATGCGCTGACGATGACTTCCTGATTCGAATTTGCTTGCCAGAGTGACATTACTTCCAAATAGGCAATATCATGGCATTCTTACCCTAACAATTCCAGCGAGCACAGAACCCAAGTCAGTGCCTATCTTCATCTAAAAGAAAAAGAAAGAAAAATGAAAAGGATATATTTATGTTTTCTTTTTGGTATGCAATTCTTTTAATGAGAGGTACTGCTAACTATGTAAACCACTGAATTAGGGTCTCCTCAAAGACAGGAAGTTGGTCTTGGTCATTTTTATGAGCCTGATATCTGGGCCTTTATAGTGTCAGAAAACATGAATACTGTGGAATAAGTAAATAAATTATAGGAACAAATTGTATTTAATTTGCTACACAAATCTGGTTATACTACAGGTCAAATCATTTTTCATTTGTACACGTTCTAATACATAAAAAATTTATTATTCTCCCTCCATTTACTCTCACATACAACCCTATTTTTTCCCTCATAATATTAACCACTATTATACATTAAATGTTTATATTTCTGTTTATTTTGTTTAAATATTGGATTGTCCTATAAGAGAAGGATCCAGGGGCGCCTGGGTGGCTCAGTCGGTTGAGCGGCCGACTTCGGCTCACGTCATGATCTCACGGTCCGTGAGTTCGAGCCCCGCGTCGGGCTCTGTGCTGACAGCTCAGAGCCTGGAGCCTGTTTCCGATTCTGTGTCCCCCTCTCTCTGTGACCCTCCCCTGTTCATGCTCTGTCTCTGTCTGTCTCAAAAATAAATAAACGTTAAAAAAAATAAAAAAAAAAGAGAAGGATCCATATCTACTTTTTTTTTTTTAACATTTACTTATTTTTGAGAGACAGCATGAGAAGGGGAGGGGCAGAGAGAGAGGGAGACACAGAACCTGAAGCAGGCTCTGAGCTGTCAGCACAGAGCCCGATGCAGGACTCGAACTGACTGCGAGATCATGACCTGAGCCGAAGTCGGACCCTTAACCGACTGAGCCACCCAGGCACCCCTATTTAAATAATTTTTAATTAATTAATTACTTTTTGAGAGAAAGCATGCAAGTGAGTGAGGGGCAGAGCCCAAGCTCACCTGATGTGGGACTCAAACTCACAAACTGTGAGATCATGACCTGAGCCAAAGTCGGATGCTTAACCAACTGAGCCACTCAGGCACCCCTCTTCTGACAACTTACTGAGATTTCCCAAGAGTTGGGAAGGGTAGCAAGAATTTTTTGCCTATGTAAGGAAGTGAATGATTGCATCACTCAGAATATGTCATGAACATCGAGGAGTTTGACAAAATAGATACATTCAACTCTCAATGATGAATGTAGATTCCTTTCAGTAATATTTACTGTCATTTAAATAATGTAACCACTCAGAAACATTAGCATCCATCTGCCCAGTACATCCTCACTACAGAAGGTCGCTTTGCACTAAGCCAGTGGCTGTTAACTAGGGACATTTGTGCCCTTCGGTGAACATCTGGCAATGTCTTGAGACACTTTATTTTGACAACTGGGATGGGGAGCTGCTTGTGGCATCTATTCAGTTGAGCTAGAGATGCCCAGCACAGGCTCCCTACAACAGAGAATTTTGCAGTCCAAAGTATCATTGGTGCAGAATATGAGAAACCCTGGCCTACATAGGCTTCAGGCACCCTATAGATACTTAGTAGACCAGCACACACACGAAATTATAAATGCTTTAATCAGAGCAAAGCTTTGATGTGTAACACTAGACTTCACTTTTTACAGAACTTTTATGAAAAAAATAAATACTCATCCTAGGGATTTATTGGAAAACAGTAACTTTTGGGTCTATAGTGAGGTTAGGATACCTGTTGCCAAATCTCTTCTATCTATCTGAAATGTGTGAAATACTACAAAGCTCTGGAAAGCATCAGCGTCCCCACTTATCAAATGATGCAGTTATTCTCCTAACACTCAACTGATTATTCATCTGCTAAGGCACATACACAAGCACATTTTAAGATAACATTTCTCCCACGGTGCCTGAAAATAGAAGGCTTATAGGGTTAGACCTCAGTTAGCCAAAACTCACCCTGGTTTCATCAAGAAGGAATCTTTGGGTTGGGAGAGCAGCACGGATTCATTACTTGAGCTCCCCATTTTATAAATAAACGCAAGTCCAGAGGAGCACATTGAAAAGAGCAATTAGCCCACAGGAGGCATTCAAGCAAACATGAGTTCCCTTCCCATACCTCATGGCACCCATTGTGCAGCTTCTGTGTCAAGGACAATGCTACTGAACTTTATAAAAATTCAGTAAATAAATAGACGGACTAATTCCGGAATATCTGAATCAAACTGAAACCATGATTAACAGGAGATAGGAGCTAGCAAGTTATTAAAACCAAATACCAACTTGTGTTAAAATAGTCCTGCTGGAGCAAGACAGAATTTCCAAATTAAAATAGAAGATGTATAGTAGAGAAAAAAAGAAAGACTTCTATGGAAAGAGCCAGTTATGTATGTACTGGGGTTTGCATTTAAATATCATTCTTAGACTAATGTAGTTAAGATTTTAAGCTTTTAAAAATAGTTAATTGGGGCCCCTGGGTGGCTCAGTTGGTTAAGCATCTGACTTCGGTTCAGGTCATTATCTCGGGTTCATGAGCTGGAGCCCTGCGTCAGGTTCAGTGCTGACAGTTCAGAGTCTGGAGCCTGCTTCGGATTCTGTGTCTCCCTCTCTGTGCTCTTCCCTTGCTTGTGCTCTGTTTTTTTTGTTTGTGGTGTTTTGGTTGTTTTGTTTTTGTTTTTTTTTTTGCTAATTAACTGTTTTAATAGCCAGGAGACTAAAATCATTACTTCCTTTGTTAGGAAACAGGGAAGAAAACAAGTACTTTATTCTTCTACCACTATTAACATGCATTATAAGTTTCTCATAAAATATTTCTTGCACTAATAAAAGGAAATAAACGAAATTGATTTTCACATTTTGGTCTTATTTTATTAATAACCAATATTTCCCTTACAAGAAAATATCACTTAATGTTTTAAATTCTAACTTTCAAAGCTCACGATTCTTAGGCAGAATACAACCAACTCATATAACCTCGGAATTTTTTAATAATTTCTCCTTATTTTACTCATGTGCAGGAAAACAGGGAGAAATCATCTCTGTAAATGTGTGGCATTTTTCCTTCTGTCAGGGGACTCAGCCTCCAACTGATGGTGTCAAAATGTCATAGTCCCAAGTAATATGCTTGGACAAATAGCACTTTGGGCAAAATGTCTCCCTGTGCTTACTGTGAACTCCACAGAAGTACCACACATAGATAAATTTCAATTTACAGAAAATACTTGGCAAACAAAAATGTTTCTCATGACTGGTATGGTAACATAATTTCAGAGACAAGATACATGGTGACTTTTATAAAATAAAATGGTGACATTTTAAATACTTGGTAGTTTAGAGTTAGGGAAGAAATTGAGTTCGTAATCTTGTTTATGGTGTTTTGGTGGGGATTAGGAAGGCATGCCTGGAATCCTACAAAGGATACCACGGAAATATTGTCAGAGACTGCAAGGGGTTGGGGAGGGTACAGCGCTATGGTTCACCTTCACCTGCACCTTCTCACAGGGCACTGATAACCATGTACCTGATTATTTAAATGCATTCAATAGCTAATAAAAGATTTAAATATGACTGAACTCGTAGGAGTGTTATTGCTAAGGCCTTTAAGTGGAATCTGAAGTTTACCTTTGTGCAGAAAAAAATGTGTTAAGAATTGTTTTTGATAGGAAAAAACTGATTTAAGGCAGTTGACCTACTTGAGTTAAATATGCGTATATCTAGGAATAACCAGCATATAATTTAGCAGTTGAAAAACACAGCATTTTGTGCCAAAATACGGACATTGATAAATCATTAACATGGTGCTATACTTTAAACTCATACAGGACTGCTCATTATAATAAAGATTAATAGCAGAGTTAAAAGATTAGAATGTTTTTTAGGTTTAAGAAGGTGATTGATACCATTTCCTAAAAGCATTTGAAAATGGCATATATTAAAATGATGTCCATACTTACTGCTGTTAACTGAATTTCTTCAGGGAAAATTTAGTTCATTTCACATCTCGAAAGTTCTATACCTCAGAAAACAATGCACTTGATAGATGTGTAAGCAAAAAAAAATTAGTGAGTTCAGTTATCAAACATTAATAATTACCCTCTTTTATAAGCCATTATCTTTTTTTTCCTTTGTAAGAATCGATACCATGGATAAGTTTATCTCACAAATGAAAGTAAAGTAACAAAATTAAATTCTTGAGTTACAATGGAGAACTCTTGGCCACACATCAGAATCAACGAGGGAGATTTAAAATTGGTGTTTTGGTTCTCACTTCCAGGGATTTTGATTTAATGAGTCTGGAATGAGATGTGGGGCTTTTAACTCTCTCTAGAGTTTCTAATGTGCATCCTAAAGGTGAGAACCACCAAGTATAGAACATCATTTTAGTTTCATGGATATATTCACAAAGTATCAATACTGCAGGAGCCAAGTAGTTTAAATAGCCCAACCCTTTCCCAGAAAATGGTTTTAGCCAGCATTGTGTAAATACTTTCATATGCATTCACACATACATAACACCTTTCAATTTTGAGAATGAAGCACACATATTCCCTCTTGCTCCCAGAAGACAATATTCCTGTATGTCTCCTGAAGCCTTTTGAAAACAATAATATGTTTAATTAAAATACTAGCAAATCGTGTAGAACTGTGAATATTCCTCAGACTTCATGCATTTCACTTGGTTAGAGACAAAGCTTTCTTTGAGACCTCAGCACATCTGTTTTTGGGTGGGTGGCAACCCAGCCTCATATAGCACTTTATAGAGTCTATATGGCTGGGCCAATAGGACTGTAAAGAGAAACAACCTCATCTGGGAGTGTATGTCCTTAGAGCAACCCTAGGACAAACATGGTGGCTGGGATGGAGGGCGCTGTAGGCTTGTGGATGCTGAAAGGAGTGTTGTCTCTTTGGAAGTTGTCATAGACTAGAATCTGACCCATCACATACTTGCTCAATGATCCTGAGCAAATTACTTCTCTACATCTTGTCATCTATAATACAGAGATACTATACCAGCTTAGGTGACACATAATAAGTGTTGGCTAGTGTCCAACATGAAACATTAGGGTTATTAACTTGTACTGGGAAAATATTTTTTAATCTCATAGTGCAAGGGCTGGGGAATTTTCAGGTTGACAGACCTTATTCCACAGACACAGAAACCTAAACAAAAGGGTAAATGGCCTGCTAAAGAACGCACCTAGTAAGGATGAGAGTCCAAATGGAAACATAATTCTGATGGCTTCTACCAAATTGGTCTTTGCCTCCTAACAACTTGGTATTTCTCTTTCTTAATTCTTTTTTCATTACTAGAGAGGAAAATGCACAGTTATAATTTAATTTCATTGTAAAGAAAACCAGTCAGGACGAGAGTCAGTCCCTTAATTCTGGAGCAAGAAGAAAGGCAAGAAGGATATCCATGTTGCAGTAAGCAGAGACTCAGAGGCCCATCCTGACAATGGGAGACCAAATTTGAGAGGTGTCCTGAGAGAGGCAACCCATCTGGAGAGTTTCCCCGCTGAGAGTTCCCTGAATCGGACTCATGAATCTGGCAAAAAGAATCCAGACACTGGCATTTTCCCATATGTACAAGATGAGAACATGTAACAGAGGACATAAACTTCTCAATTAGATAACTTCAGTCTCTTGATATGGGAAGGAAACCACAGACATTCTTAATTTCTTAAACCTCAGAAGAATTTTCAGTCTCCTAAATACGGCACTAAGGTCACAGTTTTGAGTTGCTCCTTTGCCCCAGTCATTTAGAAAGATTTCAACAAGAAGAAAAATACTGTGACACTTCTGAAAAAAAATCACAGATCTCTTAAAAAGAAAAACAGCTCGTATTCAAAACCTAGACTTAGTTTAGTAACTGAAATCACTTAGAAAATCTTTAATTGACTTCTCTTCTCCATCCCTATTGTTCCTACCTTAGCTGGGGCTGTCATTCTCTTACCCAGAGTACCACCCTGATGTACCAGCTTGTCTACCTGTGTTGTGTCTAGCTTGGCTCCTCTTCAATCTTCCAATACAAAGCTGCCAGGTGGTACTTTCTAAAATGCTCTAGGGGCGCCTGGTTGGCTCAGTCGGTTGGGCGGCCGACTTCGGCTCAGGTCACGATCTTGCGGTCCGTGAGTTCGAGCCCCGAGTCGGGCTCTGGGCTGATGGCTCAGAGCCTGGAGCCTGCTTCCGGTTCTGTGTCTCCCTCTCTGTCTGCCCCTCCCCCATTCATGCTCTGTCTCTCTCTGTCCCAAAAATAAATAAAACGTTAAAAAAAATTAAAATGCTCTAGAACATTCACCTGAAAAGGTTTTTCCCCAATTAAAATCTGTCAATAGTTCCTGACTTCCTCCTGAATAATATCCAGACCCCTTTGCAAGGAATTCATGGTTTTTAATGGCCTGGCTTCTTGCCCATGGCCCCATTTCAACGGACACTCCTTATAATTTCTCCTCTCAAAACACCATATGCTTTCTCATTTTCTAAATTCAAAGAATAATCCCACACTTCTGGGCTTTTGGATATGCTATTTCTTCTGCTTGTGCTGTCCTCCCTATCTTAATTACCTGAGAAATTCATACTCAATCTATTAATCTTCAACACTCATCTCAAATTCCCTCTTAATAGAGACTCTCCTGCTTTCTTGACCTCCCTCTTCCCACCCTTCGCCAGCCATAGTCTATCATCCCATCTCCTCTGCTATCTTGGTTTCTTGTACACTCCTCTACTTTAGCATGTACAAATAATAGTAGACTCTTAAGTTTTTTACTGAAGAGATGAAGACAGCATTTCTTTGGCAATCCAGACAAGTCTTTGGAAATCCCTAAATTCACAATGCCACAGCATCATAAATTTCTCCCAAAAATGGTTTTTTAGGAAGGAGACAGAACATAAGCTACGTGAATGTGCAGATGATGAAAACCTGTCTAAGCTCATTGACTAGCTCCCTGCCTAACTCCTATTGCATGGACAATTTAAATAAATATATGTCTAAGTGAAATTACTATTTATGGTGTATAACTACTCTGTACTTACTAGTGAACAATCCAAACTGAGAATGTAAATTTTATAAATACCAAGGATCAAACTGATAGCACTAAATCTACATTCTACGAGAGGAGAGACCATGTCTATTTTTGTGTGAGACATAGTAAATGTTCAATAAATTTTAAATGAATAAATGACCCAGATACCTGAAATTCAATTGCAATGTTTAAAAAAAATCACAAAATGCTCATTCCCTTCTTCCCTGGTTTTGAGAAGAATGCAACCACATCTTCTTATTTCTAAAAAGCATTATTGCTGGAGAAATGATTTACTTCATTCAGTACTGATTTATTTCGCTATATATTCATTCACAGACCAAATATTTGTTGGGTTCTTAATATACGCTGCTCACTGTTCTATGTATTAAAGATACAGGAATAAGTACAAAAAGATGAGGTCTCTGCTTTTATGACATCTGTATTCTAATGGAAATACAACAAGCAAATAAATGAAAACCTCATAGTACCACAAATTCATATTTTAAAAAATGCTTCTGTTCTTTTTTTTTAAAGATTTCTAAAATGTTTATTTTTTGAGATAGACACAGAGTGCAAGAAGGGTAGGGGCAGAGAGAGACAGGAAACACAGAATCTGAAGCAGGTTCCAGGTCCTGAGCTGTCAGCACAGAGCTCAACGTGGGGCTTAAACTCATGAATTGTGACATCATGACCTAAGCTGAAGTGGGATGCTTAAATGAGTGAGCCACCCAGGCACCCCACCTCTGTTCTTTTTAAAACCTGTTAAAAAGTTAGATATGGGAGTTGAAGTTAGGAGGAAAGGATTGGTGGGGTTTGCTGTCTAATGTTGCCACTACACAATGCAAACTCTGAGCTTTGCAATTTCAGATTTTGACTATCTTTCAAATCCTTGTAGTGTTCCTAACTTATTTGTATAAATAGCATTGCCAACTGACTGACTAAGATAAATTTTCATTTCTCTGGGCTGGGTGTGTGGCTTTGCAAACAAGCAACTTTGCCAGGAAACTGAGTAAAAAGGTCTTACTTTTGTCATAGGGAGACACTTAGCTGAGGAAACCAAAGGTGGCGGGCGGGGAGGGGGGTATGGAATATGCAGTCTTGTAGTAGAAACTGCCCTTTAGAAATTCAGTGAGTTTTAAGTAGAGACTTTTCTACATTGACGCAAGCCAGCCAATCATTGTAAAATCAGCAGAGGAAAAAAATGGCTCCTTCAATGATGAACTAACTCTTTTTGTAAACTTAGAGGAAATCATACCAGCCAGAATCATCACAATTAATTAAGGCAGGACTTGAAAGACTGAAAACATGTTGATGGCTTCTCACAACTATTCTTTCCTCTGGAATAAGCTTCCCTCCAATTTCCTCCAATATCCAGCTAAAGGAACCAAACTTTTGAACCCTTCTCTCTCATGACATTTAGTACCACTGTGCTCTATATATTTCAACTAGTTCATTGATCATACTGTACTTGAATTATTTTTATAAGTCTGCTTCATATTCTAGATTGTAATCTTGTTCCCATATACATCTTTAATCCCCATAAGTCCTCTTTCTGGAACGGATAGAATGAATAATTATAGTCTATTTTCTACAATGGCTTCACCAAGCATATTATTCTATAGTGATATGGACACTTAACCTACTGAGCCACCCAGGCGCCCTATTCTACAGTGATATGGAAGAAAAGTCACTCCTTCAATGGCTAAGCAACTTCCTTTAATTAAAATGATATATTTTTATATTCACATTCTTCAATTTTATGTACACACAGCTTCAAAAGACATTTATCCACCTTTGCTGAATTTGTTTATGATGACAAATGAAATATTTAATGAATATCTAACCTAAAAATGTTAAATATCAAAAATTATAATTGCCTTTCCATACTGCCAACAACATATTTATGCAATAATGATGATGAAACATTTCCTTGAAAGGCATAAGATATGTTATCCCTAAAAATAAAATGTTTAATGGGATTAGAGTTACTGAAAAAGTAATATTGGGAGCAGGAAATTCTTCAAGCTCTAACACAAGGATGGACAATTTTTCTCATTACAGAAAGTAAGAGACGGTGGACTCATTTGTGAACAAGGCAAATGGATACAGAAATCATTCCTTAACCGAAGCTCAATAAGAATAAAGCCTAAGATAGGGTAAAAAGAGAGTAGAAAATACAGACTAGATTTGATAAAAAAAAATATCCTTACTCTAGGTCATTTATCTGCTACAAAATTATGTGTAGAAATTTAGTCCCTGAGAAAAAAATAAGGTAGAAATGGAAAATTCAGAATTGGAATAATCACAGACGGCTGTAATCTAAGATTATCTGTTACATTTTCGCACTGAAATGCTTTCTGAAATACTTATTTTCCAAAAAAGTAACTTATAGGCTACTGAGCATTTTTCTGGTCAAGCTTGCTTAAGGAACTTATCTTTCTAAATCAGTGCTTTTTAAACTGCTGGTTCCAGTCTTTGAGTGAGTTGTAAGTTTAAGAGTTGTTTTATTCTTTTTAAAAAAATTATGTGTACCTTATATACACACATGAACATATATGTGTGATGTGGCTCAGGGTGTAAAATGTATTTATGATGAGTTACAGTCAGACCATATGAAAGCGGTCATCTTAAATAACATGAATACGTTAACAATGTTGCATGGAAGTGTTTAAATTTCCTCAGGAAACATTAACTCAAGATATAAATGAAGTAAATGAATGCCTATAATATGTCAGTGGAGGACCGTAAGCACTGTTTCCTGAGGAAGTTAATTTCCCAACATTGGTCAAGGCACCATTCTCTCTCCACCTCACCTTAAAGCCTCACCATTAGTGCCCCCTGCAGTTTTACTGAGATACAACTGACAGAACACTGCAAGTTTAAGGTGTACAACACCTTGATTTGATTTACTACCACAGTATTAGCTACCGTCTCCCTCCTGAAACATAGTTGTCGTTTCTTTTCTGTGCTAAGAACATTGAAGACTCATTGTTAGCAACAACTTAAGTATGTGATGAAGGACAGTTAGCTGTAATCCCCATGCTGTGCATTAGATCCCCTAATTCATCAATCTTACAACTGAAAGTTTATACTCTTTGAACAGTAGCTCCTCCTTTAAGACTAAAAAAAGGGGGCACCTGGGTGACCCAGTCGGTTGAACGTCCAACTTCGGCTCAGGTCATGATCTCATAACCCATGGGTTGGAGCCCCATGTGGAAATTTGTGCTGACAGCTCAGAGCCTGGAGCCTGCGTCAGATTCTGTATCTCCCTCTCTCTTTGCCCCTCCCCTGCTCATGCTCTGTCTCTCAAAAAAAAATACATTAAAAAAAATTGAAAAAGACTGAAAAAAGAAACCTGCCTCAAGATCATTTCTTAATAATTTCTATTAAAATGAGATGATCTTTAAAGTGTAGTTTATGATTTTAGCTATTTAACAGACAGAAGACACAGACAGAATAGCTCTGAGGGAATAAGAGATACTGAGAACAAATACCATGTTTTCCTAATGAGAGAGAGATGAGTGGTGGCAGACCAGCCCAAGGCACACACTATAGAAGAAGGAGAACTGGGGCAGGGAACCTGGACTCCTCAATAGCCAGAAGCAAAGAGTGAGGATGCTGAGCAAGGAAGAGGAGGGATCTCGGGATGCCCTAACTTGAGTAGCAGAGTACATCAGGGAGTATCTCTTAGAAATACTATGATTCTTTTCCTGAGGATGAATTCACCAAAACCTCCCACAGGATTATTCCTCCAGCTCCTGGAGACTGAAGCACATGGCTGCATGTATACTCTAGACTGTAACTGGTCAGTCCTAGTGTATGATTGTGGGTGTGAACAGATCACAGTATATGAATCTCACTCCACCCATGTCCTCTACACAAATAAATCCGAGTTCCTTTTTTTAAATCTGTAAAACAAGAAAAAGGAGGATAACTAATAATTTAGAGTGTTTTTCCACTGTGCTTTTTAACAAACCACCTTCTGAAGAACACAAAGCAAGTATACTATTATCGCCAGAGGAAACCCAGAGCTGATATGACCCACACAAGTTCACAAATCCAGCAATTACTGAAGAACTAAAAACCTGAGTCTGCACTCCAAATCCTTTGCCCATTGACCGTACTGACCTGTTTTGCCATTTGAGAAAGAACAAAAGGAACCAAAATCAAAGGTATATTTTCTTTACTCCATGGCTTTGCCCTTGGCCTGCCATAGTGTTTGGTCTCATTAAGAATATCCAGTAAATCTGAGGAGGCGATTTGGGACTTCATGTGTTTACTTATATTCTCTTTCACAATAAATTGAAAAAGTACTGTATTTCATAAACTCTAAGACTACATAAACTGTAAAATGCATGATTATTTTATGTACCACAGACAAAAGGAAAAAAAACATAAGCAATTAAACCATAACATAATGGTTTCCTATCTCTTTGAATTTCCTTCAACAAATACTGAAATATTTCTTCAGACTTATTTAGATATAAATTTTTTTATCACATTCACTCTGGGCACCCATAAAAACAAGTATGAATGAAATAATTTTGGTGAAACTATTCCTAACAGTTCCTTGTGTTCACACTCTAACTCTTCTGACCCATGTTTCGAACTTCCATTACTGTTGTCTGTGGTTTTCCATCTGCACCATCCTCTGTGACAACAGGCTCACGCTTCAACGAGTTTGAATGGTGAAATGTCTAGCTTTTACCAAACTATGAACAAAGGAATGTTTGCAGACAATTACTATGTCTCATAGTCTTTCTTCAAATAGTATTTAGATGGTTTGTGGATTGAAATATCTAGGTTGCATTTTGTGTACACATGCCACCAGAAGTAATGAGTCTACATATACACAGGCAGGAAAAATTACTTCAGCCTGGCTGACATTTTAATCACACGGACCCTGGGTTCAGTGACATTAAATGGGATGTGTGTGTGTGGGGAGACTACGTGTTTTAAAGTTCTTTAAATAAAATGTTTTCCTTGAATTGTCTTTTTACTTTCCCTTTAAAAATAATAGGTCACGGGGCGCCTGGGTGGTTCAGTCAGTTAAGCGTCCAAATCTTGATTTCAGCTCAGGTCATGATTTTGCAGTTTGTGAGCTGGAGCCCCATGTCAGGCTCTGCACTGTCAGTTCAGAGCACGCTTGGGATTCTCTCTCTCTCCCCCCTCCCGCCCCTCCCCTTCTCTCTTTCTCTCAAAATAAATACACTTAAAAAAATTATAGGTGATAGATTTGGATCAGACACTTAACCAGCCCAATTCCTTCCAGGAGTCAGCCAAAATAAGACCAAACATTCAAAATCAGTTAACCAACAGTAGTCAAACATAATAGCTGACACTTATTGAATATTACAAGGTACCAGACGCTGTGTTTCATGTTCTAATTCTTACTAGTGCTTTGTTATACATTTTACAGATCAGGAAATTGAAACTCATGGAGATTAAGCAATTAGCCCACAGTGAAGAGGCAGTGTATGCCAGAGCCTTAATTACAGCTCTCAAAAGATCATTCATTGCCTCATGTATAACCTCCACTTCTCTCTACTCTCCTTATGGGCTCATCTCCATGTACAAAACATTCCTTTTGGAAACTAGTCCCCACCCCTACTTCCTTCATTCCTTTCTCTCTTTCTTTTGTTCACTCTCCTCACTCCTGAAATACTTCGTGGTGAACAATAAGATGTCCTAATTCTCACTAGACACACCCCCAGGAATCCAGTTGTGGACCCAGGTACAGAGACATCCAGCGACAGATGGCAAAAGATGCTTCCCCCACCCAGCAGTCCCTGTGTTGTTGTTTTTTCTACCATAATTGGATAATATTCAATTACAACTGGGATTCTGTGAGATCTTAATATTAATGGATAACCTGAAGATTCAGTGGTGTGTGTGTTTGTGTGCGCCCCTGTACATATGTGTTATCTTTCCCATGAGACATATTCATAGGAGTGCTTGGGGGTGGGGGTGGAACTCTTAGAAGGGGCTGTCTACACCAGCAAACGTGATATTCATAATTGCAAAAGACCTTATGGAAAGGTTGTGGCTGATGTGAGAGTTCCTATCCCGCACTTGTTCACTTACCCCCTAACAGTGCCCTTTTATCAGAATGTTTTACAACTGTTATGCTGTGGATTCCCATGGCAATGATATTCTTAAATACAACAGCTGACAGTAGAAAGAGGCATCAGAGCTTGCAGAAGCTGGGTGGGATTTCCCAGGTTCTCAAGATCTCATTTACTCCAAACAACACGAAGACATAGGAAAGAATGAAGTAGTTTCTTTTCTTAAAAAACCACCATTTGATTTTGAGGATAAGGTGGGTGGTTGAATTATTATGATACACCTTCAGAGAATAAAAATTACAGGTAACTTTCTTTTTCCTGAAAGGTTATTATGATGATAAAACTCTGCTCTTTTTTTTTTTTTTAGTTTTTACAAGTATTTATTTATTTTTGACACAGAGAGAGACAGAGCATGAACGGGGGAAGGTCAGAGACAGAGGGAGACACAGAATCTGAAGCAAGGTCCAGGCTCTGAGCTCTCAGCACAGAGCCCGATGTGGGGCTTGAAATTACAGACCGTGAGATCATGACCTGAGCCGAAGTCGGACGCTCAACCGACTAGGCCACCCAGGTGCCCCGATAATAGAGCTCTGCTCTTAAGAGACCATAAGCTCTTCTTCTATGAGAGGAGAAAAGAAGCTTAGAAATGACAACTGTCAAAACAATAACCTTGAAACAGAACATAAAATGCAAAAGGATCCTGAGATACTACACCAGCCATCTCTAAGAATAAGCCACACATAGCTGGCTGTGAATGCATGCATGTACCTGTGCACAAGATGTGCACTATATCTCCTCACTGTCCACACATGAATTGGGACAGCAGGAAACAAAGCAGCCAAGGGAAAAACAGGAGACACAGCACCTCATTATTCACCCCTTCTGTGTTCCCAGTCCATTCATTCTCTTATGGAGCCAGATGTTCTCTACCCATTTATAGATTCTAAAACATTGACAGATGAAATTCAGAACCATGGAACATGAAACTAGGCAATCCTGTTTTCTAATTTCTTAAGAATTCAGTCTACTCTTTTAAGTGACCTTGAGATTATGACCTTTGTGTCTAAAAATTTCCTTGTAGGGGACTCCAGGCCAGTAGATTTTATTTATACTAGTAAGCTATTTTTTAAATTTCTTAGTAAATCAGTTTAATTATCTTTTCAGCCAGTGTTTTCCAAACTATGGGTTAATCTAAAAAATAATTTAGAGAGTTATGAATGGCATGTTTTAAATTAAACACAAAATAACAGCATAGTACAGAATAGAAAATATTACATTGCTTTGTACACAGTAAGGATATACTGCTTAATAAACTTTCATCTCTGTATGCCCAGTAGACTCATGATATATATATTTTTTCTTACTGTTGTTTATAAGGAAAAATATTTGAAATCCATTGTTTTAAGTGATATTCGGGTGTCAGGTTTTCATTTGTGCTGTGGAAGAAGCTATGTTACATGCCCCATGCTTACCAGGTACTTCCAGTGCTCCACTTTGCAGCCTCTGGGCCACCATGGAATTCAGCCATATTTTTTGTGGACAGTTCTAGAAGCTCTTAGACTCGCTCTGAATTGCTAACTTCTTACCTATCCATGTTTGTGTGTTTGACTTTTTCCCCTGCAGCTTCTCTAATGCTGTGGGGTTTACTGGGGTGAGTTAGTAGAGCCTGGAAGTGAGAGGGAGTTAATGACCTTGGGGTAGCCTTCAACCCATATAGGATGGAAGGATAGTGGATATATGCTTTCTCCTGTCTTTCTCTAGAGTCTGAGATAAGTTCTTAGGTGTAGATGGTTTGTTTGGAAGATGATACCAGGGGTCAGGAGTGGGAATAGGGAATGAAATTGAGAAGAAGGAAAGAATAGTGTAAGGTTACATCTCAAGACCACACTCTTGTGAGCCATGTGGACTAGACTCTGCCGGGGATTCCTCCTAGAAGACATAGGGAATGCTCTCTGTCTAAGGAAAGGCAGGCAAAAGCATATATCCACTAGCTCCATCCTATATGGGTTGAAGGTAACTCCACGGTCATTAACTCCCTCTCACTTCCAAATCTTCCAGCTTCCTTTATATTTTTCTTATTTCTACTTATTAGTGACAATAATACACAGAAAGGTAGAGTTTCCTAGAATATTGCCATAAAAATTAAGCTGCGTGATAAATATTTGATGAATACTGTGCATGGTCCTTTCAGACATGGTATTTAAGGGGCACCTGGGTGGCTCAGTCGGTTAAGCATCCGACTTTGGCTCAGGTCATGATCTCGCAGTTCATGAGTTTGAGCCCCGTGTTGGGCTCTGTGCTGACAGCTCAGAGCCTGGAGCCCGCTTCGGATTCTGTGTCTCCCTCTCTCTCTCTGCCCCTCCCCCACTCCTGCTGGTGCTCTCTTTCTGTCTCTCAAAAATAAACATTAAAAATATATATGGTATTTAAGAGGGAAAATAATAACAAGTGTTGGTGAGGATGTATAAATTAATAAATTGGAACCCTCATTGCTTGTGAGATGCAAGATGGTGCAGCTGCTTTGGGCAACAGTGTGGTGGTTCCTCAAAAAGCTACATAGTTACATATGAGCCAGCAATGTTTTCCTAGGTATGTACTCAAGAGAATTGAAAACATGTGTTCACATCAAAGCTTGTACATGAATGCACAAAGCAGCAGTGTTTATAGTGGCAAAAAAAAGGAAACCAAAATGGCAATCAACTGATGAATTTATAAGCAAAACGTGGCATGAACATCCATACAATGGAATATCATTCAGCCATAAAAACTAATGGAGTACTGGTAGATACCAAAACATGGATGAGCCTTGAAATATTTATGTTAAGCCAAAGAAGCCAGACACAAAAGGCTACTTACTGGAATCAGATAAACGATTCCATGTATATGAAATGTCCAAGTTAGGCCAATCTATAGAGAGAAAGATTGGAAGTTGTCAGAGGCCAAGGAGAGGGAAGGAAAATGGTAAGTGACTGCTAATGAGCACAGAGTTTCTTTTTGAAGTGTTGAAAATGTTCTGCAATTAGACAGTGATGGTAAAACAAGTTTGAATACTAATTAAACATGCTAAATCCCCCAAACTGTACACTTTATAAAGGTGAATGTTAATGTATGTTAATCAAATCTCATTTTAAAAAGATGGTACTGGGGGCACCTGGGTGGCTCAGTTGGTTGAGCGTCCGACTTCGGCTCAGGTCATGATCTCGTGGTCCGTGAGTTCAAGCCCCGCATCGGGCTCTATGCTGACAGCTCAGAGCCTGGAGCCTGCTTCGGATTCTGTGTCTCCCTGTCTCTCTGACCCTCCCCCGTTCATGCTCTGTCTCTCTCTGTCTCAAAAATAAATAAACGTTAAAAAAAAACATTAAAAAAAAAAAGATGGTACTGAAGTTCCCATCTTTCTTGCACCAGGACAGAAGTAGTGAGGCTGTAAAATGCCACACAGAACACAGTCTCCAAGGCTGCAGTTCCATCCATCTGTCAGTCTCACTGTGGAGGTAGGAGATGAGAACCACATCTACTCGCATGGCTTAGATGACCTCCAATACAGCATAGCCACGTGTAAACACTGAGCACTGAAGGTGCCATAATAACAACATAATAAAGTATTGAATATTTCAATAAGCTATTACGAAGCTAAAATTATGAATTCTTGTACAGGAAAGATAAGCCCTTCCTGCAATTACAAAATAAAGTACTCATTCCAATTGCATAAAAAAATGTAGAATGACACTCCTAAAAATTAAATGAATTATGCAATACTACAAATGCATGCTACATAAGAATGAAGTATTTGATTTATACCAATCCCTCACAACTAAGGAATTTTCCAGCCTAGTGGTTTTAGCACCATGGTGGATATAGAAAAATGTCTATATTTTATATTTTATCTTGAGTATATTCTTAATCAGAAAAACTGTTTCTTTTCTTTTTTTCCCCCTCCATATATTTCTTTCTTTTCTCTTAGGAAATATTTCCAAGGTGTCCCTGAATTACAAGAATATAAATATACTTGATGGGTCCTACTTGTCAATCAAATTGACAGCTTTGCTAAAGTTTAACTTTTAAGGATGATTTTTTTTAGGGATTAATTTTTAACTCTGAAATTTAATCATATGCATGCTCCTTAAATGAGAAGGTGATGCCTGGGTAATTCGCTCTATGTGGCACTGAATATTAATTCACACATTTCCTCTTTAAGGATACTGTCCTGATAAGATAATGTTGCCCTGGAAAGTGTTTGAATAGCCACTGGCACATTTTATACTTTTCACTACAAAGGGTTAATAATGACTCTCATAATAGTTAATGAGAGAAAGGGCTAATTATTCAATCTTTGGTAACTTCAGTGAATTTCAGAAGTAGCCTCTCGATTCTAGACATTAAAATGTACACAAATCAAAAGGAAGAATCTGCTCCATTTCTAGAGTCTTGACAGCTGGGGCAGAAAAGGATGTGCAGTAGAATTGGACATAATCAGTTTAATTAAGCCCAGTTTATGAAACCTTCTTATGAGGTTTTATTCTCCTTAGGTTAGTGACACTCATATGGTAATTAGATTATATCACTTTTCTTTTTAAAAATATTTAAAATTTTTATTTTATTTTCTAAAATTTATTTATTCTTTTTGTGCGTGTGTGTACAAAACAGAGAGAGCACAAGCTGGGGAGAGGCAGAAAGCAAGGGAGAAAGAGAATCCTAAGCAGGCTCCGTGTTGTCAGCATAAAGTCAGACATGGGGCTCAAACTCATGAACGGTGAGATCGTGACCTGAGCCAAAATCAAGAGTTGGATGTTTAACTGACTGAGCCACCCAGGTGCTCCTCACTTGTCTTTTTAAAATTTTTTTATTTAGGTCTAGTTAGTAAATATACAGTATTACATTATTTTAGGTGTTTGATGCAGTGATTCAGTACTTCCATATATCACTTTCCTAGCCCCTTAGGGATTCCCATCCTCAGAACTGACATAGCGACCTGGTTTCCAATGCATCTGACTACTGACAAGAGTAGTATGATGTTATAACCCAAGGTCCTGAGCTATTGTTATTAATAGATCACATGCAGACATTATACAAATTTTCTGATTTATTTTAAAAAATAAACTTTGAAAAGATGTCTGCACCCCTATGTTTACTGCAGCATTATTTACAGTACCCAAGGTATGGAAGCAACTGAAGTGTGCATCAATAGATGAATGGATAAGGAACATAGGGTATACATACACAATGGAATATTACTCAGCCATGAAAAAGAATGCATGTTTGCCATTTGCAGCAGCATGGATGGACCTAGAGGGTATTATGCTAAGTGAAATAAGATAAAGACAAATACCATATGATTTCACTCATATGTGGAATTTAAGAAACAAAACAGGGGCAGCTGGGTGGCTAGGTTGGTTAAGTGTCTGACTCTTGATTTTGGCTCAGGTCATGATCTAGTGGCTCATGAGTATGAGCCCCACATTAGGCTCTGTGCTGACAGTGTGGAGCCTGCTTAGGATGCGCTCTCTCCTTCTCTTTCTGCCCTTCCTTCACTTGTGTTGTCTCTGTCTCTAAATCAATCAATAAATAAATAAGCAAAATAAAAAATAAAAATAAATGAACAAAGGGAAAAAAAAGAAAACTAAAAAACAGACTCTGAACTATAGAGAAATGGTGGTTTCCAGAGGGAAGGGTGGGTGGGAGATGGATGAAATAGGTGAAAGTTGTTAAGTGTACACTTGTGATGAGCACTGAGTAATGTATAGAATTTTTTATTTTATTATATACCTGAAACTAATGTAATACTTTATGTTAATTATACTTGAATAAAAAATTAAGAGAAAAAAGATGGGGTGAGGAAGAAGAGAGATGTGTAAAAGCATTATAATATTCAAGACAAAATTATAAAAGTTCACAAATATATTCAATTAAATGTAGGTCTACAAAACATAATAAACCTTTGTTTTAAATTTTTTTTTCAACGTTTATTTATTTTTGGGACAGAGAGAGACAGAGCATGAACGGGGGAGGGACAGAGAGAGAGGGAGACACAGAATCGGAAACAGGCTCCAGGCTCCGAGCCATCAGCCCAGAGCCTGACGCGGGGCTCGAACTCACGGACCGCGAGATCGTGACCTGGCTGAAGTCGGACGCTTAACCGACTGTGCCACCCAGGCGGCGCCCCAAATAAACCTTTGTTTTAATTTAAAATATAAAGTCATATATGCTCTCCAAATGCAATCATAATGGGTTTATTTATAGAATAAAATTATACAGTAAATTGCACTTTTCTATACCTATTGAGGATCTGGTATCAAGGACACAGAGTATCTTGATAAATATTTTAGATGGAAAAGTGATGTATGAAAAAATGAATAAAGAATAAGTATAGATTTTCGAAGGTGGAGGAAGATGGCAGTGTAGGAAGACGCTGGGCTCACCGCATCCTGCCAATGGCTTAGATTCCACCCACATCTGCCTAAATAACTCAGAAAACCGCCAGAAGACTAGCAGAATGGACTCTCTGGAGCCAAGCGTAGACGAGAGGCCCACGGAAGAGGGTAGGAAGGGTGGAGAGGCGGTGCACACTACATGGACTGGCGGGAGGGAGCCAGGGTGGTGGAGGGGCAGCCAGCCCACCCAGCAAGGCAGAGCCCCCGAGTCTGGCTTGCGAAAGTGGAGGGGCCAGACAGAGTGTGTTCTGACAGCCAGCAGGACTTAACATCTGGAATGCTATAAGTCAACAGCTCTGCTCAGAGAGCGGAAGGGCTAAAGGACAATGGGAGGGAGAGTTGTTGAGCCCCAGAGGACAGAGCTCAGCTTGGTGGGGAACAAAGGCACTTGCCAGCGACATCTCCCTCACCCATTCCCCCAGCCGAAATCCCAAAGGGAACCAGTTCCCATCATGAACTTGCTTGCACCGCCCAAGCCCCCAATGCTTTGCTTCTGTGGATCCATCCTCCGAGGGGTCTGCCTCCCTCCCGGTGCCACAGAGCCCCTCCTGAAGCAGACCACTGAAGGCAAAGTGAGCTAAGCCTGCCCCTCCCGCCCCTGTGCACCTTGCAGAACCACCCCGGCTAATACACCAAATCCCATCGAAGCAGCACCACAAGCCTGGCAGTGTGCATGTAGTCCAAACAGAGGCCACACCACTCCACAGTGAGTTCTGCCCCTGGGAGAGGGGGAGATAAGGTACACACCAGTCTGACTGTGGCCCCAGCGGTGGGCTGGGGACAGATATCAGGTCTGACTGTGGTCCCACCCACCAATGCAAGTTACTCCAGACAGCACAGGGGAAGAGCCCTGCAGTTCCACGCCACTCCAGGGACTATCCAAAATGACTAAACAGAAGAATTCTCCTCAAAAGAAACTCCAGGAAGTAGCGACAGCTAACAAACTGATCAAAAAAGGTTTAAACAATGTAACGGAAAATTAATTTAAAATAACAGTCATAAAATTAATCGCTGGGCTTGAAAAAATTACAGAGGACAGCAGAGAATCTATTAGCACAGAGATCAAGGGACTAAGAAACAGTCAGGAGGAACTAAAAAATGCTATAAATGAGCTGCAAAATAAAATGGAGGCGACCACAGCTCAGATTGAAGAGGCAGAGGAGAGAATAGGTGAACTAGAAGATAAAATTATGGAAAAAGGGGAAGCTGAGAAAAAGATTAAAAAAAATCCGGAGTATGAGGGGAGACTTAGAGAACTAAGTGACATAATTAAACAAAATAATATACACATAATTGGAATTCCAGAGGAGGAAGAGAGAGGGAAAGGTGCTGAAGGTGTACTTGAAGAAATCATAGCTGAGAACTTCCCTGATCTGGGGAAGGAAAAAGGCACTGAAATCCAAGAGGCACAGAAAACTCCCTTCAGACGTAACTTGAATTGATCTTCTGCATGACATATCATAGTGAAACTGGCAAAATACAAGGATAAAGAGAAAATTCTGAAAGCAGCTTGGGATAAACGTGCTCTAACATAAAAAGGGAGACTGATAAGTCTCGTGATGGATCTGTCTACTGAAACTTGGCAGGCCAGAAAGGAATGGCAGGAAATCTTCAGTGTGATGCACAGGAAAAATATGCAGTCGAGAATCCTTTATCCAGCAAGTCTGTCATTTAGAATAGAAGGAGAGATAAGTGTCTTCCCACACAACAAAAACTGAAGGAATTCATCACCGCTAAACCAGCCCTACAAGAGATCCTAAGGGGGATCCTGTAAGACAAAGTACCAGAGACATCATTACAAGCATGAAACCTACAGACATCACTCTAAACCCAAATCTTTCTATAATAACACTGAATGTAAATGGACTAAATGCTCCAACCAAAAGATATGGGGTATCAGAATAGATAAAAAAACAAGATCCATCTATTTGCTGTCTACAAGAGACTCACTTTAGACCTGAGGACACCTTCAGATTGAAAGTGAGGGGATGGAGAACTATCTATCATGCTACTGAAAGTCAAAAGAAAGCTGGAGTAGCCATACTTACAGCAGACAAACTAGACTTTAAATTAAAGGCTGTCACAAGAGATAAAGAAGGGCATTACATAATAATTACAGGGTCTATCCATCAGGAAGAGCTAACAATTATAAATGTCTATGCACCGGATACGGGAACCCCCAAATATATAAAACAATTAGTCACAAACATAAGCAACCTTATTGATAATAATGTGGTAATTGCAGGGGACTTTAATACTCCACTTACAACAATGGATTGATCATCTAGACACATGGTTAATAAAGAAACAAGGGCCCTGAATGATACATTGGATCAGATGGACTTGACACATATATTTAGAACTCTGCCTCCCAAAGCAACAGAATATACTTTCTTCTCGAGTGCACATGGAACATCCTCCAAGATAGATCACATACTGGCTCACAAAACAGCCCTTCATAAGTATACAAGAATTGATATCATACCATGCATACTTTCAGACCACAATGCAATGAAGCTTGAAATCAACCACAGGAAAAAATCTGGAAAACTTCCAAAAGCATGGAGGTTAAAGAACACCCTACTAAAGAATGAATGGGTCAACCAGGCAATTAGAGAAGAAATTAAGAAATATATGGAAACAAATGAAAATGAAAATACAACAATCCAAACGCTTTGGGGTGCAGCGAAGGCAGTCCTGAGAGGAAAATACATTGCAATCCAGGCCTATCTGAAGAAACAAGAAAAATCCCAAATACAAAATCTAACAGCACATCTAAAGGATATAGAAGCAGAACAGCAAAGACACCCAAACCCAGCAGAAGAAGAGAAATAATAAAGATCAGAGCAGAAACAAACAATATAGAATCTAAAAAAACCTGTAGAGCAGATCAAGGAAACCAAGAGTTGGTTTTTTGGAAAAATAAAGAAAATTGCTAACCCTCTAGCCAGGCTTCTCAAAAAGAAAAGGGAGATGACCCAAATAGATAAAATCATGAATGAAAATGGAATTATTACAACCAATCCCTCAGAAATACAAGCAATTATCAGGGAATACTATGAAAAATTATATGCCAACAAACTGGACAACCTGGAAGAAATGGACAAATTCCTAAACACCCACACACTTCCAAAACTCAAACAGGAGGAAATAGAAGCTTGAACAGACCCATAACCAGCGAATAAATTGAATCAGTTATCAAAAATCTCCCAACAAATAAGAGTCCAGAACCAGATGGCTTCCCAGGGGAATTCTACCAGACATTTAAACCTATCCTTCTCAAGCTATTCCAAAAGATAGAACGGGAAGGAAAACTTCCAGACTCATTCTATGAAGCCAGCATTACTTTGATTCCTAAACCAGACAGAGACCCCGTTAAAAAAAAAAAAAAAGAACTACAGGCCAATATCCCTGATGAATATGGATGCAAAAATTCTCAATAAGATACTAGCAAATCGAATTCAACAGCATATAAAAAGAATTATTCACCATGATCAAGTAGGATTCATTCCTGGGCTGCAGGGCAGGTTCAACATTCGCAAATCAATGTGGTACATCACATTAATAAAAGACAAAATAAGAACCATATGATCCTGTCAATCGATGCAGAAAAAGCATTTTACAAAATTCAGCATCTTTTCTTAATAAAAACCCTCGAGAAAGTCGGGATAGAAGGAACATACTTAAACATCATAAAAGCCATTTATGAAAAGCCCACAGCTAATATCATCCTCAATGGGGAAAAACTGAGAGCTTTCTCCCTGAGATCAGGAACACGACAGGGATGTCCACTCTCACCGCTGTTGTTTAACATAGTGTTGGAAGTTCTAGCATCAGCAATCAGACAACAAAAGGAAATCAAAGGGCATCAAAATTAGCAAGTAGAAGTTAAGCTTTCACTTTTTGCAGATAACATGATATTATACATGGAAAATCCAATAGACTCCACCAAAAGTCTGCTAGAACTGATACATGAATTCAGCAAAGTCACAGGATACAAAATCAACGTACAGAAATCAGTTGCATTCTTATACACTAATAATGAAGCAACAGAAAGACAAATAAAGAAACTGATCCCATTCACAATTGCACCAAGAAGCATAAAACACCTAGGAATAAACCTAACCAAAGATATAAAAGATCTGTATGCTGAAAACTATAGAGAGCTTATGAAGGAAATTGAAGAAGATACAAAGAAATGAGAAAACATTCCATGCTCATGGATTGGAAGAATAAATATTGTCAAAATATCAATACTACCCAAAGCTATCTACACATTCAATGCAATCCCACTAAAAATTGCACCAGCATTCTTCTCAAAGCTAGAACAAGCAATCCTAAAATTTGCATGGAACCACAAAAGACCCCAAATAGCCAAAGTAACATTGAAGAAGAAGACCAAAACGGGAGGCATCACAATCCCAGACTTTAGCCTCTACTACAAAGCTATAATCATCAAGACAGCATGGTATTGGCACAAAAACAGACACATAGACCAATGGAATAGAATAGAAACCTCAGAACTAGACCCACACAAGTATGGCCAACTAATCTTTGACAAAGCAGGAAAGAATATCCAATGGAAAAAAGACAGTCTCTTTAACAAATGGTGCTGGGAGAACTGGACAGCAACATGCAGAAGGATGAAACTAGACCACTTTCTCACACCATTCACAAAAACAAACTCAAAAGGGATAAAGGACCTGAATGTGAGACAGGAAACCATCAAAACCCAAGAGGAGAAAGCAGGAAAAAACTTCTCTGACCTCAGCTGCAGCAATTTCTTACTTGACACATCCCCAAAGGCAAGGGAATTAAAAGCAAAAATGAACTATTGGGACCTCATGAAGATAAAAATCTTCTGCACAGCAAAGGAAACAATCAACAAAACTAAAAGGCAACCAATGGAATGGGAAAACATATTTGCAAATGACATATCAGACAAAGGGCTAGTATCCAAAACCTATAAAGAGCTCACCAAACTCCACACCTGAAAAACAAATAATCCAGTGAAGAAATTGGCAGAATACATGAATAGACACTTCTCTAAGAAGATGTCCAGATGGCTAACAGGCACATGAAAAGATGCTCAACATCGCTCCTCATCAGGGAAATACAAATCAAAACCACACTCAGGTATCACCTCACGCCAGTCAGAGTGGCCCAAATGAGCAAATCAGGAGACTATAGATGCTGGAGAGGATGTGGAGAAACGGGAACCCTCTTGCACTGTTGGTGGGAATGCAAACTGGTGCAGCCACTCTGGAAAACAGTGTGGAGGTTCCTCAAAAAATTAAAAATAGACCTACCCTATGACCCAGCAGTAGCACTGCTAGGAATTTACCCAAGGGATACAGGAGTGCTGATGCATAGGGGCACTTGTACCCCAATGTTTATAGCAGCACTCTCATCAATAGCCAAATGATGGAAAGAGCCTAAATGTCCATCAACTGACGAATGGATAAAGAAATTGTGGTTTATACACACAATGGAATACTACGTGGCATTGAGAAAGAATGAAATATGGCCTTTTGTAGCAATGTGGATGGAACTGGAGAGTGTCATGCTAAGTGAAATAAATCATACAGAGAAAGACATACACCGTATGTTTTCACTCTTATGTGGATCCTGAGAAACTTAACAGAAGTGCATAGGGGAGGGGAAGGAAAAAAAAAGAGGTTAGAGAGGGAGAGAGCCAAAACATAAGAGACTCTTAGAAACAGAACTGAGGGTAGATGGGGGTGAGAGTGTGGGGAGGGTGGGTGATGGGTATTGAGGAGGGCACCTTTTGGGATGAGCACTGGGTGTTGTATGGAAACCAATCTGACAATAAATTTGATATTAAAAAATAAAAAGCATATTGTATGCCCTCTTAACAATTCAATGAAATGGAATGTAGACTGAAATTCTACATCCAGAATATCTGTCAAGAAAAAAAAAAAGACAATCATGGCAATGAATGCTTTGTATGTTTTAAAATTTCATTCTAAGTAATTCTAAAATATTTAACATTTGTGTTATTATCTTTCCATTTTTAATGATTTTTATATATTCATTTCATGTTAATGTTCCCATATTTTAACATTTCCTTGTTCCCAATGTCTGTATCAAGTACAAAATATTTTTGCATATCACAGAAATATATAATCTTGTGACACATTAATCAATAACAAAAAATAACCATGCAAAAAATACATAGCTATTTAATAGATATCTACCAAATGAATAAACAAATAAATCAACCATGTTTATCACGATTAAAATAAATCATTTTAATAGTGTGCTCGTGTTCACTGCTCATTTCATGAGCACCACATAGATGTGTATAGAAAAAAAATTACCTCTGAACGATTGGAGATGCTTCTATCATAAATTACCAAAATTTACAAAATATACTATTAAGATTTAGTAGACATAATTAGATTTTTGTGTGAGTGCATTTTAACAATAGAGAATTTAAAAATGTACTGCATTAAATTCTATTGGTGTTTATTTAGGGAATATAATGAGAACAGTTAAGATCATGAGATGAGGAACACCAAAATGATCACTTGATCACCAAAATCTTCTCATAAAATATGCATCAAAAATTATTCCCAATACCCTCAGACCTATCATGAAGTTCAACATTTTCACCTGTTTTCTTGTGCCAGAAAAATGGAAATAAAATCATATGGTAAGAAAAGAAAGACAATGCATTGTGAGTTGGCAAAAGTTTTACACCAAGGACTGAAATATACTTCCCCCAAAGAATTCCCACTGAGAAAGACATCCAGTAAATACTGAATGTCTAAAATGTGTCAATTTACCATTTTCCCCTAGAAACACAATGTCCTCTGCTAATCCTCATATTAATTTCCTCTTGTGCTTCTATATACTTTAAAATTTTTATATAAATTCCACTTAAACAGTGTAATATTAATTTCAGGTGTACAATACAATGATTCAACACTTCGATACAACACCCAGTGCTCATCACAAGTGTACTCCTTGGTCCTCATCACCTATTTCACTGATCCCCCCACTCACCCCAGCTTTGGTAACCATCAGTGTATTCCCTGTAGTTAAGAGTATGTTTCTTGGTTTGCCTCTCTCTCTTTTTCCCCTTGGCTTACTTGTTTGTTTCTTAAATCCCACATGAGTGAAATCATATGATTTTTGTCTTTCTCTGACTGGCTTATTTTCCTTAGCGTTATACCCCCTAGCTCCAACCACATCATTGCAAATGGCAAGATTTCATTCATTTTTATAGCTGAGTAATATTCCATTGTATGTATATACTACATTTTGTGAGCTATGAACTTTGAAACTACATTCTGATTTTCAGATATCAGAACACATAGGCAGTAAATTATTTGTACAAACTGAATTGCTTTACAGTGAACTGTGAACATGCATGTTCCTGAAGCATTATCTCTTCATGAAATCCCTATCCTCCTCTTCTTTATCAGCCATAATCTTCATTATATTTTCAGTTAAAGTTTATTGAGTTCCACTAAATGTGTATTCCTAGAATTTGTACCATAAGAACACAGATTAGTTATATGTTACAATTTTTTTTAGAAGTGCGTAATGTAGTATGGGTATGGACCAGTCAGTTGCCAATGGATATGACACAGAATTCCAAGAAAGTACAGGATAAATGTGCACACAATATAACAAATTCACATGAAAATCTATACGTGATCATGTAAGCTTTTATAGTATTTAGTTTCCAAATATTTGAAGTCTGTTTACCTGTCAGAAACAATAGGATCAAGAATTAGGCAAGGGGTGCCTGGGGTGGCTCAATTGGTTAGGAATCTGACTCTTGATTTTGGTTCAGGTCATGATCTAATTGCTCATGAGTTCAAGCTCTATGTTGGGCTTTGCACTAATAGCATGGAGCCTGCTTGGGATTCATTCTCTCTCCCTCCCTCCCTCCCTGCTTCCTCCCTCTCTGCCCCTCCTTTGCTTGTGTTCTATCTCTCTAAAAATAAATAAATGAACTTAAAAAAAAACTAGGCAAGAAATAGACATCAAAAAATAATGGCCTGTATCAAGATGTGCAATTCTCACAATTATTCATAAACACCCAACATATAGAAAAAAAAATCTAAAAGATATTTTCATCATGCTAGGCTAGATTGTGTTGCAATAACAATATAACTTCAAAATCTGAACGCCCCAAAATAACAAAGGCTTGTTTTTGATTCATGCTACAAATTCATGTGGGTTAAGGGATTGGAGGAAAGGGGAGGAACATGTGCTGTGTCTCTCTACACTAGGACAAAGCTAATAGAACCTCCCCACCTGGGGCTGGTTGCCACGGCAGAGAAAAAGAGGTTCTGACAAACTGTGCACTAGCCATTACAGCTTTGTCCCAGATGTGACGCATAGAGCTTCTCAAGATTCATCCACCAAAGCAAGTCACATGACCATGATCAGTGCAAAGCAGATGGGAAAATTCAACCACCCTTCTGCCCAGACACGAGTCAGAAATATTTGGTGAGTAGCACTTGTATGTACATGTATGAATAGGTAATAGCTTAAAAGTTTTCAAATACTTAGATATCTGGAAAGTGCAGGTAATATATCTGTAAGATGTTTTTTTTTTCCTTACAGATATATTCAGCATCTTAACCTGAAAATCTTGGTCAAAATGCTACCACCTTAGTCATGCATCTTTCCATGGAATTTCTATTCTTCTCTCCCTTCATCTAACTCTGGTCTATGCAAGTTTAGCAGAATTAAATATATATGCAAACTTTAATGGGTTCCCTCCAAAAACATTAGTCAATTTTGCTTCGCAGGGAGCAGAACAAGTGAAAACATTATATATCAATTATATTTGCTCCTAAGGTTGTTTCCTTGAGTTGAACAAGATAAACAAGTGGAAATTGTAAACATTATAAAAAAAAACTGCCAGAAAAGTTGATTATGTTCTGAATTCCTTTACAATTGCCTTGGTGTTTTTTATATACAATTTTAAGTACAACAAACACTACCTAAAGTAGTGCATTTCATTTATTTTTGGCATCTCCAGCCTGTTCTTGAATGATATTAGATAAGAATAAAGATGGCTAAACTAGTCATGGAGATGGAAAAGATAGTGCTTGCATCCTTTTCTGAAGATAGAAGAGGAGGCTTCTGAACTAAAAATATTATGTACGACTGTTGCCTCACATTTTATTATAGATGCTTTTATCAAACTAAAACAATTTACCCATCTCTGTATATCATCTTTTCAGTCCTTGCTAGTAAAAACCCTCACTTTATCCCAGAAACAAAGGAGGTGTAGATAAACTTCTCAGAGGTGTACACTCTTCCTTTTTATTTACATTATTTTAGATTTAAAGTAATCATTTAAAAGAGTTAATTTAATTCCTAATAGAATCTCATTCCTGTAACATTCTTCTCCATCCCCTCCAGGTTAATGCTGAAGAAATATCTACAAGGTTTCTTAGAAATTTGGACACAGTAAGGAGAAAAGGGTGTGCATGTCTTATGGGGAAGGTTAGTTGTGGTGATATTAGTCCAAGATTAGCCTAAAAGAATACTGTGTATAACAGGGCAATGAATAATCCCTGTCCCACAGACTCACACCCACCTCAGTCCTTCAATCCCACAATCCTTTGTCTGTCTTCACTTGAACTTCCTAGGACTTGTAAAAGAAAGCTTGTGAAGTGGTGGGGGGGCATAAAAATAGAGGGTCAGAGAGCTCTGGCAGCCTATTTTACTAGACAACCTCCCTCTCTCCTTCTAGATATCATTGAGAGGAGAAGCAAATTGGAGAGTCTGCTTTCTAGTTGTTTTGCTTTCTTGTTTTGGTCCCTAAAGTCATTAAAAACAGAAAGAGGAGAGAAAAGGTGAGAGAGGCACAGAAAGGAGAAGAGAGATGTTGGAATGAGTTGTAGGCAGACAGATGAAGTCTACAAATAAAATGTGTCTTTTCTCTCCTGACATCTCACAGAGCACTTTGTCATCTGGTCATGATCAGGTAGGCAAAAAGGGGCTGAGAAACACACCAAATTCTCCATGGGCTCATTGGATGTGGCTAAGAACACATGATGCCCAGAAAGGATACCATATTCACCCTTGTTTAGAGTTATAGAGCCACACCTGCCAGCCTAATCACCTCTCTGACATCAGGTATGGTTCCTGAGTGACAATGAAAGGAGGGTAGGTGGAGGACCTTTCCAGTGGTTGGTACGGAGCATGAGTCCACGGGTGGTTCTGAAGGTCCCTGTCACCTAGAAAGCAGAAAATGGGGTTGCTGGTGCTCGGTACACAGATTATCCAAAAGGCTAATAGAAAAGGTAGAGCATGGCATAGGCCGTCATGAAGACTTATCAGCAGCAAAAAAGCTACTTGAAAAATTTTGGATTTTGGTAGATTTAGAGGTCTCTTACTTTTATCCTTTACCTCAGCAGCATTCTACTGCTTATGTCCTTGTTTTTCCAGATACTCAGCAGGGTGGGTGACATGGGCTCCTGGGCAAAGATGAAAATTCAGATGGTGATGGCCAAGCCGAGGTCTTAGGGTCGTGACATTATCCACTGGAAGATGAACAACTTGCCACAGACATTAAACATGAATCTAGCTTTTCAATGTTCTTGTAGTTATGGTGCTGGAAGATACAATGTTCCTCTTCCAATGTGACTCTTAAGTACCTACATCACAAGCAGGTGGGAAGGCCTTGACACAAACAAAGATTCAAGCAATGGAGATGAAGGCAGTGCTGTCTTTACTATCATTTCCTTGGCTTAGACAAATCATGGTCATGTCCACAAAAGCTACATTAGTGATGATGACAGCAATGACAGAGAAGAGAGGCCAGCACATGCACACCACTGTTGGCCAAGCAGAGGTCCAACAATGGCTGGCAGGTAATCTGGGGCAAGAACAATTTCCAAAGGCAGGAGTTAACCACACTAGTACCCAAAGAGCTTGAGTATCTCCATGGGCTGCCCTGCTGAAAGTAGTCTGGTTTCCCTTCACATGGTAGTTACTCCTGTAGGAACTGGACTACAGTTCCCCATTAGCAATAACAATAGTTTCATGCTCTCTTGGGCAGCACATATACTAAAATAGTAATAACAATAGTTTTGTCTCATTCTGGGAGGCTGTGGTCTGAGGCAGTAATGAAGGTAAGAAGCTACAAGTGGTGTCCTACTCCTGTAGATGAAGGACAGGGGGCATAGGGTCCTGATCCAATGTTTTGAATGGAAAGAAAGGACATCTGTCCAGAAGATCTGACCTCATCACACTCTCTGATCGCCTGTTTTTGCAGTAAGAGTTTGTCCAAAAGAAGACCCTCAGCTTGTAGCCGTCCTGGGATGTCTGAACTCTTTCATCCCTAACTGGTATACACCTTAGCAAATCTGCATTAGGGTGTTTGTTAGGTGGGGGTTGGTTCAAAAGGTCCCACAATGCAGGTATATTTTGGTTGATGAAACTTGTGTCCTCATCCAAGTGCCGCTGCATTCGCCCCAACTTGGGATTGAGGTGGAGGAAGGCCCTGTCAGCCTGAGCATCCATGGTCTCTAACTCCACACTCAAAGTCCCTGAAGAGATCACATTCAAGGCTCAGGGCCTCCCCACTTCCTTCACCTCTGCCACTTTAGTCTTCTGCACCATGTCTCATCTGAACATCCCTTCCTCATCTTCTCCTCTACCTCCTCATTCATTTTTTTCTTCTCCAGGATTCTCATCTCTCCATTGGCTCTTCATCCACTAATTCTTTCTGCTGCCACTGAGAAGGTGGCATACTCCTCAGTCATCACATGAGACCTCTATGACACCATGAACCAGATCTCTGTAGGCACTCCACCTGACATTACCAGGGTGTGAAAGTATATCACTCACCAGTACCAGATGTATGGGAGAAAACTGAGGCTTCACAAGTGATGGCTGGCAGAATGCAGCAGCTTGGATATTGCCACACCCTGCCACCCCAACTCTAAAGGAGGGGACACCACTGTCACACCACTGGGGACAGCAGTTTCTGGGATTAGATAGAACAGTAACTACTACTAAGAAGAAACTCAATCTCCCACAGCAGGGCCAAGAAGCAGCCTCCATATCCTTAGCACATTCGTTTTCATCAGACAGTATGTTGGGGATTCATCTCTATGTATTTATCCCCTTCCTATGCAATGATTACCAGGAAAGCAAAATTATTACCCTGTTTTTTTTAAATTTTTTACAAATCATCTTGTAGTCAATCCAATATTAGCACTTTCATTATAGGGTCCTATTTTATGATGTCAAAGTCTGATATTCTGAAATGAATTTTGATGTTTTAATGAGTTAATGTTGCAAAGGCTAGCACTCTGTACTGGTCCTTATGCAGTCACTGGCAATAAGAACGAAGGTGTGATGGGTCATTAAAATAACCTTCTATTACTTCTAACTTTCTATGGATGTTACCTCTTGTCACAAAGGAACTGAAAGTTCTCACTTGGCATTGTCATAAACTGGCACTTCAGAGAGAGGAGTCTCTGTATACAGACACCGACTCTTTGCACAATCTCAGGAAAATAAAAGTTTGTGCTCCTACAGTCAGCTGTCATTTTTACCCATGGACTGTTTTCCCCACTACAGCTTTAAAATTCACACCTGATTATCCTCAGACATCCTGAATCAGCATATGGGTTGAAAGCAGGTTTATTTACTCTTTTTTAAAGGCCTTGAAAACCACATGAATATGCTCATTATTTTGAAAGGAGATGTCTCATAAAGAAGAACTATTTCTACAGCTTGGTTACACAGCTTGGAGGGCATGTTCCTAACACTACAAAGTAGACAAACAAAGTCTATCTCAAGAGGAAGCCTTCACTTTCAAGTTTTCTTTCCCCACTTCTGAGTCTGTAACTGGCATACACATACCCAATGGATAAATTTCTCTCTTTAGCATGGTATCATGTTGATGTTGGGTGTGTGTGTGCGTGTGCACACATGCACGTGTGTTTATATTCTCCCTCTACTAGCTATGTATTTTACTTTTTATATGCCTGGACCCTAGCACAGTAGCAGGATGGTTTTTATGAGTTTTACTGAATGCTTTAAATTGTGTCTAATTTCTACAGGTTGGAATTGTCAAGTTTTCAAATGCAAAACTCAGGACCACCTACATAAAAATCACTCAGAGGGTACTTGTTAAAAATGAGATCCCCAAGGCTCCACACCTAGATCTACTAAATCAAAATATAGGTATAAGGCCCAGCCATCTACATTTTCACATTCTCAGGTATATTTATGATTTTCAAAGTTCAAAGACTCCTGGTATATGAACTAAAAACACTACAATATTTACCCAGATATTCACCTTTTCTTTAAGACCCAATGAGATCTTGAAAGGAGAAGAAAAAGAAAAAAGAAAAGAAAGAGAAGAAAAGTACTCCTACCCTTGAACTCCAGCCATTTCCTTATACTCCTTCTCTGTCTTCTACCCTATCCATAGGGCAATAAACTTCTCCAAAGATTTCCTTACACATCAGAATTTCAAACTATAAGTCCTAGCCCAGACTCCCCGCCCCCCCAACACAAAATGTTGAGATTCATTTGGCACAATAGGTATTCAATGATCCAAAGAAAGTTCGCTGGGTTCAATTAATGGCTGTATAATGGCTTAGCAATTCAAATGGAAACTACTTGAAGGATTTACTGATAAAGCCACTTAAAAACCCCTCATTCTTTAAAAAAAAATTTGGGGGCGCCTGGGTGGCGCAGTCGGTTAAGCGTCACGACTTCAGCCAGGTCACGATCTCGCGGTCCGTGAGTTCGAGCCCCGCGTCAGGCTCTGGGCTGATGGCTCAGAGCCTGGAGCCTGTTTCCGATTCTGTGTCTCCCTCTCTCTCTGCCCCTCCCCCGTGCATGCTCTGTCTCTCTCTGTCCCAAAAGTAAATAAATGTTGAAAAAAATTAAAAAAAAATTTGTCTAAGTTCACTCATTTTGGCTGATGTTTCTGACCCAAATACTACTTCTTTTAAGGGTGTTTCTACAATGCTCAGCTGATACAGCACTGGAAAAGAGGTCATGGATATAAATACAACAGTGATTTGACCTGAGAACTACTCTGAAGTGAAGGAAAATAGATTACAAATGACTGCCCATCAAAGAAAGCTCTTCTCCTGATAATATGCTCAGTAGATCTATCAGTATAAACTCCAGTTTCTTCCCAGGAATCTCAACCCTGTGGAAAATGCTGCTGTCAGACCCCAGGTTATTTATCATAAAAGTTATTGAATACTGGGTCACTTGAAAAAAGAAAAATATATTGAAACACGCAGTCAAAATTTCTTTCTTCAAGTTAGATGTGGGCAACTGAAAATTTCTTTCCGCTGTCCAGCAGTCTATTCTATAGGATCGTCAGTGATAGGGCTTCGACTCTCCACTTTCATCCCCCCAATATCACTTTTAGTTACTCTATGTTCCAATCAAAATGAAGAACTCAAAGTTCTTTGCCAACTTCCTGTATCTCCCTCCACCATGTTTATACTCAGAGTTACTGCTCTACTTGGAATCATTATCCATTTGCTCTTTGTAAAATAATTACTGAGTCTGTCACTTTCAAGAAAAGTTTTCCAGGGATTCCTGATTTGTCAGAACTTTAAACATTGCCCCTAAAAATCAATGAATGTCTGCTGTATTTTCAGTAAACACATAATGAGTGTTAAATAAAGTGAGTCAGTGTCACAAAAGTGAATAATTTCAAGACTTCCAATAATGCTACAGTAATCAATCAAGACATTGTGATACTGGTGAGGAACCAACAAATATATCAGTGGCACAAAACAGAGAACCCAGATGTAGATTCCCAGAAATACAGTCAACTGATCGTTGACAAATAAGGAAGGGCTGTGTACCTGGGTGGCTCAGTTGTCCAATTCTTGACTACTTAGCTCAGGTCTGACTCTTGATTTTAGCTCAGGTCATGATATCATGGTTTCTGAGTTTGAGTCTCACATCAGGCTCTGTACTGACCACTTGGAGCCTGTTTTGGATTCTGTCTCTCTCTCCCTTTCTGTCCCTCCCCTGAGCATGCTGTGCTCTCTCTCACACAAACAAACAAACAAGAAGCAAGAGCAACAAAATGGAGCAAAAAAAGTTTCTTTAACAAATGATACTGGAATGAGTACACATCCACATGAAAAGAATGAATCTAGACACAGACCTTACACCCTTCACAAAAATTAACTAGAAATGGGTCAGAGACCTAAATGGAAAATGGAAAACTATAAAAGTCCTAAAGAAGAAAGTCTAGATGACCTTGGGATATGGTGATGGCTTTTTAGATACAATAATGAAGACGAGATCTATGAAAGAAATAACTGATACACTTGACTTCATTAAAATTTGTAGACCTGCTCTACAAAAGGTAGTATCAAGAGAATGAAAAGACAAGACAAAGACTGGGAGAAAATACTTACAAAAGACACATTTGATAAAGGACTCACCCAACATATATAAAGAGCTCTTAAAATTCATCAATAAGAAAACAACCTGATTAAAAATGGGCCAAACACCTTAATAGACATCTCACCAACGATATGCAGATGGCAAATCAGTATATGAAAAGATGTATCACATCCTATATCATCAGAGAAATGATAAATTAGGTAAATGAAAAAATAAAGTGGTCCATACAAACAATGGAATATCATTCAGCGCTAAAATGAAATGAACTATCAAACCATGATAAGACATGGAGACTTGAATGCACATTAGTAAGTAAAAGAAGCCAATCTGAAAAGACACCATACTATATGATTCCAACTATATGACACTCCGGAAGAGATAACACTATGGAGACAGCAAAAAAGACTAGTAATTGACAGTGAATGGTGAGTGAGGAAGGGGATGACTAGGCAGAGCACAAAGAATTTTTAAGGCATTGAAAATACTCTGATATTATAATGATGAACATATGTCATTATATATTTAACCAAATCCATAGAATGTGCAATACAAGAGTGAACCCTAAGGAAGACTATGGACTTGAGGTGTTTATAATGTGTTAGTGTGAGTTCACCCTTGGTAAAAATGTACCATTTTGGTGAATAATGCTGACTGGGTAAAGCTACGGGCCAGGGAGTATGGGAAATTTCTGTGCCTTACTCTCCATTTTACTGTAAACTTAAAACTGCTCTAGAAATATTAAGTCTTCTTTTAAGAAGTACATAGTGAAGCCCGTGAATCAAATGAAATCAAGTGAATCAAATGAAAATGTTTCATCACAAATATGTTTCTTGAAGATAATCTAACTTCCATAAATCCTAATAGCCTCAGGTATCAATATATTATCTTTTATCCTCCCAGATTAAGTATAGTTTAGAAAACAAGCCTTCCACAACCCCTCTTCCATGAGTTAAATGTGTCACATGCTTCCAAGTCCATTTTCATGCTTTATCTTTGCTAATCCTTTAAATCCTTAGGTAGAATGTGATCTTTGCTTCTTCAAGAAATGCAATACAACTTGGCTGTGGCACATTGTACACCACAGTCACTTGTGTTTGTACTTTATCATCCTATGTACATTACCAGGTCACTTACTTTTGAAAGCAAGGATAATATCTTAGTTATCTTTTTAAGTCCTGCAGGGGCTAATAGAGTGTAGCATAGTAGACGCTTAGAGAATTATGACTGAGTCAAACTGTATTATATACATCTCTATCAAGAGCTAGGTCAACATCGATAAGATATAAACTGCATTTCAAAATCAAAGTCATTGTAAGAATCAACTCACCATGAGCCTGTGTAATGCCAAATCCAGAACATATTCAGATCAGCAGGTGATTAGTATGAATTATGGAAGTATTTCCATTAAGTAGACAAAATTAACTGCTTTCTTCAGGTTTCCATCATTGACTCAAGTCTCTCATACACACCTGCTAGCCCAGGTAATGCTACTGCCATTTCTCACTTGAAAGATGGCAATAATATCCTTGTGTTCTGCTTTTGCACTTCAGATATATGCCCACACAACTGTGAAAGTGATTTTTTAAATTATTTTTTTTAAAGATTTCAGGAATAGAATTTAGTGATTCATTACTTATATAAGACACCCAGTGCTCATCACAAGTACCCTCCTTAATGCCTATCGCCCATCTAGCCCACCCCACCCACCTTCCTCCAGCAACCCTCAGTTCTTTCTACGTAAGAGTCTCTCATGGTTTGCCTCTCTCTCTGTTTTTATTTTTGCTTCCCTTCCCCTATGTTCATCTGTGTTTCTTAAATTCCACATGAGTGAAATTACATATTTGTCTTTCTCTGACTTATTTCATTTAACATAACACACTCTAATTCCATCCACATTGTCACAAAAGGTAAGATTCCATTCTTTTTGATGGCTGAGTAATATTCCATTGAATATATATACCACATCTTTTTTATCCATTCATCAGTCGATGGACACTGGGGCTCCTTCCATATTTTGGCTACTGCCAATACTGCTGCTGTAAATATTGGGGTGCATGTGTCCCTTTGAATCGGCATCTTTATATCCTTTGGATAAGTACCTAGTAGTGCAATTGCTGGGTCATAGGGTAGTTCTATTTCTAATTTTTGAGGAACCTCCACACTATTTTCCAGAGTAGCTGCACCAGTTTACATTCCCACCAACAGTGCAGGAGTGTTCTCCTTTGTCCATATCCTCACCAACATCAGTTGTTTCTTCTGTTAGTTTTATTCTGACAGGTGTGAGGTGGTATCTCAATGTGGTTTTGACTGACATTTCCCTGATGATGAGTGATGTTGAGGATTTTTTCATGTGTCTGTCTATTGGACATCTGGATGTGTTCTCTGGAAAAGTATCTATTCATGTCTTCTGCCTATTTCTTTGCTGAATTATTTGATAAAGTGATTTTCCTTCCATGACTTCACCTTGCTCCTATGATTAAGACCAAAATCCTTAAAATGGCTAAAACACCAGGTTCTAGCTCCTACCTGTCTTTATCTTGTGCTACTCTTCCATTATTTCAGTTTGACCACAGTGATCTTCATTTACTTGTTCCAATTTCATTATGTTCCTTTCTGACTCAGAGCCTTTACAGATCCTGACCCCACCGCATAAAATCCTCTGCTTCCATCATCCTTCCTGCCAAGTTAGCTCCCTCTCATCCCTTAGATCTCTATTTTAAGGTCACCTCCTCATGGATGCCTTCCTGAATTCCTAAAGTGGGTGTCTCTATCACAGGTTATCATAACACTATGTAATTTTCCCTCATATTGTGGTAGTTTATAATTATGTATTTGAGAAGTGATTAATCTCTGTCGTCCTCATTAGTCTGTGAACTCCATGTAGGCAGGTATCATGTCCATTGTGCTGGTGATATGTGGTAAGTGTTCAAGAAACCTTCCTTTAAGGGATAAATGGGTGAAAGGGGTTGGTCAAGTTGTGGACTTCCTTAAGATCATGCAGTCTTGAGACCCCCACAAGCAGTCTTCTGGAAGGGATAAAGCCTGAGCAATGTTAAGTCCACCACCTATTAGCTTTGTGACCTCAGATAATTTCTTAAGCCCCCTTCAAGCCTCCTTTTATTCTTCTATAAAAGGCAAATAATATTTTACAAGGCTGCTGAAAAGATTAAATAATTTTATATCTCTCTAGTGATACCCATAATTTTAATTAATAAACAATTAACTGTCTGTATATTTGTTTAGTATCTATCCCTAATGCTCAATTTATAAGCACCAAAGAATATGGACCATGCCTGTCTTACATACTACTATGCTCCAATGCCTAGCTTTGTATGTAGAACACAGTAGGTGATAATTATTTGTTGAAGATAAATCAATAAACATAAAAAGAATTTAGCATGGTACCTAGCTAAATTAAGCATTCAGTAAATATCAATGTCTACCATAGATTGAATGTTTGTGGCCCCCTAAATTCCTATATTGAAACTTAATCCCCAATGTGATGATATTGGGATATAGGACTTTTAGGAGGTGATTAGAGACCTTTGGGAGGGCTCTACCTTCATGAATGAGATTTGAGTCCTTATAAAAGAGACCACAGAAGGTGAGCATCCTTGTCTCTTCCAGTATGTGAGGACATGGCAAGAAGACAGCCATCTAGGAGCCAGGAAGTAGGTCCTCCCTAGACACCAAATCTGCCAACACCTTGATCTTGGAACTCTCAGCCTCCAAAACTGTGAGGAATAAGTTTCTGTTGTGTATAAGTTACCTGGTCTGTGGTATTTTTGTTATAGCAATCCAAATGGACTCAGACACTCTTCTTCCCTCCCTTCATAGCAAATTCCCCAAGACATTCCCTCTAGCCCTGTTGTTCTTTCATTTGGGTGGAGGTAGAATCAGCTGCTTGCATTGTTCATTAATTCACAACGTATTTACTGCAGATAGTGTTATTATTTTAAAAATTCAAAATTGAATTTTTAAAATAATAACACTCTCTTTTTTATGGGCAGAAAAAAAATCCCAACAACAATGATCTGCTGAGCACAATTTATGTGTCAACTGCAACAAAATGCTCTATCAGTACTACTGTTCCGACTTTGTAGAAGCAGAAGATAGACACAGATAGGCTACATGACTTAAGTAACAAAGAGAATTAAAATGAGCTTTCCACACTTCTGTTCAATACCCTTTCCTCTGCACTTAATTGTCATTGCACATGAGCAAATTCAGCAGTTCTCATCAGGCCTTCTGTGATGGTCAATGAAACTTCTTTCATCAGACAGCTGAAATATGCTCTATTGTTTATGAGACAGTGAAATGAGTAATGAAATTAGGTTAAGTGGGAAAAGGGAGAGGCACAATACTATGCTTAAAGTATTTTTTTTAAACTTCTGCATAAAGATTCTCTTTAGCTTCCTGGAGCCAAAGAGAACTAGTGTTTATGAAGTCCAACACATATTAAAAAATAGTACAGTGGCGCCTGGCTGACTCAGTCAGTTGAGCGTCCAGCTTCAGCTCAGGTCATGATTTCACAGTTTGTGAGTTTGAGCCCTGCATTGGGCTCGCTGCAGTCAGTGCAGAGTCCACTTTGGATTCTCTGTTCCCCTCTCTCTCTGCTCTTCCCCTACTTGCACTCTCTCTCTCAAAACTGAATAAACATTTATTAAAAAATAATAAATAGTAAAGATTTGTTGAATGCCTTAAAAAAGGAGACCTAGTTATAGTCTTAACTCTAGGCTAAAATTCAAATTGCAATTTAAAGATTCAAACTCAACCTCCAACTATTATTTCAAGAGCCTTGTGTTCATAATAAAAGGTTTTGGTTATTCTTTCTTTTTGCTCTCTGAACACTCCTGTGATGTACCCATTGTTTTCATTCTAAAGGTATGAAATTTGTCTCGTGATTGTCAGTTACTGGATGCAGGATACCAGATTATGAAATATAAATATAAATATATAAATATATATATGTTATATATATATGTGTGTGTGCACACGCGCATATATATATATATACACATATACATACATATATATACATGTATGTATATGTATATATATGTGTGTGTGTGTGTGTGTATAAAGCTAGGACCACCTTTGGTCCTAGTTCTGCACCTAACTAACTAGGAATAGTAGCTGTCTAATACATGACTGATCTCAACCACTGTTTTCTACAATATGAGCTTTTAGCCGAATCAAAAATCCCATTCAAATAACATCTCTGCCACTTACTAAGCTCATCTTCAAAAGGGACATAACACATATGGCACAGTGTTCTTCTGGAAAATAAATATCACAATGAAGGCATTCAGCTCTGTGTTAGAACACAGCTTATATTTAGTATATGTGAAGTCCACTTCTTTAGTTCCTCTTTGCTGTAAGAAATTTTCACTTTTTAAATCACTAGTTTTTTAAGTGGTAAGAAGTAGGAGAATTACATTTCTGCTACATAACAAGAATTAAAGGTTTGTGAGGAAGATAATGGAATCAATCCAATTCAATAAGATTTGCAGATTGCACTGAGGCTATCCTACCAGCTAAGTGAGAGGTAGCTGTCCTGTCTAGAAGACCAATTTCCATTTTAGTAAATGCATCCAATGCCCAGGTATTACAAGCCTTGATGGGAATATAACTGACATATTCATATTCTAAAGCTTGCCAGAAATCCTCTTCTAAATGGCCTAAGGGTAACAGAAATGCTTGTAAAAATATCATTGTCATTATACAAAGAAAACTTGATATTTTTAAATGAAAAAAATTAAGTTTATTCATTTATTTTGAAAGAGAGAGAGCATGAGCAGGAGAGGGGCAGAAAAAAGAGAGAGAGAGAATCCCAGGCAGGCTCTGCACTCTTAGTGAGGAGCCTGACACGGGGCTTGAACCTATGAACTGTGAGATCATGACCTGAGCTGAAATCAACAGTCAGTTGCCTAATGGACTAAGCCACCCAAGCATCACTAAGTGAAATTTTTAAGTAAACATATTGAAGTAACTCACCGACTAGGTGGTAAACTTAAAATTCCAAAGTGTACACAAACTAAAAGCTAGTTTCTCATAATATTCTGATAAAGGTGTTAGTGACAAGGGCAAACATGCTGTTGAGCTCAGAGCTTAACTTCTTACAGCTTAATACATAAGAGACAGACACTGTGTAATAACATAGACTCCATAAAGGCTAGTGAAAAATCTTTCACTTGTATCATGAGGTAACATTTACCCTTTTAGATATAGGAAATTCTAGCAACATGGGTTAATATACTAAGAAAACTTGCTAGAGACTAGTTATCATAAATTTCCAGACTGTTTTTACAATTGATAGTCGTTTCCTTTGTGTCTTATTCTACTCAGGCTGCTAATAACAAAACACCATAGGCTAGCTGGCTTAAAACACAGGAATTTTGGGGCGCCTGGGTGGCACAGTCGGTTAAGCGTCCGACTTCAGCCAGGTCACGATCTCGCGGTCCGGGAGTTCGAGCCCCGCGTCAGGCTCTGGGCTGATGGCTCAGAGCCTGGAGCCTGTTTCCGATTCTGTGTCTCCCTCTCTCTCTGCCCCTCCCCCGTTCATGCTCTGTCTCTCTCTGTCCGAAAAATAAATAAACGTTGAAAAAAAAATTAAAAAAAAAAACACAGGAATTTCTTGGGGCACCAAGGTGTCTCAGTCGGTTGAGCACCTGAATCTTGATTTCGGCTCAGGTCATGATCTCGTGGTTCATGAGTTCTAGCCCCACATCAGACTCTGTGCTGACAGTGTGGACCTTGCTTGGGATTCTCTGTCTCCCTCTCTCTCTGTCCCTTCCCTGCTCGCTGTCTCTCCCTCAAATTAATTAATTAATTAATTAACTAATTAATTGAAAACAAACAAACAGGAATTTCTCACAGTTTTGGTGGCTCGGAAATCCAAGACCAAGGTGCTGGCCGATTCGGTTCACTGGGGAAGGTGGACCTTCTGGCTGGCAGGACTTCTCCCTGTGTCCTCACTTGGCTGAAAGAGAAGGAACTCTGATCTCTTCCTCTTCTTCTAAGGACACTGATCCCATCACAGGGCCCCATCCTCATCATATCATCTAAACCTGATCACCCTTCCAAAGGGACCACCTCCAAATACCATCACATTGGGGGTTAGGGTTTCAATAAAAGAACTTTGGGAGGATACAAGCATTCAGTCCATGACACCTGGTAGTACAAAAATCAAACACATCAATCTCTTAGTGGTGTCCACCACTATTTAGGTGATTAAAAATTAATAGGGGTAAAAAGAACAACCCCCAAACACTTTGATAAATTCAGCAATACACTTCATCAATTTTGATTTCTGCTTGGCAATCCACATTATTTTAGCCTTCTATTTCACGATTTCCCACAACACTAAAAGAAAATGTCATTTGAATATCAAAGGAAAATCATTCAGGATGTCAGATTACAACATAAAAAAATAAACATTTTAGGTTCCATTTCATTGTGTTAGTAACAGACATTGCACAAGTCAATGTTACTTAGAGAAACACTGTCATCTTCATAAATGCCATATTGTAACTTGGATTATTCAGAAAAAATTGCAGACAAACCATAAGCCCATCTTCAGGAATAAGGATCCATGAGGCTCCAGTAAAGGTCATACAAATAATTCATTTCAGGGAGCTTCTCTCTTAGCCCTTATTTTACCTCTCTCCATACCCTTCCTTCATAGACTTTCTCTGGCATACAACGTAATTCTAATAACCTGAGAGAATGAACCCAGGCAAATGAACATTTTATCTATTTCTAATAATCACTGGCCACACAATGTTCATGTACAAACACATGCACATCCAAGCATTTGCCTATCAAACACCCACCCCCCCCCCCGTACTCACCATATATGCCCAGAAACACCTATGTGAAAAGGAGAGTTAACATTTACAGTTAGTATATGGACCAGACACTGTAATAAGCATTTTACAGGTATTTCATTAAAATGTTTTTTTAATGTTTATTTATTTTTGAGAGAGAGAACGAGCAAGCAGGGGAGGGGCAGAGCAAGAGGGAGACACAGAATCTGAAATAGGCACCGGGATCTTTTTTTTTTTTAATTTTTTTGATGTTTATTTATTTTTGAGAGAGAGAGAGAGAGAGAGTGAGCGAGCAGGGAAGGGGCAGAGAGAGAGAGAGGGAGAAAGAGAATCCAAAGCACACTCCAGGCTCTGAGCTGTCAACACAGAGCCTGACATGGGGCTTGAACTCATGAACCGTGAGATCATGAACTGAGCCAAAGTTGGTCACTTAACTGACTGAGCCACCCAGGCGCCCCTAGGCACCAGGATCTTGAGCTGTCAGCACAGAGCCTGATGTGGGACTCGAACTTACCAATGCGAGATCATGACCTGAACTGAATCAGATGCCCAACCAACTGAGCCACCCAGGTGCCCCTACATGTATTTCATTTAAAAGCTCATTTAATCCTCAGCTCTGTCTGATGGAAATAACTTCATTCATGACCTCTGCTGAAGAGACCACCATATTTTGCCCATGTAATCCCACCACCCATCAGGTCCAGGATACTGGAGAAGACATCTTCTTAGCTGAGGAGTATCTGTCCCAAACCTGGGATAAAGTCTATCTTTAAGAAATTCATGTTGCCGCTCATAGGAATACAAGTTAAATACAAAGACTAAGGTAAATGGTAAAGTAAAATGTAAGATAATGAGAAAGCCAAGACACATGGGGGCATAACATTAAGTTGGAGTCCTAGAATGAAAAGCCATCAATCCCAATTGCTGAGGTACTTAAGCCACTGGATCCCAGAACCACCCTCAGGCTCCTGCTCTTTTCAGTTTGTTTGGCTCTTTCTGATGTCCCATGCCTATATACTCATATAACAAGTTCCCTGACTCAGAAAATTTTGAGTTAGCCTCAACTCCTTAAAACTCAATTAGTCTAACCAGTACCACCTACCCTAAATCTTTGAAGATGGATCATATACCAAACATCCTCAAAAGTACTGGGACAATAGTGGGTTTTACCCCACAAATCATTCCCAGAGAACAAGATCTGTTTGGTAGTTATCTTCAAGAGCATTAGATCTAATGGAAGTGACTGATTATTCTCTATTTTCAATGAGAAATGAATGATTAAAAAAGATAGGGGAGGGTTCCCATTGTAATAGGAGGAATTTAAATGACATTTCCTTTAAAGTAATGGCTTTTTTTATTTTACGCTGGAAAGACAACAGAAGGAGTCCTCTCTGGATGAAAAAGACAACAGATCATTTTAGAGAAGCAGGAATTTTTAAAAATTGGAATTCAATGCACACGTCCCTCTCTGAGTCTCCCCATGCCATGACGGCTGCACCACGGTAACCAAGAATCACCTCATCAGCTCTGGCACCCCAGGGTCCCAGGGAGCCCTATGGAAAAGATGGCAGCCTGCAGGTCTTTACTGCACATTGCCAGAGGAAACATCATGAAAAGCCCCAACAGCAGCGTTTAGAGTCCAAATACCTCAATTCAAAGTTTAACTCTACCTATTCTAAGTTTATGTGTTAGGATCTGTGAAGTGGAGAGGAGAATACTTGTATCAGATATTGTGAGGATTAATAACCATTACCATGCAGAAAAGCATCATGGGAGCTGTACATCCCTATAAATTCTTAATATTTGTGATAAGAAGAAATTTCTTACAGAATAATTAGTAGTGAAATTCACTTAGGAGTTAAAAACGTGGACTCTAGGATCACACAGACCTAACTTTGAGAGCTAACCTTCTAGATCACTAACCAGGTAATATTGGACAAGTTATTTCAATTCCAAATCTCAGTTAGCTGTAAAATGGGGTGAAATAGAAACTCACCTCATGAGCTGGTATGATTTTAAGTTACAGGAGATCATGAGTATAAAGCATCAAGCCCTAAGATTCACACTCATTATGTATTGCAAATGTTAATAGTAGTAGCAGCCTCATTAAGTGGTATTTCCAATACTATTTATAAACAGAGCATCATCCCAGATACAGAAACACCTTGGAATGCCCATTCCCAAGAAGTAACTAAAGAGCAGGAAACCTTGAATGTGATACTCATTTTTTATACCAACCAGCAAGTGGCATCACTTAGGGTGCACCGTGTTCACTTCTCATGCTAATAGCAAAAGGAAATTCAATGTAGCTTCTCCAGCCACAAATATACAGTTGTCCTTTAGGAAGAATTTAGGACTGGTGAACCATAATGAGGAATTATATTCTCCTAACATCAGTGTTCAATTTATTGTTTCAAGTCTTCAGATATAACCTACAGACAAGGCTGAGATCTGGCAGGAAGAAAACACTTTTTGCTGTAATAAGCTAACACATCCTTAGAGCTGTCATTTTGACTCCTACTTAAATATTCTTTCATTTACCCAATCATTTAACATATACTTAATGGCATAGGATCAAACATTGGCTATTTGACAGTAAGCAAGGCACATACGGCCCCTATCTTTTACAGCTCACAGCCCACTGAGTACACAGATGAGATAACCAGCAATTACCATCCTGTGTGTGGAAGTTGTGTTAGGAGAAATCTGCTTTGTGGGTACCTGGAAAGGAAATCCTCCCCTATTCTCAAGGTAACAATTCCATAATAATCAAGACACTGAACTGGTCTCCTCTCCCTATTAAATTATGACTCTCAAAGAGAGAATCCAGCTTACTTGTCTTTATTTTCTCCATAGAACCAGAACTATTACTTTCCACAGGTACTTGCCTAGCATGTGTCCAGCTGACTGGCCCACTCAACATCTATTCCAACCTCCTTGTACTTTTCTCCAAGACTGGAAAGTAAAAACATCCCCCAGCCACCCTTGTTCATCTGGCTATCAGTGTGACTTTGTATTTGCATGTAATTGGCACAACCGAAGAGTTGTTTTAGAAATGTGTTAAATGGAGATAAAAGTAGTCCTAGAACCATCCCTTAGTGGTGTAGACTTCAGCAGACACATGCAGCTGGAGTCAACAAATTCAGCAGTGACTTGCTGGGTTATGGCTGAGATGGAATGAAACTGGGGCCAGAATTTTGAATAGCAGCCCTCTGACCTCCTGGGATTATAACCGTGACAGGGCTAAAGCAATTTTGGCGGGACTCTTATTCTGCAGTCCTTCCCAGAGGCTCAGCCTAACCGCTGTTTCTCCAGCATTTTAAACAATGTTATAGCCAACTAATTCCCTGTATGAAGTCCCTTTCCACCCAAACTAACTGTAACCATTTCTGTTATCGGTAACGAAACCCCCATCTTCTGAACCAAATGGAATTTGTCAGAAATATATACCAGACCCCACCATCAGTAACGTAAAGCACTAGAGCATAAGATGAAGCCACACATGGTAAGAATAGTAAGAAGGAGCACACCATGGCCAGACCTAACTACTTACATAATTCTGCTTCAGATGGTTTGTGAATGTGTTGGTCTGTCAATAATCTGGAACCAGTCAAGGCCAATCAATGTGGTTCTATTGCAGGCTTAAACTGGCCTGCAACCAAGTGGACAATCTAACAAACTTAAAGATGTGTCGTGGTCTGCACAAAGGTCTAGAAAGAAGGAAGTCAAGAGCAGGCACACTGTAAAGAAGATGGGGACTTGACCAGCAAACAGGAGAAAGTTCCCTTGGAAGGCTTGATTCTGTCGATTATAAAAACAATGAAACTCACCATGTAGGTTCTCTACCTAATTCCTTTGGGTCTGCTTACAGATTCATTATAGATTTTTTTTTAAATTTTTTTTTAACGTTTATTTATTTTTGGGACAGAGAGAGACAGAGCATGCACGGGGGAGGGGCAGAGAGAGAGGGAGACACACAGAATCGGAAGCAGGCTCCAGGCTCTGAGCCATCAGCCCAGAGCCTGACGCGGGGCTCGAACTCACGGACCGCGAGATCGTGACCTGAGCTGAAGTCGGACGCTTAACCGACTGCGCCACCCAGGCGCCCCAGATTTTTAAAAATACCTAGCTAGTTTCCAATCATGTGGTGATTACTTTGCACCCACATATTCATTTTCTTCTCTCACCCACTCTTTCTAGATCCATTTTATAGGCAAAAGCCTGCAGCTTATGAAGATAATTGATACACCCCAAGTCTTATAGACACTGGTTGGCAAAGCGGGGATTCTCTGGCTCTGTGACACCAAAATCAAATTCCTGAATGACAAGTTACATCATGCTGCCCCCTGCAAAGAAATTCCTTCCAGGGAGAGAATGCAGTGACCAATTGCCATTAGTATTCATGTCCTCTTGCCAAGCATAGTCTCTGTAAAATAAACAATTGTATCTTGTACAACAGTCTCTTTTGAGTTGAGATAACCTGATTTTTCAGACCCCATCGACTCCCTCAAATCTGATACACCAGTGAGGTAAATTGGAGGAATTGACCAACTCAAGAACAGGCTCAGAACATGCTGGACCCACCAAAATGCTGCCATCCTTGGGCTCCCAGCCTGGATAGCCTCTTTTGTAGCTGCACACTGAAGAAAAAGTTCCCACTTAGACTGAGCAGACGTACAGGGCTGCCTCTGCCAGCAAAATAGTGGCAGGAGCAAACTGCACATAGTCTTTGTTTCATGTTCACCAGGTATAAATATGAAACAATGTTAGAGCATGGGAGGAAAACACAAGGAGCCTCCAGACATAGACCAAACACACATCTGGTGTTTACATGAAAGCATGCAGGGAAGATGTGCAGTTTCAAGGACTGCTAGGCAATGACAGTGGGTCCCTTCCCTCACTGGCTCCTGGGAGATCATGGGGCTCTGGATCTCACAGTGCTATGGCATTCCATAGCCTTGAGACCAGAACATCACTGACGTTTCAGCAGCTACCCCATTCACTTTCCCAAGGCTTACAGTAAATTCTCTAGAAATAACTCCACACTCTATGTATATCCTTTCTTTTCAAAGGCCATAACCCCTATTTCTCTTTCTCCTCCCTCTGTCCTCAGGAGACTGCTGTGGTTTAGGGGGAGGCTCTTGGGTGTTCACCATAATGGCATGACACAGATTTCTGAGCTATTTCGGTAGGAGGCTTGTCCCATGTTGTCCTCACATGAAAGATTTTTCAAAGGTTGTAGAATTCCACAGCTCAGTCTTATCTTGACTAGTCCCTAAAGTGCAGGTTCCAACAACAACAGGGAGTATTAGCAGCTGTTTTCATGATGTAATTTCAGGATCAACAAGAAGGCCTCTCCCACACTCATAAAATTATATCTCCATCTGGCTAATGAGGCCTAAAAATTCACAGATTTATTCTTTTAAGCTGTGGCTTCCTGCATTTACCACATTTCAAATACCCCTAGGAAACCAGTATATTAACCTTTTTCAGTCATTAACATCCTACTGAGCTTAGTTTCTCGTAAGTTCCACCTACAGGAAGGTTTTAAAAAGTAGGACCAGAAAGGGGAGCCTCAGAATATGAGGCTTTAAGACACAGAAGGGATGGGGGTGGGAGGTGGAGAATGGTCTCTGCCTTTCTGGAGCTCAGCTCTAGGAGGGGTGGGGAAGGGAAGAGTCAAATGCATGGCTTACAGCCACTCCCTCCATGACTCCCCCACCTTCCTGGGTTCTATATGCTATCTGAATAACCTATGTTATATTTTTCAAACTAAAATAAGGAGTTCAAGTTGAGCTTCCACTGCCTACTCAGTACTAGAAAAGAAAAAAAAAAGATGTGGTATATATCTACAATGGAGTATTACTTGGCCATCAGAGAGAATGAAATCTTGCCATTTGCAAATATGTGGATGGAACTAGAGGGTATTATGCTAGGTGAAATTAGTCAGAGAAAAACAAATATCATATGACTTCACTAATATGAGGACTTGAAGATACAAAACAGATTAACACAAGGGAACGGAAGCAAAAATAATATAGAAACAGGGAGGAGGACAAAATATAAGAGACTCTTAAATATGGAAAACAGAGGGTTACTGGAGGGGGTGTGGGAGGCGCAGTGGGCTGAAACATTAAGGGGCATTAAGGAATCTACTCCTGAAATCATTGTTGCACTATATGCTAACTAATTTGGAGGTAAATTTAAAAATATATAAAAATTAAAAAAAAAAAGATAGAGAGACGGAGTAACTTGATCCTCTGCAAATGTAACAAAGGCAAAGTCCTGGAACAATTTGGGAATGAAGCCGTCTACCGCTTCTCAGTCCTGGCAAAAGAACTGCTGCAGCATATATGCAGTCACGTCCCTCTGTAAGGCACCCGACAAACGCCTTCCTGCTTCTCTAAAGCTCATCTGGGCTTTGATGAGATTCAGGAAGTTTGCAGTCACACCATTGTTCCTTGATCGTATGTCTCTACAGGTGACATGACTTTCACCTGGGTTTCCTATTCCATAAAACAAACACAGCCAAACCCCTTTGAAGGACTCGTGTGAATATCTTTCCTGTCCTGAACCAGAAGAACCTCTCCAAAGCTACCAAAATATTCTTTCAGATCCTGTTCGGTTGTTTTCCCACGGGAGACCCAACACTCTTAAAGCGGACGTTTTCTGGATGGCTCTCTTCACTTTCACTGCTGAAGAAGCAGGCATCTGTCTCGTCCCTTTTCCTGTGGCTATCTTTGGGATAAGTTGACGACTATCCGCTACCGGATTTCCCCAGCCAGCATCAGGGATGTGCAGAATGTCTTTGACCGGCCGGACACCTCTCATACGCTGAGACGCTGGATTCCGGTAGTGCAGTCCACGTGCTGCCGACAAACTGGGCTGTCACTGTGGACAGCAGCACTGTCCCGTCGTCTTCCGATGGCATTTCAATGGGCTCGTCGTTCTCATCTTTGGTCACCCGAGTACATTCAGACACCTGCTCTTATTTCTCCGCTAGGCCGCTGCTAGGAAGCCTGACAGGGAACCCGAAGCAGCGAGGGATCCAGGAGCAGCCCAGCTACTGCTCCGCTCCCGCGAAATGGCCGCCTTGTAACTCTTTACGGAAGAAGAAAAAACACCACCGTGACCGCCACCATTTAATAACCTTGCTCTAAGTGTGGAGAAAGCAACCACCCATCCCCAAAAGGAAACATCGGCAGGCTACACGTATAGGACATATGGGGCCTATACTTGCAAGTGCTTACTTATGTGGGAACATGGAAGGGTCACCTGAGTCCCTGATGGCCCAGATGGGGTTCTTTGGAGGTGTCTGAATGAGTTTTCTTGTGTGCTCCCTTAGAGAAAGCTGGCCGTGAGACGACGCGGCCAGAAACTAGGAAGCCCTTTGGTTCCACCAGCGAAGCCCTGACTTTTGGGGAGGAACGGACGCTCACGGAGATATCCCGGGCCACATTTGGTTTGTGGGTTGCTGCAGCTTTTTTTTTGGCTTCTTTGCGCCAAATTGGCTGTGTTCTCATTGGAAATGGAAAACACCTGCGCGATGGGATCCATCCGCGGTAATGCTCTCGTGCGATTGGATTTGTTTTTACAAAAGGGGGAGATTTGACCATTGGGTCTTTCGTGTCCTCTCCACAAATAGGAGTGAAACAAAGGCTGATGTTGGTTTGCATCTTGTTTGTGGATCTATGGCCACAGGTGTTATCCGTGTGAGATGTTTTCTCTACCTCTGGATGCTATTGCTAACACCGATTTGTAAACGAGCTCCGTTAATGTGTTTCAAGGCAAGCTCTTGTAAACATTGGGCCTTCTAACACTCGGGAGGATCAGAACAAACCCAAATGTGTGTCACATTCACATGAACGGGGTGTGTGTGTGTGTGTGTGTGTGTGTGTGTGAAATTCTGTACATTCAGAGTTTTATGTTACTCCATAAGAAAGTTGCCTCACGGGAAGGGACACAATTGATGGCCCAGAGAGAGGAGAGATAAAAATTGAACACACCTGCCCTCCCCGCTACACCCACACCCACACCCACACCCACACCCACACCCACACACCCTTTCCCAATAGTCAGAAGAATGAGGAAGAGGAGGAAGGCAGACAGGTGCCAGTGATCCTAAACCCACCCCTGCTCCTCCCCGAGCACAAGCGCCAGAATTGGTGCCCACCCCATGGCCTGCTCCTTCACCTCTTCCACATGGCTGAAAAGCAAACAGAAACAAAGCCACTTCAGCAGGAGGGAAAGACAGACGGAGATGGGAGATGGGAGATGGGAGAAGGGGAAGGGGAAGAGGAAGGGGAAGAGGAAGAGGAAGAGGAAGAAGAGGAGGAAGAAGAGGAAGAAGAAGGTGGCTGACGCTGATGTGCAAAAAAAAAAAATGATGACATAAAAAGATAAAAGAAATGGAAAAATGTTATTCCAAAACTTTAAATCTGCCCGGGGCCTTGCCAGTGGCTCCCTTGCCACCTCTCCCTTCCCCTCCCTCCCCCACTCCTCCTGTTTCTGCATCAGTTGGTGTGGCTCCAGTGATCTCCTAGGCCATCCCCGGTGGTGGGGCCTCCAGTGAGGGCGACTTTGGGCCACTTCCTGATGAGGTTCAAATTGGAGCACCTACCAAATCAGCAGAAGGGGACCAAGAGGTCCCCTGGGCTTCAACTGCCCACTTCAGACTTTCCCACAGGAGCCTGATGGAGGGGAAGTGAACCGTTTGATTTTTTTAGTGGACACAGGTGTGACATATACAGTACTAAATCCCATTCAAGGTTGATTGCTTATTTAAAACAGACATGTTTTTGGAGCTTTCAACATCAAACACAATACAGATAATCAGGCTTTATTCTTTGTTGTTGTTGTTGTTGTTGTAGTAAAATCATCACTTGAATTTGGTACTCTCTGCATTACAAGCCTTTGGGGTGGGCAGTGGAATTGCCTTGCTTCTGTCCCGATACTGAGCCTGTCTGTAATTGTGGTTATCAAAAATTGTGGCCGTTATAAACAAAACAACACATTTTATCCCTCGTTTTACAAGAGGTATCAAAAAAAAAAAAAAAAACCTTAACAAATACACCCTTGTTCTACCCTGACACTCACTTCAGGATCCATCCCTGAGGGAGGAGCCTAATCAGCTTTTATGTGAGTTAATTTTATTAGTTAACTAGTACCTGTTGCAGTTTGTCAGGGAAAATTACTTCAAATGATGTTTCATTTTGTCTGTCTCATACAGTGTCCATGGGTGATTGTTGAGAGGATATAGGGTAAATACATAAAAAGGTTTATAGGTAAACTTTTAAAATGGCTTCCCAAATCTTTCGTGACCTGGAACTTCAAAGCTTTGCTAAGCTAAGTGGTAAATTAGGTTCAATTCTTCGGACATCTGAGTCTTTTCCACAGAAGATAAAATACTAAAGGGTGAATTACTAAACACAGTGTATTTTGTTTTGTTTTTTTTTTTTTGTCTTTTGCCTTATTCAGAAAAACTAAACACACTTCTGTCTGTTAGTAAACATGTTACATGCTTTTTTTTTTAAGATTTGTTTTTAGGTCTATTTCCTTATTTTTGAAAGAGAGAGAGAGAGACAGAATAAGCAAGAGAAGGGGAACAGAGGATCCAAAGCGGACTCTGTGCTGACAGCAGAAAGCCCAATGTATGGCTCGAACTCATGAACTGAGCCGTAGATCATGACCAGAGCTGACGTTGGAAGGTTCATTGACTGAGGCACCCAGGTACTCCCGTAAAGAAAGTTTTAAGAACACCTATTTCTGTATGCATTTAAATGCTAATAGACTGACACTTTAGAACAGTGTACATTTAGGCAATTGAGCATAGGGCCATTCCTTAGAAGTGTATGGAGTGATTATCAAACTCTTTTTGTAAAATTTAACATATAGTTAACATATAGTGTAGTATTGGTTTCAGGAGCAGAATTTAGGGATTAATCACTTACATTCAACACCCAGTGGTCCTCCCAACAAGTGTCCTTCTTAATGCCCAACACCTATCCCATGTCCCCTCCAGCAACCCTGACTTTGTTCTCTATATTTAAGGGTCTCTTAGGGTTTGCCTCCCTCTCTGTTTTTATTTTTTTAAATTTTTTAATGTTTATTTTTGAGAGAGACACACACACACACACACACATTGTGAGTGACGGAGGGGCAAAGAGTGAAGGAGACACAGAATCTGAGGTAGGTTCCATGCTCCGAGCTGTCAGCACAGAGCCCTATTCAGGGCTCAAAACCACTAACTGCGAGTTTGTGACTTGAGCTGAAGTCAGATGCCCAATCGACTGAGCCACTGAGGTTCTCTAGTCCCTCTCTGTTTCTATCTTATTTCTCTTTCCTTCCCTTCCCATTTGTTCATCTGTTTTGTTTCTAAATTCTACATATAACTGAAATCATATGATATTTTCTTTCTCTGACTTATTTTGCTTAGCATAATATACTCTAGTTCCATCCATCCACTTTGTTGCAAATGGCAAGATTTCATTCATTTTGATTGCTGAGTAATATTCCATTGTATATATACACCAATCTTTATCTCTTCATCAGTTGATGGACATTTGGGCTCTTTCCATAATTTGGCTATTATTAATAGTGCTGCTATAAACATTGGGGTGCATGTACCCCTTTGAATCAGCATTTTTATATCCTTTAGTAAATAACTAGTAGTGCAATTGCTGGGTCATATGGTTGTTCTATTTTTAATTTTTTGAGGCAGCTATATACTGGTTTTATATAGGTTTTTATATACTGTGTATAGGAGCCTATACACAGTGGCTTTACCAGTTTATATTCCCCACAGTGCAAAAGGCTCCCCTTTTTCTACATCCTTGCCAACATCTGTTGTTTCCTGAGCTGTTAATTTTAGCCATTCTGACAGGTGTGAGGTGATATCTCGTCATGGTTTTGACTTGTATTTCCCTGGTGATGAGTGATGTTGAGCATCTTTTCATGTGTGTATTAGCCATCTGGATGTCTTAATTTTTTTTAATGTTTATCTTATTTTTGAGAGAAACAGAGACAGAGAAGGAGACACAGAATCTGAAGGAGTATCAAGCTCTGAGCTGTCATTACAGAGCCTGAGGTGGGGCTCAAACCCAGAAACCATGAGATCATGACTTGAACCAAAGTTGGACACTTAACTGACAGCCATTCAGGCACCTGCATTTGGGTGTCTTCTTTGGGAAAATGTCTGTTTATGTCCTCTGCCCATTTCTTCACTGGATTATTTGCTTTTTTGTTGTTGTTGAGTTTGTTATGTTCTTTATAGATTTTGGATAGTCACCGTTTTATCTGACATGTCGTTTGCCAAATGTCTTCTCCCATTCTGTTGGTTGCCTTTTTGTTTTGTTGATTGTTTCCTTCACTATGAGGAAGATTTTTATCTTGAGGAGATTCCAATAGTTCATTTTTGCTTCTGTTTTCCTTGCTTCTGCAGACATTTCTGGTAAAAACTTGCTGTGGCTGAGGTCAAAGAAGTTGCTGCCTTTTTTCTCCTCTAGGATTTTGATGGTTTCCTGTCTCACATTTAGGTCTTTCATCTGTCTTGAATTTATTGTGTGTATGGTGTAAGAAAAGGGCCCAGTTTCATTCTTCTCCATGTCACTGTCTAGTTTTCCCAGCATCACTTGTCGAATTGACAATCTTTTTTCCATTGTATACTCTTTCCTGCTTTGTCGAGTATTAGTTGACCATACATTGTGGGCCCATTTCTTGTTTCTCTATTTGGTTCCATTGATCTATGTATCTGTTTTTGTGCCAGTACCATACTGTCTTGATGATTACAGCTTTGTAATAAGCTTGATGTCTGGAATTGTGATGTCTCCAGGTTTGTGTTCTTTTTTCCTTTTTCTTTTTTTAAACAATATTTATTTATTTTGAGAGAGAGAGACAGAGAGTGTGAGTGGAGGAGGGACAGAGACAGACAGACACAGAATTCAAAGCAGGCTCCTGGCTCTGAGCTGTAAGCACAGAGTCTGAAGCAGGATTTAACCACAAACCATGAGATCACGACCTGAGCTGGTCAGACACTTAACTGAGCCACCCAGGTGCCCCTGTATTCTTTTTTTCAATATTACTTTGGCAATTTAGGTTTTTTTTCTGGCTCTATACAAATGTTAGAATTGTTTGTTCTAGCTCCGTGAAAAATGCTAGGGTTCTGTTGATAATGATTGCATTGGATGTGTAGATTGCTTTCAGTAGTACAGATATTTTAAAAATATTTGTTCTTCCAATTCATGAACATGGAATGTTTTTCCATTTTGTGTGTGTATTTCTTCAATTTCTTCACAAGTGTTCTATAGTTTTCAGAGTACAGATGTTTTACCTCTTTGGTTAGGTTTATTCCTAGGAATCTTATGATTTTTTGGTGCAATTGTAAATAGGATGAATCCCTTGATTTCTTTTCTGCTGCTTTATTATTGGTGTATAGAAATGAACTGATTTCTGTATGTTAATTTTATATCTTGTGAATTTGCTGAATTCATGTATCAGTTCTAGCAGTTTTTGGTGAAATATTTTGGATTTTCTACATCCATTTTACATCGTCTGCAAATAGTGAAAGTTTGACTTCTTCCTTACCAATTTGCATGACTTTTTTTATTTTTGTTTTTGAATCACTCTGGCTAGGACTTACAGTACTACGTTGAACAACAGTGGTAAGAGTGGACATTCCTGTTGTGTTCCTGACCTTATGATGAAAGTTCTCAGTTTTTCCTCACTGGGGATGATATTAGTTGTAGGTCTTTCATATGTGGCTTTTCTGATGTTGAGCTATGTTCTTTCTATTCCTACGATCTATTCCTATGTTCATTTTTTGTACATATATATATATATATTTTAATTTTGTATAATTAATTTTTTTATAATTTACATCCATGTTAGTTAGCACATGGTGCAACAATGATTTCAGGAATAGATTCCTTAAGCCCCTTGCCCATTTAGCCTATCCCTCCTCTCACAACCCTTCCAGCAGCCCTCTGTTTATTCTCTATATTTTCTTATGTTTTGTTCCCTCCTTGTTTTTATGGAATAGAATGGAAAGGAAACTTCCAAACTCATTTGATGAAGGCAGCATTACCTTGATTCCAAAACCAAAGATCCCACTAAAAAGGAGACACTACAGACCAATACCCCTGATAAATCTAGATGCAAAAATTCTCAACAAGATACTAGCCAACTGGATCCAACAATACATTAAAAGAATTATTCACCACGATCAAGTATGATTTATTCTTGGGATGCAGCGCTGATTCAATATCCACAAATCAATCGATATGATACATCACATTACTAAAAGAAAGGATAAGAACCACATAATCATTTAAATAGATGCAGACACAGCATTTTACAAAATACATAATCCTTTCTTGATAAAAACCCTCAAGAAAGTAGGATAGATCATAAAAGCCATATACAAAAGACCCACTGCTAGTATCATCCTCAATGGGGAAAAACTGAGAGCTTTCCCACTAAGGTCAAGTACATGACAAGGATGTCCACTCTCACCACTGTTATTCAACATGGTGTTGGAAATCATAGACTCAGCAATCAGACAACACAAAGAAATAAAAGGCATCCATATCAGGAAGGAGGTCGTCAAACTTTCACTCTTCACAGGTGACATATGATACTCCATGTAAAACACCCAAAGACTCCACCAGAAAACTACTAGAACTGATCCATGAATTCAGCAAAGTTGCAGGATATAAAATCAATGTACAGAAATCGGTTGCATTTCTATACACCAATAATGAGGCAGCAGAAAGAGAAATCAAGGAATCAACCCATTTACAATTGCACCAACCACCATAAAATACCTAGGAATAAATACCTAACCAAAGATGTGAAAAATCTATACACTGAAGACCATGGAAAGCTTATGAAAGAAATTGAAGAAGACACAAAGAAACGGAAAAACACTCCATGCTCATGGATTAGAAGAACAAATATTGTTAAAATGCCAATACTACCCAAAGCAGTCTAATATTCATTGCAATCTCTATCAGAATAACACCAGCATTCTTCACAGCCCTAGAACAAACAATCTTAAAATTTGTATGGAACCAGGAAAGACCCTGAATAGCCAAAGAAATCCTGAAAAAGAAAATCAAAGCTGTTTTTGAAGTCCAATTCCTCATTTCAAGCTGTATCACAAAACTGTAATCATTATGACAGTATGGTATTGACACAAACACCGACATATAGATGGTACCAAATAGAACTGAATAGAGAACCCACAAATGGACCCACAAACATATGGCCAACTAATATTTGACAAACCAGGAAAAAATAGCCAATGGAAGAAAGACAATCTCTTCTGCAAATGGTGTTGGGTAAACTGGACAGCAACATGCAGAAGAATGAACCTGGACCACTTTCTTACACCATACACAAAAATAAACTCAAACTAGATGAAAGACCTAAATGTGAGACAGAAAACCATCAAAATCATACAGGAGAAAATAGGCAACAACCTCTATGACCTCAGCCACAGCAACTTGTTACTAGACATGTACTCAGAGGCAAGGGAAGCAAAAGCAAAAATTAACGGTTGGGACCTCATCAAGATAAAAAGCTTCTACACAGTGGAGGAAATAATCAATGAAACTAAAATGCAACCATTGGAATGGGAGAAGATATTGGCAAATGAAATATCAGATAAAGGGTCACTATCCAAAATCTATAAAGAACTTATCAAACTCAACATCCCAAAACCAAACAATCCACTGAAGAAATGGGCAAAAGACATGAATAGACACTTTTCCAAAGACATCCAGATGGCAAACAGCCACATGAAAAAATGCTCAACATCACTCATCATCAGGGAAAAACAAATCGAAACCACATTGAGATACCATCTCACACCTGTAATAATGGCTAACATTAACAACTCAGGCAACCACAGATGTTGGCAAGGATGTGGAGAAAGAGGAACCCTTTTGCACTGCTGGTAGAAGGCAAGCTGGTGGAGCCGCTCTGGAAAACAGTATGGAGGTTCCTCAAAATATTAAAAATAGAACTACCCTACAACCCAGCAATTGCACTACTAAGTATTTATCCAAGGGATACAGGTATGCTGTCTCAAAGGGGCACATGCACCCCAATGATTATAGCAGCGCTATCAACAACAGCCATATTATGGAAAGAGTCCAATGTCCATCGACTGAAGAATGGATAAAGAAGATATGGTGTGTATACATACATACACACACACACACACACACACATACATACAGTGGAATATTACTGAATGATCAAAAAGAATGAAATTTTGCCATTTGCAACAACATGGATGGAATTAGAGTGTATTATGCCAAGTGAAATAAGTCAGAGAAAGACAATATATGACTTCACTTACATGTGGAATTTAAGTTACAAAACAGATGAACATAAAGGAAGCAAAAAATAGTATAAAGCAGAGAGGGAGAGAAACCATAAGAGACTCTTAAATACAGAGATCAAACTGAGCGTTGTTGGAGGGGTTTTGGGTGGGAGATGGGATAAATGGGTATTAAGGGGCATTAAGGAAGACACTTGGGAAAAGCACTGGGTGTTATATGTAAGTGATGAATCACTAAATTCTATTCCTGAAATCATTATTACACTATATGTTAACTAATTTGGATGTAAATTTTTAAAAATCATTAAAAAAATACCCCGTGCACTTCTGCTCCCTGCTGTCTACCTTGTCCAGGTACTCCCTGTAATGTAACGGACATGTTTCCCCTACAAGAAGCTAAAGTGTCAGAAGGAGAAACACAGGGAGGCACCACCAAGATTACAAGTACCTTTCTCATTGCAAGATTTAAGACAGGTAAAAGAAAATCTAGATAAATTTTCTGATGATCCGGATAAGTATATAGAGGCTTTCCAGAATATTAGGTATGTTTTTGAGTTGACCTGGAAATATGTGATTCTTTTGTTGAATCAAACTCTTTTTAAACATTTTTAATGTTTATTTTTGAGAGACAGACAGAGTGTGAGTGGGGAGGCACAGAGGGGGGTGGGGAGACACAGAATCTGAAACAGGCCCCAGGCTCCAAGGTGTCAGCACAGAGCCCAATGTGGGGCTCAAACTCTTGAGCCATGAGATCATGACCGGAGCCAAAGTTGGACATTCAACCGACCGAACCACCCAGGCACCCTTCAATCAGGGTCTTAATGAGACAGAGAAGTGTGGTATTCTGTCAGTGGCTGAGAAATATGGGGATGAGCAACTCATTAATTATCATGGGACTGGGGATCCTTTGCAAACTCCCAGTTCCCTACTGGGATTCAGGCAGTTCCACCCCAAGATCCTAATTGGGAGTATGATAATCCCATTGGGGAATGGTATCATTGCCACTTCAAAACTTGTGTTTTGGAAAAACTAAGGAGGTCTACAGTTAAACCCTTAAATTATGCTAAATTAGCCACTATTTTACAGACACAGGAGGACAGCCTGGTGGTCTTCCTGGAAAGGTTATGGTTAAATATATGGCTATCTCCCCTGATACTCTCTGAAGCTGAGACAATACTAAAGGACAAATTTGTCACTCAATTGGCCCCAGATATTTGAAAGAAACTGCAAAAATTGGCTATTGTCCCAGAAGGGGTCGTGGAGGAGTTTTTATGAGCTGCCGATTGGGTATATCACAACCAAAATAAAGAGGAGAATAAGGAACAGGAAAGGAGTCTTAAAAAAAACAAACAAACAACTAAGGCCTTAGTCATGGCCTTACTTACTATGTCAGACCAGACTTCTGAGGTCCTGGCACCATTTATGAAATGAGAATGTCCTCGGAGGGGACAACTGAATTTGAAACCCCATAAGCCATGCATGCCCTTTGTATGGAGATAGTCACTGAAAAATCTGAATGCCCTTGGGGACCTCAGTGTGCAAGGGCTCAGATAACCATGCCCCTGAAAAGAACTAATGGGTCCTGGGGCTCTTCATAGTGGCTCCCCTGAACCAACTGTCTATTAGAGATACAGAGCCCTGCATAATTCTAGAAATAGAAGGAAAACTAGTTAATTTCCTCCTTGACATCAGAGCCACCTTTTCTGTCCTCCTCTACACTCCTGTGCAACCATCCAAACACAGCATAACAATTAGTGGTGTCTCCAGAAAAGTTACTACTAAATTTTTCTCTCAGCCACTGGGGTGCATATGGGGAGACTTTTTTCACATTCTCTCTCTCTCTCTTTTTTGATAATGCCAGAGAGGCCCCACTCCCTTTCTAGAAAGAGACATTTTGACTGAATTACAGATTATAGTGCTATTAGCTCCAGGACTGTTAAACAATTGTCTAAACTTATAGTAACCTGGATATCTAAGATCAATCTTTTCTTGTAAAATTAAATATGCCTCATGGAATTGTTCCTATGGAAAAATTGATGGACAAAGGAAGATTTGAGCATTGAGAAACAAAAGCTACTTCAAATGTGTGATTATTCTAAGCAACAATATCACAAGATCCAAATAAATACCAAGAAGAGGGAGGAAAAACTATAGTTAAAAAAAAAAGAGCAGACATGTCAGGGACTTTTTGGGTGGCTACAATGCATCTTTCCTTTCCATGGTGTGACTTCCTCCCTAGGAGGCATTAGATTGGGAATATTAATGCTTGCTAGTCTAATATTCTTTTTGCATGTCATTTGTAGAAGCCATCTCATATGCCGTAAAAATAGGACATCATCCAAGAAAATTTTGCTGGCCTAGACCTTCCAAACACCCTCTCATTATTTCAGACCTCTGGATCGACCTCTGAACCTGCCCTGACTGCTGTACTCCTGTTGTGGCCCTCTTTCAGCAGGAAGCAGTTAAGCTGAGTCATCATCCCAATTCTTAATGGCGGTTAGGAGTCATGTGTTCAAAGTGGGGAATATGATAGGAAAAGATGGGATTCAGTAGGCAAAGAGGGAAAGGTTAGGACTTGAGGTCCCCGGGTAGAAAAAAAAAAAACACATATTTTGAAACAATACTGGGAGCATCTAATTACAGCAAACCCCCTTGGGTGTAAGGTTCCTCTTAAGAAACAAATGTCTGTACCTAATGCCCCAAATAACCTGTTATTGGAAGATACACCTGACTGTGAAGAGGAGAGACAACTTTGCTGAACATGATTGAGTGAGGCCTCAAAAAATAAAGGAAATATAAATAAAAATGGAATCAACTTAGAAAAGAAGAGAAAGGATTGTGAGAAGTGAGGGAGATGATTCATTTTCAGAAATACCATATAAAACTGTGCTATCTAGTTAACAATAGATTTACCCTCTTGGAAATATATACAACCTCCCCTCTCCCATAATGGAGTCCCAAACCCTTGGACACTTCACTTCTGTTTTTTTTCCCTTCTCCGTTTCGTGGGCTTATTTTTGTGAACTTTGCGATGAGCATGTGTCAAAGAACAAAGGGACAGAAAATCTCCGTGTCACCTCAGGAAATGTACATTTGTTCCAATCAGAGTACTTTTTGGCTTAGAGGGGCATAGGCAATGTCCAGGTAAGGCGGTAACCTCTTGTACTCGGCCAATGAGGAATCGAGAGAGGGACTTGCAGGCTAGGAGATAAATTGTCTGCTGTAACTGTCCTGAGTGTGCCTGTCCATCAGACACCCACTCTTACAAGAACATTGAGTAAAGCCTCACTTCACTGTGCTCTGAGTCTCTGAGTCCCTTCTTTGATTGGGTCAGTGGGCTAATTTCTCACAGTGCCATTGTGTTGTCTGTAGAGTTGGTGTTTCTTGTGATGTCCCCTGTCCTTTCTAGTCTTTGTTGCTTTTGATCTTGTTTTGTTTTGTTTTCTCCAAAGAGTCTCCTTTAAAATTTCTTGCAGGGCTGGTTTAGTGGTCACAAACTCCTTCAGTTTTTGTTTGGGAAGCTTGTTATCTCTCCTTCTATTCTGAATGAATCCTTGCTGGGTAAAGAATTCTTGGATACATATTTTTCCCATTCTTCATGTTTAATGTGTCCTGCCACTCCTTTCTGGACTGCCAAATTTCTGTGGGCAGATCTGTGAATTTGATCTTTCTTCCCTTGTAGGCTAGGACTTTTTTTCCCTTGCTGCTTTCAGTATTCTTTCCTTGTCTATGTATTTTGTGAACTTGACTATGATATGCCTTGGTGCCTGTCGGCTTTTGTTGAATATAATGAGTTTTCTCTGTGTTTCTTGATTTTGATGTCTGTGTCCTTCCCCATATTAAGGATTTTTTCCCATTATAATTTGCTCATATGAAACTTCTGCCTCTTTTTCTCTCTCTTCATCTTCTGGATGCCTGTGATATAAATGCTACTCCTTTCTAATAAGTCACTGAGTTACCTAAGTCTGCCTTTGTGATCTTTTACCTTTGTTTTCCTCTTCTTTTAAACTTCACTATTTTCTGTAATTTTATCTTCTATATCACTGATTTGCTCCTCTGCTTCATCCATCCTCACCATCATGGCATCCATTCAAGCTTGCGTGTTGTTTATAGCATTTTTAATTTAGACCTGAGTAGATTTTAGTTCTTTTATCTCTAGATAAAAGAAGAAAGGTATTCTCTGTGTCTTTTATGCTTTTTTCAAGCAGAGCTAGTATCCTTATAATTGCGTTTTTAAATTCTAGTGCAAACATCTTCTTTTATTTGTATTGATTAAATCCCTGATGGTGAATTTTACTGCCTGTTCTTTCTTTTGGGGCATATTTCTCCACCTTGTCATTTTGCCAGAAACAAAAAGAAGAAAGAAAAACAAAACAAGGCAAAGAGAAAAACTCCAAAGAGCAAAACAAAACAAAATAACACTAGATCCTTGGTGTGTTTGGTCTATTTGTTAAAAGAATCTAGATCCAAAAATAAAATACAATGAAAACAGAAAAAGTAAAATAAAAAATTAAATAATTAAATAATATGTATGTCTAAAAGTATATATATACATATATATGTGTGTATATATATAATAATAAATTTAAAAGAGTGGAAAAAATAAGAAAATAAATGAAAAAAAGATTAAAAGTAAAATGGAAGTTAGATCTTACTTCCCTTAGAGCTGAAACTTTGTCGCACTCTATGATCAGTTGGCTTGGTGCAAGTGTGTTGTTTGTGATGGTCTTCTGGAGGAGGGGCCTGATTTCTTAGGCTGACTTGTTTCCGTGGAAATGCTGCTCCAGGGTGCAGTGGGGGTGAGTTTTGGTGTAAGTGACCCCAGCCTCCACTAGGTGGCACTGTGTTTCTCTCTGAAGTCTGACCCTGCTGGTGGGCAGGAAGAGGTAGTGGTGGAAGATGATGTCATCCCATCCTCTTGTACCCTGGGAAGAGAACTCAGTGCCATGACTGTTCAGGAGGTACTGACAGAAAAGTGTCCCAGGATTTAGTCAGAACCCTGTTCTTAACCTCTGTGCCCAGAATTTGGCACGCCCAATACCACAGTTCTGTGTTTTATCTCTGGCCAGTGGCCTGGCAAAATTCATGATAGGGTTTTGGAGTGGTGGTGGGGTCCAGAGTTGACAGTCAAGAAAGAATTCATGTGACATCTTTGGTGCAAAAAAGGTGATTTTTATTAAAGCATGGGGACAGGACTTGTAGGCAGAAAGAGCTGCCCTAGGACCATGAAGAGAGTTGGGGGAAGTAAAGTCAAGAGGAAGTTTCAAAAGAGATTTTCGTTTGCTAAAGAAGGCTCACAGCTATTGTCAAGCTAAGGTTGTTTTTCCCTCTAGCAAAGCATTAACATTGAGACAGTAGGGAGTTCCTGGAGAAATGTTATACTATGACTGCCTCAAGTATTTGGCAATGGGCTGCAGGTTATAAGGAAATTTAATTTCATCTTCCATTTCCTTCTGCTTTTGTTTCCCACATCACTTTGACCCACTCCCCTCCTCCTCCAGAGAGGCTTGTGGCACCGTTCTGTACCACAAAATCAGTCACATGGTGTGTGCACAGTGGCTGGAGTCTATTGTGGTATATAGTGAAAAGCTGTGACCAGGTTATTTGGTTTCTGCACGTGCCTCTTTCCCTAGCTCCATTCTGTCCCAGAAAAACAGTCACACACTGCATGCACGGTGGCTATAGTCTATTGTGGTGCACAGTGAAAACTTGTGATCAGGTTATCTGATGTCTGTGCACATCTCTGTTCCCTGCTGTTGAATGGCCACTCAAGGGCTCCTGGTGGGCCTTTTGTTCTTGGAGAAGCAAAATACCCTCTTTAAAATGTACTCCATGAAGGGGAGGAATCTATCCCAGTACAACCCAGGGGATCCCCACACCATAGTCTTGTGCTAACACTACACACTGCTCCCTCCACCCTTACCCCACCCCTGTTCTCTCTTTGTCATCCTGATCACTCTTCACAAAGAGGGTTCCCTTCCCTTCTTGGCACTGTGGCTTTTCTCCCTTCCAATTCATGGCTCTGAAATTCACATCTGCTGCTTTTTCTTTCTCCAATTGTGCAGATTGTTTTCTTAATCCTCAGATAGATTTCCTAGTCGTTCAAGATGATTTGATGTTGATCTATCTCTGTTCAAGGGATAAGGCAAGCTCAGGGTCCCCCTACTACTCCACCATCTTAACTTCTCCCATGGAACTCTTCTTACTTTATGTGTCTAAGATGTCCGAGAAAGCCATTTGAAGAATAGTTTATGTTTAGAAAATTAAGCACAAAGCCATTTCCGGATGTTTATATAGAGCCATTGAAGAACACTTATAATATGTATCTAAGAAGTCTATTCAGGGGATTGAAATGCAGTTAGTTCTAGGAAGTTAGCACATGGCAAATCTTAATACCTCATATAGAGTGTTTATGGATAGTTCATACTGAGTATACATTAGGGCTACATGAAGGAGGCTTTAAGTACAGTTTAGATTCAATAAGACAAGCACAGTGTCCTTCCCATGTGTTTATAAATAGAAGTTTAAGGACACTTGTTACTACATGTACTTAGAGGTTTTTGAAGGCCTCATTGAGCACAGAGCTGTTTCATGCAGTTCAGCACATGGTCATTTCCTAGTGCTTACACAAAAAGGTTTAAGAAAACTTTCTTCATGTTTCCCAGAGATTCCTTGAAATCCTCTATGAGCTCATTTTGCTTTTCAACCAATTTAGAGCAAAGCCATTCCTTATTGCTTTTATAGAACGTTCTAACAGAAGTTTCTCTCAGTTGTATGTTAAAGACTGCATGAAGGTCACTTGAAGCACAGTTGAGTTTTAGGCAGCTGAGCACATGACCATTCCGTACTCCTAATATACAAAAGTGTTTATACAAAAGTGTTTATACAAAAGTTCCTTAGATGTACATTAAAGGTTACAAGAAAGGCCAAGATTGTGGGGAAGTGAGAGAGTAGGAAGACCCTAAGAAGTGTTCAAACTTAAGCGACCATCAACTTAATGTAGACTGCTGTATGCATAAGATGTTATATACAAACTTAATGGTAACCACAAATCCAAAACTAGTCTTAGATATACAAAACATAAAGAGAAAGGAATACAAATATGTCACTAAAGTAAGCCAACCTATCATGAGAGAAGAGAGCAAGGGACAAAAGCAACAGAGACCAACAAAAACAACAATAAACAAGTAATAAACAAGTAATAAAATAGTAATAAATGCACATTTCAATAATTACTTTGAGTGTAAATGGGCTAAATTCTCCAATATGAAAATAGAGGGTGATGGGATGGATAAGAAAACAAGACCCATTTGTATGCTTCCTACAAGAGACTCATTTCAGACCTAAAGACATATGCAAATTGAAAGTGAGAGATGGAGAAACATTTATCATGACAATGGATGTGAAAAGAAAGCTTATAGAAAACAGTTAAGAAACACTTCTTATTAAATGTGTAAGAGGTCTGTGAACGCTGCATGAAAAACAGTACAGTTTTGGCAGTTAAGCACACGGCCCTTGCCTGTTGATAATATATAGTGTTTCAACAAAATTTCCTATGAGATAAATATGAAAAGCTACATGAAGAATGCTTGAAGCCCAGTGTAGTTTTAAGCAGTTAAGCATAAGACCCTTCCTTAGTGCTTGTATACACAAGTTTAAGGATACTTGTTACTACATGTGTTTAAGAGGCATTGGATAGTTTCACTGAGAACACAGGTGTTTCTGGTAGGTAAGCACATAGGTATTCCATAGTGCTTAACTAAAGGATTTAACCATACTTCTTACTAGGTAAATCTAAGAAGCTAACCCCAAAATGCTTTAAGCACAGTGTTTCATCTACAAATAAGCTCATGAGCACGTAGGGTTTAAACAGAAGTTTATACTAGATGTCAGTTACAAACTATATGAAAGATGTAGTAAACAATGTAGTTTAGATACTTAAAAACAAGGCCATTTCTTAGTGATTCTACACAAGGGTTTCAGGACACTTATGACTGTATGTATCCCAAACTCTTTTTGAAACATGCTTGAAGCACAGCATACTTAGGCAGATAAGCACTTAGTCCTTTCTTATAGCTACTATGAAATTTTTAAACACAGGTCTTATTAGATGTATGTTAAAGTCTCCATAAAGTTGTTTGAAGCACAGTGCAGTCTTAGGTATTTAAGCATATGGACATTTTACATTGCTAATATAGTGTTTCAACAAAAGTTCCTAGGAGAATTATGTAAAAGACTACATGAAGAATGCATGAGGCACAGTGAAGTTTTAGGCAGTTAAGCACATGGTCATTTTCTATTGCTAACATAGACTGTTTCAACAAAAGTTCCTATGATATTTATGTGAGGGCTTCATAAGTGATGCTATAAGCACAACGTAGTTTCAGACACTTAAGCCCCTCCCTAGTTCTTTGAAGAAAGGTTAAGAACACTTCTTACTAATGCTAATTGATATCTGCTTTAAGCACAGTACCATTTCAGACTGTTTAAGTCATGACCATTCTACTGAGTCACTTACATTAAACCCTGCCCACCTGCAACCTGGAAGCGCATTTCCAATGAAACAAGTCTGCTTGAGAATCAGCACACTAGGCCCTGCCCCAAGACCACCAGCACAAATCCCTTCCAGCCACTCAGTCTAAGGATCATAGTGTTTTGCAATGTTTCAGCTCTAGGGGAAACTGGATCTAGCTTCATTTGGGTTTCTTTTTGTTTGTTTGATCATTTGTTTCTTTCTTTGCTTCTGTTTTTGTTTATGTTGCTGTTTTTTCCCTCACTTTTCTTTTTTTTCCTGGACCCAGAGCAAATTTTTAATTCTATTTTATTTTATTTAATTAATTATTTAAAATGTTTATATTTTTAATTTTTTTCCTTTCTCTTTTTGTTCTTTTCTATCAATATTGTCTTAACAAGCAGATCAAAATACACTTAGGATCTAGCTCTTTTACTTGATTTTTTAAATGTTTACTTATGCAAAAAAAATTTGTATGTTTATTTATTTTTGAGAGAGAGGCAGAGACGGAGGGTGAGTGGGGGAGGGGCAGAGAGAGAGAGGGAGACACAGAATCTGAAGCAGGCTCAAGGCTCTGAACTGTCAGCACAGAGCCTGATGTGGGGCTCGAACCCATGAGCCATGAGATCATGACCTGAGCTGAAGTCAGATGCTTAACCAACTGAGCCACCCAGGCACTCCTAATGTTTATTTATTTTTGAGAGGGGGGGAGAGGGAGAAAGAGAGAGAGCGAGTGAGGGAGAGAGAGAACGAGCAAGGTGGGGGAAGGGCCAGAGAGAGAGGGAGAGACAGAATCCTAAGCACTCTCCAGGCTCTGAGCTGTGAGCACAGGACCTGACACAGGGCTCAAACACATGAATTGTGAGATCATGATCTGAAATGAAGTTGGACACAACTGACTGAGCCACCCAGGCGCCCCTTGTTTTGTTGTAAATTTTTAAATTTTCATATTTTACTTTATTATTTTTTTCTTCCTCTGAAATGAAAAGATGGAAGAATTCACCACCAAGGAAAGAATGGGAAGAAATGACAGCCAGCGATTTAATCAATGCAGATATAAGTAAGATGTCTGAACTCGAATTTAAAGCCTTGATTATAAGAATACTAGCTGGGGTTGAAAAAAAATCATAGATGACAGCAGAGAATCATTTCTGCAGAGATAAATGAGCTAAATCTAGTCAGGTTGAAGTAAAAAATGCTATAACTAAGATGTAATCTCAAATGCATACCATGACTGTGAGGATGGATGAAGCAGAACAGTGAATCAATGATACAGAGATAAAATTAAAGAAAATAATGGAATTGAACAGAAGAGGGAAACAAAGGCAAAAGATCACAATACATGGCTTAGAGAATTCAGCAATTTATAAAATAGGAATAACATTCATATTATATAAGTCCCAAAGTTGAAGACAGAGAAACAGGGACAGCTCATTTCTGCGAGCAAATTATAATGGAAAACTTCCCTAATCTGGGGAAAGACACAGACATCAAAATCCAAGAACAGAGAAATCCTATTAATTTCAATAAAAGCCGACCATCACCAAGACATATCAGAGTCAAATTCACAAAATACATACACAAGGAAAGAATCCTGAAAGCAGCAAGGGAAGGGAAAAAGTTCTTAACCTACAATGGACGACAAATCCAGTTCACAGCAGATCTGTATTAAAGCAGATTCCTTACAGAGGAAATAAAAAAGTACATGGAAGCAAATGAAGATGAAAACACGACAATTCAAAACCTCTGGGATGCAGCAAAGGCAACCATATGAGGGCAGTATATAGCAATCCAGACCTTCCTAAAGAAGGAAGAAAAGCCTCAAATACACAACCTAACCTTACACCTAGAGAGGCTGGATAAAGAACAGCAAATAAAGCCCAAAACCAGCAGAAGAAGGAAAATAATAAAGACTAGAGCAGAAATCAGTGATATCTAAATTAAAAAAAAAAAAAACAATAGAACAAATCAATGAAACTAGGAGCTGGTTCTTTGAAAGAATTAACAAAATCATTAAGTCCCTAGCCAGATTTATCAAAAAGAAAAAGGAAAGAACCCAAATAAAGTCACAAATGAAAGAAGAGAGATCACAACCAACACCACAGAAATACAAACAATAATAAGAGAATATTACGAGTAATTATATGCCAACAAATTGGGCAATCTGGAAGAAATGGATAAATTCCCAGAAACATATAAACTACCAAAACTGAAACAGGAAGAACAGAAAAATTTAACAGACCCATAACCAGTAAAGAAATTGAATCAGTAATCAAAAATCTCACAACAAACAAGAGTCCAGGACCAGATGGCTTCCCATGGGATTTCTACCAAACACATATAGAAGAATTAGTATTTATTTGAAACTGTGCCAAGAAATAGAAATTGAAGGAAAACTTCCAAACTCATTCTATGAAGGCAGCATTACCTTGATTTCAAAACCAGACAAGACCCCACTAAAAAGGAGAACCACAGACCAACTTCTCTGATGAACATGGATGCAAAAGTTCTCAATGAGATACTAGCAAACTGAATCTAACAATACATCAAAGAATTATTGACCACGATCAAGTGGGATTTATTCCTGGACAGAAAGGTTGGTTCAATATCTACAAATCAAACAACGTGATGCATCACATTAATAAAAGAAAGGATAAGAACCACACGATCCTCTCAATAGATGTAGAAAAAGCATTTGACAGAACACAGTGTCCTTTCCTGACAAAAACCCTCAAGAAAGTAGGGATGGAAGGAACATACCTCAGGATCATAAAGGCCATATATGAAAGACCCATAGCTAATATCATCCTCAATGGGGAAAATGTGAGATTTTTCTCCCTAAATTCAGGAACATGGCAGGGATGTCCACTCTCACCACTGCTGTTCAACATAGTGTTGGAAGTCCTAGCCTCAGCAATCAGACAACAAAAAGAAAAGGCATCAAAATTGTCAAGGAAGAAGCCAAACTTTCACTCTTTGCAGACAACATGATACTCTATGTGGAAAACCCAAAAGACTCCAAAAGAAACCCCTTCTATAACTGAACCATGAATTCAGGAAAGTCACAGGATATAAAATCAACATACAGAAATCTGTGGCATTTCTATACATCAATAATGAAACAGTAGAAAGAAAAATCAAGGAATTTATCCCATTTATAATTTCACCAAAAACCATTAAATACCTAGGAATAAACTTAACCAAAGAAGTAAAAGATCTATACACTGAAAACTATAGAAAACTTATAAAAGAAATTGAAGAAAACACAAGGAAATGGAAAAATATTCCATGCTCATGAAATGGAAGAAGAAATATTGTGAAAATGTCTATACTACCCAAACTATCTACACCATCAATGCAATCCGTATCAAAATAACACCAGCATTTTTCACAGTGCTAGAACAAATAATTCTAAAATTTGTGTGGAACCAGGAGGCCTAAATAGCCAAAGTAATATTGAAAAAGAAAACCAAAGGTGGAGGCATAACAATTCCAGACTTCAAGCTATATTACAAAACTGTAATCATCAAGACAGTATGGTGCTGCATAAAAACAGAGACATAGATCAATAGAACCGAATAGAGAACCCAGAAATGGACCCACAAATGTATGGCCAACTAATCCTTGATAATGCAGAAAAGAATATCCAATGGAAAAAAGACAATCTCTTCAGCATGTGGTGTTGGGAAAACTGGACAGCGACATACAGAAGAATGAACCTGGACCACTTTCTTACACCATACACAAAAAACCAAATCAAACTAGATGAAAGACCTAAATGTGAGACAGGAAACCATCAAAATCCTACAGGAGAAAATAGGCAACAACCTCTTTGACCTCACCACTTCTTACTAGATATGTCCCCAGCAACTTCTTACTAGATATGTCCCCAGAGGCAAGGGAAGCAAAAGCAAAAATGAACTATTGGGCCCTCATCAAGATAAAAACCTTCTGCACAGTGAAGGAAACAATCAATAAAACTAACCAGTAACAGGTGGAATGGGAAAATATATTTGTAAATGACATATCAGATAAAGGGTTACTATCCAAAATCTATAAAGAACTTATCAAACTCAACACCAAAAATCAAATAATCCACTGAAGAAATGGGCAAAAGACACGAATAGACACTTTTCCAAAGAAGACATCAAGATGGCCAACCAACCCATGAAAAAATGCTCAACATCACTCAACATCAGGGAAATACAAATCAACCACAACAAGATACCACCTCACACCTGTCAGAATGGCTAAAATTAACAACTCAGGAAACAATAGATGTTGGCAAGGATGTGGGAAAGGGGAACACTTACACTGTTTGTGGGAATGCAAACTGGTGCAGTCACTCTGGAAAAAAGTATGGAGGTTCCCTCCCCAAAATTAAAAATAGAACTACCATATGACCCAGCAATTACACTACTAGTATTTGTACAAATGCTACATAAATGCTGGTTATAAGGGGCATATGTACCCCAATATTTATATCAGCACTATCAACAACAGCCAAATTATGGAAAGAGTTCAAATGTCCATCAACTGATGAATGGTTAAAGAAGATATGGTATAAATATACAATGGAATATTACTCGGCAATCAAAAAGGGTAAAATCTTGCCATTTGCAACAATGTGGATGGAACTTGAGTGTATTATGCTAAGCAAAATAAGTCAGTCAGAGAAAGATAAATATCATATGATTTCACTCATATGTGGAATTTAAGAAACAAAACAAGTGAATACAAGGGAAGGAAAACTAAGATAAAAAGGGAAATGAATGCAAGCCATAAGAGACTCTTATTTTTTTTTTATATTTTTAATGTTTATTTATTTTTGAGAGAGAGACAGAGCATGAGTGGGGGAGGGGCAGAGAGAGAGGAAGACACAGAATCTGAAGCAGGTCCAGGCTCTGAGCTGTCAGCACAGAGCCCAATGCGGGGCTTGAACTTGCAAACCGTGAGAACATGACCTGAGCTGAAGTCAGATGCTTAACCGACTGAGCCACCCAGGCGCCCCCATTAGAGACTCTTAAATACAGTGAACAAACTGAAGGTTTCTTGAGGGGAGGTAGAGGGGGAGATGGGCTAAATGATGGGCAGGCATTAAGGGGGTACTTGCTGGGATTAGCACTTGGTGGGTTTTTATTAATGTTTGTTTATTTTTGAGAGAGACAAAAAGATAGAGCATGAGCCAGGGAGGGGCAGATACAGAGGGAGACACAGAATCCAAAGCAGGCTCCAGGCTCTGAGCTGTCAGCACAGAGCCCAACATGGGGCTTGAACTCACAAACCATAAGATCATGACCTGAGCCAAAGTCAGATGTTTAGCTGACTGAGTCACCTAGGCGCCCCAGCACTTGGAGTTATATATAAGTGATGAATCACTAAATTCTACTCCTGAAATCATTATTACACCATATGTTAACTAACTTGGATTTAAATAAAATTTACAAATTAAAAAAAAACACATATAATGATGAAAAGTGTTATTTGAAGAACCCTTTAAACAGAGTCCACTTTCAAGGTTTAAGCACATGGACTTACAAGTGCTTATACTCATAAAATTCTATTTTTTATTATTTATCTTGAGAGAGACAGCGAAAGTGGGGGAGAGACAGAGAGAGAGGGAGAGAGAGAGAATAGCAAGCAGGTTTGGCATTGTCAGCACAGAGAACCATGTGGGGCTTGAGCTCACGAATGGTGAGATCACCTGAGCTGAAATCAAGAGTCGGATGCTTAACTGAGTGAGCCAGCCAGGTGTCCCTACACTCATAACATTTTAAAAGCCTCTAATTTCATGAAACTAAGATGTTACTTGTAGGATGCTTTAATTATAAAATATCATACATCTGGTATATGAGAGGTGTGTGTGTGTGCATTATATATATAGGGTATGTGTGTGTTGTGTGTTTTGTGGCATGTATGTTTATGTGATGTGTGTAATGAGTGTGTGTTTTGTTGTGCAGTGTTTGGTGTATGTGTGTTTTTCGTGTATGGTATATGTGCAGTGTTTGTGTGAGATGTGTGGTGTGTATGAGGTAATATGTGAAGTACTGTGGTATGTATTTGGTTTATATGTAGTGTATGGTGCATGTATGGTATATGTGTTGTGTGTGTGTGGTATATGGTGTGCATGGTGTATATGTGAAGTATGTTCATGTGGTACACATGTATGTGTTTTGTTGGCATACATATGTTGTATGTGTGTTGTGTGTGCTAATTGTTTCTGGGGGGTGTATGCATGATGTTTGTGCAGTGTGTGTGTAGTGTTTTGGTTTGTATGGTATTGTGTGGCATTGTGGTGTGTGTATGGCATATGTATGGCATATGTGTGAAGTATGGTGCAGTGTGGTTTTAGTGTATATGTGGTGTATGTATGGTATATGTTTGGTGTGTGTGGTATATATATTGATTGCGTTTGTGTGGTATATGTGTGGTATTTTGTTTGGTATATGTGTGTTGTATGCAAGTTGTATGTGGTAAGTTTGTGTGAGGGGGTGTAAGTGTGGGTGTATGGTGCATGTGTGATGTTAGACATGTTAGATATTAGACATGTTTGTTGTATATGCATGGTAAGTGTGTGGTGTATATGAGGTATGTGTAATGTACATATGGTGTGTACAATGTATGTGTGATGTGGGTGTGTATATGGTATTTGTGTGTCAAGTGTGGTGTGTGATATGTGTGGTTTGCATGGAGGGTGTACGTATGCATTATATGTGTGGTGATTTTGTTGTACATGTGGTTATGTGTGATGTATGTTTGATATATGTTTTGTGATTGTGTCTTGTGTGTGATGTGTATTTGTATCTGTGTGGTGTTTGTGTGGTATATGTGTGTTGTGTATGGTAGTTTTGTGCGTTATATCTGTGCTGTGTTTTCGGTGTATGTGAAGTGTGTGTGTGGTGTGTATACAGTGTATGTTTGATGTCTGTGTGACGTATATGTTTGGTGTGTGTTGGTATATCTGTGGTGAGTGTGAGCTTGTATTGCAGATGTTTGGTATGAATGGCATGTATATGGTGAATGTATGATGAATATGTTGTCAGTGTGGTGTATGTGTGGAGTTTGTGTGTTTTCACTATGTTGTATTGTGCTGTGTCTGTGTTGAATGCATTGTGTGTGTGTGGTGTGTGTGTGTATTTGGTATTTGTGTGGTGTGTGTGTGGTGTTTCTCTGGTGTATATGTGGTATTTGTGTAAGTGTTGTTTGGTGCCTACGGTGTATCTGTGTTGTGTGTGTTGGCAGTATATTTCAGGTGTGTGTGATATGTATGTGTTGCATGCGTGGTGTGTTTGTGGTGTGTGTTTGGTATCTGTTTTCTGTGTGTGATGTGTGCTATATTGTGGTTTACGTGTGTGAGGACTATATGTGATTGTGTGGGTGTATATTAAGAGTGTGGTGATATGTTTGATATCTGTGTGTGGTGAGTGTGTGCTGTGAGTGTGGTATATGTGTGGAATTTGTGTTATCTCTGTGATGTATGTGTGTTATGTCTGTATTGTATGCATGTGTGTCGTGTTTGTGTTGTATGCTTATGTGTGCAGTGTATGTATGGCGTGCATTTGTTATACCTGTGACGTGTGTGTGTGGTTTCTTTGGTGTATGTGTAATTGTCATATGTGTCTGTGGTCATATGTGTCATAGGTGTCTGTGGTGTACCTGTGTTGCATTTGTTAGTGGTATATTTGAGGTGTTTGTGATGTGTGTGTTGTATGTGTGTGTGGGGGTGTGGGTGTTGTATATTTGGTGTATGTGTCTTTGTGTGGTGTGTGATGTGTATGTGTGGTTGTGTGTTATGTATTTTTGGTATATGTGGTGTATGTGTTTGGTATTTTGGTGATGTATATGATGTGTATGTGGTGTATGTGTGGTACATGTGTTTTTAGTGCTTTGTATACATGTGTTGTGAGATGTGTGTGTGGCAAATGTATGATTTCTGTGTGGTGTATGTGTTGTGGGTGAGGTATATATGGAGTTTATGATGGTAAATATATATATATATATATATATATATATATATATATATATGGTATATATGTGATGTGTGTGCTGCATGTGTGGTGTTATGTGTGTGGTATGAGTGAGGTGTATTTCTGGTTGTGTGTATTATATGGGTGGTTTATGTGGTGTATGCATATGTGTGTGGTATATATGTGTTATATGCTATAGTTTGTGGGCATGGTATCTTTGTGGTATATATATGGTGTGTGTTTGGAGCATATGTGATGTTTATTTGCATGGAATATGTGTGGTGTATGTGTACTTTATGTGTTTGGTATCTGGGTGTGTATGTGGTGTATATTTCATATATTATGTGGGTTTGGAGTATATGTGGTATGTGTGTTTGTGTATATACACCACATATGATGTATTTTTTGTATTAGTGTATGGTATGTGTGGTAAGTTTATTGTGTATGTGTGGTCTTTGGGGGGTGTATATGTGAAGATTTTGTGGTGTATCTAAGGTATGTGTGTGTGTGCGGTGTGTGTGTGGCTTATGTGTTGAGTGCAAATTGTGTTGTGTGGTGAGTGTTGGTATTCTACATGTAGTGGTTGTGTGGTATATGTGTTGAGTATGCATGCTATGTGTGTGTAGTATATTTGTGGTCTGTGAGCAGTATATATATATATATATATATATATATATATATATATATATATAATGTGTGTGATATGTGAATGGTGTGGGAGTAGTGTATGTGTTGTGTAAATATTGCATGTAGTAGGTGTGTATGTGTGTGTGGTATGTGTGGTGTCTGTGGTATACTTGTTGTAGGTAGGTGGTATGTGTGGTTCTTTGTGGTTTATGTATTGCGTACGTGGAGTATGTACAGTGTGTGTTTGTGGTGTTTCCCAGTGTGGTGCCTGTGCAGAGTGTATTTAATATATGTAATGTGTGTTTTGTGTGCATGTGATATGCCTTTTAGTGTGCTGTATTTGTGGTTACGTGTGGTATGTGTATTGTGTATGTTTGGTATATGTGTGATGTGTGTGGTGTATGTGGTACGTATGCTATATTTGTGGTGTGTATGTTTTACATGTGTGGCGAGTTTATGGTATATTGTGGAGTATGTGTATGGTGTATGTTTGGTGTGTTTGTGGTGTATGTGTGGTATGTGTGGTATGAATGTGTGTAATATATGTGTCATGTATACGTGGTATATGTGTGATGTGTGGTGTGTGTGGCATGTATGTGTGGTGTATGTGTATGGTATGTATATGTGGTGTGTGTGAAGTATGTGTGGTTAGGGTTTGGTGTTTCTATCTGATATAAGCATGTTTTGGGTAGTGCATATGTGATGTGTATCTGTGGTATATATGGGGTGTTTGTAGTGTGTGGGAGGTATCTTTGTGGTGTGTGTGGTGTGTGTAATACATATAAGTTTTTGGTATGCATGTGGTATATGTGTGTAGATAAGCAACATGGATGTGTGGTGTATGTATGGTTTCAGTGCAGTATATGAGTGGTGTGTGTGTTGTGAGTGTGAAGTGTGTATGTTCTATGTGTGGTGTGTGGTACACATGTTTTTGGAGTGGTGAATGTGTGATTATGTGTGATGTTTGTATTGTATGTGCTGTATGTGTGGTTTGGGAGCTAGTGTGGTATTTATGTGGCAGGTATGGTAAGTGCAGGGTGTGTGTGGTATAGGTATGTGATGTATGTGTGGCAAGAGTTTTGTGCATGTATTGTATCTGTTTTATGTATGGTGTTTGGGGGGAGTTGTGGTGTGTGTGTGTGTGTGTGTGTGTGTGTGTGTGTGTGATTTGAGTGGTATAAATTTGACGTGTGCATTTGTGTGTGTGGTGTATGTGTATTGTGTTTGTGTGTATGATATATGAGTATGTGTGTAGTATGTGTTATGTGTGTGGTGCATGTGTGGTATGTGTTCATATCTATGGTACTTCTGTTTGTGGTATATGTCAGGTCTGTGGTGTGGTGTGTGTGTGGGTATGTGTGTGGTATAATGTGGTGTATGTATTGTTTGTGGTTTTGTGTGTGTTAGGTGTTTGTTGTGTGTGTTCAGAATGAGTGGTGTGTACACGTGTGTAGTGTATGTGTGGTAATTTTAGTGTATGTATGCTGTGTTTGTGGTGTTGTGTGATGATGTGTGTTTGGTGTATAAGTTGTGTTTGTGGTGTGTTCATGTGGTATGTGTATGGTTTATGTGTGATGTATGAGGTGTGTGTGGTGTAAGTGTGGTGTATATGTTGTATATGAGTGATGCACTTGTGTAGATGTTGAGTGTTTCATATGTGGTATATGTGTGGTGTTTGAATGGTGTATTTGTGTGAATGTTGCATATGCAGTGTATTTTTGTGTGTTGTGTGTGCATTTGTTATGAGTGGTTGGTGGTTGGTGTATGTATGTTATATCTTTGGTGTTTTTGGTGCACGTGTGATGATATCTGTGTGGTATGTGTGTTCTGTGCGTTGTGTGTATGTAGTGTGTATGGTGTTTGTGTGGAGTGTTTCCCTGTGTGGTGTATTTGTATTGTGTGTGTGTGGTGTGTGGAATATGTGTGCTATAAGTATATATACTTTCATGTGTGTTTGCGTATGTGGCATATGTGTGGTTTGTGGGTGATGTATATGCAGTAAAAATGAATATTCTTATTTAAAAAAATCAGTCAGAAACTCACGCAAAAAAAGATATAAAATATCATAACATACACCTAAAATGTGAGGAGAGAAGAGAAAAGAATGGGTTCAAATTTAAACAACCATCAACAATATAGACTGCTATATGCAAAAGATGTTATCTACAAACCTGATGGTAAACAAATATCAAAACCACTAATAAATGTGCAAAGAATTATGAAAAAGAAGTCCAAATATATCACTAAAGGAAATCAGCAAAACATGCAATAAAGACAGGAAAGGATCAGAGAAAATCTTCAGAAACAACCACAAAACAAATAATAAAATGACAATAATATATATCTATCAATAATTACTTTGAATGTAAAAGGAATAAATGCTCCAATAAAAATATATAGGGTGTCAGAATGGGTTAAAAAACAAGACCATCTATATGCTGCCTACAAGAGACTCATTTTAGACCTAAAGACACCTGCAGATTGAAAGTGAGGAGATGGAGAAACATCTATCATACAAATGGATGTCAAAAGAAAGCCAGAGTAGAAACACTTACATAAGGCAAAACAGACTTTTAAAAAAGACTGAAACAAACAAACAAACAAAGACTGTAACAGGAGACAAAGAAGGGCACTATATAATAATAAAGGGGACAACCCAACAAAAAGATATAACTATTGTAGATATTTATGCACCCAACATAGGACAATCCAAATATATGAAATAATTGATAAACACAAAAGAACCAATCGAAAATAATACAATAATAGTAGGAGACTTTGGCACCCCATTTACATCAATGGACAGATCATCCAAATAGAAAATCAACAAGGAAACAATGGCTTTGAATGATACACTGAGACAGATGGACTTAACAGATACATGCAGAACATTCCATCCTAAAACAGAAGAATATTCATTTTAAGTGCACACAGAACATTCTCCAGAAAAGACCGCATATTAGTCTACAAAATAATCCTCAACATATTCAAGAAGACTGAAATCATACCATGCACCTTTTCTGACCACAGTGCTATGAAACTAGAATCAACAACCACAAAACAAAACAAAACTAGAAAACCACAAATACATGGAGCTTAAATAACATGCTACTAAGCAACAAATGGGTCAACCAGGATATCAAAGATCTGAATGCTGAGAGAACAAACCTCAGAATGAGAGGGAGAAAAGAAGCCACATCATGGAATGTAGGAGCTGCAGAAACAAGATTCTGGGGAAAAAAGAATCGTGGGTGCTGCAGAGGGGAGGGAGTTTTAATCTAAGAGAGAAGAAACAGAAAGAGAAACAGAGAGAAAGAAGTACACAGGGATTATACAAGAGAAACACTTCCCCAAAACCATTGATTGGGAAAACTAGAGCATCTGATTATCACAAGTTTTTACAAGCAGTGGAGCTGAAAGTTTGAAGTTTTAGAAATCTGTGCCACCACTGGATGGAGGCTGGTGGGCCTAGAGGTGCTCCTGTGGGTAAGGAGGGAAGAGGCCTGTGAGAAGACAGTGTGGTTTGAGGGTTCCCTGGGTCGCACTGGGAGAGACAGTTCCCCTTCTTAGAGTGCATTTTGGAGAGGTGGCACAGTTTCTCAGGGAACAAAAGAACCAGCAGGTGCCAATGTGCTCCCTATTCCTTAGCATAGAAAGAGATACGGGTGCCTGGGTGGCTCAGTCGGTTGAGCATCCAACTCTGGCTCAGGTCGTGATCTCATGGTCCATGAGTTTGAGCCCCGCATTGGGCTCTGTGCTGACAGCTCAGAGCCTGGAGCCTGTTTCTGGTTCTGTGTCTCTCTCTCTCTCTCTGACCCTCCCCTGTTCATGCTCTGTCTCTCTCTGTCTCAAAAAAATAAATAAACCTTAAAAAAAATTTAAAAAAAAGACAGAGAGACACCTGCTGAGGGCAGCAAACCTTGGTGTCAAATTTTACTGCATTTTACCATAAACTCTGAGCACCTGTATGATCACGCAACTGCTTTTCTGGGATAAACTGGCACCAGCCACAGCCTGGCAAGACCATACCCTAGAGGATAAGCATGGGTCCATGCCACGCCAGGTCCCTAAAATATGAGTTTTGAAACCAAGCACCACACCTGAGATAAAACATATGTACTGTGCCACCCACCTGGCAGGCAGACAGCACAGACACAGTCAAGATGAAGACAAGGATATGACATAAGCCAGAGACACAAGAGGGGAGACTGTTTGCTCTTCTGTGAGGGCTTCCCAACCAGTGGCTGGCCACAAACTCCCTGCTCCAGAGAAGAGAGAACTGGGTGATGGCATTCCCCCTGCCCCCACTCATCAACACTGACAGACCTCAGTGAGCTACACAGCACCCCCAGTGGAGGCTGCAGCCACTTACACCAAGCCTCACACCCCTGTGGCCTGCAGCTGCATCTTTACTAGGGAAAGCCAGCTTGAGAACCAGCGAAGCAGGACCCTCCACCAGAAGACCAGCACAAACCCTTTGGAGGCACCAATTCTACTGACCGCAAGCTGCTGCAAAGCTTCAGATCTAGTGGAAATAGGATCAAACTTATTTTAACAAGCAGACCAAAACACACCTTGTTAAAACACCACACACTGGACCAGGTCCAAACACTCTCCACTTCAGGGAAGGAGAAACTCTGCAGAGGACTGACCTGAGGGGAAAAAAAGCTGAAACATGACACAGTGCACACACTGAAACATTTCCTGAAGTGCCAGGCCCTGTACAGTATAGGGCCTATTCTTAATATAGTCATTACTCCCAGTAGCAGGAAACATAACAGGCTTTCCTAACACACACCAAAATAGAGACCTAGACAAAATGACAAGGTGGAGAAATTCACCCCAAAAGAAAGAACAAGAGGAGGTCATGGCCAGGGATTTAATCAAAACAGACATAAGTAATATGCCTGAACCAGAATTTAAAACAACAATCAAAAGGATACTAGTCAGGCTTGAGGAAAGCATTGAGCATAAAAGACACTAGACAACCCATTACCACAGAGATAAAAGAACTAAAAACTTGTCAGACCAAAATAAAAAACGTTATAGCCGAGATGCAAAACTGACTGGATATATGACAACAAGGACGGATGAAGCAGAGAAATGATTCAATTATACAGAAGATAAATTATGGAAAATAATGAAGCTGAAAAAGAGGAGAGAAAGAAAGGTATTGGATCACGAATATAGAATTAGGGAACTAAGTGACTCCATAAAGCACAAGATTTGTTTCATAAGAGTCTCAGAAGAAGAAGAGAGGAAAAAGAGGAAAGAAGGTTTACTTAAACAATTTAGAGCTGTAAACTTCCCTAATCTGGAGAAGGAAACAGACATTGAAATCCAAGAGCCACAGAGAATTCCCATGAGAATCACTGAAAGCTAGCCAACACCAACACATATCATAGAAAAATTTACAAAATACATAGACAAGGAAAGAATCCTGAAAGCAAAAACAGAAAACAGTCCTAAACCAGAAGGGGACACAAATCAGGTTTGCAGCAGAAATTACCACAGAAACTTGGCAGGCTAGAAGGGAATGGCATTATCTATTCAATGTGCTGAAGGGAAAAATATGCAGCCAACAATACTTTATCCAGAAAGGCTATTATTCAGAATAGAAGGAGAGATAGTTTTCCAAACCAAAACTAAAGGAGTTTGTAACCACTAAACCAGCCCTGCGAGAAATATTAAAGGGGACTATTTGTGTGGGAAATAAATACCAAAACCAACAAAGACTAGAAAGGAACAGAAAACATCACCAGAAATATCAACTTTATGGGTAAATTCATACCTATCAATAATTACTCAATGTAAATGGGCTAAATGCAATCAAAAGACGTGGGGTATCAGAATGGATTAAAAACACAAACAAAATCCATCTTTATGCTGCCTCTAAGAGACTCATTTTAGACCTAAAGACACCTGTAGATTGAAAATGAGGGGATGGAGAACCATCTATCATGCTAATGGACATCAAAAGAAGCCAGAATAGCCGTACTTTTATCAGACAAACTACATTTTAAAACAAAGAGAGTAACAAGAGATAAAGAAGGGCACTATGTCATAATTAAGGGGTCTATCCATCAAGAAGATCTAACATTTATAAATATTTATGCCCCCAACTTGAACATCCAAATATATAAATCAATTAACAACAAACAAAGAAACTCCTTGATAATAATACAACAATAGTAAGAAATTTTAACATCCCACTTATGGCAATGGACAAATCATATAAGCAGAAAACTAACGAGGAACCAATGGCTTTGAATGACACACTGGGCCAGATGGACCTAACAGACATTTCAGAACATTTCGTCGTAAAGCAGCAGAATACAAATTCTTTTCAAGGGTACATGGAAATTCTTCAGAATAGATCACATACTAGGTCACAAATCTGGCCTCAACTAGTACAAAAAGATTGAGATCATATCATGCATATTTTTAGACAACAAAACTATGAAACTTGAAGTTAACCACAAGAAAAAATTGAGAAAGACCACAAATACATGGAAATTAAAGAACACCCTACTGGAGAATGAATGGGTTAACCAGGAAATTAAAGAAGAAATAAAAAAATACTTGGAAGCAAAAGAAAATGAAAACACGACAGTCTAAAACCTCTGGGATGCAGCAAAAGTGGTCCTGAGAGGGAAGTATGTAGCAACACAGATGTACATCAAAAAGCAGGAAAAGTCTCCAAATACATAACCTAATCTTACACCTAAAGGAGCTAGAAAAATAACAGCAAATAAAGGCTAAAAACAATAGAAGGGAAATAATAAAGATTAGAGAAGAAATAAATGATACAGAAACAAAGCAAAACAAAACAAAAAACAGTGGAACAAATCAATGAAACCAAAAGCTAGTTCTATGAAAGAATTAATAAAATTGATAACCCCCTAACCAGACTTATCAAAAAGAAAAGATAAAGGACCTAAATAAATAAAATTATGAATGAAAGAGGAGAAATCACAGCCAACACCCCAGAAATGCAAACAATTGGAATATTGTGACAAATTATATGCCAACAAACTGGGCAATCTGGATGAAATGGATAAATCCCTAGAAACATACAAACTACCAAAACTGAAACAGAAAGAAATAGAGAATTTAACAGACCCATTACCAGCAAAGAAATTGAATCAGTACTCAAAAGTCTCCCAACAAACAAAGGTCCAGGGCTAAATGGCTTCCTAGGGGATTCTACCAGACATTTAAAGAAGAGTTAATACCTATTCGTCTCAAACTGTTCCAAAAAATAAAAATGGAAGGAAAACTTCCAAACTCATTCTCAAGGCCAGCATTACCTTAATTCCAAGGCAGACAGAGACCCCACTAAAAAGAAGAATTACAGGCCAATATCCCTGAAGAACCAAGATGCAAAAATCCTCAGCAAGATACTAGCAAATCAAATCCAACAGTACATTAAAAGAATTACTCATCATGAACAAGTGGGATTTATTCCTGTACAGAAAGGGTGGTTGAATATTCACAAATCATACAATATGATAACCCACATTAATAAAAGAAAGGATAAGAACCATATGATCCTCTCAATAGATGCAGAAAAAGCATTTGACAACATACAGCATTCTTTCTTGATAAAAACCCTCAAAAAATTGGAACAGAGAAAACATACATCAACATCATAAATGCCATATGTGATGGCCTCACAGCTAATACCCTCAATGGGGAAAAGCTGAGAGTTTTCTACTACAATCATGAACAAGGCAGAGATGTCCACTCTCACCACTGTTATTTAACATCGTAGTGGAAGTCCTAGCCTCAGCAATCAGACAACAAAAATAAATAAAAGGCATCCAAATCAGCAAGGAAACAGTCAGACTTTCACAATTTGCAGATAACATGATACTCTATGCAGAAAACCTGAGACTCCACCAAAAAATTGCTAGAACCAATACATGAATTCAGCATTCATAGGATATAAAAATCACTGTACAGAAATCTATTGCATTTCTATACATCAATATTAAAGTATAGAAAGAGAAATCAAGGAATTGGTTCCATTTATAATTGCACTAAAACCAATAAGATATCTAGGAATAAACCTAACCAAAGAGGTAAAAGATCTGTATGCTGAAATTGAAGAGGATACAAAGAAAAGGAAAGATGTTCCATGCTCATGGGTTGGAAGAACAAATATTGTTAAAATATCTATACTACCCAAAGCAATCTACACATTTAATTCAATCCCTATCAAAATACCAACAGTATTTTTCACAGAACTAGAACAAACAGTCCTAAAATTTGTATGAAATCACCAAAGACCCCAAATAGCCAAAGCAATTCTGAAAAAAAAAAAAAAAAAAGCAAAGCTTGAGACATCACAATTCTAGACTTCATGCTGTATTACAAAGCTGTAATCATCAAGACAGTATGGTCCTGGCACAAATAGATCAATGGAACAGAATAGAGAATCAAAAATGAACCCACAACTATATGGCCAACTAATCTTTGACAAAGCAGGAAAGAATATCTAATGGAAAAAAAAGACAGTCTCTCAACAAATGGTTGTTGGGAAAACTGGAAAGCAAAATGCAGAAGAATGAAATTGGACCTCTTTCTTATAGCATACATAAATATAAATTAAAAATGGATGTAAGGCCTAAATGTGAGACAGGAAACCATCAAAATCCTAGAGAAGAACACAGACAGAAACTTCTTTGACCTTGGTCTTAGCAACTTCTTACTACACATGTCACTGCCTGCAAGGAAAACAAAAGCAGAAATGAACTATTGAGACTTTATCAAGATAAAAATCTTCTGCACAGTGAAAGAAATAACCAACAAAACTAAAAGGCAACCTACGAACGGGAGGATATATTTTCAAATGACATGTCTGACAGAATTATTATCCAAAATCTATAAATAACTTATCAAACTTAACACACACACACACACACACACACACACACACACACACACTAATCCAGCTAAAAAATGGACCGAAGGTATGAACAGCAATTGTTCCAAGGAGGACATACAGATAGTTAACAGACACATGAAAAGATGCTCAACATCAGTCATCATCAGGGAAATACAAATCAAAACCATGATGAGATACCACCTGACACCTGTCAGAACGACTAAAATTAACAACACAGGAAACAACACATGTTGTCGAGGATGTGGAGAAATGGGCACCCTCTTTCACTGTCGGTGGGAATCCAAAATTGTGTAGCCAGCCACTGTGGAAAACAGTATGGAGGTTCCTCAAAAAAGTTAAAAATAGAACTACCCTATGGCCCAGCAATTATTTACCCAAAGGATACAAAAATACAGGTTTGTAGGAGCACATGCACCCCAATGTTTATAACAGCATTATCAACCATAGCCAAACTGTGAAAAGAGCCCAAATGTCTATCAACTGATGAATGGATAAAGAAGATGTGGTAGATATATATACACTCGAATACTACTCAGCCATCAAAAAGAATGAAATCATGCCATTTGCAATGACGTGGTTGGAGCTAGAGTATATTATGCTGAACAAACTAAGTCAGAGAAAGAAAATACCATATGACTTCACTCTTATGTGGAATTTACAAAACAAAACACATGAACATATGGCAAGAGAACAAAAAGAGAGGAAAATAAACCATAAGAGACTCTTACCAATAGAGAACACACTGAGGGTTGAATGGAGGGAGGGACGTGGGTGGGGGATGGGCTAAATGGGTGATGGGAATTAAGGAGGGCACTTGTTGGATTGAGCACTGGGTATTATATGTAAGTGATGAATCACTAAATTCTACACCTGAAACCAATTATATAATATATGTTACCTAACTAGAATTTAAATTAAAACTTTAAAAAAAAAGAAATTTTAAAAGAACATGGAAACAAAAATGAAACACAATGGTCCCAAACCTCCTGGTGCAGCAACAGCGGTTCTCAGAAGGAAGTGTATAGCAATACAGGTCCACCTCAAGAAGCAAAATAATTTCAAATAAACAACCTTACCTTGCACCTTGAAGGAGGTAGAAAAAAGGCAACTAACACAACTAAAAACCAGCAGGAGGAAGGAAATAATAGATTAGAGCAGAAATAAATGATAGAAAAACTAAAAAACAATAGAATAGATCAATAAAGCTAGGAGCTGGTTCTTTGAAACAATCAATAAATTGATAAACCTCTAGCCACTTTTACCAAGCAAAAAGCAGAAAGGACTCAAATCAGAAATGAGAGAGGAGAAATAACACCACAGAAATACAAACCATTATAAGAAAATATTATTTAAAAAACTATATCCCCAAAAATTGGACAACCTAGAAGAAATTGATAAGTTCCTACAAACATAAAATATACCAAAATTGCAACAGGAAAATGTAGAACTTTTTAACGAACCAATAACCAGCAAAGAAATTGAGTCAGTAATAAAAAAACTACCAACAAACAAAAGTCCAGGACCAGAGAGCTTTACAGGTGAGTCTTACCAAACATATACAGAAGAGTTAATACCTATTCTTCTCAAACTATTCCAAAAAATAGAAAAGGGAGGAAAACTTCCAAATTCATCTTATGACGCCAGCATTACACTGATGTCAAAACCAGATAAAGGCTCTACTAAAAAGGAGAACTACAGGCCAATATTCCTGAGAAACATAGAGGCAAACATCCTCAACAAAATGCTAGCTAACTGAATCCAAAAAAATAAATAAATAAATAAATAAAAATAAAAAAAATCATTCACCACAATTAAGTGGGATTTGTTCCTGGGTTGCATAGGTGGTCCAATATTCATAAATTATTCAATCTGATACACCATGTCAGTAAGAGAAAGGATAAGAAGCATACTATCATTTCAATAGCGGCAGAAAAAGCATTTGATGAAGGACAGCATCCATCCATGATAAAAACCCTCAGCCAAGTACGTTTAGAGGTAACACATCTCAACATAACAAAGTTCATACGTGAAAAAAAAACACAGCTAACATAATTCTTAATGGGGAAAAACAGATCTTTCCTCCTAAGGTCAGGAACAAGATAAGGATGTTCACTCTCATTTTTATTCAAAATAGTACTGGAAGTCCTAGGCACAGCAATCAGAAAACAAAAGGAAATAAAACTCACCCAAATCAGCAAGGAAGAAAGAAAACTTTCACTATTTGCAGATGACATGATACTGAATGTAGAAAACCTGAAAGACTCCACCAAAAAAATGCTAGAATAAATACATGAATTCAGTAAAGTCACAGGATACAAAATCAAGATACAGAAATCTATTGCATTTCTATATGCCAATTAATGAAACATCAGAAAAAGAAATTAAGAAAACAACCTTTTATTTCTTCATTAAAAATTTTTTTTTCCAACGTTTATTTATTTTGGGGACAGAGAGAGACAGAACATGAACGGGGGAGGGGCAGAGAGAGAGGGAGACACAGAATCGGAAACAGGCTCCATGCTCTGAGCCATCAGCCCAGAGCCTGACGTGGGGCTCGAACTCACGGACCGTGAGATCGTGACCTGGCTGAAGTCGGACGCTTAACCGACTGCGCCACCCAGGCGCCCCTCTTCATTTTAAATTTTAATCTAAACTTTAGTTAGTTAACATATAGTGCAACATTGGTTTCAGGAGTAGAATTCACTGATTCACCACTTACACACACACCCAGTGCTCATCACAAGTGTCCTCTTTAATACCCATCACCCATCTAGCTCATCTCCCACCCACCTCCCTCCATCAACCCTCAGTTTGTCCTCTATCATTAAAAGTCTCTTGTGGTTTGTTTCCCTCTACTTTTTCCCCTCTCACATGTGTTAATCTTTTTTCTTGTTTAAATTCCACATAAGGAGGAGCCAAGATGACAGAACAGCATGGAAGTTTTTTGTGTGTCTCACATCCATGAAATACAGCGAGACCAGCACTAAACCATCCTACACACCTAGAAAACTGATTTGAGGATTAACACAACAATCTGCACAACTCGAACCACAGAATTCAGCAGGTACGTGGCCTGGAGAGGTTAACTTGGGGAGAGAGAAGCTGGCAGTGGGCAGAGAGCTGCTTTTGCAGGCAGAGAGGACAGACACTGGGGGAGGGGGGAGAATACGGGAAAAGCACCCCTCCCCAAAGCAGCTGGAGAGAAAGTGGAAAATTGGAAACTGCAGCAGGGACTAAACTAAAAAGGGAGAAAGGAGAGGGTTTAAATTCCATTAACACTGTAAACAAGGGGTGCGCAGTCTGCAACTCCGCAGCTCCATACCTGGTGGTGCTCTGGTGGGAAGGGCAAATCCCCAGGAACAGAGTGGGGTCCGGGAGGTTCTCAGCCACACGGGGAAAAGGGGTTCCACTGCTGGAAGGAGATTTGGTAGAGACTGTTGAAGCCACCTGGTGCCAATAGACCCCAGAAAACAGCCACATTTGCTGGTGCTGGAACAAGGTTGTAAAGGGTGAAGCCTAGTGGCAGATGTGTGTTGTAATTTTCCACAATCCCTGAAATGCTGCTGCTACACTACCTCGTGAACTTTTTCTGGGCTGGGCTGGCACCTGGCAGCAGTCTCAGGGTGCCGGCAGCAGCAGGGTGCAGCAAGCATTCCTGAGTGCAGCCGGCATTTGGCCATTTCTTGGTGAGACCCTCCTGCAGAGGGGCAGAATGGGTCAAAGCCGCAGTCCTTCAGAAGTAAGGGGCCAAGGAAAACAGCCGCATCTGAGACAAAACTTGGGAGAGAGGTACTGCCTGAGGCCTGGTCACGGAGAGTGAAAGAGCGGGGAGTGGACGAAGGCTGAAGACAGAGGACGGGTGCGCGATTGCTGATCCAGGAGAACAGACTGGGTAGCTGGTTGACGCCATTTTCACCGCTCCCACGCATGCGCATACAGCATCTATGAGTGCGGCAACAATCCACTCCAGTAGGCTAGCAGCGCCATCTAATGGAGAACGGAGCCATTGCACTGAGCCCCACCCAACTGGGCCAACCTCGCTCTTCAAGGACACAAGTCTCACCGCCTACTTAGTTTATGGACTATAAAGTGCTACATACTCTGACTTCTGGGGGAAAACGAAGTAATTTCAGTCCTACTTAAATCTGTTAGAAGGTCCATCTATTCAATTTTCTTTCTTTTTTCTTTTTCTCTTTTACACTACTTTTCTTGAATACAGAACGAGAAAACATTCATTTTTTTGGCTCATAAACACTGCATATTTATTTATTTTTATTTATTTATTTTTTTTCAATATATGAAGTTTATTGTCAAATTGGTTTCCATACAACACCCAGTGCTCATCCCAAAAGGTGCCTTCCTCAATACCCATCACCCACCCTCCCCACCCTCTCACCCCCCATCAACACCCAGTTTATTCTCAGTTTTTAACAGTCTCTTATGCTTTGGCTCTCTTCCTCTCTAACCTCTTTTTTTTTCCTTCCCTCCCCCATGGACTTCTGTTAAGTTTCTCAGGATCCACATAAGAGTGAAAACATATGATATCTGTCTTTTTCTGTATGGCTTATTTTTCAGTTAGCATCACACTCTCCAGTTCCATCCATGTTGCTACAAAGGGCCATATTTCATTCTTTCTCATTGCCACGTAGTACTCCATTGTGTATATAAACCACAATTTTTTTATCCATTCATCAGTTGATGGACATTTAGGCTCTTTCCATCATTTGGCTATTGTTGAGAGTGCTGCTATAAACATAGGGGTACAAGTGCCCCTATGCATCAGTACTCCTGTATCCCTTGGGTAAATTCCTAGCAGTGCTATTGCTGGGTCATAGGGTAGGTCTATTTTTAATTTTTTGAGGAACCTCCACACTGTTTTCCAGAGTGGCTGCACCAATTTGCATTCCCACCAACAGTGCAAGAGGGTTCCCGTTTCTCCACATCCTCTCCAGCATCTATAGTCTCCTGATTTGTTCATTTGGGCCACTCTGACTGGCGTGAGGTGATACCTGAGTGTGGTTTTGATTTGTATTTCCCTGATGAGGAGCGACGTTGACCATCTTTTCATGTGCCTGTTGGCCATCCGGATGTCTTCTTTAGAGAAGTGTCTTTTCATGTTTTCTGCCCATTTCTTCACTGGGTTATTTGTTTTTCAGGTGTGGAGTTTGGTGAGCTCTTTATAGATTTTGGATACTAGCCCTTTGTCCGATATGTCATTTGCAAATATCTTTTCCCATTCCGTTGGTTGCCTTTTAGTTTTGTTGGTTGTTTCCTTTGCTGTGCAGAAGCTTTTTATCTTCATGAGGTCCCAGTAGTTAATTTTTGCTTTTAATTCCCTTGCCTTTGGGGATTTGTCAAGTAAGAAATTGCTATGGCTGAGGTCAGAGAGGTTTTTTCCTGCTTTCTCCTCTAGGGTTTTGATGGTTTCCTGTCTCACATTCAGGTCCTTTATCCATTTTGAGTTTATTTTTGTGAATGGTGTGAGAAAGTGGTCTAGTTTCAATCTTCTGCATGTTGCTGTCCAGTTCTCCCAGCACCATTTGTTAAAGAGACTGTCTTTTTTCCATTGGATATTCTTTCCTGCTTTGTCAAAGATTAGTTGGCCATACGTTTGTGGGTCTAGTTCTGGGGTTTCTATTCCATTCCATTGGTCTATGTGTCTGTTTTTGTGCCAGTACCATGCTGTCTTGATGATTACAGCTTTGTAGTAGAGGCTAAAGTCTGGGATTGTGATGCCTCCCGTTTTGGTCTTCTTCTTCAAAATTACTTTGGCTGTTCGGGGCCTTTTGTGGTTCCATATGAATTTTAGGATTGCTTGTTCTAGTTTTGAGAAGAATACTGGTGCAATTTTTATTGGGATTGCATTGAATGTGTAGATAGCTTTGGGTAGTATTGATATTTTGACAATATTTATTCTTCCAATCCATGAGCATGGAATGTTTTTCCATTTCTTTATATCTTCTTCAATTTCCTTCATAAGCTTTCTATAGTTTTCAGCATACAGATCTTTTACATCTTTGGTTAGATTTATTCCTAGGTATTTTATGCTTCTTGGTGCAGTTGTGAATGGGATCAGGAAAACATTCATTTTTATTTTCAATTTTCATTAAAAATATTTTTCTTTATTTTTTTACTATATTTTTTACTTGTGTTTAAATTTTTAAAAATTCTATCTTACTTCCATCATTTTATCTTAGTCTACTTCAGTGTATTCACCTTTTCAAATTTTCAAACGATTTCTTTTTTTTCTTTTTTATTTCTTTTCTTTTTCTTGAATGCAGAAAGAGGACAACTTCATTTTTACTTTGTTTCTATTAAAATATTTTTCTTTAACTTTTTTACTCTATTTTTTGCTTTTATGTAAATTTTTTCAAATTCTATTTTACTTCCATCATTTTATTTTAGTCTACTACAGTGTATTCACTTTTTCATATTTTCAAATGATTTTTTCTTTTTTCTCTTTTTTGTTTCTTTTCTTTTTCTTGAATACAGAAAGAGAAAAAAATTCATTTTTATTTTTAATTCTTATTAAAAATATTTTTCTTTAATTTTTTCTACTATATTCTTTACTTCTGTGTAATTTTTTCAAAGTCTATTTCACTCCCATCACCTCATTTTAGTCTACTTCAGTGTATTCATTTTTTCAAATTCTCAAACGATTTCCTTTGCCCCACTTTTTTTCCTCTAATCTATCAAACCCCTGTCAACACCCAGACACCTAGGATCTAGCATCATTTATTAGATTGTGTGTGTGTGTTTTAATTTTTTAATTTTAATATTTTTTTAATTTTAATTTTTTTAATTAAAAATTTTCTACCTCATTAATTCCTTTTCTCCCTTCAAAATGACATAATGAAGGAATTCACCCCAAAATAAAGAGCATGAAGAAACGACAGCCAGGGATTTAACCAACACAGATACAAGCAAGATGTCTGAACCAGAATTTAGAATCACGATAATAAGAATACTAGCTGGAGTTGAAAATCGATTAGAATCCCTTTCTACAGAGATTAAAGAAGTAAAAAATAGAATGAAATTAAAAATGCTATAACTGAGCTGCAATCACGGATGGATGCAGCGGCGACAAGGAAGGACAAGGCAGAATGGAGAATCAGCGATATGGAGGACAAACTTATAGAGAATAATGAAGCAGAAAAAAGAGGGAGATTAAGGCAAAAGAGCACGATTTAAGAATTAGAGAAATCAGTAACTCATTAAAAAGGAACAACATCAGAATCATAGGGGTCCTAGAAGAGGAATAGAGAGAAATAGGGGTAGAAGGGTTATGTGATCAAATCACAGCAGAAAACTTTCCTAACCTGCGGAAAGACACAGACATCAAAATCCAGGAAGCACAGAGGATCCCCATTAGATCCAACAAAAACCACCATCAACAAGGCATATCATAGTCAAAATCACAAAATACTTGGGCAAGGAGAGAATCATGAAAGTGGCAAGGGGAAAAAAGTCCCTAACCTACAAGGGAAGACAGATCAGGTTTGCAACGGACCTATCCACAGAAACTTGGCAGGCCAGAAAGGAGTGGCAGGATATATTCAATGTGCTGAATCAGAAAAATATGCAGCCAAGAATTCTTTATCCAGCAAGGTGTCATTCAGAATAGAAGGAGAGATAAAAAGCTTCCCAGACAAACAAAAATTAAAGGAGTTTGTGACCACTCAACCAGCCCTGCAAGAAATTTTAAGGGGGACTCTCTGAGGGGAGAAAGGATGGAGATATATATATATATATATATATATATATATATATATATATATATATATATATATATATATATATCTAAAGCAACAAAGATTAGAAAAGACCAGAGAATACCACCAAAAACTCCATCTACAAGCATCATAATGGCAATAAATTCATATCTTTCAGTACTCACTCTAAACATCAATGGACTCAATGCTCCAATCAAAAGACATAGGGTAACAGAATGGATATGAAAACAAGATCCATCTATATGCTGTTTACAAGAGACCCACTTCAGACCTAAAGACACATTCAGACTGAAAATAAGGGGATGGAGAACCATCTATCATGCTAATGGTCAACAAGAGAAAGCCAGAGTAGCCATACTTACATCAGACAATCTAGACTTTAAAATAAAGACTGTATCAAGAGATGCAGAAGGGCATTATATCATAATCAAGGGGTCTATCTACCATGAAGACCTAACAATTGTAAACATTTATGCGCCAAATGTGGAAGCACCCAAATATATAAATCAGTTAATCACAAGCATAAAGAAACTCATCAATAGTAATACCATAATAGTAGGAGACTTCAACACCCCATTAACAGCAATGGACAGATCATCTAATCAAAAACTCAACAAGGATGGGGCACCTGGGTGGCTCAGTCAGTTGAGTGTCTGAATTCAGCTCAGGTCATGATCTCACAGCTTGTGGGTTCGAACCCCATGTCAGGCTCTATGCTAACAGCTCAGAGCCTGAAGCCAGCTTTGGATTCTGTGTCTCCCTCTCTCTCTGCACCCCTGCCCCCTACTCACTCTCCATCTCTCTCCCTCTCTCAAAAATAAACATTAAAATTAAAAAAAAACACAAAAAATCAACAAGGAAACAATAGCTTTGAATGACACACTGGACCAGATGGACTTAACAGATATATTCAGAACATTTCATCCTAAAGGAGCAGAATATACATTCTTCTCCAGTGCACATAGGACGTTCTCCAGAATAGACCATATACTGGGACACAAATCAGCCCTAAGTAAGTACAAAAGGATTGAGATCATACTGTGCATATTTTCAGACCACAACACTATGAAACTCAAAATCAACCAGAAGAAAAAATTTGGAAAGGTAACAAATACTTGGAGACTGAAGAACATCCAACTAAAGAATGAATGGGCTAACCAAGAAGTTAAAGAGGAAATTAAAAAGTATATGGAAGTCAATGAAAATGATGACACCACAACCCAAAACCTCTGGGACATAGCAAAGGCGGTCATAGGAGGAAAGTATATTGCAATCCATGCCTTCCTAAAGAAGGAAGAAAGATCTCAGATACACAACCTAACCTTATGCCTTAAGGAGCTGGAAAAAGAACAGCAAATAAAACCCAAAGCCAGCAGAAGACAGTAAATAATAAAGATTAGAGCAGAAATTAATGCCATCAAAACCAATAAAACAGTAGAACAGATTAATGAAACCAGAAACTGGTTCTTTGAAAGAATTAACACAATTGATAAACCACTAGCCAGTTTGATCAAAAAGAAAAAGGAAAGGATCCAAATAAATAAAATCAAGAATGAAAGAGGAGAGATCACAACCAACACAACAGAAATAAAAACAATAAGAAAATATTATGAGCAATTATATGCCAATAAAATGGGCAATCTGGAAGAAATGGACAAATTCCTAGAAACATATACACTACCAAAACTGAAACAGGAAGAAATAGAAAATTTGAACAGACCCATAACCAGTAAGGAAATCGAAGTAGTAATCAAAAATCTGCCAAAAAAAGCAAGAGTCCGGGGCCAGATAGCTTTCCAGGGGAATTCTATCAAACATTTGAGGAAGTGTTAACACCTGTTCTCTTGAAGGTGTTCCAAAAAAATAGAAATGGAAGGAAAACTTCAAAACTCTTTCTATGAAGACAGCATTACCTTGATTCCAAAACCAGACAGAGACCCCACTAAAAAGGAGAACTATAGACCAATTTCCCTGATGAACATGGATGCAAAAATCCTCAACAAGATATTAGCCAACCGTATCCAACAATACATTAAAAAAATTATTCACCACGACCACGTGGGATTTATACCTGAGATGCAGGCTGGTTCAATATCCGTGAAAACAATTAACATGATTCATCACATCAATAAAAGAAAGGACAAGAACCATATGATCCTCTCAATAGATGCAGAGAAAGCATTTGACAAAATACAGCAACCTTTCTTGATAAAAACCCTCAAGAAAGTAGGGATAGAAGGAGCATACCTCGAGATCATAAAAGCCATATATGAATGACCCAACGCTAATATCATCCTCAATGGGGAAAAAATGACAGCTTTCCCCCTAAGGTCAGGAACAGGACAGGGATGTCCACTCTCACCACTGTTATTCAACATAGTATTGGAAGTCTTAGCCTCTGCAATCAGACAACACAAAGAAATAAAAGGCATCAAAATTGGCTAGGAGGAGGTCAAACTTTCACTCTTCGCAGATGACATGATACTCTATATGGAAAACCGAAAAGATTTCACCAGAAAACTGCTGGAATTGATTCATGAATTCAGCAAAGTTGCAGGGTATAAAATCAACGCACAGAAATCAGTTACATTCCTATACACCAACGATGAAGTGACAGAAAGAGAAATCAAGGAATTGATCCCATTTATAGTTGCACAAAAAAACTATAAAATACCTAGGAATAAATCTAACCAAAGAGGTGAAAAATCTATACACTGAAAACGATAGATGAAAGAAATTGAAGACACACACACAAAAGAAAAAAATATTCCATGTTCATGGATAGGAAGAACAAATATTGTTAAAAGGTTGATACTACCCAAAGCAATCTACATATTCAATGCAATCCCTATCAAAATAACACCATCATTCTTCACACAGCTAGAACAAATAATCCTAAAATTCGTATGGAACCAAAAAAGACCCCAAATAGCCAAAGCGATCTTGAAAAAGAAAACCAAAGCTGGAGGCATCACAATGCCAGACTTCAAGCTATACTACAAAACTGTAATCATCAAGACAGTATGGTACTGGCACAAGAACAGACACTCAGATCAATGGAACAGAATAGAGAACCCAGAAATGGACCCACAAACGTATGGCCAACTAATCTTCGACCAAGCAGGAAAGAATATCCAATGGAATAAAGACAGTCTCTTCAGCAAGTGGCGTTGGGAAAACTGGACAGTGACATGCAGAAGAAAGAACCTCAACCACTTTCTTACACCATACACAAAAATAAACTCAAAATGGATAAAAGACCTCAATGTAAGACAGGAAGCCATCAAAATCCCCAAGGGGAAAGCAGGCGAAAACCTCTTTGATCTTGGCTGCAGCAACTTCTTACTCAACACATCTCCAGAGGCAAGGGAAACAAAAGCAAAAATGAACTACTGGGACCTCATCAAAATAAAAAGCTTCTGCACAGCGAAGGAAACAATCAGCAAAAGTAAAAGGCAACTGACAGAATGGGAGAAGATATTTACAAATGACATATCAGATAAAGGGTTACTATCCAAAATCTATAAAGAACTTATCAAACTCAACACCCCAAAAACAAATAATCTAGTGAAGAAATGGGCAAAAGACATGAATAGACACTTCTCCAAAGAAGACATCCAGGTGGCCAACTGGCACATGAAAAAATGCTCAATATCACTCATCATCAGGGAAATACAAATCAAAACCACAATACCACCTTACACCTGTCAGAATGGCTAACATTAACAACTCAGGCAACAACAGATGTTGGCAAGGATGCAGAGAAAGAGGATCTCTTTTGCACTGCTGGTGGGAATGCAAGCTGGTGGAGCCACTCTGGAAAACAGTATGGAGGTTCCTCAAAAAACTAAAAACAGAGCTACCCTACGACCCAGTAGTTGCACTACTAGGCATTTATCCAAGGGATACAGGTGTGCTGTTTCGAAGGCACACATGCACCCCCATGTTTAGAGCAGCACCATCAACAATAGCCAAAGCATGGAAAGAGCCCAAATGTCCATCAATGGGTGAATAGATAAAGAAGGTGTGGTATGTACACACACACACACACACACACACACACACACACACGATGGAGTATTACTCAGCAATCAAAAAGAATGAAATCTTGCCATTTGCAACTACGTGGATGGAACTGGAGGGTATTATGCTAAGTGAAATTAGTCAGTCAGAGAAAGACAAAAGTCATATGACTTCCCTCATATGAGGACTTTAAGAGACAAAACAGATGAATATAAGGGAAAGGAAACAAAAATAATATAACAGGGAGGGTAACAAAACAGAAGAGACTCATAAATATGGAGAACAAACAGAGGGTTACGGGAGGGGTTGTGTGAGGGGGGATGGGCTAAATGGGTAAGGGGCACCAAGGAATCTACTCCTGAAATCATTGTTGCACTATATGCTAACTAATTTGGATGTAAATTCAAAAAAAAAAGAAAAAAGAAAACAACTTAAAATAAAAAAATAAATTCCACATATGAGTGAAATCATATGGCATTTATCTTTCTCTGACTAACTTATTTCACTTAGCATAATACTCTCTAGCTCCACCCATGTCATTGCAAATCGCAAGATTTCCTTTTTATGATGGCTAAGTAATATTCCACTGTATATATATCTACTACATCTTCTTTATCCATTCATTAGTCGATGGACATTTGGGCTCTCTCCAAAGTTTGGCTATTGTTGATTATGCTGCTATGAATATTGGGGTGTATGTACCTCTTTCAATCTATATTTTTGTATCCTTTGGGTAAATACCTCGTAGTACAATTGCTGGATCATAGGGTAGTTTAACCGTTTTTAGAATTGCACCAAAAAAAAAAAAAAAGATACCTAGGAATAAACCTATCCAAAGATATGAAGTATCTGTACTCTGAAAACTATAAAACACTGATCAAGAAATTGAAGATGACACAAAGAAATGAAAAGACATTCCATGCTTGAGTTGAAAGAACAAGTGTTTTTAAAATGCCTATACTATCCAAAGCAATCTACACATTTAATGCAATCTCTATGAAAATATCAACAGCATTTCTCACAGAGCTAGAACAAAGAATCCTAAAATTTGTATGGAACCACAAAAACCCTGAATAGCCAAAGCAACCTTGAAAAAGAAAAGCAAAGCTGGAGGTATTGCAATCCCAAATTTCAAGATATACTACAAAGCTGTATTAATGAAAACCATAGGGTACTGGCGCACAAATAGACACAGATCAGTGGAACAGAAGAGAAAATCCAGAGATAAACCCACAATTATATGGTCAATTGCTCTTTGAAAAAGCTATAAATAATTTCTAGTGGGAAAAAGAATGTCCCTTCAACAAATGGTGTAGGGAAAACTGGACAGCAACATGCAAATGAATGAAACTGAACTTTCTTATACCATACACAAAAATAAATTAAAAATGGATTAAAGATCAAAATATGAGACTTGAAACCATAAAAATCCTAGAAGAGAACACAGGCAGTAACTTCTTTGATATTGGCCATAAAACTTCTTTCTAAATATGTCTCCTGAGGCAAGGGAAACAAAAGCAAAAGTAAACTATTGGGACTACATCAAAATAAAAATCTCCTGCACAGAAAAGGAAACAATCAACAAAATTAATTTTTTTTTCAACGTTTATTTATTTTTGGGACAGAGAGAGACAGAGCACGAACGGGGGAAGGGCAGAGAGAGAGGGAGACACAGAATCAGAAACAGGCTCCAGGCTCCGAGCCATCAGCCCAAAGCCCGACGCGGGGCTCGAACTCACAGACCGCGAGATCGTGACCTGGCTGAAGTCGGACGCTTAACCGACTGCGCCACCCAGGCGCCCCAACAATCAACAAAATTAAATGGCAACCTATGGAATAGAAGATATTTGCAAATGACATATTTGATAAAAGATTAGTATCCAAAATATATAAAGAACTTGTCAAACTCAACACCCAAAAAGTAAATAGTCCAGTTATATATCGGAAAAAGACATAGACATTTTTAAAACTTTTCAAAAATGTGTATTTATTTATTTTGATGGGGGGAGGCAAAGAGAGAGAGAGGGAGGGAGAGAATCCCAAGCAGGCTCCACACTGTTGACCCAGAGCCTGACACAGGACTTGATCTCATGAACCATGAGATCATGACCTGATCCAAAATCAAGAGTTGGACACTAAATCAGCTGAGCCACCCAGGCACCCCTAAATAGACATTTTTCCAGAGAAGACATACAGATGGCCAACATATACATGAAAATATGCTCATCATAACTTATCATCAGGGAAATGCAACTTAAAACTACAATTAGATATCACCCCACACCTTTCATAATGGCTACAACCAACAACATAAGAAACAACAGGTGGGGCGCCTGGGTGGCTCAGTCAGTTGAGCAGCCGGCTTTGGCTCAGGTCATGATCTCGCGGTCCGTGAGTTTGAGCCCTGCGTTGGGCTCTGTGCTGACAGCTCAGAGCCTGTAGCCTATTTCGGATTCTGTGTCTCCCTCTCTCTGACCCTCCCCTGTTCATGCTCTGTCTCTCCCTGTCTCAAAAATAAATAAAACGTTAAAAAATTTTTTTAAAAAAGAAACAACAGGTGTTGGCAAGGATGTAGAGAAAGGGTATCCTTCTTGCACTGTTGGTGGGAATGCCAACTGGTGCAGCCACTCTACAACACACTATGGAGATTCCTCAAAAAGTTAAAAATAGAACTACCCTGTGATTCAGCAATTTCACTGCTAGATATTTACCCAAAGAATACAAAAATACCAATTCAAGGGATACATGCACCCCAATGTTTATAGCAGCATTATCAATAATAGCCAGATTATGGAAAGAACCCAAATGTCCATTGACTGATGAACATATAAAGAAGATGTGGGAGATTATATTTATACATAACCGACTGAACCACCCAGGTGCCCCAAGAGACAGACTCTTAACTGTAGAGAAAAAAACTATGGTTACCAGAGGGAAGGGGGGGATGGGTGAAATAGGTTATGGAGTGCGTTTGGTGTGAGGAACAGCAGGTAATGCATGGAAGTATTGACTCACTATATTATACACCATCTGCAGCTAATATTACACTATATGTTAACCAATTGGAATTTAAATAAAAACTTAAAAAAATTTTTTTTACTGTTTATTTTTGAGAGAGAGACAGACAGACAGACAGACCATGAGTGGGGTGGGGGATGGGTAGGGAGAGGGAGACCTCCAGGTTCTGAGCTGTCAGCACAGAGCCCGACCGACGCAGGGCTTGAACTCATGAACCGTGAGATCATGTCCTGAGCTGAAGTCGGATACTTAACCGACTGAGCCACCCAGGTGCCCCTAGATAAAAACTTAAAAAAAAAAATAGGGGTTCCTGGGTGGCTTAGTTGGCTGAACATCTGACTCTTGATTTTGGTTCAGGTCATGATCCCAGGAATGGAGCCCCATATTGGAGTCCATACTGAGCATGGAGCCTACTTGGGATTCTGTCTCTCTCCCTCTGCCCCTCTCCCTCTCTCCCTCCCTCTCTCTCTCTAAAAGCAAACAAAAAAGGAAATCAGAAGAGATTAATTGTAAACTAGAAAAAAATTAATAAAACACAAAATGGAAATCAATAAAACTTATAATTAAAAAACTCCTAGTGCTGTTTCAAAAGTAGAAATTGACTTAAGGCACATTCTTGAGTTGTTTTTGCAGGACTAAAACTATGCCTCAGGGTTAATTAGGTTAAAATGTTCTCCAGGAAGACCCCCACTTACTCCCCATCTTCACAGGAATGTTAACCTTATATTTTAGAGGCAAACAGCAGAAAGAGCTCTGGCAAGCCTAGACCAGTTTGAGCTTGGCCACCAACCCACACCTGTAGGGGTGGATCATGGAGTGTCAGCTACCTGTTATTCATTATAATGTTTAAATCTCTGTCCAAAATTTAACATAACATACAATGTGTGTATAGGCATGTTTCCTTAAGATGCATGTGCGACCTTATGCCTACCTCTATATATGATGACAAGGCCCCCCTTTCTGAATATTCACCATAACCTTAAATAAAGGAAACCCACTTGCCCCTGCTCAGGGAGTCATGGCTTTGGAGGTTATCCCTGGGATGTCTTTATTTGTTGCAAATAAAGTTTCCTTTGTGTGACAACTTCACCTGGTGTAGTCTCTACCTGTAACTCACCAAGGAACAAACTCATATTAGTTAGAAAACAGTTGGAGTAATTCCCACAGTGAACCAGTGTTAAGGACACTGTTGGCAATGACACAAACAGTCTGAGGATTAGGTGCCCCCCCGCCAAAACCAGACTTCAGGCAAAATATGTGCATCTGTGTAGATTAGGCCTTGGATTTAGGCACATGCCAGGTACCCCCAATAGTCTGCTACTATATGCCTGGACCTCATCTAACGTTGCCCTGTTCCAGGTCCCTGGCTACTCTGACCTGTGAAACTGACACCTGTACAGACACACCCTGTCAACTGCCCATGAGCAGCCAGGGCCCTACAAGCCTACAGATATAGGGCCTATCTGCAACTACCTGCATTGCCTTAAGTGTGAAGGGTGCTCACCCCTGAAATTCTCTTTGAGGCAGCCACTGAGATGGGTGGCAGTCAGTTCCCAAACAGTGCTTACTGTTTGCTGAAGTCCCAGGTTTTTGCATCAATGAAGTTTCCCAGATATCTCTTATTAATGATACCATGGTCAGCACACTAGAATCAGCACTTGCAGGGCTTCTAAATTCCTCCAGCTCTGCCTTTGGAGGATATGTACATTTATGTGGATTAACACCTGTAAATAGGCATGTGCCATGTGTCCCCACTAGCTCACTCCTTGTGAACCAGCCTCTCCAGAGAGACTCGCCCTATACCACACCCCTGGCTACACTCACCTACATGGCTCATGCATTGGCAAGAAACACCCTATCAACCTGCTGAGAGTATCTAGGAGGCCCTCCAAGCCTGTGGAGCTTAGGCTGGTCCCAAACCACCTGCATAGCCTCCAGGCCAGAGGGAGCTGTCCGCCCAAAAATCTTTCTGAGATGGCACCTTTCAACTGGCCAAGCTCAGTCCCCATTTTGAACGGCTACCTGAGGAGTCCAGGGCTTACAGTAATCAAGGCTCCCAGGTATCTTTCAGTGAAGGATACGCATGTATCCCAACAAGCTGCATCCTGGCAAGGCAGACCAGACTCATCCATCCACCTGTACCTTTAAAGAGAATATGAACTTTTGTGTTGGATAGGGCTTGGAATAGGCAAGTGCCTTGTACCCCCAACAGCCCACTCCCAAGACCCATCTTTTCAGGACACTTGCCCTGTTCAGGTCAGTTCTCCTACCTAGTGCCGACAAGGCAGTGCAGTTGCCTCTAGATTGGCCTGCAGGGGGAATATGTGCATTCCTATCAACCAAAGCTACAAATGAGGCAGATATCAGGTACCCCCAAAGAACCTGCTCCTGTGACCCAGCCTCTTACTACAGCTTCCCTGCTTTAGGTCCCCATCTTCCCAGACCCTAGCCTCCCCGACATGGGTAGTCTGTGCTGTATCAGTTGGCCTTTGTCTGCCTGGGTCCTCCAACCTGGTGGAGCATAAACCAGTCCTCAAATTTTGTAGAGCCTCCAGGGCACACCTCCCAAATCTCTCTCTTTTTTTTAATTTGTAAAATATTTGTGTGTGTGAGAGAGAGAGACAGAGTGTGAGTGGGAGAGGGGCAGAGAAAGAGTGAGAGACACAGAATCGGAAGCAGGCTCCAGGCTCTGAGCTGTCAGCACAGAGCCCCATGAGGGGTTCAAACTCAGACTGTGAGATCATGACCTGAACTGAAGTCAGGTACTTAACTGACTGAGCCACTCAGGCACCCCTCAAGTATCTCTTTAAGGCAGCATTTCAAACTGGGTGTTTCTTATGGAGCAGGATAAAACTTGCAGTGAGGCAGTTGACAGGTGCCCCACACAGCTTGCTCCTATATGTCAGCCTCCCTTTCCAGCTGCTCTGCTGCAGGTCCTCTGATGCTCTGATCTGGAGGACCTGGGATAGCCCTTGCCCTGAAGCCAGCCTTGGGCATTTGGGGCCCTCAAGGCCTGTGGAGCTTCAGCCTGTCCTCAACAACTAGGACAGCTTCCTGTGTGGAGAGATTCCGCCCCCAAATTTTTTTCTGAGGCTTCAGCTTCAAACTAGCATGAAGTCAGTCCCGATTCGGACTGGTTCTCTGATGGGGTCCTGGGCTTACCGGTCGTTAAGGCTTTCAGGTCCCTTTGAGTGAAGGACACCCCTGTCAGCCTGCCTGGTGCCACCCTAGCAAGATGGCCCAGATGCCTCCATCTCTACCTTCACAGTAAATATGTCATTTTTTATAGGTTAGGCAGATTCCATGGCCCCCAAGAGCCTGCCCATGAAACCTAGATTCCCTGAGAGGTTGCCAGTTCCAGGTCCATGGTTCCCATGACCTGCACAGACCATGCATGTACAGAGCACACTCTGTCAGATGGGCTTGGCTGGCAGGGGCCCTCCAGGCTTGTGGGGCTCAAGCCAGTCCCCAATTTCTTACAGAACCTCCAGGATGGAAAGAGGACATTCCCGGGAAATCTTTCTGAGCCTAAGTTTGAAATAGGACTGTCTGTCTCTTTTTGGACTGGCTGCCTGAAGGGGTCTCAGACTTCTCCAACAACTAAGTCTCCCTAAGTGTCTTTTAGTAAAGGCTACCCAGGCCATCCTTCCTGGCCCCAAGCTGACAAGGCAGTCCAGATTCCTCCAGCTCTGCCTTCAGGGGGGCATGTTCATTCATGTAGGCTAAGACTTAGAATTAGGTAGATGCCAGTCACTCCAGAGAGGTTGTGAGACCTGGTCTCTCCCTTCAACTGCCCTGTTCCAGGTTCCCTGGCTTCCCTGGCCTGTGCCACCTTTGCATGCTACCTAGGAACCTGAATTACTGGAAAAGCCTGGACCCCATCAGATAGCTGTCTGAATGGGGAATCAATGGTCCCCTATTTAAAACAAAGCCTCAGATTTTTCTGGGGGTGGGCTCTCTCTACCATAGAGGCCACAAAGGAGGCAGAGACTGGCCTGAGTTAGACTACCTAACTTAAGAGGCCAACACACGCACACATTGTCAGCTATCATTGGGCAGCATGGTCCCACAGGGTCATTGTAGAGAGAGGCTGGGTTACAGTAGCAAACTATATGAAGTACCTGGCATATGACTAATTCCAAGAATTCTCATATCCAATAAAAGACGCCCATTTTAAAAAGTAGACTCAGAATGGCATCTGGGTGGCTCATTGAGTTGGGCATCTGACTTCAGCTCAGGTCTTGATCTCACAGTTGGTGAGTTCAAACCCCACGTCGGGCTCTGTGCTGACAGCTCGGAGCCTAGAGCCTGCCTCGGATTCTGTCTCTCTCTCTCTCTCTCTCTCTCTCCCTCTCTCTCTCTCTCTCTGCCCTTCCCCCCCTCATGCTCTGTCTCACTCTCAAAAATAAAAATAAACATTAAAAAAAAAGTAGACTTAGATACTTAGATACTTAGATATCTGCGCCCTGAGTCCATTCAAGTGGTTAGGGTCAAGCTAGCACTCCACAGATTTAGAGTGCACCTGCAGCCCGAGGCCAACTGACAGGGTGCTAACTGCACATACGTGGGTACCCCAAGTCTAGATAATCATGGATATGGAAAAGGACAAGTGACTGAAGAGGAATAGTCAGAGTAGAAGGTTACTAAGGAAACACTTCAGAGCCTTGAGTACTGGAAAGCCCTCGCTCAACTCTTGGCTGACACAGTGCAGTGGCACATGCATGGGCAGAATAGGTCAGGGGAGCCAGGGACCTAGAACAGAGCAGCTGTAAGGAGAGACCAGGCCACAGTAGCAGGCAACTGGGTGTAGCTAGCATATGCCTAATTCTAAGACTTAACCTACACAAATGTGCATATTTTCCCTGAAGGCAAAGCTGGCGGAATCTGGATCGCCTTCGCAGGGTGGGACCCCCTGAGACAGTTAGGGGTAACCTCCAAGAAGAGACACCTAGGCAGCCTTGATTGCTGGAGAAGCCCTGGGCTCCATAGAGACAGCCAGTCCAAATGAGGCCTCACAATCCCTGGTGTAAAATAGCCCACAGAAAGTTATTCAGAGTGTGGCTCTTTCCACCCTTGAAGCCATGCAGGTGGTTGGAAATTGGCTCTGGCTCCACAGGCCTGGAGTGTCCCCCTGCAGCCAGCTCACAGGGTACAGACTGCACATGCACAAGCTGCACAGGCCAGGGAAGCCAGGAACCTGGAACAGGGCAATGTGGGGAGGGACTGGGTAACAGGAGGAAACTATTGGAGGTACCTGACATCTACATTTTCCCAGGACTTCACCTATACTATTGGGCCTATTCCCCCTTAGGGCAGATCTGGAGGACTCCAACTGCCCTGTCATGTGGCCTAGTTAGCAGCCAAAGGAGACACCTGGGAGCCTTGAGTTCTGAAGAAGCTTGCCACCTATCAGGCAACCTGTCTACATGGTGAGTGACAGTCACAAGTTTAAAGCTGTCATGTCAGAATGATTTTTGGTATGTGAGCTCCCTCCAACTCAAGAGCTCTGCAGGTGGTTGGGTCTCAGCTCAAGCCCCACACACCTGGAGTGCCCTGGCTACCCAAGGTTGATGGACAGGGTCAGAATGAGCAGGCAGGCCCAGTAGGCCAAGGGACCCAGGCACCTAAATCAGGGTAACTGCAGGGAGAGGCAGGGTCACAGAAGCAGACACTCGGAGATACAGGACATCATCCTAATTTGAGTCCAAATCTGCACAATGGTATATATTGACCCAGAAGAAAGAGATGGAGAAACGTGGACTGATAAGGCACAGGTGACGCATCTGTTCACTGCGCAGGTCAGAGTAGCTGGGAGACTGGGACAGGGCAACTATACAGAGAGGCTGGGTCACAGGAGTAGGCTGTTTGGAGGTACTTGGCATCTGCCTCATTAGAAGCCTTCAGCCTATAAAGATGCACAAATTTCCACTGAATGCTAGTCTGGAGGCAACAACACTGCCTTGCAATGACAGGAGGGGGCAGCTGGCCAAGGTATCCCTTTGCAAGAGACTCCTGGGAGTCAACTGCTAGAGAAGCCAGGTACCCCATTAGGCAGGCAGTCCAAATGGGGACTGACTGTCACCACATTCAAGGTGCCACCTCTGAAAGATCCTTGGAGATGGGATCCTTCCACCCAGGAGGCTATCCAAATGGTTCAGCCCTGCCAGAATTCCACAGGCCTGGAGGGCTCCGGCTTCCCCACACAGGGTGGAGGGTGCCTATTGCACATGCTTGAGCTGCACAGGTAGCCAGGGACCCAGAACAGGGCATGTGTGCCCAGAGACCAGGCCACGAGAGCTGGACCTTGGCAGCCTAAGGCCCTTGCCTAATTCCAAACCCTATTCTACGCCAACGTGCATATTTCTCCCAAGGTAAAGCTGGAGGTGTCTAGACTGCCTTGCCTGGATGGGGCCTATGTGGCTGCTAGGGTATCCTGCACTAAGAGACATCTGGGAGTTTTGATTCCTGGTAAGCCTAAGACCCCATCAGGAAGGTAGCCAGTTCTACTGGGGACTGTCACCTCAGAAAGATTTTTTTTTTTAATTTTTTAATGTTTGTTGATATTTGAGAGAGAACAAGTGGCAGAGGGGCAGAGAGAAAGGGAGACAGAAACTGAAGCAGGCTCTAGGCTCCAAGCTGCCAGCACAGAGCCCAATGTGAGGTTCAAACTCACGAGCTGTGAGATCATGACCTGAGCCGAAGTCAGACACTTAACTGACTGAGCCACCCAGGTACCTCTCAGAAAGATTTTTATGGGGAGGTCTCCTTCTGCCCTGGGCAGGGTGGGGGGTGCTCAGGTGGAGGTGGTTCAGGACCAACTCAAGGCTCCACCAGCTTGGAGGGCTCTGGCTGGCCCCGGCTGCCCTCAGCCTGCTGAAGAGGTACGAACTGTGCACTCCCAGGCTGCACAATTAAGGGGAGTCAGGGAGCTAGGGACAGGGCAGGGGTCTCAGGTAAGTTGTTAGGGGCACAAGGTATCTGCCTCATTCCCATCGTTAATTCGCGCAAATTAATGTGTTCCCCCAGAGGGCAGAGCTGGAGGAATCTGGTCAGCCTCAAGAGGGTGGGACAGTGTGGGATGGTCTAGCATAACCTCTGGCCACAGAACTCTGGGAGCCTTGGCTGTTTGAGAAGACTCTGGGCCCGATCGGACATCCAGTCCAAAGGGGGAGTGTCTGTCACCAGTTCAAGCTGCAGAAATAGATTTACATTGCATTTTTATTGCAAGGGAGATTCTCTACTTCCCCCAATAACCACATGCAGCATATGCATCTGAGGGTATGGGCTGTCCCTCCAGTATGGGCACTGGTCAAGCTGGTGCCAGATCCCAACACTGCCATATGTGAGCAAAAGTGTGTGACTGCTGCCACCCCATGTGCTTCCCGTTCTGTGGCTGTTTTCTTGGTATTTATGACAAAAAAAAAAACAAAAAAAAACGTCATCACACAAAGTGTATTGTTTTCATTTGCCCTCATTTATCTTCTTGCTGATAACATTGCCTGTTTTCTTCAATACTTGGATTCCTTTCCCCTTTGCCTGGCCTCACTGTTTCACTTTGGGAAAGTCCCTGACCTTTCCAGGCTTCATGTCTCACCTGTGCAAGGCAGAGGTGGGCAGAGATGACTCAGAGGCCCTTTCCAGGTCAGATATCCTGGGTTGTACAGTTTTGTCATATAATATGGGGCAAGGGACAGAGCCACAGCCTCCTTCCCTCCTCCCTAAGGCAGCGATTCATCAGCACACCTTGCAGAGAAGGTGTGGTGCCTAGGACATCCTTCTTTATCTGTGCTCAAAGTGCCTTTTCCTGCATGATGGCAGGGCAACACCACTAACACTTAAGACATCTGGAGCAGTTATTTTTTTTAATTGAAAAAAATTTTTTTTTAATTTTTTTTAATGTTTATTTATTTTTGAGACAGAGAGAGAGCATGAATGGGGGAGGGGCAGAGAGAGAGGGAGACACAGAATCGGAAGCAGGCTCCAGGCTCTGAGCCATCAGCCCAGAGCCTGACGCGGGGCTCGAACTCACGAACCGCGAGATCGTGACCTGAGCTGAAGTCGGATGCTCAACCGACTGAGCCACCCAGCCGCCCCTGAAAAAAAAATTTTTAACGTTTATTTATTTTTGACTGAGAGAGACAGAGTGCGAGTGGGCGAGGGGCAGACATGGGGAGGAGACACAGAATTCAAAGCAGGGTCCAGGCTCTGAGTTGTCAGCACAAAGCCCGATGAAGGGCTCGAACCCATGAACTGCAAGATCATGAACTGAACCAAAGTCAGACGTTTAACCGACTGAACCCTGCAGGGGCCCCTGGTGCAGTTCTTCATGCTGGGCCTTATGCTCAGGGCTGACACCTCACTTCACAGAGCTACATAACACCAGCTGAGATGGTTTTCTAGAATTATTCCCATTTCTCAGACAGAAAAACAGAGAGCAGAGCCTGTGGATTTTTTTTTTAATGTTTATTTATTTTGAGAGAGAGATTGAGAAGGAGAGCACAGGCAGAGAAAGGGCAGAGAGAGGGGGAGAGAGAGAATCCCAAGCAGGCTCCAAGATAACAGCACAGAGCCCAACACAGGGCTTGATCTCAGGAACAGTGAGATAATGACCTAAGCCAAAATCAAGAGTCGAGGCTTAACCTACTGAGCTAACCAGGTGCCCCTAGAATCTGTGTTTTTAACCTCTACACTGCACCACCTCCTGTTTAAAAAAATAATAATAAAAATAAAAACCTGGGGCACATGGGTGACTCAGTCGGTTAAGTCACCGACTTAATTTCTGCTCAGGTCATGAGCTCACAGTTCTTGAGTTTGAGCGGCTCATCGGACTCTCTGCTGTCAGCATAAAGCCTGCTTCCGATACTCTTTCCTCCCTGACTCTCTGCCCCTCCCCCGCGTGCGCGTGCACTCTCTCTCTCTCTCTCTCTCACACACACACACACACACACACCCACAAATAAATACACATTTAAAAAATAAATAAAATAAATAGAAATTAAAAACCCAGTTTGTAGTATTTACAACCCAGGGAGCTAGCCAGAAAGGTTTGGGAGCCAAGATACCAAATGGGATTTATCTTGCTTGGGTACCACCCATTATCACAAGTCCCAGACCATCCCCATCATCACAGAAATTTCATGTGAAAGGAGTCCAGCTCTTGAGATGTCAAATTGTTTCACTCCAAAGCCCGTGTAAACTGGGATGTCACATAAAGTCCCAGGTAGGCCTGTTGTAGGGTACAGCATTCATTCATAAATTAAGACTGTAATTAATCACTTAGGTTCTAAGTGAGCTGTCTTTCTCCCTCTTCCTTTCTTTGTTCTCCCTGGGAAACCTCTGGAGAAGGAGTCAGCTCCTAGGTCTGCTGGCTTCTCTCCAGCTGTTCCATCCGCTGGGGTAACAGGCACCTCCATCAGTTCTGACTCAAAAACAAGGCCACCATTCCAAAGTTGGAGCATAAGGTAAAAACTGAAGATGAGTGAAATTACCCTTGAAACCCTTCTAGAAGGGGTGGGGAGCCAGGTGCCATCACTCATTGGTGATTCCTGCCTGCTAGTTTTCCTGCCAGGCCTGGAATAATCTTGGTTTCTCCAATGGATCCCACAGCCAAGGCCATCTTTACATCCTGAGGTCCTGAGAGACACTCAGGAGACAGCAGATTCACCCACTGAACGGCAAGGCAAGTGGAGTCACTCACACCATTTACACCCTTTCTTCCTCTTTCCCTCTCTGTCTACAGAGCACGTGTAAGTGAATGTGGAATATGCTGTGACTTGTCTGTAAGGTCACAGACAGCATTTATTGAATGCTTACCATGTGCTAAGCTTGGTGCTAAGATCCTGTATCAAAGGGTGCCTTCAGCTGAAAGGAGCAGATAACAGATTTCCCAACTGCTTTATATAAGGGCTTTTAAAATCATCTCTCAAAACAAGAATGGTAGATGGTTAATCTCAGGCTGTTCTATAGCTTGATAATGCTTCCCCTGCCAATATCCTACTACTTAGCCATCCTCAATATGTGGGCTTCACATCCTCAAGCTAGATGCCTCATGGTCATGGATGCTGCAGTTCCAAGCATCCCAACTCTTCACAGGCAGGAAGCAGGAAAAGCAAAGGCTTCATCCTCTGTATTTTTTCAGGAAGCCCCCTGCCGACTTCCCCTTACACCTCATTGGCCTTAAATGAGTCGCATACCCATCCTCAGCTGCCAGGGAACTGGGAAAACCAGTATCTGGCAAAGAAGAAGGACATCACTGTGATTGGCTTAAACCATTCATGATTCATGCACTACACTGGGCCACTTTGCTACCTGAAACAAAGTCAGGCCTCTGTTAGCAAAAAGGGGACACCTTTGTGGGGTAGCTAACAATGCCATGTGTCTTCTCAATGAAACTCACAGGAGTCCACTGTGGTGGGCCTTTTTTAAGTTCCCATTTTACAAATAGTGTAACTAAGACTCAGAGCCATTTAGTAACTTGCCCAAGATCCCATAACTGGTAACTAGCGGGGTTCAATCCCAGGTCTATCTCCTGAAAGCACGCTCTTAACTACTGTATACCCTTAGGTACCTGCTTCTTGGGTATATATCACCCTAGGCCATGACCCTATTGAGGGAAGGGACCATGTCTTCATCTTTGCATTTCTGCAGTGTCTTACAATTGACAGAAGCTTAATTGAATTGATTTAAATACAAAATGATTTTGTTTTGATACTTGCTGCTTTGTCGTGTGTTTTAAAACCAAGAATGCAAACTTGCCAATGTTACCTTTAAAAAATACACCTATCTCTTCTTCTGTATTGTTTTTCATTTACCCATACTGGGTTCCTGAAGTCCCGGGAAGAATTCCAATGTAAATATCACCCATGATGGAAATTTAGGGGAAGGAGAGGAGGGTGAAAGACTAATTGAGGCCCTAAAGAGAGTCAGTTCCTCATTAACTATGAAGCCATGGAAAATTCTTTGTTCCCGCCTGTTGGCCTCTTGCCTCCAGGATCTGGGTGGGTATTGCCCTTGGCCAGCTTCCTGGTCAGGTCACAGACAATTGGATTGGAGGGGTGTGTCTTGGGGAACAGGGCAGAACCAGGCTGGCTCTGGGTCCTTGGGAGTGAATGCAAGAAAAGATGGGCCCCGAGCATCTGCAGTCCAGAAGGACTAGGCTGGCCACTCCACATACACTGGCTCACTTAGCACTCCCGATGACCTGTGGGCTTAGGACTACTATCTTCCCTATTTTACAGCTGAGAAAGCTGGGGCTCAGAGAGGTGAGGTCACTTGCCCAAGGTCACACAGTGGAGCTTGGATTAAAAACTAAAGCCCGTGAACTTCTTAGGTGGGGTCCATTCTGCAGTCAAGAGTGACTACTATCTCAGGCACCCCAGAGAGAGTGCTGTTGGAGGCCAAGGAGGTCCCCGGCCCATCCTCGGAGCTTTCACCAGGCCAGTAGTCAGTAGTCACAAGCAGGGGCTTTGAATAAGAGCCAGGTTAGGACCCCACCCTTACACTGCCTAGGGACTTCAGGCAGGCGACACACTACCTTTTTCTTTCTGTCCATAGTCCAGTGGTTAAAAGCCTGGGCTCTGGGGCCAGACAGCCTGGGTTCACATTCCTGCTCTCCCAGGTACCAATTTTGTGACCCTCACCCCATTGTGAAATTTTATAAAGAAGAGCATAAAGAACCTGCTCTAAAGGCAGCTTGTAAAGATTAAATGGTGTCCTCAGCTCAGTGCCTGGCACCGAGCCAGTTCTTGTTAGGTAGTTCTTTTATCCCCGCCCCAGTGCAGACAGTGCTGTGAGGGGCCCCAGGCAAAGGTCCCCAGCTAATCCCATCCTTCCCTCTGCCCCAGAAGCTGGCTTTGTGAATGAAAGACCCAGGAAGGCCTGGACTGATTTGGTTGCACAAATGAGGCAGGTGTGACTTCAGGGAATTAAACGCAAATGGAACCCCACTTGCAAATTTGGTCATTTTCATGGAGAATGGTTGTTAGAGGTCAAGAGATGGGGCCCAGCTGAAGCTCCCCTCCCATGCTCCCACTTTCACCGTGCAGAGGGTCACCCCGAGATCCAGAGAGTATGCCCAGCATACCCAGCCCCTTTGGAAGTAACCGCACTCACCATTCACACAGATTCCCTTAGTCTGCAGGGCCTGGTCTGGGTCTGGGAGGGAGCCCAGAGAAGTAGAGGACATGCCAAGGTCACCTGTAGGGCTGGCGACAGGGCAGCGGGCCTTGCCCATGTGTCTGCCCGGAGGCTGGCCACAGCCCAGGCGTCAGGTGTCTTGGGCACAGTGCCCGGTTCTGCCACACGGGAGATCTGGGTGCCTTTGCCAACTTCCCCAACCTCTCTGGGTTTGTGGTCCCCATCTGGGGATCTGGAAGGAACCCAGAGTACTGGGGCTGACTTGGCAGGATTCAATGCCTAGGCTTGGGGCCACAATGACAGGATATCCCCAGGGAGCTGGGCTGGTTGCCACACAGGGAACACTGGGGTGGAGGCTGGCACTGCCGACAAGAGGCCCAAAAAGCACACCGAGGAGACAAAGCCAGGACAGCTGGGCCCTGAGAGGGTAAAGGACAGGCTGGGAGTGCAATGGAAACCACAGCTACAGGCAGTGAGGGGCCCACAGATAAAGACCTAAGTTTCTCCTCAGCCCCTAGCCTGGGAACCAAGGGCAGGACCCAGCATCCTGCCACTTTGTCCTGACTTTGATCCTGGGTAGGCAGTGTGAGCAAGTTCCCACCAGGGTTCCTGTGAGCTCCAGATATCATCTGTCCCACCCCTATTGGGACAAAGACCCAGGGTCCTGAGGGAGAGAGGCCTTTTCAGACTCCTATGGCCAGGATGATATGAGGAGGGCCCAGCCTTGCTTGAGGACTTGGCTAGCCCCGCAGCTCAGCCCCAGGCCTGGGGACACCCTCTGGGAGAGGCTAAACCAGCAGTCCCTGCTCTCTGCACACAAGTAGCAAGGCCGGGACCCCAGTTAAGGGACTGACTAAGACAAGCCTTGCCCCCAGATGCTCTAGGGCCAACGCCCTTTCCCCATACCAGGGAGCAGGTCTCAGCTTCCAAATTCCTTTCCTTTTGTCTTTTTTTTTTTTTAACTTTTTAAAAATATTTATTTTTAAGAGACAGAGAGAGAGCGCGCGAGCAGGAAAAGGTCAGAGAGAGAGGGAGACACAGAATCTGCAGCAGGCTCCAGGCTCTGAGCCTGTCAGCACAGAACCCAACGCGGGGATGCGGGGCTCAATCCACGAACTGCAGAGATCATGACCTGAGCTGAAGTCGGATGCTTAACTGACTGAGCCACCCAGGCGCCCCCCCAAATTCTTTTCCAAGTTTGTACCTCAGGCTGATGAGCCTGGTTGAGTATAACAATTTACAAGGCAAATAAGGGTTTTGTGTTTTATCTTCTTACAACCCACTACCAGCTGAGTCCCTGCAGGCAGATTGGTCAGACGTGGCCTGGAACAGCTGGCGCCCCCTCCTTGCCAGGCAGGTCCTCTTGCCTCATTGGCCAAGGTGCTGATAGGCATTGCCAAAGACTAGCTGAGAGACTATGCGTTGGTGCCAGACGGTGGAGCAAGGAAAGAAGCATACAGCTAGGCGGGAACCCAAGTCCCCATGTGACCCTGGTGGGCCTTAAACCCCTGTCCATACAATGGGAATGCTAACTCTGATACATCCCACCGTGAGAATATCACAGCTCCTGAATGTTTTCTTTTACTTTCAACTTGTTTTGTTTTACATGGATTCATTCTTTTACTTTCCAGTATTTGTACCTCATTACTTTTATCTCTTATTGCATTGGCTAGAACCTTGTTCATTTAACCGCCATACATTTTTAAGTCTAGTGGGTACCAAACCAGGTACGAGACACTGAGATGCAATGATGAGTGCCATAGACTCAGCTTAGGCCTCAGGAGATTCTCAATGTAGAGGGCAACTTTATAATGACCTTCGTGGACTGGGCCACCCTCTAGAGATCTTGAGATGATTCAGATACAGCTCCTGTTCTGGAGGGATACAGCTGGATGCTGCCGCTGCGAATTCAGGCAAACGAGGAGGGGCACACAAACAGGTCACTCAGCAGGTACAAGGTCACTGACTCCCAAGGGGTCAAGGAGGAGTTCTTGGAGAAGGCATTTGAAGAGTGAGGAGGGTTCAGATAGGTAAAGATGAACGAGCTAGTTTCCCGGAACAGGTAACAGCATGGGCAAATGCAGAAAGAGAGGAATTCTTGGAGCAAGAAAGGAGAAAATAAACCAATGTGATTAAGTTTAAGGTGTTGAGGGGACAGGAAAACAAGATAAGGTTGGCAGGCTGAAGAGTTGATTTCTTTCTTTCTTTCTTTCTTTCTTTCTTTCTGAGAGACAGACAGAGAGACAGAGAGAGAGAGAGAAAGAGCATGTGCAGGGGAGGGGCAGACAGAGGATCCCAAGTGGGCTCTGGGCTCACAGCAGCAGGCCCAATGTGGGGCTTGAACTCATGAGCCGCAAGATCACAACTTGAGGCAAAGTCAGACACTCAACTGACTGTGTCACCCAGGCGCGGCTGAGGAGTTGATCTTATTGGGGGAAAGACCATAGGAAGCCACGGAAGACACTTGAACAGGAGAGTTAGTTAGCATGACTTTTTTAGGAAGAGAAATCTGGTAGCAGCAGCAAAAGGAGGCAGGCATACCCTCACATGATATGCTCCCCATTTCCTGAGGTCTGGGGTGTCTCTGCCCACCACTGGGAGAAAGTGGACAACTTCCTCTCCTCAGCCTGGCCAGGGAGATAAGGTGGCAAGGACAGGAAGTTGTCTTAAGGAGCTGAGGAGTTGGCAGCCTGGCCAAAGCCCCCACCCCCACCCTGTGCAGGGTGTCCTTGTAGAGGTAAATTCAGGGGAAGGAGGCCAGGCCCCTCAGGCCAAAATGCAACGATCCAGGTGTCCTGGGCTGGCTGAGGGGCTCTTGGGTGCCTGCTCTGTCCTGCTGCTGACAGGTCTGCAGTTCCCGTGCCCTTGAAGACCAGGTATGCTCCTGTTCCAGGAAGAGGTTCTGGAGTTTTCCTACCTCAACTCTGTCATGCAAACACCCTCCCTGACACCTCTTGGAAACAAAGGTTAGTCAGACCAGACGTCTGCCCTCAAGGGTATCAACAGGCCAGGGAGCAGAGCAGACAATGGACACCAGGGTGCTGTGAGCCTGATGGGGTCATGCGGGCTACCAGAGCCCTGTTGGCCTCACCGATGAGAAGTGGCTTCCAAGCCTTAAGAACTAGTAGGGATCAGCACTAAAAGATGGACCAGTGTTCCAAGCAGAGGGGACGACTGAATAAACAAAGATTCAGAGGCAAGAAACTTCCTATTGTGTGCAATGACCTAGATGTGGCCCCCGTGTGGCAACCATGGGAGGCAGGAAGTAGTGCGGCTGAATGGTGGGCTGGGAAATCTAGATACCCTCTTAGAGGCAAGGTTGAGGGGAGATGACACGGTGAAGGTCCCCATCTTAGAGCACAGGGAGAGGCTGAAGGGAGAGGTTATACAAGTGGCTCCAGGCCAGGTGGGGCTCCGGCCCAGGAGGACTGGTGGGCGTGCTTACATGGGGTCCCCAAGCCCAAAAGATCAAAATAAAAGAACTTGGCATCAGAGAGAAGATAGCAGACAGGAGCATCTCCCGGTCTGAACAGTTGCAAGCCAGTCTTTCCTGCCCCTCCAGAGGGGACTGTTCAAGTAGGTGGAGGTAGGAGGATAAGACAGTGGACTTAGAATTGGTGCTCAGCAGCAGGGTCTTAGGGAGCCTGGGACACCTGCTGGCTGGGCCTGGATGACGCTGGTGAAGAGGAAATGAGGTTCCCAGGTCTCTAGGGCTGTTTGCATTTTCAGTCAAACCATTTACAAACCAAAGTGGGGCAGTGGCAGGGCAACCCCGGCCTCTCTGTCTTCTCAAAGGACTGCACTGCCTCAGTCCCTCCCACAGCCAGCACTGATGTGACAGACGGGAGCCTGAGGCCCAGAGACAGCAGGCACCTCCAAGGCCTCACAGAAAAGCCTACTTTACACAGGCTGTCCCTCAGCCCAGATCACTTTTCCCTCCCCTGTTCCTTCAGATTTCCCCTGTTCCTTCCTCTGGGAGATCTTCCCTGAGCTCCCTGATTGAGAGAACCCCCTCCTGACCATGTGTCAAGACTCTGATGGCCACCCTGCAGTCTGTTTCTATGTGTGGTTAGTTGGGATTAATGACTGAGGGAGCGACCCCAGGGAGAACAGGAAGTTCTCTAGGGCCTGGCACTGTCTCTGGTACATGCTGGGTCCTTGTTAAATATTTTAGAAGGAGGGAGGGAGGGAGAAAGGGAGGCCTTTCTCTGGCCTCATTCAGAGCCCATCAAAAGTGTGCAGGGAGGAGAGCAAATACACAGGACTGAGGTAGCCAAGGAAGTGAGTTTCCCAAGTGGAGAGAGATTTTAGGGAGAGGAGCCTAGGAGAGCAGTCCAGGCCAGGGGAACAGCGTGAACAAAGAGGTGGAGCTGGAATGCACAAGGCCAGTTTGAGGAATTTTGAGACCAGTTTACCTAGAGATGCCAACTGGTAAAGGGCTGTGATTGCTGGGTTGAAGAGTTTGGACTTTACCCTGAAGTAATAGGGAGCTAAGAAAGGTTCATAAGCAGAGGGATGAACTCATGAAACCACCAGCTCAGTCAGGCAATCTGTAGGTCTGGAAGCGGGGAGACCAGGGAGGAGGCTTGAGAGAGAAGGTGGGGCTTGAGCTCAGGCAGTGATAATAAAGTAGGAGGCAGGAAGAATAGAGCAGGCAGGAGACCACCCTTCTCCACTGGTCAAAGCTCCATTCACCTCGTGCTTTGGGAGGGGCTTCCAGGTAGGTAGACTGGTGGGGTGTTTAGGAGCCTGGGCTCTGGAGTTAGAGTAGCCCAGGTTTGAAACCCAGCTGTGTGCCCTTGGGCAAGTCCCCTAGGCCCTCAGAGCCTCTCTTTGTCTAGGAAATGAGAACAGGGCTGGTAACATAATTTGTAGGGCCAGTGCAAAATGAAATGTGGAGCCCCTCTCTAAAAAAGAGGGTGAAGGGGCGCCTAGGTGGCTCAGTTGGTTAAGCATCCAGCTTCAGCTCAGGTCATGATCTCGTGGTTTGTGAGTTCGAGCCTCATGTCGGGCTCTGTGGTGATACCTCACAGCCTGGAGCCTGCTTTGGGTTCTGTGTCTCCCTCTCTCTCTGCCCCTTGCTCTCTCTCTCTCTCTCAAAAATAAATAAACATTAAGAAAAAATTTTTATAAAAAAAAGAGGGGGGGAATGTGCCATTGTACATTATACATTGTACAAAGCTTTTCCTTCTGCAATCTCTGCTTTACTGGTCATGATGGTTTTTTGTTTTTTTTTTTAATTTGCTATTCACTCTTCTAAGTAAAGGAAAATGCAAAATTTAAATTATTAGCCTGAATTGTACCATTCATCTTTATTTTGTGCAATGCCAGTTTTAAACGCAAAATTAAGAGCATTTCACTCATATGTTCAATCACTAAAATGACACCAATTGTATTTCATAGCTGGTGTGTGCATATGTGGGCCCAGCACACTTCCACTGTGCAACTCTGCCGCGCATGCATATATATGTGGTTTGGACCAGAACAGCGGGAATGCTGCACAATACTTACTGTTTTCATTTCACTTCTTGACATGGGTGAATCCTAGCCCTTGGGCTTACAGATGAGTAAGGATATACTAAAAGAAAAGGGAACTCTGGGTTGCCCTCTCTTTCCCCTTTCTTCTATGGCTTTCTTTCTTTCTTTCTTTCTTTCTTTCTTTCTTTCTTTCTTTCTTTCTTTCAAGTTGTTTTATTTATTTTGAGAGAAAGAGTGAGCAGGGGAGGAGAAGAGAGAGAATCCCATGCAGGCTCTGCACCATCAGCATGGAATAGGGCATCCTTTCTAATTTAAGTGGTTGGCAAATGCTGGGAAGTATCATGAGTGAGGAAGTGTTTCTTAGGATACTATTGCCTTCTTTTTGCTTTTGAAGCAAGTTCTGGTTCAAAGGCAAAGCATGGCCTATCAGGGTGGTCAGCACTCCCACTTACTCAGTTGTAGACATAACATGCTTGCTTTATACCCAGTTTGAGTCTCACTGAACTCCCATGCATCATGAGTCCACCAGAATTCTGAGCTCATAGAGCATCACAAACTCTATATTTGAATGGGACAGCATATTTGGCATAGCCTCTCGGCTTACATACATGCTCTGTTGACTTCATTTACAAAGTGTAAGTTCAGAGATAAAATTATGCAGAATTACGAGACAATGATAGCAGAGCATTAACCAAGCACCAGACCCTGCGTAATCATACACTTTATATGCCCATGTAGCCGGGAATAATTGTGTAGTACTTACCCCAGTGTTGTGGGGATTAAATGAGATGATATGGGAAAAGAACTTAGCACAGGGCCTGGCACATGGTGACTCTTCACCTCAGGTGACAGGCAAGAGGCAAATCAGAGTGCTGGGGCACAGCCCTCAGGCCAGCCAATGAGGCTCTAGGACAAGGCCCAGAGGAGGGACATCTGGGAAACCTTCCTCTGTTGGTCCCATGTTTTTCATCTTCGTTTCTGGCTGCTCCTTCTCCATCTCCCCTGCAAGTCCCTATCCCACTCCTATAAGAGTAAGAGTAATGCTAGGAACCATTTATTGAGCACATACTACTTCTGGACACCATATTTTACCAACATCCATCAGTTAGTTCCCACAGCAGCTCTTTAAGGCCATTTCCAAATGGCAGAAGCCCTTACTAAGAAAGGAATTTACTGACTCACGCAACTGAAAAAAAAAACAAAAAAAAAACAACTAGGGATGGACTGATTGCAGGTAGATGTCATCAGAAATTTGCCTTTCTCCATCTCTCTACTTCTCTTTGTGGTAACTTCATGGCGGGAAAATTCTACTCTCATGGTGGCAATATGGCCGCCAGCAACACCAAACTTACATTGCACCAGATTCACCACCACTTTAGGGACATAATAACAATATTTTCCCTAATATTCTAATAAAAATCCAAGTCAATGGCTCTGATTGGCCGACTTCTGGTCACATGCTTGTCCTGAACCAATCAGTCTCTATGGCCAGGGAGTTATAGGCCCCTCCTTGGCTAGAACAGTCAAAGACCACCCCTAGATCTAGGAAATGGGATCAGTTCTAAGGGAACCACAAGGAATGAGGGAGAAGCAGGGAAGATTCTCATAAAGAAAACCAAGCAAGGAGGATGGATGCTGGGTTTCATCAATCCTGGAAGTGGGTCATTATTATCTCCATACATGGCTAAGACTACCTATTCACCAGACTAGTTTTCTCTTCTTTCTTAAATATATATATTTTTTTATTTGAGAGAAAGAGAGAGAGAGAGAGCACACACGAGTGGGGGAGAGGAGCAGAGGAAGATAGAGAGAATCATAAGCAACCTGCAGGCCCAGCGCAAGCCTGATGCAGGGCTCCATCTTACGACCCTGGGACCATGACCTGACAGGAAATCAAGAGGTGGACGCTCAACAAACTGAGCCCCCCAGCCCCCCCCCCACTTCTTTCTAAGCACAGGTAGACTACATTTCCCAGCTCCCCCTGTAGTTAGATGTGGCCATATGACTGAATTCTGATCAATGGAACTTGAGAGAAAATGAGGTCCTCACCTCCCGGACTGCCTCATACACTGATCACCACCCTCCTTCCTCTTTCTCCTTTTGCTGACTGGATGCACGTGAGTGTGGTAACCTTGGAACCACATTGGAGATGGCAGAACACAGAGCAGAAAGAGCCTGGGCCTCAGTGTCGCCACTCCACCAAGCAGAACACCTGCTTCAGACTTAACATGACCGAGAAATAAACTTCCATGTTGCTTAAGTCTTTACACATTTTGGAGTGACCTTGTTACAGTAGTTGACTTACCCTAATAATTACAGATGAACAAGGTGAGGTTCAGAGGGGTGAAGTGCCTTGCCCAAGGCCACACGGCCTGCAAGAAGCAGACCCCAGATTCAAAGCCGAGCCTACCAGACTCTAGTCACAGCCCTTGGCTGCAATAGACAAAACCTGCTCAAACTGTGACAAATAAAGGCAGGTCTATGCAAAGTGCACAGAATTGTGCCTCGTGGAATCTCGGGGAGCCAAGGGCAGAAGTACGGTAGAGGCTCTGAGGAACTTGGATGCCATTAAGCAGTCTCTGTCTCTGCCTCTCTCTCCCTGTCTCTGACACCACATGGTATCTTGTCTCAATATCTTGCTTTGTGTAGACTTGGTTTTCCCTCCGCTCTCCCATTGCTGTACTTCACATGATGTTAACTCCTGCCCTCTAACTGTAGTCCAAGCGCCTATGGTCATAGGTCTGGATATAACCTCTGGCTCAACATTTAAACTCTTCGAGAGAGACTTTGATTGGCTCAGTTCACCTGCCTATGGCTCAGTGACTCCTGGCTCAGAGCCCTCCCCTGGTCACTCAGCTGGGGAGGGGGATTACATGAGCAGTTCAGGCTGCCTCCCAGGTATCCCTCTTCAGCCCCAAACCACAGCTGCCTTAAGACATCTCTACCTGGAGTCTCCCAGACCCCTCATACCCCTTGGTACCCCACTTGGCGCCAATATACCCCTTGATTCCTCTCCCCACATCAATCTGCTGCTTCCTTACCTCAAGGCTGAACCTCTCTCCCACCCAGCTACTGATGCCAGAAACTTGGGGATTAGCTGGGACTCCTCACTATCTCTCATCACTGAATCTAATCCATTACTAGGTTCAGTCCATTGCAGCCCTGTCTGTCTTGGTTCACACTGCCTCACTTCTTGTCAGGAGGATTGCAGGGTCCCTTCCGCCGCTGCTCTCCCCTTCAAAAGCTCCATCTCTTAATGCTTAAAAAGCCTTCAGTCCAAAATCCAGGCCATTATATGGACAATCAAGGTTCTCAGCGTCATAGCCCTGTCTCTCTGACCTACCTTCCTAATCCTGGTGCTCATGCTCCTTATGATCCAGCCATGCTGAAGGATTGAATCACTACCCCTGGCAGACAGCGGAGGTGTCCCACCTTCAACACTGGCTGTTTTTTTCTGACTGCAACACCCTTTTTTTCTCATGTGTCTAAGTCCTTCTAAGGAAGACCTACCTTTCCCCCATGCTCCAGCCTGGTCTCCTCAGGTGAAGTGAGGTAGGCATGTCTGTTGCCAGAGAGGCAGTAAATTCTGCCAACCATCTATCCTGTGAGAGAGTTTGAAAGAGCTGGGCCCAGATGACAGGACCGAAGTTCTCAGTACCCGGCAGCTGGGAGGTGGGGAGGATAGACCTGCCCTTTGGACAGCATGCCTGTGACCATGTCACTTTGGCCACCAGCTGTTTGTCCAAGTGCAGATAAAGCATACACTCACTGAGTGTCTCAATGCTTAAGGAGGCATAGTGAAGATCAGACAGAGGAGGAGGACCACATTCTATGCGGGCAGGGAGAGATCAGGAGCTGGGGGGTACACACGGTCGGATAGGGGTCAGCAACCAGGGCCAGGCTGAAAGCTTGGGCTTGTGTGTGCAGTTGCAGTATCTGGAAAGGCTTTCTGGCTGCACAGGAACTCACTGTAGGGTTTAGGGTTTGAACAGCTGGCTGGGTGGGCTCAATCTGGAATCTATGACCTTGTGCAGCCAAGGTGGATCCCAGAGGCTGAAGACAGCAGAGGCCAGCTTGGGAGGGGTGGGGTGTAAGAGGGCAGATGGATGAGACTGGATGGCTCTTAAGCTGAAGGGGGTGCCTGGAGTAGACTGCTCTCTGCTCCTTCTTTTGATGGGGTGAGTGGTTTCTGCCTTCCCACAGCTCGATTCCCTGACCTGCAACTCCTTCTCTTGGCACCCCTTAGAGAGGCTGGAACTCAGGGAGCGCTGGAGTGGGGGTTCCTAGGTCCCTCCCCATCCCTGACTCAGGGTCACTCTCCCTGGGGACCCTGGCCAGAGGCCTCCACCCCAGCCCCTCAGGCCTCTAGGGAGCCCCACCCCCACCTTGGCAGATACATTTCCTGCTGGGGTAAGACTGTGAGTCTAAGGTAATGAGACTGATTTTCTTTCTCATACACTGGTTCATTGTTAGAGGTTCGGTTGTATGAGGAATAACCATGCATCGCTGACCATTTGGAAGACATAAAGAAAGCACAGACATCAAAAGAAGAAAACATCAAGTAATCTCCGCAGTAGTTGCGCTTATTCACAGGCTTTTGGGTTCTCTCTAGACCCAGGGTCCTCCTTTGCATAATTCAAGTTCGGGGATAGGAAGCCATTCTATGGACACCTCCATTTTGCAACCCCCCAGGACCCAGGAAGGCTCAAAAGAGGACAGCCCTGAGAATCGTGCTCCGCAGCCCGCCGCAGCTCTCGGCCCTTGGTGGCGCCCAGAGCCCTGAGGACAGGGGCTGCGGCCCCTCCCGGACACGCCAGGCGCGCTCCCCGCAGGAGGCCTCAGTTCCCCCTTCCGCAGAATGGGCTGGCGGCCCAGCCTCTGCGCCCAGGGGCGCTGCGGGGGCGGGGCGGGGAGGCAGCGGGCTCCTAGGGCTGCCGGAAGGGGTGTGAGTGCGGGGGCGGGCCTCCACGCCGCCCCCGCCCCGGGGAGGGAGCCCGGGGCGCTGCATCCTGGCGGGGGCCTCCGCCGCCGCTGCAGCCACTGCCGTCGGGAAAGGTCCCGGCGCGGACATGACCTCGCGCGCCGCTCTCCTGGGCGGGAGCTCCCGGCGTCCAGCGCAGTAGCCCCGCGAAGAGGCGGCGGACTCGACGGTGCAGACCGCGCAGAAAACCAGGCGGGCGGCATGGAGGCGGCGCACCTGCACTCGGCAGCCGACGTGCTGCGCCGCTTCTCGGTGACGGTCGAGGGCGGCCTGAGGCCAGAGCAGGTGACTAGCGCGCGAGAGCGCTACGGCCCCAACGGTGAGAGCGTCGGCCTGGCCAGGGAAGCGGGGACCCGCAGTTCAGTTTACTCCCCTGCGCCGCAAAGGGGAGCGGACCTCTCCGGTTCCAACCCTCGGTTACCGCAGGCGGGCCGGAAGCGAGGGCTCCAGAAACTTCTGCAGATGCTCTTGGGGCACTCGGACGGGCTGCGCGGCCACCTTCGCGTGGGGGTGCAGGGCGGGTTCCGGGTTTAGAGACCTGACTCCTGGCTCCCCTTCCCCAGGCCCAGGGATCTGTCCGGACCTTACAGGCTTTCCACATCCACTCCCCACCCCCATCCACTCCCGCAAGCTTTAATCCACCCCCATCCGCGGCCAGCGCTGGGTTCCGGTCCCGCACTGCAACCTGCCCCCCATTGTGCAAAGGCATTCGCCGACCTCAGCTGACCAGGGACCAACAGGGACTCTAAGACCCAGCCTCCCAGCTGGCCCAGAGGGTCTCCCCTGAGGGCTCAATAAACACCCAGAAGGTGCATTTGTCAGCTGGCAGCCTTGGTGCCCCCACCCCCACCTTCAGGTCTTCCTCTTTCTGCAACCCAAGGCGGATGTGGCTGGCGGGAGGGAGTCGGTGGGGGCTTTGAACTGCTTAGGCGGGAGACCTACCTCCCTGGGGGTGGCAGATTCAAGGCCTCGCTCAGGGAGTTGCCAGGATAGGCCTTGCCCTCCTGCGTGACCGTGACCGTGACCAGGAGCAGCACCTGACCTGCCGCTGGGCAGGGAGGGAGCGTTATGCTGTTGCTGTTTGGGTGGAAGTGGTATCATTTCTTCTTATCTTCTAAGGAGTTTGGGATTCTCCATCTGCCAAAAGGCACAAGTACCAGGTACTACCCAGATGTGGCCCAGGCACACAGGTGGAAGATGGAGGGGTCCCCTCCTCAAGTCACTTCCAGTCAGGACTTGCCACCCTCTTCATTCACCCCCAGGGTACTGTGCACAATTTTTGGGATCCGGATGGAAATATACCCCCACTCCCCCAAGTGCAACTGGACCCACTTTGTTTTAGGACTTGGGGCCTCACCCTTTTCAGGGATCCCGGCCAGCCAGAGGGGAAGGTGCTCTGGCCTGAGTGTCTTACTGCTCAGGGATGGCTGAAATTACAAAGAGCTGTCAGAAAGGGAGCTTTGGGTTTTGTATTGGCTTATGAAACCACCTCTTATATAAATATTATCTTTCTGGAGCAGAAATCCTTTTCCAAAAAATTAGTTGCTATATTTAGTTGAGCTGTGGGAGGAACTAGGGAGATAAATATATTTAATATCCTCCATTAGTGACTTGGCAGTGAGGGTTGTCATTGCTGCAAGAGGACAGGGCAGCAGGGACTTTTCCCCCAACCCTGGGGTGGGGGTGGGGATGGGGGTCAGGGCAGCAGGTCTGGGGTTTCACAGCCTCTTTTGTGCCACTGTGGCCTCCAGCTTGGGAGTCCTGATTCCCAAGGAAAACTGGAGATCTAGCCCTTGGTTCTGCCTCCAGAAGCCTGTGTGACCCTAGTGTAATCCCTCTTCTTTCTGGCTCCCATGTGTTCATTGATACAGGAGAGGAGAGGCTGCTTAAGAAGAGGAGCCTTAGTTCTCCCCCATATTATTTTGTCTAGTGAGGGGCTTTGGGGGTGACCAGTCCACTGAGCATCTGTGTGAAGTGATAGATAAGGATGTTGATGTGGTGTGTAGGTCCACAAAGAGGTGGATGTGCTTTTGGGGGGTGGTAGTAGGAAAAGTGGGGGGGGGCACTGATGGGGGTCCCTGGTTCCCTTGTGCTTTGATAGTGGTAATAATAAAGGTAATGTTCACCGAGCACTTACTATGTGCCAGGCACTATTAGCACTTTTCATCTCTTATTTCTTCCCCAAAACAATTCTGTGAAAACAGCTGTTGTCATTCCCATTTTGCAGAGGAGGTAACTGAGCCACCAGAAGGTTAGACAGCTTGCCCAAGGTCAGATAATATTTGGTGGAGCTGGTCCTGGGTACCTGTCCCTCTCTAGCCTCCCTTTTTCTGTCTGTAGAAGGGAGAGTCACTGGTTCTACAGGCCTTGGGCCCCTGATGGTGGCTGTGCTAGGAGGTGGGTCAATTAGGCAGGAGCTATCCCAGCAATGCCCCCAGCCCTCACAGGGCCCTAGAGATCCCCAGATCACTGATTGGCTTCTTCAGGAAGCATTCCGGGACTCTGGAAGTCCTCAGGTTAGGGAGAGGGGAGCCAGCTGCCCCTTCCCACATCATGCTCTCTCCAACCAGCCCCAGCTGGGAGGAGTCATCTGTGTTCTGCAGTTTCTATGGGCACTGGGGAGGTCTTTCCCTCTTGGGTAACCTGGAGTGGTGTCTACTCGTGTCTGGGATTGGGTCTGACAGAATTTTGAACCTTAGCTCTGCCCCATTCACAGCTGTGCAATCCTGGATAAGCCACTTTTCTCTCTGTGCCTTGGTTTCTTCGTGAGGCCGTAATAGGACCCATGTCTTGGAGTTGCTTGCGAGTGTTTGTGTGCACCAAGCCATCCCTCCTGGTAGCAGAAGAGTCTGGGCCAGGATCTGGGCCAGCTGGGTGGTGGGGTGGGCCTAAACCTACAGGTGGAGGGAAACACCCCAGGGACAAGTGTCTTCCCCCACCCCAGGAGTCTGTGCACCTGCAAGGTCGTTAGTGCTGGAAACACAAGGAAGTCATTTGCTTAAGTCCTGAAGTTGCAAATTCTGCTGGTAGAGGGAGGAAGGGAGGCTGGAAAGCAGGGGCTGGGGATCCTGTCCTCCTACCTTCTCTAACTCCTCCCTCCTCAGAGCTGGGGGATGGGCCTCAGCAGTGCTGTGAGTCTGCCAGCTGGGAATGCCCCATACACACAGAACACAGCCTCTCCCAACCCCAGTGAACAGATGTGTCCTCTGAAACCCCAACAGGGGAGTGCACAGGAGGCCCCTGGCCCAGCACCTCTCGAGAGTGTGCCCTCCCAGCAGGTCCCAGAGGTGCCAGGACTCCATTTCTTTGGGGGGCTTTCTACATCCTTTCAGTTTATTTTTTTTTTAATTTTTTTTCAACGTTTTTTATTTATTTTTGGGACAGAGAGAGACCAGAGCGTGAACGGGGGAGGGGCAGAGAGAGAGGGAGACACAGAATCGGAAACAGGCTCCAGGCTCCGAGCCATCAGCCCAGAGCCTGACGCGGGGCTCGAACTCGCGGACCGCGAGATCGTGACCTGGCAGAAGTCGGACGCTTAACCGACTGCGCCACCCAGGCGCCCCTCAGTTTATTTTTTGAGTAAAAATGTACACACAGTACAACATTCAAAGGGTTAAAGGTACAGTAAAGTCTCCCCAGACCTGTCCAGCCACCCAGTATTCCCAGGGTCTTGTGTCTCCTTCCCAAGGTATGCTGTGTACATACTCCTTTGGACCCTTATGATCTTTTTCACACGAAAGGGAGTGGATCGTGAGTGCTGTTCTGCCCCTGCTTTCCACGTGATAATCACTCTCAGAGATGGTGCCTTGTGGAGCATCCTGGGGCTTCCTAGTAGCTATGCAGGGTTTCATGTGGCTCTTCCGGTATTTCTTCACCTGGCTTTTGGAGGGGACTGCGATTGTTCATAGCCTCTCCTGTCACACGTCACAAGGCATATTCTTGTCCCCACATCACTTCACACACTTGTCAATATTGCCAAAGGATAAATTCCTAGAAGCGGAGTTGCTGGGTAAAACAGCATGTGTACTTTACATTTTGACAGCTATTGCTGAATTGTTCTCCATAAAGTTGCACCTGTTGACCTGCCTGTTTCGTCACCCCTGCACCATTGCCATGCATCACCAGACATTTTGATCTGTGCCAATCTGATGGAAAAGTGTCCTCTCATAGTTTTACTTTGCATTTCTCTGGTTACCAGTCATGTTGGGCCATTTTCCATGTATTTTGGAGCCATTTGATTTTCTTGTGTCCGTGAATGGGCTGCCCATCACCTTTGCTGGATGTGAGCCAAGGCAAGAGGCAGGACTGTGTTGGGCATGTCCTACCAAGCAGGCCAACACCTGAGGGCCCTGGAGAGCCCAGTGATGCGGAAGTCAGGCAAGATCCCAGAAGGTCTGGGGGGTTCCTGTTCAAGGGAGCTAGGGAAAGGGCTCTAACAGGAACTGGAGCCTTCCATCTGTACATTGGATACAGCGGCCCCAGAGCTGCAGGTGGGAGGGGTGGCTAGATTTAGATTATTGCCAGTCGTGTCTGGGCTGTGACCTTATCTCCTGCCTTCAGCCCGGGCCCCAGTTGGCTGCTGGAACTCAGGAAACCCATGTGGGCCGTAGGAAACTTGGCCAAGGGGTGTGGGGCCAGGCAGGAGGAGGGGGTGAGGTCTGAGTGGTCCACCTTGCTGGGTGGCCTCAGGAAGACTTGTCCTTCCTTGGCCTCAGTGCCCTCCTCAGTGCAGACGTGGGATCCTGAGATTCCCCTGAAGGCCTTGCAGGATATGAAACGATTCTTGAATCTGAGGAAAGTGTGGTTTCCCTACAGGCATGGGAAGTTCCAGGTCTCTTAGGTCCACCCTAGATTTCATGCCCACTGGCCCCCTTGGGCAGCCTTGGCACTCCCCCGCCCCCACCCCAGGAACAGCATCCCCTCACACCAGGAGCTCCCTGAGGCAGGACCGAGTCTGTCCACACCATGCTGGCATATAGACGTTAAGCAGACCCTTTGCCTGGGTTTTCTACTGCCAGATCAGCCAGGTAGTCTGTAGGCCTCTGCATTTGGGGAGCTGCTTCCCAAGGCCCCCTGGAGGGCAGGACCATGTTGTCCACTCTAGATAGGTCCTAGAGACCCGGACAGGGCCAGGTGAACTGGGTGCGGTCTGCCCAGTGAAGGCGTCTCCCTGATTCTGCAAGTGATAACTTAATTGCCCTGTAAACTTACTTTTGAGGAAGACCTTGGCGAGCTCTTGCCTCTCCAGGCTGGAATCAACAATTTAGAAGTTGAAATACCAGTTTCCAATGTTTTGAGATGAGAAAAAGGAGTCAAGAGGGAAGATCAGGGGAGCAGGTGATGCATGCAGCCTGGGGTAGCCTTGGCCGTATACCCCACTTCTCCTGGGCTCCAGGCTGTGGGCCCAGGGCCTTGACCTGAACAATGGGGCGACTGAGTAAACAATTCTGTGAGGCTCTTTATGGACCCAGGGGTGACTCATTCCCTCCCCGCCCTGGAAGGGCTCCCATCAGGTGGGGGTGACCGCAATACTGATGACTAGTAAGAGAAGAGCGGAGGGATGGGTGGACGGGCTTTTCCAAGAAGGCTTCCTGGAAGGCTGGGGTTTAGATGAGGAGCTGCGGAAAGGTAGTCTGCACAGAAAGAATGGCCCAAGCAAAACTTTGGAGGGGAAGAAGCTTTAGCAAAACCAGGGAAGGTAGTGGCAATTCTAAGGCATCTCACTTGGCTGGCAGATGTCCAGGATATAGGAGGATTCTGAAAGGTCAGCTTGGGGCAGATCCAGGAAGGCCCTGAAGGCCATGCTAAGGTCGGTCTTTATTCCTCAGGCCAAGGGGAGCCACCATTGGTCTGTGAGCAGGACAGAGGCAGGGTCATTCACTCATTTCCAAATCTTTATCGCACCTTCTATGTGCCAGGCACTGCTCTAGGTGCTGAAGACACTGCACTTGACAAATTACTACTGGCATGGAGCTTACGTTTTAAAACCAATATTATAGCTAAATTTACTGAGCATTTACCATGTGCCGTGCATGTTGTTTAATCTTCACAGTGACTTCAGAAGTAGTTACTATCATTATCCCCATTTTGCAGATGGGGAAACTGAGGCACAGAGGGGGATAATTGACTTGTCCATAGCCAAAGAACTATCAAGAGATAGAGCATGACTTGAACTTAGCCCTCTGGACCAGACTCCTTGCCCCAAGCCATGAAGCTTCTCTGATCATATACTCCCTTTTGTCCTCCAGGGCCCACAGGCTATCTTCCAGGCCCCTTCAGGCCATCTGGGGCATCTTTGGGCATCTGGGGGCGTGGGCCAGCTCACTGACAGTAGTGACCTAGGGAAGGGGTTGGCTGTGAGAGTCCACCACGTACACTATTTCAGAAGAATAGTGGGGGACTGCATGCCACCGGGCTGACCCAGCTGGCATGCGGAAGGGAATAGCACTTCCTGTTACTGTCTTTGGCTGCAGCCTGCTGAATGGCACCAAGAGGTGGGCAGGGCTGGGGCATTCTCCCCATTTAACAAATGGAGCATCTGACACTGTTGAGGGCTCAGCGCACCACCCCCTCCACATGCAGCCTGAGGATAGCAAGGGGGAACCAGCATCTTCCAGGGATGCCTGGGGAGAGGCTGGGACAGTGCTTTCCTAGCCCCTGGGTTCCCTCCGTGGCCCTAGGACCCGGTCACGTGAAGGGACAGCCCCAGGGTTGTCTGGGGTCTTGGCAGGATTAGAATTTGAAGTAGACCAGGCCTGAGCAGACGGAGCCTAGTAACCGTCAAAACACCACCTGTGAGGACAGCAGAGCCTTTGTGGGCAGGGACGATTTTGGCTAGTGGCTCTGGATCACGACGAAGGGGTGAGCTAGTCGATGGAATCAGGGCACCAGCCTAACATCAGGATAGGATGCCAAGTTTTTTCAGGTGACTTTGGCTAGCGAAGGCAGTGCAACAGGGATGGGAAGGCCGAGCAGCTTAGGAGTCAGCGCAGGAGGTGCTGAGCAGGGGGTCAAGAGCCAGGACTACCCGAGTTTAAATTTTTTTTTTTTTTTGTTCTGTCTTTTGAGAGAGACGAGGGCCAGAGCAGGGAGGGGCCGGGGAGACCAAGACCTGAAGCAGCTCCAGGCTCTGAGCTGTCATCACAGAGCCTGATGTGCTCAAACTCACGGACCGTGAGATCATGACCTGAGCCGAAGTCAGATGCTAACCGACTGAGCCCCCCAGGCGCCCCTGGACTACCCAAGTTTAAAGCTGCCACTTCGCAGCTGTATGACCATAAAGTAGTCATTCAACCTCTCTGTGCTTCAGTTATTTACTCTGTAAAAGGGGAATAATAATGGTATCTTCCTTCTCAGGTTGTTTGAGCATCACAGAGAGTTAATGCCCAAGAGGATGCATGGCATTTGGCACGCCCAACACTAATAATTCTGCTATAATTATTCTGCTGTGGAGTACCTTCTTATATGGTCAGCATATAGTACCCACCCCATAAAGCACTTGGCACACTGCTTGGTACATAATAGGTGCTCAGTAAATGTGGTTCTTACTAATGTTAATAATGACAGCAGCCCTTCAGGGTGGAGTGGGTACCCCATCTTCCAAAGAGGCTCAGGATCCCACAGGGAGCCAGCTGCTCGGGCAAAACTAGAAGCATGTGCACTGCATGTACAGGGACGGGCAGGGCATCTTCTGTGACCTCGTGGCTGGCTGAGCCTCCCCCAAGGGCAGTGGGTAGGTTAGAAGGGGAACCTTGTGGTAGAGGCCAGGTCTGGGGAGAAGGGGGTATCAGTCAGGATCAGCTAGGTTATGCTGCAGTAACAAACCCCGTATCTCAGTGGCTGAAAACAGTACAGGTCATTTCTTGCTCACGCTGTAGATCTGTATGTCAGTGGCAGGTCGTCTGGGGGCTTTTGTCTCCTGTACTCTGTGATTCTGATTCACAGAGCAGACACGTCTCACGGGTTGCTGGTTGTTGTAGCAGAAGGACAAAGAGCTCCGGATCTTCACTGTCCAATGCTATAGCCACTAGCCTTGTTTGGCTGTTTAAATGTAAATGAATGAAAATTAAGTGAAATTTAAAATTCACCTACTCAGCCACACTAGCCACATTCCCAATGCTCAATAGTTACATGTGGTTAGTGGCTACTGTATGGGACAGTGCAGCTAGAGGACGCTTCCATCATCACAGAAAGTTCCACTAGACAGTACCCTTCTAAATAGAGAGTCTCCTGCCACCAATTTAATGCCCCCGCCCAGAACTAACATGCATCCTTCTTTTTGTAACTTGCACAAGGGCCAGAAAGTGCAGTCATACTAGTGCCCGCAAGGTGGGGACAATCAGAAGCATTTGGAGAACAAACGGCCACCAAAGAGTGGATCCTGAGTCGGATGTTGGGTCAGAGAGCAGAAGGGGAGAACTTGACAGATGACTGAGGCAGGCAGAGGGCAGCTTGGGGGGAATTCGAGCTGGTACGTGTGCCCCGGGACAATGCTTCCCAACCCCAGGCCTTGACCCTGCCCAGAAAAAATGCCCTAAGGAGTATGGTAGCCTAAGGGCTACATGCCTGACAGAGGGAGGGGTTAGGGAGACAGCAGGAGGGATTCGGGTGAGACTTATGGATAAACTCCCATTGGTCAGGAACCCTGAACATCCCCACAGAGGCGGGGGGTTCAGGAGTCTCCTGAGTAGAGCACAGCTGAAGCAGGCCGAGGTGTGCCATGAGGTTGGAAATATTCTGTGCCAAGGCTGGGGCATGGCAGACATGACCTCTAAAGGACCCCGCTGGATTGGAGAACTGGCCCAGAAAACTAGGCCTGGCCCTCCCCCTGCCTTTCCTGTTCACTTCAGCTAAATAGATCAGAAGGAAAAAGTCTGTTTGATTTTAATCTCAACGCAGGACACTGGAGATTACATTTTCCACGGAAAATGTCAGCCGTTGCCTAAAATAGGACCAGAAAATATTTTTAGGTTATGTGTTTCCCTCCTGGATTTCTGCATCCCAGTGGGCTGCTTGATACTCTCCATGGTTCAGCTGCCGGATGCCCAGATCCTCCGAACAGGTGGTCTGGGGAGAGGCCTCCCACAGGGAGAATGGTTGCGGGTATTCGAGCTCAAAACAGGTGGACAGATACAAGGACCTGTGCCAAGAAGGAAGAAGAGGAAGGGAGAGCCAGCCTAGGTTAGAGCCTCAGAGTCCGCGTTGTTGACAAGCTCCCAGGTGATGCCAGCGCTGCTAGCCCAGAGACAGGCCAATGAGTAGCAGGGCTCAGGGAGGCTCAGTCTGGGAGGAGCCTCAGGCCTCAACAGAGCCTGACTTCAGCCCTTGGAGGGAGAAGCCCATTGGACTCCACCCTTTGAGTCCCAGCTCCTGTCCCTTCCCCTAGACTTACCTACTTGCTCTGTGACCTTGTTCAAGCCACTTTTCCACTCTGGATCTCAGTTCTTGTACCTGCGGAACAGGGTGAGCATTCCTGCCCTGTCTCCCTTTAGACTGTTGGGAAGATTCAAAGACTCCAGGTACTGAGGCAGCCGGCTCGCTTGGAATAAAAGGTCCTTCAGGAAATGGAGGAGATAAAAATAGAGCTTGTAAAGTGACAGCAGGTCCTGGTGGTGTTTGGGAACATCATACCTCAAACTGTTCTACGGGTCACAGACCAGGCGTGTGGGATGGATCTTCATGGAGTTTGCCCAGAGTGGAGGGTTTGGGGGTGGGGGGTTGGGGGACAAGGTGAGACTCAGCCTCTAGGAACTTAACCATGGCAGGGTGCCTGGGGTGCTGGCTGCTGAGTTGTGTCCAAGGGAACCCCCAGGTATGGGGGACTCAGCAGGCTGGCTGTGCTATAGACCTTGTCCAAGTATTCCCGGGGGAGCAGGTAAGTCAGAAGTAGCCTGAGCTAAAATCAAGTAAAATTTTAAATTTTACTTAATTTTCATTTGAGGGAGGGGCTACCTTGCCATGGCCATAGAGGACATTGAACAGGATTGGGCAGCCGTCTGAGAAAGAGCAGTGCAGGGGAGCTATCAACTCACTGGTGACCTTTGGGGTCCCTTCTCTTCAACAGTTTGCTCAGTTTCTCTGTGCAGTGGAGGAGGGTCTAGAAGGACCCATGTCCTAAGGTGAGCCATGCCATACCAGATCTTCCTCAACCAGAGTGGGGTGAAGCGAGGGGAGCAATGGAAGCCTCTGTGCTCAGACCATCCATTCTGTGACCTCAGAGAGCTGTGGGGACATCTCTCGACCATCATGGTGGTCTGGGTAGGCATAGTGGGGAGGGACTGCTGAGACTCCTCCACGGCCCCACTGCATAACCCGATTATCTCTTGTCTCCTCATGCTCCTGTGACTGCCTGGATCCCACAGAGCTCCCAACTGAAGAAGGTAAGGCTTGGGCCAGGGTGGGCTGCAAGGCCACCAGGCAACATTCTTGGGCCATTCATTGTCAGGTTGTAGCCTTCCCTCTCCCCAACAGAGTGAGGCTTTGCCAAGCACCGCCCCCTGTATCACCCACCAGTATCACCCACCTGTGCCTGTAGGGCCTCAGGCTCTCAGTCTTTAAATAGTATGGAGGGAGTGGGCCAGGTGGTCTCTGAGGTGGTGCCAGCTCTGAATGGGGGCAAGTCACTTGGTAAGGAATCCAGGCTTCACCTAGTACTCCGGTTCTCAGGGAAGTCCCTGTGGGAGCTGGTGCTGGAGCAGTTTGAAGACCTCCTGGTGCGCATCCTGCTGTTGGCTGCCCTGGTCTCCTTCGTAAGTAAGGCCCCCATCCCACAGCATCAGTCTTCCCGGAAGGGAAGGCCAGGTTGGGGCAGTGCTCAGAGGCCCAGGCTCTGAATCACAGGTCTGTCCTCTTAGCCATGGGCATCCCTGGACCCCTACACACCTCTTGCCTTGCTCAGACTTCAGCTTCCCTCAAAGCCTGCCTCCCCAGTGGTATTCCCTAGTTGTGACAATCAAATGTCTCTCGGGGTACCTAGGTGGCTCAGTTGGTTAAGTGTCTGACTCTTGGTTTCAGCTCAAGTCATGATGTCACAGGTTCATGGGATCAAGCCCCGCAATGGGCTCTGTGCTGACAGGACAGAGCCTGCTTGGGATTCTTTCTCTCTCTCTCTGCCCTCCCCCCTCATGCGCATGCATGAGCGCACACATGTGCTGTCTCTCAAAATAAATAAATAAAACATTAAAAAAAAAAGTCTCCCTATGTTGCCAAATTATCCCTGGTGGTGGAGAGCCCTTTCCATGGTTCCCAATGCCCCACAGAAGAATTTGGACCTTAACCTCTTACAGCTTCTCTGTGGCTGCTTCTCCCTTTACTCTTCCGCTATTTTCACTGCCTGAAACCCTCCTGGACCTGTAGGATCAGGGCCCAGGGTGGAGCTGTGGGGGGGGGGGGGTGGGGACGGTGATTGTCACTGATGGCTGAGCAGCAGAAACCCAAGGGTAATGCAGGGAAATGGCCCCCTGGGAGTGGACACAGTTCCTGCTGTTGGCCCTGTGCCCAGCAGGGCCTGGGGAGGAGACCTCATGTAGGTAACATGGAGTGCGGGGCAGCGGGGGCCCAGCTGTATCTGGCCTTCCTGGCAACTGTCCTTGTAGAAACTGAGGACTCTGGGGCGCCTGGGTGGCGCAGTCGGTTAAGCCTCCGACTTCAGCCAGGTCACGATCTCGCAGTCCGTGAGTTCGAGCCCCGCGTCGGGCTCTGGGCTGATGGCTCAGAGCCTGGAGCCTGTTTCTGATTCTGTGTCTCCCTCTCTCTCTGCCCCTCCCCCGTTCATGCTCTGTCTCTCTCTGTCCCAAAATAAATAAACGTTGAAAAAAAAAATTTTTTAAAAAGAAACTGAGGACTCCTCCAGAGAAAAAAAACCCTATCTATGCAGGTGCCTACAACAGCTTAGCCAAAAGGGCGCTGATACTCCTCTACAGTACAGATGGACACACTGAGACCCGTGGAGGGGAGTAACAAGTACCCACTTGGGCCAAGAGGGGGAATGGGACTTTAACCAGGTCTTTTGCCTCCAGGCCTGGACTCTGACTGAAATTATGCTTCTCTGGCCAGTGGACTTCAGGCATTAGTCCGCAATGGGATCAGCTGGGTTTGTTCAAACATAGACTGTTGGGGCCTCACCCCAGGCTTTCTGACTCAGGAGAACTGAGATGGACCCTGAGAATTGCATTTCTAACAAGTTCCCAGATGCTGCTGCTGCCGCCAGTCTGGCATCACACTTGGAGAACCACAGCTGGGCACGCTGGCAGCTGTATAACCGCCCCTTGTCCTGAAAGTCGGCTGGGTGGGATGTGGGCCATGACAGTCACTAACTGCAAGAGCTGAGTGTTCTAAGCCAGAGCCTCAGAGCAGCCCTCTCCAAGCCCAGGGCGCCCTGGGGGGATCTCTCCCAAAGCAGGAGAGCAGACAGGAGATCTGGGGTGTGAAGGAAACGGTGAGCAGACCCCGGCGCACAGCGTAGCCCCAGTTCACCAACTCTCACTCCATAGGTCCTGGCCTGGTTTGAGGAGGGCGAAGAGACCACAACAGCCTTCGTGGAACCTCTGGTCATCATGCTGATCCTCGTGGCCAATGCCATCGTGGGCGTATGGCAGGTGGGAGGTCGAGGTGGGCTGGACCCTGGGGTGTCCCAGCTGCTGGATGTGACCGCCACTTGGTGTTAGAGTGCTGCTGCAGGTCCTTCTGCTTCTAGCTGTATCCCAGGCCCCAAGGGTGTCATTACAAGGGGTCAGCCAGCTAGGGGCAGTGGGGACAGACCACCTACCTGCCTCGTATTCTGCAGGAACGCAATGCTGAGAGTGCCATTGAGGCCCTGAAAGAGTATGAGCCTGAGATGGGTAAGGTGATCCGCTCGGACCGCAAGGGGGTGCAGAGGGTCCGCGCCCGGGACATCGTCCCTGGAGACATCGTGGAAGTAGCAGGTACACTGGGGGCCTCTTTTCATTATGTGATGCTGGTGAGCCCATCCCTCCCTTTGTCCCCATCTTTCTGGCTGTATACACAGAGCGGGGTGGCTGCTGGATCCCTCCAAAGCTTTTTGGCCAAAACCCCGTTGGACAGATATGGAGACTGTAGGCCAGGGAGCAGCACCTATCTCAGGGATCACAGCTCAGGCCCTTGCCTCTCAGCCCCAGCCTTGGTTCCTGGCAGCTCTCCTGGCTTTGCTAGGGGGTGGTGCCTAAAGCCACACTCAGCCAACTCTCTCCCCACAGTGGGAGACAAAGTGCCCGCTGACCTCCGCCTCCTCGAGATCAAGTCCACCACTCTGAGAGTGGACCAGTCCATCCTGACAGGTGAGGCCTGGAGGCTGGGGCTGAGCAGGGGCTAGGTCAGGGGGTGGGGGTGTCTTCACATAAGGCTTCTCATTTCTGATTCCACAACCAGGTGAATCCGTGTCTGTGACCAAACACACAGATGCTATCCTGGATCCCAGAGCTGTGAACCAGGACAAGAAGAACATGCTATTCTCTGTAAGTCCCTGGGATGGCTGGATACTACTAATAAAAACAGTAACATTTAGATGAATCAGTTAAAGCCCTACAAAAAGAACTTCATCGATTATTGACAATATGTACAAATTTAGGGTATTAGTGATAGCTTGTGTTTACTGAAGGCTGTGTGCCTGGCACTATTCTAAGCCCTTTACGTGTATTTATTCCTCACACTGCTTTTGAAATGAGTACTCTTATTCTTCACATTTTCCAGCAAGGAAACAGGCATAGAGAGGGTAAGTAAATTGCCCAAGGTCACACAGCCAGTGAATGGCAGAGCTGGGATGTGAACTCAGACGCTCGGAGTCCAGAGCTTTTCCTCTTACCTGCTAGGCTTTACCCTGCCTTAATCTATAGAGGGACAGAGCTAGCCTATAATTTCCCAGTGGAGACGCCTCTAGAGAGAAGATGGTTGCCAAAGTGGTGGAGTATGGCAGAAACAGTTCATATCTCAGATGGGAAAACTGACCCCCTAAGGCAAGATGCCAGGGCCCGGTGGTTCTTTTCAGGGAGAGTGGTGGGTTCAGCCATGGTGGGAATGATATGGCCCTGTGGCCTCAGAGGTACTTAACCAGCGAAGGTTACAGGCCGCCCAGAAACAGCCAGAAGCTGAACACAGAAGCCAAGATAGGTCAGGCCATTTGGCCATGTCCCAGGGCACCAAGTTATAGGGCTAGAAGACTTCCCCAGAAGTGAACAGAAATGGAGAACACAACATTTGCTCCAAGTTCTTTGTAAGAACTGCCTGCCTAGATGCATGGAAGCCTTGGACAAGCTGCTTTGAGGTGGGGAGGGACTTTACAAGGCATGCTCCAGCATCAGCAGCTGTCACTAAGCAGCCTTCTGAGGTGCACGCTCTGGCTAACTGCAGGTCATTTCCTTAGCTGAGGGGCCTGCAAACTGTGTGGGCAGGGGGATGGGAGAGTAGAAGCTGCAATGCTCAGGACAAGAGAAAAGAAACTGAGGTTGCTACTGGCACCTACCTTTTCTCCAGCCTCAGCCCAGGACACCTGTCTGAAGGTGTTATTAGCCTCTTCAGAGAAGCTCCTTTGTGGGACCATTTTATCAAAGAGGACACAGAGGCTCAAGGCTAGCTAGCCTTTACATCAGGACTTAAGGATTTTACCAGGGCCCTGGGAGTGGATGTAAGCTTGTTTTCTGGATTCTTCCGTAAATATTACAGATTATTTACCTAGGATCACAGTCAGCTTTGGCACTCCTACATGGCCACATTGGCTTTTTATGAATCACATTTTGGGGGATTGGTGTTGTGCTTTGCTGGTTGATCCTATCGTCAATATTGGCCTGGTGCTTCCCCATGCTAGTCACTGGGGACGTGGTGCTGAACCAAGCCCTTGCCTTCATAGAGCTGACACTGTCATCAAGATGACAGCGATAGCTTGGTCCTACATAGCTGCATAATTCTGAGAGCACTAAGTGACACGGAGACAAAAAGCCTAGTAGGGGGATAAGCACCTTATGCCAGCCCGAAGGAGTCAGGGGTCCTCAGCCCTAACCAGGGTGCTAAGCAGCCCTTCTCACCTCTCCCTTGGCCAGGGTACCAACATCGCATCGGGCAAGGCACTGGGGGTGGCAGTGGCCACAGGCCTGCACACAGAGCTGGGTAAGATCCGGAGTCAGATGGCGGCAGTGGAGCCAGAGCGGACACCGCTGCAGCACAAGCTGGATGAGTTCGGGCGGCAGCTGTCCCGTGCCATCTCTATGATCTGTGTGGCCGTGTGGGTCATCAACATCAGCCACTTCGCTGACCCAGCCCATGGTGGCTCCTGGCTTCGTGGTGCCGTCTACTACTTCAAGATTGCCGTGGCTCTGGCTGTGGCTGCCATCCCTGAGGGCCTCCCAGCTGTTATCACTACATGCCTGGCTCTGGGCACACGGCGCATGGCACGCAAGAATGCCATTGTGCGGAGTCTGCCCTCTGTGGAGACGCTGGGCTGCACCTCGGTCATCTGCTCCGACAAGACAGGCACACTCACCACCAATCAGATGTCTGTCTGCCGGGTGAGTGGCTGCGGCCAGCTTGGGGCCCCACCGGTGTTGCCGTGTGGCGTTCAGCTGGCCGAATTCCCTCTTTGGGCTGCCCCTTGACTGCTCTTTGGCAGCAGATGGAGGAGAGAGCCTGTGGGCTGCCCCATGGTGGGGAGCAGATCCAGGTTTTCCCGGGGCAGAGCAGCTAAGTCTGGCTGGACCCGTGTCACTAGAGCCCACATGTCACTGTGGCAGGTCATTGCCTATGAAGCTCAGTTTCTTCACCTGCAGTTTGGGTTTGCAAGCTTTGGTAGACAACCATAAAGGACACGGGAGGGGGGCAAGTGCAGCCTTGGTATCTGAGCCAGGTTCTGTCCTGCTCCACTGTGACTCTGCAGTCAACGCCTGTCACCAGATATGTCAGCTCCAGTGACCTGGGAAGGGCCAGGGCAGGAATTATTCATTTCCTGGCACTCAGTCCCAGATCCTGGGCCTGCTGCCTGCATGCTCCAGGGATTCTGGCTGAGACTCCAGCAGGCCCATGGGGCAGAGGGGTGGGTGGGGTAATGGTGCAGGTTGTGGGCTTCCCACCCCTCTCAGATTCTCCCATCCCCCTTCTCTCACCTCTGCTCCATAATCTGCCCACTGGGAAACTCAGGCTCTGTATCTGAGAACTTGAAGCCCATCAGAGGTTGTCACAGGGGAAGGGGCACCAGCAGCTTTATATCCTGAGGCCCCTGACCTTTAAAATCTCTAGTACTTCATTTGAACAGAGCGTTCCTTAACTGAAATAAAGATTTGAAAAACACACTATGGGGAAGTTGTAGAGGCCGTACATGCTGGACAGGGGGCTGAGAAACGACTTCTCAAGAGTTATGCTGGCTGGAGGGCTGCCCCCTAGGAGCAGGGAGGAGAGCTCAAAGGAAGGGGCATTTAGTGAGCACCTCCTGGGTGCTGAGCTGGCCATTGGCTTGGGAATGTAAGGCAAAGCAGTTTCCAGAAAGCAAGAGCTCTCCCTGGTAGAGCTGGCTGGCAGACAAGAAAATGGGCTGCCCTGGGAGGGGTGAACCCCCTGTCCCTGAAGTGCACAGGTAGGGGCTGGGTGACCCGGCAGGCCTAAGAGCACACTCTCTGGGAACACCTTTGGGCAGGAGGGTCTCTGCCTCAGAGCAGGCTGTGGGTTTCCTCCCTTGGAGGCCAGGAACTCCTCCTTTCAAAGGGAAGCGAGGGGCAGCTCTAGTGTGACCCCACTCTCTTCTCATGTTACCGGTGGAGAAACTAATGCTCAGGTTCTCAGCCAGGAATCGCATAACAAAATGGGCAAGGACCCAGGCTTTCTGCCGCTCCTTCCAGAACATTGAAGAACCAGCCATAAACCCGTCAGGGGTCCAGAGCAGAGGCCCTGCCTCAGGCTGAACCCTACCCTTAACACTGTATCTCTCAGACCTTGGCAAGAGGGAAGGCCAGTGGCTTTTCTGGGGGCCCAGAGAACCCCACCCTGGTATCAGGCTTTATTCAGACCGGTTGCCCAAGGAGGAGAGAGGTGAGGGCTTGCCTGAGCATGCTTCTACGCTCCCCAGATGTTCGTGGTAGCCGAAGCTGAAGCAAGCTCCTGCCGTTTGCACGAGTTCACCATCTCCGGCACCACTTACGCCCCGGAGGGCGAAGTGTGAGTGCTGGGCGAGGGAGAGCGGGTGGGCGTGGTTTCCTGGTGAGCTGGGCTTCGCCGGACAGACGGCTCCGAGAGTCGTCAGTGGGCGAGGCTTCCTGGGGGCGGGATCAAGAAGCTGTGCGCCTCCCAGGGGCCGGGCCAAATGCCCCGGTACTGAGACCCAGCCCCACAGGAGGCAGGCGGAGCAGCTCGTGCGCTGTGGGCAGTTCGATGGGTTGGTGGAGCTGGCGACAATCTGTGCCCTGTGCAACGACTCAGCGCTGGACTACAATGAGGTGGGCCCCAGCTCCCTTTCGTGACCTCCCTAGTATCCAGGTGCCCAGGACAGACGCTTCTCTGAGTCTCAGAACTCCCAGGATTGGTAGTCCCTTACCCTTTGGAGTACCACACCCCAGGGGCACTGCCACCCCTGCACAATCCCCCACTGCCATTCCTTCCTCAGACTGGCTTTAGAACCAGTGCCCTAAGTGCCTTAGGGCTCTTGGACTGTGGGGGACTGTAATGTAAGGGACTGTAGTGCCAGGGTGCCTAGAGGAAGAAATTAGGGGAGCAGGGCTAGGGAGGGTGTTTAAAGTAGAAGGCACAGCCCGAAAAAGGCCCATAGGTCATAACAGCCTGATGTGATGTAGGCATTGAATGCCCTTGACTGCAGCTGGAGCAGTAGAATGGAACATGCAGGAAGACCCTCTACCTGAGGGAAGGACTTGACCACACACAAGTCAGGTCCCATAACAAGCTGAGGACAATAGTGAGCCACCAAAGGGTTTTGAGCAGGAGAGTGATAATGGTCAGATCTGCATTTACGAAAGATCAGACTTCTATGTGAAGGATGGAACAGATAGGGCAAGACTGGATTCAGGAAGTCCTGTGTGGTCCTCTGGGTCAGAGAGTTGCTGGCTGGGGCTTCAGGGAAAGGGGAGAAGGCATAGGTTGGAGAGAGAATTAGGAACAAAACTCCTGGGACTTGGTGACTGGTTAGGTGAAAGAGTTGGAGGATAGCTCCTGGTTGGTGTCCGGGCTGGGACTGTCACTGGAATGGCAAATACAGGGGGAAGGGGAGGTGGCCTGAGGGTCAGTAAGGAACCAAGTCCAACAGGCAGCTTGGAGTTCAGGGGAAAGGTCACTGCCAGGCTGGGCACTGGAAGTCAAGCACATGTGGGGAGGAGGGCGTAGGAGGCCTCAGGGAGAGAAGATGGGAGGGGAGAAGCAGGGACCGGACAGCAGGGTTTAGAAAGAGGAATCTGGGGAAGGAGGCTGGGAAGGAGCATGCGGAGCATGAGGTAGACGGCCGGGAGAACACATGTTCACGGATGTCAGGGAAGGGTCAGAAGGGAAGGGAAGTCATCAGTGTCGGATGCTACCCAGACTCATGTCAGCTGGGCTGGGAAGGGTCCAGAGGCCTGATGCAAAGGAGGTTTAAGGTAACTGGCCAAGAGAGCTCTAGGGGTCAGGGAGTGAGTGGGAGGTGAGGCTTGGGGGTCCACTGGAGGCTTTCCTGCTCTTCACGCCCTGTACTCTGGGCCCCACCAGGCTAAGGGCGTATATGAGAAGGTGGGAGAGGCCACGGAGACAGCCCTGACTTGCCTGGTGGAGAAAATGAACGTGTTTGACACCAACCTCCAGGCCCTGTCCCGAGTGGAACGAGCCAGTGCCTGCAATGCGGTGAGTAGAGTGAGAGCTCTGGCCACAGGCCTCATACCGGGGGCTTCTGGGCATCTAGAGAAGGGAGAGAGGAAGGCGAAATCTTGGGAGGCTTCTGGGAGGAGGAGGGACTTCAGACGCTAGTAAGACTTGGCTAGGAAGAAAAGACAGGAAAAGACTGAGTGTGGGCGAGGATTCAGAGTGGGGAAGTACACAGCATGGTCAGAAGTGGCAACCTTTTGGCATTTCTCAGGCTGGAGAGGGAGATGGGGGCTTCCAATGCCAGGCTCAGAGGAGGATAGGCACCATCCCACAGGGAGCAGGAGGCTCTTCGTAGGATCGGGCAGCTGGAAAGAAAGCAGTGAGACTTGCTGGCTCTGCCTCTCACATCCTGACCCTCCTGGGCCCCGTAGGTCATCAAGCAGCTGATGCGGAAGGAGTTTACTTTGGAGTTCTCCCGGGACCGGAAGTCCATGTCAGTGTACTGCACGCCCACTCGCCCTGGCCTGGCAGCCCAGGGCAGCAAGATGTTTGTGAAGGTGGGGCCTGCCTAACTGGCCTAGGGCCGCTGCCCATGTGGAGTCCCTGGGAGATCCGATCTCCAGTGTTCTAAAGAGCCAGTGACTGCAGCTGTGGGAGACCAAGGGAGCTGTGAGGCCCACGGTCAAAGCAGCGGATCCAGAACGAGGGTGGTCAGCCTGCCATGGGGCACTGGGAGCAGGATCTGGTCTTGGTGGAGATAAAGCCGGGGCTAGGCACCAAGGCCTGCCCCTCACCATGGTCCCAGCCCTGGGCTGAGAGGCACTGCCTCACCACATGACCTTGGGGTCACCTTTGCTCTTCCATGGGCCTCAGTCTCCCCATCCAAATGGCAGGATCAAGCTGGAAGGTCTCGGAAGCCTTTCACCTCTGATGAGGGGCATTGAGGTAGTTGGTGCCCATCTTTGGTGCTTCATGTTTTGGCAACTGAGTCCTAGAGAGGGAAGTCTCCCATCCAGACTTCTGCCCATAGCACTGTTACTGTCACTGCTTTTCAACCTGAAGTAGGAATCACAGCCCTAACTTCATGCTGAAGTGGAAGTTTTAACTTCTTTTGAAATGAAAAGTCTTCTGTATTGGGATCTCAGGCTACTTTGAAAACTTAGCCACTTTGAAAACTCTCCTCTCTTTTGGGGAGAAGGCATGACGAAGGGCTCAGAAGCTATTCCCAGGCCCGGGGTGAGACCCAAGGTGAGACCCCAAGGCTACTGAGGAGACTGTCACTCCATCACATTTTCCCAGGGCCACACCCACCACCCCTCAGCATGGCTGTGTCTCTGGTCCCCAGGCAGGGCTCAGCCTGCTTCCCGTTGCTGAACCCCCCTACAGAATTGGGATTCTGGTAGCACCAGGTTGGCAGGGAAACAGGGCATGTAGGAGGACTGCCAACCCTATTCCCACCCCCTGCCCCAGGTGCTGTAGCAGACCTTCTCAGCTCTGGATTGGTGGGGGGAGGGGGCCTCCCCACGGGCAGCTACTACCCCCCATTCCTTTTGGGTTTTTCCCAGTGGGGCCCCCTTGGTTTCCACTCTGAGCTTCCAGAGAATGGATTCTGGTCCATGCCTTGCTGTGTGTCCCCTTGGATGCCCTTTTCCCATTTCTGGGCCTCAACTTCCTCTGTTGGGCAAGAGGGAAAGGAGGGGTCCTAACTGACAGAGTTACCTCTCCCCTCCCCCGTGACGCAGGGGGCTCCTGAGAGTGTGATCGAGCGCTGCAGCTCAGTCCGAGTGGGAAGCCGCACAGTACCCCTGAACGCCACCTCCAGGGAGCAGATCCTCGCCAAGATCCGGGATTGGGGCTCCGGCTCAGACACACTGCGTTGCCTGGCACTGGCCACTCGGGATGCACCCCCAAGGAAGGAGGACATGCAGCTGGATGACTGCGGCAAATTTGCGCAGTACGAGGTGCGTGCCAGGGCAGGGCCCAGGGCTGGGAGCCACGTGTCTCCCTGCCAGGGCCGGGCAGGTAGCAGCTTGAGCGTGGGCCCAGGCCCCACTTGCATCTGCGCCCTCCCTACAGATGGACCTGACTTTTGTGGGCTGCGTGGGCATGCTGGACCCTCCAAGGCCCGAGGTGGCTGCTTGCATCGCACGCTGCCACCAGGCCGGCATCCGTGTGGTCATGATCACAGGGGACAACAAAGGCACAGCCGTGGCCATCTGCCGCCGGCTTGGCATCTTCAAGGACACAGAGGATGTGGTGGGCAAGGCCTACACGGGTCGCGAATTCGATGACCTCAGCCCTGAGCAGCAACGCCAGGCCTGCCGCACAGCGTGCTGCTTCGCCCGTGTGGAACCTGCACACAAGTCCCGAATTGTAGAGAACCTACAGTCCTTCAATGAGATCACCGCCATGGTGAGGCCACAAGATGGGAGCCTAGTGGAGGTGGTGAGGAGTTGGGAAGGGGAGGAGGGTCACTGACCGTAGAGCTTGGAAAGAGCAACCCGTACAACATCTGCCCCTGCTTCATTCTTATTTTTTCGGCATTTTATTACAAAAAGTCTCAAGCACAAAAAGAAATTAAAATAGTTTTTTAGTAAACATCTATAATATCCACGATCTACATTCTACAAGTAACGTTCTGTTATATTTGCTTTGCACATACCTATCCATCTATCCATCCTTAATCCAGCTTTTCTTAAGTAAATTTCAGAGTAAATTGCAGGCATCAGTACACTTCACCCTCACATAATTTAGAATGCATACTCTATCTAGAGAGCAGCATTTCTTTGTGGTTCTATTTTTTTTCCTTTTTGAGGTAAAACTAACATGCAATGAAATGCACAAGTCTTAAGCATAGCATTCATTTGACATGTTTTGATAAATGCAGACACACCTTTGGGTGTCATCCAAACTCTTACCAAGATAAGGAATATTACCATGGAGACATGAAGTTCCCTCATGCACCTTCCCCATCAGGACCCTCTCCCACAACAGGCCATTTTTCCACCATAGATTGTCTGTCCTAGATTTTCACATGAATGGAATCATATAGTATGTATTCTTGTGTGTGGCTTCTTGTTTTGAAATTTATCCATGTGGCTTTGGGTATCAGTAGATGATTGCTTTTTGTTTTTTTTTAAGCATTGAGTAGCGTTCCACTGTGAGTCAGTTTACTTATCTATTCACCTTTCAATGGACATTTTGTTTGGGCCCAGTTTTTGTTTTGTCTCATTCTTGATTACTAACCTATTCATCAACACTCAGCTGACTCTTGAACCCAGTCTCACCCCTGACCTGGCCTCTGTTGACCTCCAGCCCCCAGTTCTTTACTTTAATGCTGACCTGTGATCCAGTCTTGACCTTGATACTGAGCTGGGCACCAATCTTGACTTGACCATAATTATAATCTGGTTCTTGACTTTATTTTGACCTTCATATTGACTTGGTCCCTGACCTTGAACTTGACCATCTTAATCTGATTTTTACTTTGGGTCAGCCCTAAATGGGCTGCAGTCTTGACCTGCACCCTCACCTGATCCTTGACATTGACCTTGACCTCCAACCCAATACTTTTTGTAGACCTCAACTTTATGTGGCCTCTAATCTTCACCTTGACTGCAATTCCAACCTTGTCTGTGACATCACTCCTGATGTGGGCCATAACCTTGATTTGACCTTTGACTTTGACTTGACCTTTGCCTTAGTCTAGTTTTTAATTTTGAGTCTGAGTCCAGTGTTGACCCTGACCTTCACCTTGGCTCCAGCCTTTACCTTAACTATAACACCCACCTGATCCTTTGCCTGGGCCACAACCTTGACCTCATCCCTGACTTAACCTTAACTTTGCCCTTAACCTCAGCTTTGTATTTTATACCACATCCAACCTGAATTTCATCTCTATCCTCATCAGTGACCCACTGTCATCCCCAACTCCACCCTCACCATCTTCTCTGACCTTAGAATTGACCTTCTCTTCAAATTTGTCCTTGTCTGCAATGCTTGGCTTCCCCCTCAGCCTCATACCCCAGCCCAATCTCTGAGCTCATTCTCAACCTCACCATTTGTTTTGTTCAGCTGTCTGCTTCCTTGGAGACATCCCCTGAGCTTAGGGATAGGCTTAGTTGAGAGGAGTCAAGGAGGTAGAAGAGAAGTTTCTCAGGCATGGTCCTACCTACCTTGGCCCCTAGACTGGAGACGGGGTGAATGATGCCCCGGCTCTGAAGAAAGCAGAGATTGGCATTGCCATGGGCTCCGGCACAGCTGTGGCCAAGTCGGCAGCTGAGATGGTGCTGTCAGATGACAACTTTGCCTCAATTGTGGCTGCAGTGGAGGAGGGCCGGGCCATCTACAACAACATGAAGCAATTCATCCGCTACCTCATCTCCTCCAATGTCGGCGAGGTTGTCTGGTAAGGCCCTGCATTTCCTGTTCCCAGCCCTCTGGACCAGCTCTAGGTCACTAAGGGAAATGCCTGTTCCTCAGATGGGGCTGTAGGGATAGAGGAACACATGCCCTGCCCTGGAGGCGGCGTTCTAGGACCTCATCTCAAGGAGGGCAGGGCCTTGTCATTCTTCCAGAGGCCTTGGTGCATCCCGGCCCCCAAGGAGATACCTAAAAAGTCCCTGTCATCCCTCTAGCCATAATCCCCACATTCACAGTTGCCAAGATGGGAGAACTAGCGCTGCTCTGGGGCAGTAACGTGTTCACGTGTGTGTGTGAGTGTGTGCACACAGGTGTGTGCAAACATGGCGTGTGTACCCGAATGAAAGGTGTGGGTAGCCATGTGCATGTGTGCTCTTGTGCATCTTGAGGCAGAAGCAGAAGCACGGAGGATTTGTGCCAGCATCTAATTTGTACACATTTAGGTTCACGTGTGAGAGATGCCTGTGGGGGATGGTGAGCACATGTTTGCTTGGACACATGTGACTTCCGTCACCTCTGCTTGTCCGGGCAAGCATGTAGGTGTTTGCTTGTGTTTGTGCGATTGTATGGCCTGTGCTGTTTTTACTTCTGTCTGTGAACAAATTGTATGTGCTCAGGCATGCATTGTCCACATGTGTACATGCCCTAGAGAGGAGTTCTGGCCTAAACAGGAGAGGCCTAAAGAGCAGAATCATCCAGCCTCCAGAGCTGAGATTAGGAGGCACGAGTGGTCCAGTGTGAAGCAGAGCCATGTATATGCAAGTCTCACTTGTGCACACACATAAGAACTAGAAAAGTGAGGTGGGGCTCCTGTGAAGACAGTAGGTGAGCTTCCCAGTCTAGTCTGAGTGTGAGGAGGAGCTGGGCTCTCCAGTTGCTGGCCCTAGAGCCTCTGACCCTGGTTCCAGCATCTTCCTCACGGCAATTCTGGGCCTGCCGGAAGCCCTGATCCCTGTGCAGCTGCTCTGGGTGAACCTGGTGACGGATGGCTTACCTGCCACAGCCCTGGGTTTCAACCCACCAGACCTGGACATCATGGAGAAGCTGCCCCGGAACCCTCGTGAGGCCCTCATCAGTGGCTGGCTCTTTTTTCGATATCTGGCTATTGGAGGTGAGTGGGGCCCCAGCCCTCAGTGGGGTTTCAGGAGCTTCCTGAGAGCTTCTATCAGGGATCCTTGCAAACTGCAGACAGTATGACTCAGCCTGGCATAGGCCAAAGGAAGCTGTGTGGGCTCATCTAATGGAAAATACTAGAGCATTCCTCAGGCATGGCTGGATCCAGGCCTCAGTATCACTGGCCTATTTTGGCTCTGCCTCAGCTCCATTCTCGGACAGGTGCTCCTTGAGATGGAAAGATGGCTGCTGCAGCTGTAGCCCTCATGTTTACTCTCTTACAACCCCCAATTCAGCAGAAGAGAGAGTGTCTGTCAGTAATATGATCAAAGTCTCAGGCCTGTTCTTGGCCCACATTGGGCCACCTGCTTATCTCCTAGCCAGTCACCATGGCCAGGGATGTGGCAGATGTTGATTGCCAATCAGGGCCCACCACTGTCACTAAGGGTAGGTGCTATAAACCACATGGCTCAGAGAGGGAGAGGGCGGTTCCCTGACAGAAACTCAGGGCATTTTTAGGAAGGGGAAATGGATGCCAGAAAACCACAGCTATCCACTATAGCCAGCTTCCTCCTGCCCTCCTTGCAGTGTACGTAGGCCTGGCCACGGTGGCTGCCGCCACCTGGTGGTTCCTATATGATGCCGAGGGACCTCACGTCACCTTCTACCAGCTGGTAAGCAAGGATGGCCAGGGACTCTGTTGGGGTTATTTCTGAGGTAGAACTCACTGCCCAAGTTGTTGGAGCTCCAGGGGAAAGGGATCTGGAACTCCACGGTTGGCCAATGGCTGTCCCTCCCTACCCCCATACACTTACATAGACATCCACCATCTAAGGAGCCAAGCTCAGAAGCCACTGGAAACCTAGAGATAGCAGCCCAGCCCCAGAGCCAGAGAAGTGGTTACTGCTTCTCCCAGTCATTTGGTTAGGGGGCTGCCAAGGGGCATAAATGCCCAGAAGTATCTTGCCTTTATCAGGGAACCCCCAAAACATTGAGGGTTCAGAGATATGTAGAACTTCAGGTGGAGGGTCAATAAGGAGATTAAGAGGGGCACCTGGGTGGCTCAGTTGGTTAAGTGTCCGACTTTGGCTCAGGTCATGATCTCACGGTTCGTGAGTTCAGGCCCTGCGTTGGGCTCTGTGCTAACAGCTCAGAGATTGGAGCCTGCTTTGGATTCTGTGTCTCCCCCTTCACTGCCCCTCCCCCACTCACGCGCTCTCTCTGTCTCTCTCTCTCTCTCTCTTCAGAAAAAATATACATTAAATTTTTTTAAAATAAGGAGATTAAGAATGGAGGGAAGAATCTGCCAGGCTCTCCCTCCCCACCCCACCCCTATAACAACATGCTTCTCAAGAAAGGGATCCACTGACCTCTTGAAGTCACCTAGCTGGTACATGCCCACCACAGGGCTGGCTTAGCTCAGCACAGCTCTGAACTGAGCAAGCAAGGAGACCCCTCAGCTCTGGTCAATCTGACCCTCTGTCTGGGCATCTCCTTTGCTTGAAAGAACCTTTGCAGTGAATCTGGCAATGTCAGTTTTGGAATTCTCATGTAAAGCTGAGAGCTGCAGGGATTTGGGATCTTTTTCCTCTGAGAGTGTCTGTCTTCATTACCTTCTTGTAGATAGAAGAGCTCAAAAGAGGGACCTGACTCATTGCCCCATCCTGCCTGGGGAGGCTCTGTGATGATTTCAGGCATTCTCGCAGTGTTCGTATCTAGGTACAGTCAGCTCAGGGACGCTTTTCTTGTACCCACCAGCCCTGAAGCTCATGGGCTCTCCTTTCTTGCAGCAGTGCAGAGCATAGGCCCATGCCCTCATCCCAAAGGCTCGTGCCCCCGAGCCCTTGGCAGAAGGCTCGGGCCAGCCTCAGGCACCTCTGCTCATTTAGCTCCTGTGGGAGCAGCAAGATGCAGAGCAAGGGCGTGCTCACCATCCCGCTGCTGCCTTCTTCCAGCATTGTCTCAATTAACCTCCTTTATCTATAGATCTCAAATCTCCCAGGATCCCCCTCTCCCCCGCCACTGTGCTGTCTCAATGTTTCTTCTGAGCCCAGTCCCAAAATTCCAGCTGGATACCTCCCCTGGGATGTCCCACAGGCCCATTGTATTCACTAAGTCCAAGATCAGATCTATCACCTTTCCCCAGATAATCCCTTTCCTTCATCCCCATCTCAGTTCTACTGCCTCCCTGGTCACCCATGCCAGCCAGACAGCTGGGGGTCGTGGTCGACACATACCGCACGCCCACTACGAATTCGTCCCCAGTCCCCTTGGTGCCAACTTCCCAACTGTCCTCAGGTCATTCCATTTCATTTATCCATCTGGTTAAGAAATGGCTATTAAGCACTAACTGTATGCCAGGCACAAATTAGTAGTGACCAAGCAGGCAAAGTCTCTGGAAAGAGCTGAGAGGAGCATGGCAGTGGGCGTTCACATTTTAAGGTGAGAAGTGCTGCAGCAGAGAATGCAGATGTCTCTGAGACTTGGAGGTAGTCAAAGGTTAGACCTAAGGTAGAACTTTCAGCTTCAGATGCTGGAATTTCAGCAGAACTGACTAGAGCCCTCTCCCCCTCCCCCACCTGCTTGGTTCCTGAAGAAATCTGTCAAAAACGCAGCAGTGACTAAGAGCACAGAGTATGCAGCCTGGATCCAGGCTGCCCGGGGTTCAAACCCTAGTGCCACCACACACCAGCTGTGTAACTCTGGACAGGCTACTTAACCTCTCTGTATTAGTTTCCTTATCTACAAAATGGATAATAATAGAACTGCCTCAGCCTCATAAGGCTATCAGGAGGATTAACTGAGTCAATGCTTGTCAAGTGCTTAGATCAACATCTGGCACATAGTAAGAGCTACGTACAGATGAACTAAGTTAATGAAACACAGAGGAGGCCTTGCAGCATAAGGTAAATAGGAAATAGCCAGAGAGGCAAAGGGAAAGAATAGGCAGAACAGTGGCTTCACCCAAAGAAACAGGCCCCCACCACCACAAGGCTCATGATGAAACTAGGAGACTGAAGTTTCAGCCCAATGTACCTTCTAATCAATTCAGGAGGCCACTCTATGACCCATGACCTGGGGCATAATGTACGCATGTGGCAGAGGCACACAAGTAAAACCCAGAAGGTTTAAACTGGACGGTGTATTTATCTATTGAAACCTCTTAGTGTGATCCTTTTTGTATTTTTTCCCTCTGCACATGCATAAGGATCTAGGCGTGCACATGCCTGAGTGGGAGGTGTGTATACGACATTTGTATGTACATGTGTACACAGGCCATTGAGATCTGGAAAGACGGGGGGGTGGGGGGGTGCGGACCACAGTGGCACAGCAGGCAGGGGCATTTGGTCTTCTTGCTCTATGATCAGTGCCAAATAAAAACATGCATTTGTCCCAAATACTGGAGCTCGATTTGGGGAGAAAATCCCACTGCTGGCTTAAATGAGATAAGAACCTCCATCTCTTTGTTAAAATAAGAAATCTGACCAAGCCTTAGTCTTTTGTAATTTTTTATCCTGCATGAGGGAGAAAAGGAAAGTGCTAGCGGCCCCTTCTGGCTGAAAGTCACCTTACCCATATTTATGCAGTGTGGGAAAACAGGGATGTATTTACTGGACAGGAGCTCAGACAGCCGGTCATTTTACAGGCTTCTCTTTGAAGGTTATTTTTACAGCATGTGATTCCAGTTTCTAAACCTTTAGCTTAAAAGATCTCTGTGTTCAGAGGAGAGTCCAGAGAACAAATTTATATTACTAGACAACAGAGCTGTTTAACAGTTATGAACATTCACACTCATCCCAGTAATGCAAAAGAGAACAAGCCAGAAGTTCTCATACATGGCCTCAGCTCAGCATCTTATCACAGAAGAATCTGTGAGCAAAGTTTATGAACAGGAAGAAAACCCCGGGACGGCAGGGGCAAGAGCCACTTCCCTTATCAAGCCCTGAGAGCTTCTTCTTAATGAAGAAGCTGTGTAGTAAGCCTGCAACCTAGCAATTCATTAATCCATGTTGTAAGCAAAAGGCAAGTGTGGTAGAGCTCAATTTCAGTGGCAGAATTGGAGGGAAGTATGAGTGGAATCTTATTTAATGGTGATTAGGAGTACATGCAGCCTTTGTCTACCCACCAAAGGTGAATTCTATTCAAACAATTTGGCTGATTGGTTTTCATATGCATTTATTTATTCTGTGGTCTCAGGTAATCACCACCCTCAGTCCTGCATCCCCAGTATTCAGGGCTCCCCCAAGCACCTTCAGGGTAATGCCTGCATCCTCCCTCTGATCCCAGGGCCCTCTGCTGTCCTCCCCATCCTAATGCTAGCTTCTCCTTTCTCTGGAACAGTGTAGTCCCTCTGACCCCATCCTGGGTAGGCACCCCTCCTTGGGCCCACCCCGTGGCAGCACCCTGCCCACTGGTTGTATTATGTCCTCAGATATAGGCTGAGGACACAGTGAGGCTTCCCTCTTCCCCCACACTGGCCCCTCCCTGACCACTGTTCTCCCCAACCCCACCCAACCCCACCTTGGTGCCCTCAGAGAAACTTCCTGAAGTGCTCCGAGGACAACCCACTCTTTGCTGACATTGACTGCGAGGTCTTCGAGTCACGCTTCCCCACAACCATGGCCTTGTCTGTGCTGGTGACCATTGAAATGTGCAATGCCCTCAACAGGTGGGCTGGGATGAGGGGCCCGGAGTGGGTTGAGGGATGGGGAGTGAGGCCTAAGTGTGGGGGCTGAGGATCAGAGGGGTCCAGAAGAGGGTTTTGAGGATGAGTGGGGCCAGAATTGAGATCTAGGGAACAATGAGGGCCAAGATTGGGGTCTAAAGAAATGGAGGGGCCAGGATTGGGTCTGAGGGACAGAGAAAGGAGGTTCAAGCTCTAAGGACAGGCTGCTGGGGGGCTGAGCAGACAACTGTGACACATCCCTCCCAGCTGCACTGGCCTCCCAGAAACACTCCAGCCTACAGGCCCAATTAGGGAAATTCTGAGGCTCAGGCCACTCCCTGCACCTCCACGTGGGTGGATGGGTGCCCACCGCAGGGCCTGCTCCCATCCTGGCCCAAGATGAGTATCCTGTACCATTGGCAGTGTCTCGGAGAACCAGTCGCTGCTGCGGATGCCACCCTGGCTGAACCCTTGGCTGCTGGCAGCTGTGGCCATGTCCATGGCCCTGCACTTCCTCATCCTGCTGGTGCCACCCCTGCCCGTGAGTTTCTGCCCGACTCCAAACCCCTTCTGCAACAGGGTCCAAACCTTCCTTTAACATTTCTGGCCCTGGGTTGGTCACTGGGCCCCTGTGGACCCTTTTGCTATGGAAAGCCTGGAGGACTGGGAGTGGGGAGATCTGAAGGTGCTTGGTGCACACAGCCTGTGCTTCAGGAGCCCTCAGACTTGGGGAACAGAAGAGGTGGAGACCAGACTTCTTGTTCTGGGGAATTTCCCAAGGCTAGGGCAGGAGGAAACACTATGCTCTTCCCCAGTACAGAATGCCTCCCACTTCTCAACAGGACCAACAGGATTTGATCCTTGGCTAAGGGCAGGGGAGGGCACTTCTGGCAGGGGAAACAGAGTGGACAAAGATCTGGAGGTGGGACCTCAAGGAGCATCTTGGAGTTGCTCATGTCGGGTCCATGGCAGCCCAGGTGTATGAAGCAGGTGGATCGCGGGGACATGAGAAGTCCTTCCCTTAACCAAACCTCCCCACTCCCAGCTTATTTTCCAGGTGACCCCACTGAGTGGGCGCCAGTGGGTAGTGGTGCTCCAGATATCTCTGCCTGTCATCCTGCTTGATGAGGCCCTCAAGTACCTGTCCCGGAACCACGTGGATGGTGAGTAGGAAGCCCCAGACCCTCCCCACCCTGCTTGCCTCTAGCCTGTTTCCCTGCCCACTTCCCTACCTGCCTCTGCTCCCAGGCGGCAACGGGCTGGTGCCAGCTTCAGCCTCCCTGTCTATACAGAGAAAGAAGTATTCTTGGATCACCAAGTAGAGGACAAGAAGGGGCTCTGCTCTGGTGGCTATGACTCATGATACCTGCAGGGTCTTGTGCTACAAGGGCACAGCCAGCAGGATCACTACTCAGGGCCATGCTGCCTCCCTCTCCTCACTTGCCATCCACCCTGCATGGCCAGGCCCAGTGTGCCCTTCTCTGGGCCTTGGCCTCTGACTTCTCTGAACCCAGCCTGTCTTAATGCAGATTTCTCAGGGCAGTCTCTCAGGCATGGAGTGGGCAGCCACTGACCACCTCCAGGATCCCAGACCACACTGCATTGGCCTCTTTGGTGTTACCTTGTAGGAGGGTGGAAGAGGGCGTTCTCTGTTTCTAAGCTCACAGCTCTGGGTCTGCCTTGATCCAGTAATAGAGGAAGAATGGCAGGGTCAGCATTGGAGGCAGTGTTTAGAGAGGGGGCTGGGGCATGGCATCCATCTGCCAGCTTCTGCTGGTGGAGGAGCCTGAGAGAGTAGGTGATTCTAACCTCCCAAGGACAAGGGAGGCACCATCTTCTCACTCCAGAGTTGCCTAGAAATGGAAGAAGGCAAGGATGAGAAACTCCCTGTTCCTGGGAGTTTGAGCCAAGGCAGTAGCCCCGTGGCCAGATTGCTAGGGAGGGTCTGGATTAGTCCCAGCCATAGCCCAAGGCCTGCACTGGAGCAGCTGGGTCCTTGAGGGTCATCTCAGGCAGGAATGTGTCACAGCCCCAGGGGAGGGAGCCTGGAGTTGGGGGGAGGGCTATAAATAGATCACGTGCTTGTCATTCCATAGGGGCCAAGGCGATCAATCGACTTCTGTCTCACACTGGCCAACCCTCCTAGACGCTGTAAACATTTAATCTTATTAAAGAGGCTAAAACAAGTTGGCCTTCTTTCTCTGGAGAAGCTGGCCCACCACAGGTCTGTCCATAGTGTGACCAGACCATTTAGAGGTGGAAGTAGGTGCTCAGCCAAAGCAAGGCCTTGTTGGGACCCACGGATGAGGTAGTGGGAGCCAGACAAGGCATTTTGCCCCCAGTACGGTTCTTTCTGACCCACCCACCGTGGACACTCCTAGGGAGCTGAAGAAGGAGAAATAGGACTGTCACCTAAAACTCCACCCTTGGGGGCCCAGGGCTTCTCCATTTCTGGCTGAAACACAGAGGTGACCTACCAGGAATTCTGCTGGCCGGCCTTGATCACGCTAACTCACCTGGGAAGTCAGGCCTCATTGGCAGCTCGGGCAGTTTCTCTGTCTTCCCTGAGAGCCTTCCCTAGCAGCCATAACTGCTAAGGAGTTCAGCACATTTTCTTGAGAAAACTTAGAAGTGAGAAAATTTCTCAGCCGATGGGGAAAAGCCTATGTTCGGCACTGGCTGGCACATGGTAGAAGCTTCCTGGCCTGAGAGGAGGGAAGGCACCTAACAGGACAGGGCAGGTTGGAAGGGCTAGGCAAGAAGCAATCCCTGGGCTAAGTATTGCAGGTGATTTCCAGAAGAGACAAGATCTAAGCACAGGTTCAAACGGGGAGGATGGAACTTGGGGGTGAAAGGCTGGGCTAGCATGGCTTGGCGTCTCTAGTGGGGCTGGGGCTCAGAGTGCAGGGTAGAGAAGTGAGGCTACAGTGTGGAAAGGGCCTCGAATGCCAAGGTAAGGACCCTGGGCATTATCCTCATGGCAGTGTGAGCCACAGAAGGGTAGAAGCATGGAAGGGACTGGGGTAACCATGGAGGACAGATGGGAGGGTCAAAGCAGGGAGGCTGATGAGCTGTGTTGAGCTGGTCTAGGGGGAGACACTGAGTCCCAGCCCAGGGCGAACTGGTCCTGGGCAACACCTCCACCTCCACCATTAACCTGAGATGTTGACTATGGTTCTGGTGAGGCTTGGCTTGAAAGGGCGGTACCCTGCTGTAGGGAGTGGCTATGGGGCCCACAGGAAAGCCTCAGGCTGGGCACCTGCAGCCACATCTGAGAGGTGGCCTGGTGTGTGCCTGCCACAAGTCCAGACAGCTCTGCCCTGTGTGGCTGCAGAGTCCCTTGGGCCTTCTAAAGCCAGATGGGGCGGGGGTGAGAGAGGGGACCCTGTTACATTCCCAGCCAGCCTGGTGGCCTTTTAGGGAAGTTTTACTGAGGCCTGATACTTATAAGCTTCCCTATGATTTATGAGGGATGTGTCCTGGGGAGAATTGCAGATGCCGGGTCATCCGTAGGGGGTAGGCGAGGGGGGTGGTCCTCTTGCCCCATCTTGGCCATACCTAGGTGTGACTGAGCAGCTGTCAGGCAGAAGCCAAAGGGCCAGACCGAGGGGAAGGGAGGCCTAGAGGAGCTGATCTGGGAGAGTCCAGAATGCGAGGGGGCTTGCACTTTATTCTGAAGGCAATGGAGAGCCATCAAAGGGGATGACAGGCTGGATTTGTAATGTGATGCCAGGGGCAGGAGGGTGATAGTGAGGTAAGATGGGGGCTAAGAGCAGGGCTGAGAGGACTTGAGGCATGGGGCAGCAGGAGGAAGAGAACTCGAGAGACATCGGTGGTAAACTCAGCAAGCCTGAGTCTATGGGATGAACAAAGAGTTAATGCCACCAGTTTCTGGATGTCGTCATGCTAGGTAGTGGTTCCCCAAACTGAAAACTGAGAAGAAAATATGCCCTGGAGTGGGCTGGAGGTGTTGATAGAACATGTGGAGTGAAGGAGGCCCAGGGGGCATCAGGGAAATGTGCCCGGGCAGCAGCTGGATATGTGGAGCTGCATCAGAAGACTCAGTGGAACTGGGTCCCCTGACTGATACCGTGGGAGAATGCAGCTGTCCCGAGAGAAATGGAGGGTGGGAGGGGCCATACAGAACCAGTCTGGCTGTGTACCGTCACACATACATCTCAGCATACTCTTGGGTCTTTCTTCCAGAAGAAAAGGACAAGAAGTGAGTGCTGGGAACAGAGTGGAGTCTCCAGTGCGTACCTCAGCCTGATGATGCCCAAGCGTTCACTCCTACTCCCCACACTGCCGTCACGCTCACCGCTTGCTCACTGGGCCCTGCCGAGGGTCTCTGTCCTTGCTTCCATATGCATGGGGGCTGTGCAACTCATGCCTCTGGGACTCTCCTGGGAAGTTCACCCCTGACGTTCCGGCTCCAGAGCAGCAGCCCAGAAGCCAGAGCTGGAAGCAGATCCAGACATACAGAGGCCTCTACCCCCAAATCTATGAGCACATTCTGGAGCAGGCACCCCCTTGCTTGGAGGCTGGGCATTTTACTTGGTCACTGGTGCTTCTGTACTGATGGAGGACTCCTGGAGTTCCTGCTAGCTCTGACCTCTCACTTAGTGCCTGGTCTGGGGCCTGGTCAGCGGGACGGGGGGCGGTGAAGGGGAGGACATCTGGGCCCAGCTGTGCACAGTGAGGGCAGACAACCCCCCTCCACTCCACTCTGCCCCACAAAGTTGGCACGTGAGGGTTTGAGCCTCTTACTGTTTATATGTGCAGGGGGTTGAAGGGTCAGTGGGAGGGAGATGGTAAGTAGCGGGGGGGGAGGGGGCGTTGCTGGGTAAGGATCCCCTTCCACAGGAGACAGTGGCTTGGCTGCCTCAGTTCTGGACACTCCCAGACTGAGATTTCCCTGTCCTAAGCAAATGAGACATGCCAAGTCTCGTTGCTGTCCAGTCTGCCAAGCAGAGGCTGGGTTTGCCCTCCATGTCCCTGGTGCCTAAGACCCCAGACATCCTTGGGTACCTGATCACTGTGCCCCCTCAGCTCAACCTGTGTGTACCATCCCACAGTCTGCATGGCTGGGTGATTCTGAGTCTTCTAGACTCTTGGCCTCACTCTTCACCTCCAACCCCACATATCCGTGAGCTGAAAGGATGTCACTAAGAATGGCTAGTTACCCAACAGCACTTACTCCCTCCCTCATTGCTGGAAGAATGTGTGTCCATTGTGGATCATGTTGGATGATGGGAAAAGAGCGTTTGATGGACATAAATGTTCTTTTAATTCGGCTCTTGCCCCTCTGGCAAAAATTAGGCATGGAAAGAAAACAGTGGGTCAATGTACATCCTCACCCTCCTGGAGAGTATACCAAGTCTTTTATGTGTAAATCAAGACTCACATCCCTGTCCTGGTCCCCAGAATCAAAAAGCCCCCTTAGCCTGCCTTGCAGACAAATGGGCTCCAGGCTCTGTGGCCTCTTACCACACCTTTTTCCCTCCCCTCTCTCAGTCAGGCGGGGCTCCCCTGGGCACTAGCCCACAGATTCTCTGCTTCTGTCCTGCTGAAGGGAAGGGAGATCTTGAGGTGGGGGATGGGGAGGGCCCTGAACCCACCTGTTGACATGAAGTTGGTAGAGAAATAAAGGCTGAGTGCCGGGGGCAATGGAGGGTCATCACCATCTGTTTTCCTAATGAGTGGCTCCACCATCTGCCCATGTGTCTACCTGAGCTGTCACCAGCTATACCCACCTCACCTCTGGGAACAAGAGTCGAGGTCTGGGGTTCTCACATTGCCAGCCAGGGATTGCCCTCTCCTCTGAGATAAGGCACTGACTTCCCCAGCCACTCCAAATGGCAGAGACACAACTCTGCTCCTCACAGGGAAAGCACTTGATAGTTGGTGCATGTGTTCAAACCCCCTGCACATGTTAAGACTCACATGTCATCAGTGAGGAAACAGGCTGGGAGGGGTTTATGACTTGGTCTGGGGCAGGGCTAGGCCTGGAACCTAAATATCAGGGGCCTCCAGCCCTGACTATTCTGTGGGTCCTGAATCTCTCCCTGAGGTTTCTCGCTCTGCTTCCTTGCCCTCTTTGAACCCCAAGGATGCCTTCAATTTCTGACCTTCCAAGCCCAGCTCAAAGGCACCTCTCCATGGCTTCCTTCAGCTCACATTGTCCAAGACCCTTTGAGAGGCTGCTTGATATTAACTCCTGACTCACCCAGGTGACCCTGCCCTCTGGGAGCAGGGGCTCTGCAAAAGGAATAGCTGTGCGTCCCCATCTCCCTGATTTCCTTCCTCTGTAGGGAAGATTCATTCATGAAGTTTCTGTATCTAATCCTTTGCCAGCTGCCTTGGGAAGGGAAATCAGGCCCTGCCCACAGAGCCAGAGACAGGACTGACTTTGGAATTTGCGAGCTGAGTACAAAATGAAAATGCGGAGCCCTTTGTTTAAAAGTAAGAGTTTCATAACAGTGACAGCAGAGCATTAAAACCAAGACCAGGGCCTTTCTGAGCATGGGGTCCAGTGCACCTTCGTAGAGCACACATCCATGAAGCCAGCCACGACTGGAAGAGACAGAACTCGCCCTTAGGAGCCCCTAGGCTTTATGTGGGGGGAAGGGCAAGATTTGGCACACAGCTCACAGCTGGAGCCAAGGATGGGCAGGATGCTTCCTTCTGCGTGGTCCATCACTAGGACCTCTCAGATCCCCAAACCTCTGCATACTCTGCATCTCCCTTGGTGCCCAGCCAGCTCCTTGAGATGGGCCAAGCCAGGGGTTAGGGCTCCATTTTACAGATAAAAGATCCCCAAGACTCTGAGAGCCTATGTAGCTGATTTCCTCATGATGTATAGGCAGAGTGTGGAGCTAAGATGGGCTTGGGGGGCTTGCTTAGGAGACAGGGCAGCTCCAGGACTTCCATCAGCTGCTGGAGGTCATGGGCAGGCCGGCTTCACCTCTGCCCCACCCAAGCCTGCACAAACCCAGCCTTGCCAGCCCACAGCATGGAGCCTGGCAGGTCAGGATGGAGCAGCCAAGGTAAACAGAGGTTTCCTACCTCACAGCCACTCACCCAAGAGGGAGTTCTGGGGCAAGCCCCGGCTCACTTTGCACTGGCTCAGGGATGGCAGCTGCCAAAATGTCCGTGGCCTTGTCCTGCCCCCTCCATTGGCCCATGTTGTGCTCCCCATGCCTCCCATGCTACCCCTCACAGGGGTAGGAGAGACCTCGTTGGGGCCGCACGGGAGAAATGGAGGTACAAAATCAGAAAATGACCTAACGTCCACACAAAGAACTGAACTCCACTGTCTGTGGCAGCTTTACTCATCACAGCCCCAAACCGAACACAACTCAAATGACCATCAACGGGGGAAGGACAACAAGCTGTGGTATGTCCATACGACAGAATACTTCTCAGTGAAAAAAAGGAGCAAGCTATTGATATATGCCACAGCATGGATGAAGCTTAAAACCCTTGTGCTGAGGGGCGCCTGGGTGGCGCAGTCGGTTAAGCGTCCGACTTCAGCCAGGTCACGATCTCGCGGTCCGGGAGTTCGAGCCCGCGTCAGGCTCTGGGCTGATGGCTCGGAGCCTGGAGCCTGTTTCCGATTCTGTGTCTCCCTCTCTCTCTGCCCCTCCCCCGTTCATGCTCTGTCTCTCTCTGTCCCAAAAATAAATAAACATAGAAAAAAAAATTAAAAAAAAAAAAACCCTTGTGCTGAGTGAAAGAAGCTCATACTGTGCAATTCCACCTCCATGAAATTCTAGAAAAAGCAAAACAAATCTAGTGACAAAACAGATCAGTAATTGGCTGGGGGTTGGGGAGAGATTGACAGCAAAAGAACAGGAGGGAACATTCTAAGGTGACAGATGACGGGCGGGGGTGGGGGTTACATGCATTTGTCAAACTCATCAAACTCTGTGCCTAAAATGGGTACATTTATTGTATGTCAGTTACTCCTCAATACAGTTGGATTTAGAAGAAAAGATAGAGGTAGGAGCCCGAGGAGGTGGGTGGGCACGTGGCTGCCATGTGGGTGTAAAAGTTTCAGCAACATCAGGAGGCAAGGAGACAAGCCTCCCAAGGAGCGCTCAGTGTTTAGGGGGCAGGGACCTAGGTCGGCCCAAGGAGTCCCCATATTCCAGGGGCAGGAAGTGGATGGGGACCAAGAGGAAATGACTCAAAAGGATGAGGAGAACCAGGGGGTTGTGATGCCTCAGATGCTGGGGAGAAGGGGCTCCGACCAGGTCATGGCCCACAGCTGGGGAGGTTAGAAGAGGCCAGAGAAGCAGTGCAAGGTCTGGGAGAGACCAACCATGAGGACCCCTGCTGTGGCCTCCCCATAAATGCCTGCCCCTACAACCTCCCCTTGACAGTGTCTGTACACTGGCCCAGGGCCCTGTTCTGGCCTTCATCTAAGGAGTCGAGTGGCGTTGAGCGAGCCCTGGGACACCAAAGGGCCCGGTGTGGGGGACTGGCCTGAACTCTTCAAGCAGAGGTGTTATCCCTGCAACTCTGGGACCCTGAATGGCTAAGGAGACCATTGGAATCTGTGCTGACCCCTTGAGGGCCTGGGCTGGCCTCCAGGACGGACACAGGCCCCCTCTACACTCCATAGAGCGGCTAAATTTAGCCAGGCAGAGGAGGCTGTCCTGGGGCTGAGGGCTTGGCAGCACTGCTTTGTCTCCCTACAAGGTCTGGCCCAATACCAGAGCCAGCCACTTGGCCTTTGGGCTTATAAGGTCTGGCAGCTCTCAAATACTGGAGTCTCGGGGTGGGCTCTGGGCCAAGCTCTCAGACTTTGGGGAGCCTCCTCTCCAGCCACTGGCCGGCATGGGAGCTACTTAGGCAAGGCACTCAATTTCTAGAGCCTCAGTTTCCTTATCTGTAAAATGGGGGTTTCGGTGCTTACATCACAGGGCTGTTTTAAATAAAATCTGTGGAGTGTGAAAGCACCACGTCCCCTGTAAACTCTGACCCCCTGCCCTGCCCACCCCTGCTCCCCACAATGCCTAGAACAATCACAGATGTCCTGTCCCTGGGGATACAGTGGGGGCAAGGGTGGGAAAACATAGTCCTGGATGGAAAGATGCATTTTAGAACCAGTGAAAGATGCATTGATCCTATCAGCTGCCTCTCTTACTCTGGCAAAGTTACTAGGAAAAAAGAGATCTGGGAAGAGAAACGCAATTGCTTTTACTTTTTCTTTGGGGCGTGCTCTAGATATGAAAACCTCAAGTGAAATAATCCTCCATGAGAGTCTGTTTTCTGAATGTCAGGGTCAGAACTGAGGCTCTAACAGGAGCAGATGTGTGCTCCAAGCAAGGGTGTCTGAGTAGCTAAGGAGACCCATTGGAGCCTTGTGCCGAAACCCCTTGAGGGCCTGGGCTGGCCTCCAGGATGAGCAGAGGCCCCCTCTGCACCCCACCGGCCACTAAATTTAGCCAGGCAAAGGAAGCCATCTGTCCATTGGTCCACATGTCTGTCACCAAGGCTGGCTCCTTGGAACGGGAGAGAGGGGAGAAGAAGGAGGAGGAGGTGGAGGAGGTCACGGTGATGGTATCCAAAGGGCAGATACAGATTGGAGGATGACTGCTTGAATTCCTTCGCCCCCTCCTCCTCCCTCACCTAAGTGCCGGCTGCCCTCCTTAATATCCAGGAATCATGGGAGGAGAGGGACACAAAGATGGCTCAGGTAATGCCAGCATCCACCCCGGCTCTTCATCACAAGCAATTCATGTCCTGGGACCTGCTATTCCAAGAGCCACGAGATCAGCTGGAAAGAGAATAGGCCCTTTTGTGTGGGATCAAGACCAGGCCGAGGGGATGTGATCCCCTTAGGTCTGGCTCCCAGCATCTCTGGATTTTTTGTTTAGAAAATCCCAGGACATGGTTCTGGCCTGCCCCGCTTGACGGTGGCATTGGACACACAGTTGAGTCTGAGACTGGCGAGACTGATCTGTCTGAAAGGGGGATTGGCCCAGGGTGCTGCAAGAGGCCACGGACCTGCCCTCAGTTGGGGCCTTTGCCATCCAGAGAGCAGCTCTGCTCAGGCACACCTGGGATTTCCAGCCCTTGGGTCTGGTTCCCTGACTAGAGCAATTTCCCAGCTAATTTCCCAGCCATGAAGAAGACTCTTATCAGCCCTCAGGGTGAGGCAGTTTGGACTGCAGGGGAGCGCCCCACACCCCTGGGACACCAAGAGTCCACCTCCCACCTTAGAGGAAGTCCCCAAGGGACACCTGGCCTGGTTTGAGGGGCAGCCAGCAAGGCCTTCCTGCTTCAAGCTGAAGCCGCCAGTACCACCCAGGGTGAGCTTGGGCAATTCATTTCTCTTCTCTGAGCCATTTCTTCATCTGCAAAACAAGCATGGGGTTGGAGGGAGGCCTCTGGCTCTAGGGCTCCAAAAGCGAACATGAGGCCTCTGCCCCATCCCAGTCCCCAGGGCCTTGCATTCCTGCCCTGAGCTGGGTGAAGACAGGGATACAGAGGGGCTCTACCCCAAGATCAATAGTGGCCTCTGGTTTTTGTTTTTGTTTTGTTTTTTTTTTTGTCCTCAGCATTATTGGGACTCACCTGGCTAGGGCCTCTACCTATGAAAGAAATCCATTATCATCCCCATTTCACAGATAAGGACACAAGCTCAGACAGGTGGGCAAATAACCCAAGCCCTCACAGGCAGCTAGTGGCAAAGCCAAGGATATTAACCAAGGCCGTCTGCTGTTAGGCTTACCCGGAGCACCTGAGGGAGCCCAATGGCAATGTGTAACTGATGTGGCCCTTGACTCTTCTAGGCACTTGCCTCCCTCTGCTTGTTTCAGGGAGGTGGAGGCCTGGCTAGGACAGGACAGGGGCAGGTGATGGGAGAGGAGAGGTAAGCTATAGAGATGCCAGCCCAATGCTAAGGTTGATTGGGCACAGGCCAGGCTTGGACTCGGGACAGGTGCATGGAAGGTGGTCTACAAGGACAGAGGTGGGGTCCTGTCACAGGCTCTGGAAGTATCAGGTAGCTGGACCAGAAATGTCCTACGTCCTCTTCTGCTCTCCTGGCTGCAAACCTCCCAGGGGACTGAGCTCCCCACCTGGGGGCACAGGTAGAGTGAGAGGATGTTTGGGTATGGGGATGGATCCCCGGTTTGGGGAGGGGCTTCAGCCTGAGGCCACCCCACCCAAGCCCTTGGCCCTGTTCTGTTCTGTTCTTGCCAGGTTCGTTGGGGGTTGACAGCTTTATCTTTGCCTTGTGACGAGTGGCCTGTGGTTTCCTGCCAACAGCTTCTGTTTCCGGAGGCTCAGCAGGGCCGAGGCGGAGCCAGGAGGGGCAGTGGGGCTGGGCCTGGGTGGCCCCACTAGCCCCGCCCCCATCCATCTTTGGAATTTATTTGTCCACAGACAGGGCTGGCCCACAGTCCATTGCCTGCCAGGGGCCAAGAGCTGCTCTGACCACCCAAGGATTCTCCTTCTCAATCCAAATGCCTCCAACTAACCCCTGGACTCCTGACCTCTGGGCCCAAGCTGCCTTGCCCTACCCTTCCTAAGGGACCAGGAAACCCCTAGAAGCTCCACTGTAGACGTGGGCGTTGACGCTGGTCTCACCTCAAGAGCAAAGGCTGTGCAAGGCGCTCAGTGATTCTCAGCCCCTAGCCTGGCCCACCATGGCACAGCGGCTCCAGGATGAGCTGTCTGCTTTCTTCTTTGAGTATGACACTCCCCGAATGGTGCTCGTGCGTAACAAGAAGGTGGGCGTCGTCTTCCGCCTGATCCAGTTCGTGGTTCTGGTCTACGTCATCGGGTGAGTCTGGGCCCCCTAACTGCCACCTCTTGCACCAGCTCCCAACCTGGGCCTTTTCTCCAGGCTCGGGATGCCCCCCAGGATCCCAACGAGCCCCTCTTTCTCTCCATCGGTTGTCATCCTCTGTGACAAACTGTAGTGCTATTCAGAAAGAATGGAAGCCTGATAACTCACTGTCAAGATGGGGACACTACGTAGAGAAGGGAAGCCTTGCTCTGGGTCATATGGTGAACAAGAAGCAAAGCCGTTGGGTTCTAAGGAACTGACTCACTGTTAACAGTCTCTCAAGTGGTGAGTGGCGCTGGAGGCCAGGGCCCCAGCAAACCACATCCAAGTCTTACTTCTGACCACCCAGCCAAGTTGGCCACTACTAAGAGATGGAGGCCGCAACCCCATTTATAGGCCAAAGAGGGAAAGGCCCTGATTCCACCTGCCCCTGCCTAAATTAGAGGCATCCTGCAATATTTGAGACCCCAGAGCAAAGAAACTTCCAAATTCAGAACACCTGACACCTAAACGGTGGCATGTCAGGCAGAGGTTGGAGGTCGTTCAGGTTGCAGGGATGACTCCTCCTTTATGGGCATCTTGAGACCTGTCCCGCTGAGGCAGAAGTAAGGTGCGAGTCCCCTGCAGTCTGGCTGTTCTGGGAACCGTGCAAAGGCCATCTTTCTTTTTTTTTTTTTTTTTTTTTTAATTTTTTTTTTTCAACGTTTATTTATTTTGGGACAGAGAGAGACAGAGCATGAGCAGGGGAGGGGCAGAGTGGAGGGAGACACAGAATCGGAAACAGGCTCCAGGCTCCGAGCCATCAGCCCAGAGCCTGACGCGGGGCTCGAACTCACGGACGGCGAGATCGTGACCTGGCTGAAGTCGGACGCTTAACCGACTGCGCCACCCAGGCGCCCCTCAAAGGCCATCTTCTTAAGATCAGCCTTGCTGTCCCAGAAGCCAAGACAGGCCTGGCAGGGGCTTACCCATGTGTGTGCTTGTGTGAGCACATGTGTGTATGTGTGTGTGTGTGTGGTATGTATCTGTGTTGTACCTAGAGCTCTGTGTGGATGCACGTGTTCTCATGTGTCTGGGCATGTGCCTACTGGGTGTGTCCCTGGGGTTGGGTATCCACATGATGCATGTCCTGTGGCTGAAGTGGCTAGGTACCTTACGTGTTCATCCCTGCCTGTGTGGAGGGGGGAGATCATCATGTCCACTCACAGTGATGCTGCAAAGGGTTCTTGAAGGCCCCAGGGCCACTGAAAGGGTTTCAGCTCCTGCTGAGGGGTTGAGGGATGCCCGGCAGAATCATTTTGCTCTGTGATTCTGAGGGCCCTGCCCCTCTGCTCTCCATATCCCCATTTTTGCTGTGGGACCAAAGCAGGACTGCTGACTGGAGCCCAGGGCAGGCTGACCAGGAGGCCAAACAGTGACCATATCTCTCTGGTCCCTCCAGGGCCTCTGTTATCCAAAACAGCCTTCCCTCTACCCCCATCTGGCCCCCAAGGTCTCAGAGCTGGTCAGGTAGAGTCAGAGCCAGGACCTAGGCCTCTGATACCTTCAGCCTCTGCCTCCCTGCTGCTCACAGGCCAGTTTGACATCTGCAGTGTCATGTGAGCTCTTCCAGAAAGGAGCAGTGGATCCCAGCTAGAACTGAGACCTCCTGCCCCCAAGACTTAATGCTGCCTTCTCCTTTCCCACCTCACACGGGCTCTGAGAACTTTGCAGTGAGGCACTGATGCTATGATGCCAGGCACAGGACAGGCTTAAAAGTTCATCCTTAGCTGCACTCCTGATCCTCCAGGGAAAAGAGAGGTTGCCCACCCAGGCCCAGCCCATCCTTCACCCAAAGAGATGGGAGACGGTTGTCCTCACTGTGACCCCCGTGGCCCCCTATTTCTGCTTTCAGGTCAGCACTGGGACCAGCGCCAGGGGACCCTCTTGTGTGTTTGTCACAGCCTGTCAGAGGGAAAGGGACAGTCCTCCCCTTCTACCACCCCCACCCCTAGCGGCACATATGCCCCAAGCCACCATTCAGTCCTGAACACATACTTCCAGTAACAGGGACCTGCCTACTTCCCTCCTTCCTTTCCTCCCTCCAAGGACGGTCTACTCAGTTTCCAATGGATTGGCCTCCTCAGTGTTGTGATGCTCAGAGACAATGAGTGATTTAGTGTGGATCTCACAACTAGAAAGAGGCTGAACCAGCTCTGAATCCAGCTGCAAGTTTCCAAAGTTGGCCTTGAGATCCTGGAAAGGAAACATCCTCAGAGAGGGGTACCGACTTGCCCAGGCGTATAGCAGAGAGAGGAAGGCAGGGTGTCCTACGATACCCAACCCCCCACAACCCCACCACAAGCCCAGACGTCCGACTCCTGCTGTCTCTGGCACCCTCATCTGGCCACTGCCCACTGCTTTGCTAACCACTCAGCTGGAGATGGAAACCAGCCTGGACTTGGTCTTACTATCTCAGGTTTCAAGTTCCCAGCTGTTCCACAAAACAAGGGCGGGGAGATCCCCTCTAAAGATATTGTACACAGGCGCATTCCTGAGGAGGAATGGCCTTTTTTTACTTACCCCGCCCCCCTTCCCAAGGCCGCTGTCTGTCTGGTCCTGTGGTTGCTGCAGGGTACAAAAGGGAGCATGGGAGAAGAGCCAGACTCCTGCATTCCAGAGACAAGGGCACAAACAAGATGGGGGATGGACGGACAGAGAGACAGAACTGGACAGAGGGACAGACATTGGAGCACAACCATTCCAATGAAGAGACAGGTCCTGAGACTTAGAGATGGAGAATTACTGAGATGGAGGCAGAGAGGCTGAGATGCTGCGAACCCGAACAGACTCTGAGGAGGGAAACTGAGGCTGTGTTCTCTATCAGTCACACTCTTCTGGGAAATCCATGGCAAGTGGAGCGAGCAAGTGGGCCTGAGGCCCCAGCGGGCTGAGCTAAGCTGTTACTCTTTTTGGCTCAAATTAAAATGGTTAATTTGTGGGGCGCCTGGGTGACTTAGTTGGTTAAGCATCCAACTCTTGATTTTGACTCAGGTCATGATCTTGCAGTCTGAGATCAAGCCCCGGGTTGGTCTCTGCACTGAGTGTGGAGCCTGCTTGGGATTCTCTCTCTCCCTGTCTCTCTGCCCCTCCCTGCTGTGTTCTCTCTCTCTCTCTCTCTCTCTCTTCTCTCTCTCACACACACACACACACACATACACACACACACAAAGTAAATAAATAAACATTAAAATATTTTTAAATGGTTAATTTGCAGTTAGAACTATCTCCTGGGTGGTGATGCGCTCTCTGGAACTCAGCATATAGGCTGGGGCTGTCATCCATGACCTATCAGGCCCATCCATACAAGGAGCGTACTGGGATATGTCGCTGCCTGGAGGGCTCTGGTTTGGAGAAGAGAGAGGTCTGGCTGCAGCTCACAGGAGAGTCCCAGTGGGATTTGTGAATGCTGCTTGGTAAGAGGAGTGTGGGAAGGCTTCCTGAAAGAGGCAACACAGTGGCGGAACCGCCTTGAGCAAAAAAGCCTAGGGGCTATAGTCCAGGAAAGCCTGTTCTTGGCTTTCCTAACCCCCTGTGCACCTCCACACAGAGTGCTTGAGAATTTCACGTGCTTCTAAGATTTTCATATGAATCCTGGAACACCAATCAGGGATTAGGATAGATACAAATTATTGCTGGGAAAAACGGATTCAGGGACATTTCTACAGCATCTTCTCTGTGCCTATTTCTGTGTTGGGCTCCATGAGAAAAAGGTGGGGTACAGGGTAGGCAAAGGGAAAATGAGGAGTGAAGAATGAGTTGGCCAGGACTTCTTTGGTTCCTAGTGAAGAGTGGGGCTATTGAGTGGTTTATATAACTGGAAAAAAAAAATCAAAGCAGGCTTTGGGCCTGGCTGGATCCTCCATGATGAGAGCACAGGAGAAAGTTCCACAGGGAAGTGGTGGGGAGTTCAGGTTGGTCCCACTTAGGTTCTCCAAAGAAGCCAGGATCTTCTCCCCTTCCCCACTCTGCCATCCTCTGGGCTTCATTCTTAGGCAGTCTCTCTGACCTCATGGTGGCAAAATGTCCCCCAGCAACTCCAGGCTGATGTCCCACCAGCTTAGCCATCCTTGGGGCATAAGACTGTATCATTTTCCAGAGTTCCAGCAAAAGTCCCAGATCCAACTCTTACTGGCAGGGGTTAGGTCAAGGGCCTACCACAAAACCAATTGTTATGGTCAAGGAAATGAGATACCCTGGTTAGTAGAGTCTGGTTGTGTGACTACATGGTCCAGGCACTCATGCTGGAAAGCAAGGTATGGTCCAAGGTCCTGGGGCAGGAAAGGAACAGCAAAAGAGTCACTAGGATTAGGCTGTGGATAATGAGAGAACTGAAGGGAAAGGAAGTGGAGGGTGAGAACAGCCACTGATCCAGGCCTCTGAACGCCAGGCTGAGGAACATGGGGAGCCATAGAGGGTAGTGGGGAGCCATAGAAGGATGTCTATCAGGGGAAGGTCCAGGGCAGGCAGGTGTTGGGGTGGGGGTGGAGGCCAGAAGTGGGCAGCTGTGAAGAGGCAGCAGTGATAAGAGGACAGGATTACACCATGCCCAGGCAGAAGCAGTGACCAGAAGTGGTCACCCTAGGGGTCCCACACCAGGGAGGTATGTGTGGAGGGAGCACCCACTGCTTAGTTTCTGCACATCATCGCTGCAGGGGGACATGGGCCGAGATCAGCCAGGGTTTTTGACTTCTCAAGAGCAGGGGAGATTGGAATTTATGGGCAAAAGGAACCTCTTGGTGTTTAGAAGTTGGTGACTCATTAAAACTGTTTAAAAACACAAATTGTCAGCCTGACTTACCTGCAGACTGCAGGTTGATTAACCTCTGAACACTCAGCATGGGTCCCAGCTGTGAATTCAGTCCTTCTCATGCCTGGAGTCTGGTCTTAGCCCTCCCCAAGGCTTCTGTGCCCCATAGCATGTGCCTGGGCTGGTCAACTGCTGCCTACAGTCCATGGCTACCTTGTGTCCCACCAGCCACAACCTACCCTCCCATCCCATGGCCAAGTCCCTTGGCATCTGCCCCAAAGAATGTGGGGATAATGGAGAACGAGGGTGTGAGGATGATACCTGGGCTTTGAGGGGGATACAGTAGGTATGGTGCCGTCCTCCAAGATGAAGGCACCAGAGGGGCAAGTTCTGTGGGGACATGAGGCATTCAGGTTGGTCCCACTGAATTTTTGTTTTGAGATAGAAGTCAAATGCCATAACATTCACCCTTTAAAAATATACAACTCTGTAGTTTTAGTATAATCACACAGTTGTATAACCACCACTATCTAGGTCCACAAAATATTCACGAGTCCAAAAAAGAAAGCCTACACTTCTTAGCAATCACCCTCCATTCTTTTCTCTCTACAGCCTATTTTGCCTACTCTGGACATTTCATATAAATAAAATCATAATATGTGGCCTTTCCCGTCTGGCTTCTTTCACTTAACACAATATTTATTAGGTTCATCCATGTTGGTTGTAACATGTATCAGTAGTTCATTCCTTTTTTCTGGCTGAGTAATATTCCACTGTATGGACATACCACATTTGGTTTGTTCATTCATCAGTGTATGGTCATGGGTTGTTTCCACTTTTGCCTCTTATGAATAATGTTGCTGTGAACACTTGTATACAAGTGTTCATACAGACATATTTTCAGTTCTGTTGAGCACATACCTAGGGGTGGAATTGCTGAGTCAATGGTAATTCCATGTTTAACTTTTTGAGGAACTGCCAGCCTGTTTTGCAAAGGGTTGAGTTTGAGTTTGAGGTGCCTGTGTGATATCTGGGGTGAGGGACCAAGAAACAGGGGAGGAATGTGTGTCACAAAGCAGTGGGCCATGTAGACATGTATGTAAGTTCCTTGAGTGCAGAATTTTGGTTTGTTTTGTTTACTTCTGTATTTTTAGTGCCTAGAACAGTGAGTAAATAACAAATAAGTAAATATTTGTTGAATCACTAAATGAATGTGTGGAATTAGATCTCTCAGGAGAGGTGCAGAAGTAGGGATAAAAATCTGGGGACACAATGTATCTGTGACAGCTCGCACGAGGTTCTGTCTGGGCTGAGGATGGCAGCCAGGGCCATGGGGGCAGGTGGACATTTAGAGAGAAATCACTGACTCGAGACAGTGAAAATAAGAGAATTATTTATTACATGCCTACTGCATGGTCATTTTCTTAAAGAGAACTCATGGGAACATCCCCTAGTCACCTAGACTTGTTTTCTTCCTGGGGCCCAGTTGAGTGCATGGTAGGGCCTTGCTCATATTTGTTGAATGAACAGCATTTTTGAGGTAGGTGCCACCAACTCTGTTTTACTGAGAAAGCCAGGACTCAGAGAGGTTTTGTCCTTAGCCTGGTGAGGCTAAAGTCACACAGCTGCCAAGCGGCAGTGCTGATACCCTAATCTTGGCTTCTATTCCCTGGGGGTTGGAGGGGGGGGCACTTGGCCAGTCCCTCTTGGCCAGTCCACTATGTGCCGTCTTCCATGAGGGGCTGTCTGAGAAAAGACTCAGGACAGGGTATTGCTGAGGATGAGGTGGAAAGAATGAGAAAGATAATGTCTGGAAAAGGAGGGATTTCTGAAGATGTTCATGTCTTTGGCATCAGACCCCCTTGATGGTGACAGCTAGGCCAGGTCAAGGTAATCATGGGGGCGGGGGGCTGATGCCACGTTAATCCATTATTATCAGAACCGAGGTCATTGATGTCAGATTAACTTTACCATTTTACCCCCAGGATTGACAGTCCACGGGGGCGGGCATAGCCGAGAGTGACTGTATCAGCCCCTGCACACAGCCGTGGTGTGGCTCCACTCTCCTGCCTCCTAGCAGACATGCTGATGCTGGGCTGTTCAGTGAAGAGGGGCAGAGACCTGGGCCGGGACCTCAAGCCTGGGGTCTGCCCCTGACTCGGGAAGGACACTCCCTCAGACCTCCATTTCCCCATCTATACTGTAAGGAGTTGGTATTGGACCCAGAGAGAAATTCTATTGAGATGTTGGATGGGGCGGCAGAGAGGGAGGCCTGTGACCCTCTTATGGGGGATCAGGACATGGAGCAGCTCCCCATCACCCCCAACAGCTCCTCTGAGCTTGGGCATGAATCCAGAATCGTCCCTGGAGGAAAGAGGTTAAGGAGGGTGGCAGTAGGTGATGTTCCCAACTCTCCCTGATGAGGCTGGAAGCACTGAGGACTCGAGGCCTTTGTCATGCCTCACCTGTTTCCATCTGGGACCTGCAGGGGGCAGCAGTGACCATGCTTAGGCTTGGGGGCACCTCCAGAGCCAGGCTGAGGGAGGGACTTAGAGAAGATGAAGAATGGACTATGGGACGGGAGAGGGACGGACGGGTGTGATGACTTCTGGGCCCTGGGGCAGGAAGACAGCCCCCAAAAAGCTAGCACTGACTCTGGGACTAAGATGCCCAGAGAATTGCTATCAGGCCTGAGCTCTGGGACGCAGGAGAGAGGCTTTGAGCTCTGCTTGGACAGGTGGGCTGAGGTTAGGGTGAGGGATGAAGGGGATATAAACATACCTGCCTACAGTCAGACACAGCAACAGGTGTGCTTACAGATTTCCCCTGGAGATACATAGCTACACACTCTGACGGGCACCACACATGGACAAACACACACACACAGAGTTACCCTGAATCTCCATGCAGTCTCTCCTGAAGGAAATGGGGCATACCCAGGATCCTCAGTTGTTAAGTAACAGAAACCAAACCCAAATTGGCTTAAATAAAGAAAGGGAATTTATTAGCTAATGTAACAGAAAAGTCCAGAAGTAAATTTTTTTTAACATGCCTCAAGCATGGCTAGATCCAGGAGCTCAACCATTATCAGGAGGCTGCCCTCTCCATCTCCTGGCCTGACTTCCCTCTAAGTTGGCTTCATTCTCAGGTTTACTCTCTCTGTGAGGTAGCAAAATGCCTAACCTTAGTTTTGGTCTTATAGCTACATTGTTTTGCTATCCTGCAGAAAGGATGTCTCTTTCCCAGTAATTCCCAGAAAAACCTGGCCTCATTGCTGAAACTCCCCAGGTTGTGTGTCTGTCTTTAGACCCATCACTGTTGCTAGGGCGATGGAACATTGATTGGCAAGCCTTGGTCGTGTGCCCCACCCTCCAGCCCCCAAGGTTAGGACGGAGGTAAATTTCACTGAACCTCCCAGAGAGAAAGTGAAGAACCTAAAGCAACAGGGGTTCTGCATGCTGGAAGGGAAGGCCAGAATGTCCCAAGACAGCTGGGAGGCCTCCAGCCTGAGTCACTCCCACAAAGGCCTCAAATGGAGCCAGATAACACAAGCTCTTCAGAGGGCCACTTGCCCCCCTCTGTTTCTCTTCCAGTCCCCCTTGCCAGGGGCTCCCAGCATGGCTGAGATAATCATAGCTAATGTCTCTACAGCACTTACCCCACCTGCCAGTCCCCACTCTAAGTGATCTATGTGCATTAAGTCACAACAAGTACTATTGGTACTATTATTATTATTCCCATTTTACAGATGAAGAAACTGAGGCAGAGAGGGATTGAAGAGTTTATCCCAAATCACACAGCCATGGGTAGTGTAGCTGGGGTTCCAGTGCAGGCTCTTGGGCACCAAATACCAGGTTCTCAGCCATCATGCTCTGAGGTCTCAGTGGGAGAATCTTAGGAAGGAAGGAGAACTCTGGCATAAGGATTATGGTCTCAGAATCTTGGCCTCCAGGCTCCAGAAAATCCTGCTTCTTGGAAAAGGATCTGAGAGAGTCCTTCAGCGGTTCTCCTCCCTGGGAATTAGTATTTTCCCGGGGAAAAGCAGGGTGGAACTTCAGGTACAGGCCAGCTCAGGGAGGCAGGTGAGGCTCTCCTGCCCCCATCTTGAGCAAAGAGTGGCTCAGAGATGCTTCTGGAGACAGGAGTGCAAAGGATTTGACATGTCTAGCCGGTGCCAGCAAGGGCAGCAGCCCATGTAACCTCATGCCATCTTTGAATGGTTCTGCCCAGCTCTGGTTGTTTTAACCCCCAAAATACTCCACAGGTGGGTGTTTGTCTACGAGAAAGGCTATCAGACCTCAAGTGGCCTCATCAGCAGCGTGTCTGTGAAACTCAAGGGTCTGGCCGTGACACAGCTCCCAGGCCTGGGCCCCCAAGTCTGGGATGTAGCTGACTACGTCTTCCCAGCCCAGGTGAGCTGGCTCAGGGATACACCTTCCACCCACAGGGCCTGGCTCAGAGCAGGATTGGACTCTGTCCAATAACAGATGGGACCAGTTCAGCTCCTAGCTCCCTCTGGGCCTCAGCTTCCCTAACCAGCAAAAACAGGTTGTTATATCATCCCACTCTGCCATCATCTGTTATGGAGGCTGCTGGGTATCATGTGGATTCTGAGGGCTTGTTGGGGCCGTGCTTGGGTTCTGGGGGGGTGCTGTTCTCCAACTCAGAGCCCTGGTCTCCCCTCCCCTGCCCCTCACTTCCAGGGGGACAGCTCCTTTGTGATCATGACGAATTTCATTGCAACCCCCGGCAGGTTCAAGGCTACTGTGCAGAGGTGAGGACTGCTACCCATCCCCTCTCCCTGCTGGACCCAGGGAAAGATAACATGGAAGAGAAGGTCCCCCTGGGGGTTGAAGATAGGATTCCCAAGGAGACTGCAGTGGTGAAATTTTAGGCATAGACTCACACAAAGTAACAATCCGAGATTTCCCTCCCAGCTGTGTGTCAAGCAAGATGCTGAGCCTCAGTGCTCACCCAATCCCCAAACCCTAATGTCCCTGTTTCCTGCCAGCTGACACTGGTAATAGGGCAGCTGGACATGAGCCCAGAAGGGTCCTGGGAGGGGTCTGGGGGGAGGAGGAAGCTGTAAGCAAAGTTCACCCCAAGGTGCTCCAAGATTGCCCCACGACTTCCCTAGGGCCCTGGGGGTGAGAGGAGAGTTTCTTAGAACCCTACCCAAGGGGCCTAGGACCAGCAACTCTCCCTTCCCTTAGCACCCAGAAGGGGGCATATGCACAAATGACACTGGCTGCACCCCAGGGAAGGCAGAAAGGAAGGCCCAAGGTAAGCTCAGCCTCCTCCTGTCCCCCTGCACAGCCCTGAAGCTCCAAGCTTCCTCCACCAGCAGATCCTTCCTGCTCTCTCCCTTGCTGCCATCCTAGCCTTGGCCTACCCTGTCCCAGACCCAGACACATTTCTGTCCTCAGGTTTCTGCTCTCGGGTGTCCCATCACTGGGGGCTCTTGTGGATGAGGGGCCTCCTCTGTATCCCCAGCTTGGGATGAGCGCCCACGGGTTCCTCCCTTGCTCCAGGTATCCGCACAGGCAAGTGTGTGGCCTTCAACGACACTGTGCAGACATGTGAGATCTTTGGCTGGTGTCCCGTGGAGGTGGACGACAACGTCCCACGGTAATGCCTTATCCATCCAGGGAGCTAGAAGCAGGTTCCCTAACTCAGACAGAGGGGCATCCGGATCCAGTTCTGGAAACGATCTGTCCTACCTTCTTCCAACCCCACCCTTACCCCATCTGTATGGCCCAAGCCAATGATCCCCCTGGCCCTGGTCATTACAGCACACCCATCCCCCACAAAGCCAAGGCCACAGGAAGATCCCATAGGTTATCACACCCCCACACCCGTGACAAACTCTGGTGGGCGCACGGGGGACTCCTGGGGAGGGGCAGTGAGTGAGTGCAGTCTCCTCCAGCCCTGCCCTTCTCCAAGAAGCCGAGAACTTCACTCTCTTCATCAAGAACAGCATCAGCTTTCCACGCTTCAAGGTCAACAGGTTTGTGGGAAAAGGGGGCAGAAATGCAGGAGCCCCTCGAGGCTGTTCCAGCTGGTCTTGACTGTCTCTGTCACTTCTACTCTTGCTGATTTCACTCTGGAGACAGAAGCCTGAGCTGGGCCCCTCGGGTGGGCTGCTTTTAGTCTCCAAGGGCGGGGTTTAGTGGAATTTGTGACGGATCCCCAGAGCTTTGGGGCATGGTGGGCAACCTCCCAGCTGGCATTCTGCGGCCACTGATGCTCTCCACTCCCATTATAGGCGCAACCTGGTGGAAGAGGTGGATGCGGCCTACATGAGGACCTGCCTCTATCACAAGGCCTTGCACCCACTGTGCCCCGTCTTCAAGCTTGGCTATGTGGTACAAGAGTCAGGACAGAATTTTAGCACCCTGGCTGAAAAGGTATGGTGCCAGGCGAGTGAGGAAGGCTGGGTCCTGGGATCATCAGGTCAACGAAGGCTTTTAAGTCCCAGGTGATGCCCCCCTCCAGCCTCTCTGGTGAGGGCTGAGTATATATGCATCTATTCCCTAATATTGGGCACTCCTGAGGGTCAGGCCTGAGTCCTCAGCCAGCCTGGCATGGACCTGACACGGAGGGGGCACCCAGAATGATTGGATGTGGGCAGATCTTATCACCTGGATGTTTGCTGAGGTCACACTGTTTTTTAAATATTAGATAAAAGCAGCTTGAATTCCATGACCCATGGCCCTGAGAAATCCTGCACCTGCCCAGGATTCCTGGGAATTCCAGAAGCTGGAATTTGCACAGTCACCTGGGGCTCCGAGAGAAGCAGTACCTTATAAGGAGCGCAGACCTATCTGACTGGGTTCAAATCCTGTCTCTGCCCCTAACGAGCAATGTGACCTCAGACTAGTCTTTTACCTTGAGTGTGACTGAGCTTTTGCACCTACACAGTGGGTACAATAACAGTACCAGGCTCAGGGGGGTTGTCTTGAGGATCAAGTGAGCTCACGCGTGGGACAGCACTTCAGTGCTGCCTGGCATGTGGCAAACCCCCCCCCCCCGTACATGTTCCCACGTGACCATTATCATCTTCTCCTGCAGGTGCCCATTTAGGGCAGGAGATCAGCTTCTTTTCTGTGATATCACACATACACACACAACACGTCTAGCACAGGGGCCAGCAAACTTTTTCTTTAAAGGGCCAGAGAGTAAGTATTTCAGCGTCACAGGCTGTATGGACCGTGTTGCAATCACTCAAGTCAGCTGCTGTAGGGCAAAAGCAGCCACGGACGATACGCAGACAGACTCGGCCCTCTGGCCTCAGCTTGCCAAACCCTGGAGGGGGTTACACTGTAGCAACACATGCCACCCGAAAGCTGAATGTTGGACCTCCCTGTCCCTAAAATCTCCCCGTCACCTGCACTTCTTACCCCTCCCCATCATCTACAGATGCCTGCGTGCCTCCTGCTTAGTTGCCCAGATCTCCTCTCACTCTGACCCCTTCCCAGCACTCCTGTTGCTCAGCCTAACCCCGCGTGTCCCTGATTCTTGCCTTGCCCAGAGGAGCGTTACTTGTTCAAGTTTTCTCTTCCTAGCCCAGGTCTTGACAGACTCACTATTCAACACGGTTGCCTTCCATGCTGTGACTTTCACTAGGAACTCAGGAGTCAGTGACAAATGAGACAGCCAGCCCCACCTTCATGGAGCACACAGTCTTAGAGGAGATGGGCTAATAATCACACGAAATAAATATATGATTTCAAAGTGGCAAATGTTCCAGGAGAAAACACAGAGGGAATAACAGGCACACATTTGAGACTGGAAGGTGTGGTTAGGGAAAACCCCTCAGAGAAGGTGACCACAAGATAAGAAAGAGCCAGCCTTTTGAACTAAGGGAACTTTATGTGCAAAGGCCCTGAGGTAGAAAGAACTTGGTGTGTTCTAGAAACCATCGGAAAGTTGAAGTGTGATGGATGGGAGGTGGGGCCAGCGAAACTGACAGGACCTTCACCCTGAAGCAGCTTCTCGAAGTCTCTTCCCGAACAAACAAAAAATGCTCCCCCCACCCCCCGCCCCACTCAAGAGATTGCTGGCATCGGCATAAGACAGGAGTTTCTTGATCCCAAAATCCTGGATCTTAAACACCCGTGTCCCTGCAGGGCGGCGTGGTAGGCATCACCATTGACTGGAACTGTGACCTGGACTGGCAGGTACAGCACTGCAAGCCCATCTACGAGTTCCACGGACTGTATGAGGAGAAAAACCTGTCTCCAGGCTTCAATTTCAGGTGCCTGTCCCCCTGAACAGGTGCACCCAATTTCAGGTGCAGGACCCCCCGGTGCACCCTTCCTTGGGGTCCCAGAACCCCTTGAGGCCAAGCAAGTGTGCCCAGGAAGGAAGCAGAGGAAGCCGGGCAGCTCCCATTCTCCTGGACTGGCCAAGCAGGGAGCCCGCAGGGAACAGGACCTTGGCAGCCTGAGCTCCGCCCTTTGAGGCCCGCCTGGCCAGGGCTGGCAGGGGAAATTGCCGACCTCAGGAGTTAGGGTGAAGGTGGAACACAGCATTCCTGGAATGAATGTTGGGGGCATGGGACTGTCCTCACAAACCTCTGAGGGCTCCTGCTGAGCTCTGAGAACACTGGACCTGAAACTGTTCTCCATCACTCATTTCTGCAACCTCACCCTTTCCCAAGGTTTGCCAGGGCACTTCGTGGAAAACGGGGACCAACCACCGGCACCTCTTCAAGGTGTTTGGGATTCGCTTTGACATTCTCGTGGATGGCAAGGTGAGTGTCCGGTGCGAGGGACAGCCAGAGACACATCTCAGTTCCCGTGAGTGCTTGTTGGGTGTCCACGGTTATGGACAAACGGGAAGTTGACTGGGCTTCATTCAGTACTTTTACTTCTAATAACAGACGGACCCGGATACCTGCTGAGGGCAGGTCTTTCCAGTCCTGTGACCTCACCTCCTCCACTACCTCCCTGTATCCAGGGAGGCAGAGCCAAGGTCAAAACCCAGTGCTTCTAACCAGCAGCTGGGTCCCCATGTAGAGCTAGAGCTGTGGGGATCAGTCTGTGGGGCCAGCTGATGGCGGGGGTGGGGGCAGATGGGGAGCCCCTTGCCCCAGGTCTGGCCTTAGGGTTTCTGAGAAAGGCCGCTTCTACCTGGCTCCTTCTGACTGTAAATTCTTCTCTCCCTGGGCCCTGCCACCAGGCTGGGAAGTTGACATCATCCCCACAATGACGACCATCGGCTCTGGGATTGGCATCTTTGGAGTGGTAAGTGTTAGAATCACGGGGCCACTGTGCCAGGGGTTAGTCCCTCCTCCACATCTCGGTGGCAGCCAAGTCTCTCACCCCTACTGTGCCTATCCCACTGCCTCAGACCACAGTATGTCCTGCAGAAACTGAGGCCCAGAGCTGGGGCAGGACAGAGGTGGGCTGGGATGATCTCGATGCCCTGAGGGAACAACAGAGCATCATCCCCGCCCCCCCCCCCCCTTCAAAACCTAAGGTGTGGATAGGGCAGGACTGAGCCAGGCCCCCACAGCCAGTAGGGACTGATGTGGGCTGTGGAGGGCTCGGTCCTCGCCACCATTGTTATATCCACCGTCTCGCTGGCCCTCAGGCCACGGTTCTCTGTGACCTGCTGCTGCTCCACATCCTGCCCAAGAGGCACTACTACAAGCAGAAGAAGTTCAAGTATGCGGAGGACATGGGGGCCGGGGGGCGGTAAGAGAATCCCTGAGTTGGGCCTGTCTGAGGTCTTAGGCCCATGTGTCTGTGTTGGGGGGCCAGCTGCTTCCCTGGGGCTGACTTTTATCCCCTCAATGCTTACACAGGGGAGCATGACCCCGCGCCACCAGCTCCACCCTGGGCCTGCAGGACAACATGAAGACATCCTGACCCTCGGCCCCTGACTCCTAACCGGACACAGCATGACACTTCAGGCGGGGGCCCTGGTGGGGTCCCAGCCAGGACACAGAGGTCTCCTCAGGAGCTCTCCAACCTCTTAGCCAGGCAGACACTAGTTGCCTGCGGCTCAGCGTGGACACTGGGAGAGACCTGTGCAGTTCTGGGCTCTGGCCCCAACTCCACAACCTCCAAGGGAGCTTCACCCAGCCTCAGCCACTCCTGGTCTAGAGCAGCTGGGGCTGGGCAAGGCTCCTCTCACACTCCTGTGTCAGAGAAGTGTGCTTCTCTCTCTGGGCCCTCACGCTACCCCACTGCCTCACGTCTCTAGATCCATGCTTTCCCATATGGCAGACACTAGCCATGATGACAATTTAAATTTATATTAACTTAAATTGAATAAAATACAAAATTCAGTTCCTAAAACTAGCCACAATCACAACTGCTAAATAGACACATGGTCTAGCGGCTGCCATATTGAACCACGTAGAATATTGCAGAAAGTTCCATTGACAGCTCTGCGTAAGCCCCATTTCTTACTGGCCCCAGATTTTCCTAGGGAGCTTATCGACAGTGCAGGCACCTGGGGCCACCTCAGACCTCCTCAACCGAATCTGTAGGGCTGGCCACAGATCTGTAGGATGGAAAACTCCAGACCATTTTCAGGATATAAGTTCAAGAACTGCCTCTGATTAGGTATCAGATTCAGCCTGGGCCTGCATGGCCTCGCAGATGCAGGTACTGAGCAGGTGTGCGGTGTGTTTATAAGCCACGTGGTGTCTCACGTACACACCCCCATACACACACTCATCCACGTGCACACCCCCTTCCCACCCACACTCTGTTTTTGAACAGCTAGAGCCCTGCAAACACAACCATCTAAACGTACCTATGCCCCTCGAGTACAGACACATGGTCCATGCCACAGCACCTCCATGGGGATATGCTTCTCCCCAAGTGTGTCAGGCTGAGACCGTCCCCTTCTAGCCATGAATCCTTACTCAGCTACCTCGGGTTGGGGTGGAGACCTGGCCAAATCCTGGGCTTCCTACTCCTGTCCCAGCCTCAGCGCCTAAGGCCTGCCCAGTTCTGTTTGAACACAACGTCTGGGGAAAGTGAGGGGCGGAGTACAATAAAAGGAATGAGGACAAACCTCTGCCTTCTGTACTTTTCCCCCACTTTTCCCTCTCTGAAACTAGGTGTCCCCATCTGTGAAATGTGGGGGGGGCCGAGTTGAGAGATCTCTGAGGGTCCTCTGCCATCTCTCTTGGTAGACAGTGGTGAGCCAATTATTACGTCTTCATCCCTCCAGTCCAGTACTGGAGGTCGGCTCACCTCTGTCCATGGGCCACTGTACCCGAACATTGGAGCTCTTCCTGGTCCTCCATATGCCCCTCCCACAGCTTTGAGAGGCCTGGCACTCGGACAAGCAGATACCCTCAGAAGTGGCCTCATGACAGCAAGGATAAGAATGGGGCTGGCTGTCCCAGGAGGGAGGTCTGAGAGAATCCCAAAGAGAGGAGGAAGGGTCTTGATGGAGGCAGTGTGGAGGGATTCTCCAGGGGCTCTGCTGTGACAGACCTGCACACTAGACTTATGGCCAGGCAGCATCTCTGGGAACCCCCCCCCCCGCCACCATCACCGGTGCTCTATCTAGACCCATGCTGTCCAATAGCAATGATGGAAACATTATCTGTGCAGCCCAAAATAGTATTCACTAACCACATGTGGCCACGGGATACTTAAAACGTGGCTAGTACAACCAAGGAACTTAATTTTTAATTGTATTCACTATTTTTTAAGTTTACTTATTTATTTTGAGTGCGCACGTGAGCATGAAAGCAGGGGGAGGTGCAGAGAGAGAGGGAGAGAGAACATCCCAAGCAGGCTCTGCACTGTCAGCGCAAGCCAGACATGGGCTTGATCTCACGAACCATAAGGTCATGACCTGAGACGAAATCAGGATTTGGACACTTAACCGACTGAGCGACCCAGGAGCCTCTCATTTTATTCACTTTTAATTACTTTAAATCACCACACATGGCTAGCGGCAGTAAGAAATGATATTGGATGGCACAGGCTAGCCCCTTCCCTGTTCTTCAGGCCCTTGGCTTTCTACCCTCTTCCCCAGCCAGAACCATCCCTCAGATTTTACAAGACAGGAATTCCTTCTTCTTCCCTCCGTTCCTTCTCCAGTCCCTACCTGCTTTTGCAACTCCTGCCCTCTTCCCTCCTGAATGAGCAGAGGATTCCTCCTTTGTATCCAACCCTTCTATCTAGCCCAGAGGCCTCCCGGTAGAGGCTGCCTCTCTTTTCTGCCAATACCTGCATTTGCTCCTCCTTTCTGCCTCCTCCGGGCCCTTGTTCTTCTGCAGCTCTGCGTGCTCTCCCTTCACTGCCACTGTTCCAGAAAGACCCACATTTCTACACTTCCTTCTGCCATCCCACCCTGTGCAGCTGGTCTCCAGCGGCCACCCCCACTTCTCCTAAATGCCCTTGGCAAAGTTACCAACAGTGTCCTTGCTGCCAAATCCAAGCAGACACTTCAGCCCGTATCCTGCTTGGCCTGTCAGCCTCTGACACTGTTGACCAAGCCCTCCTTGTTAAAAGATTTCCTTCCAACAGCTCCTAGACCCACCCTCTCCTGAATTTCCAGCCAGACCAGTACACAAAGAAAAGACAGTTTTTCAATTGCAGCTTTGCCAAGGGTCACTGTATGTCCTTAGGCAAGTTGCTTAACTCTCCTAGCTCCTCTACAAGGCAGGGATAATAATAGCCTCTACTCAGGTTGGGTAAGATAAGATATGTAAGGTGCCTAGCACAGAGCCTGGCACACCAGTAGTGCTCTGCCTCTCCATCTAGCCTCTCTTTGAATAGTGGGGTCAACTAGTTGTCCCTGGATATCTAGTCTACAGTGATGCTACCCTTGGTTCTTAGTTGGGTATGTGGCTGCCTAGAATGGAAACTGCATTTCCCAGACTCCTCTTGCACCTGGGTCTGGCCATGTGACTGTTTTAGCTGATGGGATAAAAGTGGAAGTATCATGTGACACCTTTTGGGACCTTTCCTTAAAAGAGAGCTGGTGCAGATCCTTTGCCCTCTTCTTCATCCTTGTCTTCATCCACTGCAAGGGATGCATATGTGACAACTGGAGCTCTAGCCATTATCCTGAACCATGAGGATGAGAGTCATACCAAGGGGTTGCTGGAGTGGAAAGGGCGTGGAAAGAGCCACATCTGGAAGGTCTTTGTGGAACAGAGCTGACATACTAGCCTTGGACAATCTTCTCTGAGGCTTATATGGGGATTTCTGTTACCTAAGTCAAAACTGATCCTACTTGGTACAGAAATCTTTCCCCCTTAAAAGCAACTGCTCCGTCCTTGGCGTCTGCTTTATTTGCTCTGAGTTATCTCACCCTTTCCATGGCTCTACTTACCATCAGGGGTCTTTTCTGACAACTTCCAAAAGTGTCTTCTGGTCCAGCCCTCTTTCCTAAACTCTACTCTCACATATCAACCCAAGTGCCATAGCTAATTATTCATTAGACAAACATCTTTGAGCACCTACATGCTCACGATGTGTCAGACAGTATGCTGGGTGAATCAGAACACAGACCCTGTCCAGAGGGGGACTAGGCAGGTAAACGAATGCTGAGTACAGGGCAGTCCCTAGGAGGGGCTGCTAAGCCATGCTGGGCAGTGAGGAGGTCATAGGGAAGAGCTCCTGCAGAAGGGAACATTGAACCAGCCCTGAAAGGAGTTAGAACAGGCAGGTGATTAGGACTGAGGTCATGGAGGTCTTGTTGAGACCTATTCTCAGAATACCGATGAGCCACAGAAGATTCCTAAGCAGGAGCTGAATGGAGAAAGACTAGTCGGAGGAGTGAGACTTGAGGCCAAAGAAGAGGCTGCTGCAGCAATCCAGGTGCAGCAAGATGGTGGCCTGAGCTAACATAGAGGCAGAGAGCGGGTGAGAAGTGGATGGTTCCAGCCATGTTTAAGAGGCAGCGTCAACAGGACTGGTTGCCGGGAGGGGTAGGCTAGGGTGACTCCCAGCTTTCTGGCTCCCGACTGAGACAGGGACACAAGAGGCCAGGTTTGGGGGAGTGACATGGGGCTCTGTTTTGGGCAGGTGGTGGGGTGAGGTGCTAGAGGATTCACAAGGGAACTTTGCATGATTGAACCAAGAATTGGTGAGCAATCCCGAGGAGAGGTATGGGGGTGGGCGGAATCCCCAGGAATTGCCCTGTGAAGGTCAGGACGTCCTATTGAGTTCTTTCCATCCCGTCTGCTCCAGCTAGCCATTCCTGCCGCCTGTTCATAGAGCCCTTCCCCAAACATGAATCACAACTATGACCCCAACACTCTGTGATAAACCACTTCGCGTTTCCCCTACCCCCCACCCGCAGAAGGCTCAAGTCCTGAGTCGCCCATTCTTGGCCTTTTTCCTGGCGCCCAACCTCTGCCGCATCCCTCAGTCGCGGATCTCACTTTGCCCCTCACCTAGTAAGCACCGCGCATCTCCACCCCCAACTCCCCACCCGCGAAGCGCCCATGCCCCAGCCAGGCCGAGACGGGAGGAGACAAAAGGTTTGGGGAGGTAAGCACTCGGACCTCGCAGGCCCGGCTAAGAGGCCCAGACCGCGGCTTGGAGGGATTTGGGGGGAGCCCAGGCGGCCTTAATTGGGGCGACGGGGGCGTGAGGAGGTCCAGCCCCGCCGCAGGGGGAGGGGCCCCTCTTGAGCCCTTACCCGCCGTGGCCCCTCCCCTCCAGGAGCCGGGCAGGAGTCCCCGGCACTGATTGGGCGGCGCCGCGGGCGGCGGAGCCGGACCAATGAGCGAGGGCCGGGCGCGGCGGCGAGCGAGGGAGGGAGAGCTGTCTGGAGGAGCGGCGCCGGCAGTCTGAGCTCCGCGATCCCAGCCCTGGCGAGGCGGGTGGGGCGGGGCGCGAGCCGCGGGAGCGAGCCTGGTCGCCCGCCGGGCCGCGGAGACTGTCGCCGGCGCCGAGGTAGGGGTCGGTGGGGGAGGGGACCAGGGGCAGGGAGCGGGAGGGGACGAACACCTGAACGTCTGCTCGGCGGAGCCTGCAGGGAAGAGGGACGGTCTATGAGGCCGCGTCTAACGAGGGCAGCTGGGACCGCCTCGGTGCGGGGATCCTTCCCCCTTTTGGGGGGCCGGACCTACTGGGTGCTTTCCGGAGCCTGCTTCTGTCGGCGCCGGCAGCCGGGACCGCATCTATGCGGGCGCCCCGCCGTCTGCGTCCCTTCCCCAGCTCTAGTCTGCGGGACTGCGTTCATAACCCGGCGCACTACCCACCCCCGCCCCAGCTGTGGGTGGGAGGCCGTATCTATGCGGAGTGGGCCCAGATCTGTGCACCCACGTGTGGATCTGCGCTGAGTGCTCCTCCTACACGGCCCTCCGCCGAGTCTTCCTGCAAGAGCTGGGGAGAGGCGGAGAGGGGGTGGATGAATGGGACAGATGTGGCGGGTGGCTTTAGCTGCGCAGTCCTCCCCTGGATGGAGCGGGGTGGAGGGGGGCGGCGAAAGCGGGCGCTGCGGCCTCAGGGGCCTGATAGGCACAGAACTGGTGGCTGGAAGGGTGCACACGTGCGCAGGGACCTGTGTGTGGTGTTTGGAGGTGGGTGTGTGTGTCACGTGGACACGAGTGTGCCTGTGTGTGTGTGAGGGGAGTGCATGACTGGATGGAGTGGTGTGTGAGGGCCGATCACATGACGTGGACGTCGGCGTGCGCCTATCTGGGGAGGCGTCTGTGTGTGCCTTGAGGGTACAGAGGTGTGTAGAAAAGGTTGTGTCCCAGGTCACAGGACTATGTCTTGGTGGGTGCATATGCGGCTTGTATATCTGCCAAATGGGCTGGGGAGTTGGGAGGAGCACGCAGCTTGTGTCCTTGAGGATGCACTGGCCCCCACACGGCCCTCACTCCTCATTCGGCAGATACAGATTGAACACCCACTGTGTGTCAGACTGTCCTAGGCCCACAGACTCTGGGGACCTCTGCCTCCTCCTTCGCCTCTCTCTCTCAGTACCCACAGCAGGCAGGGGGATCATTTTAAACCTCATCCAACTGAGTCATTCCCCTGCTCAAAAGCATCTTCCGGTTTTTGAGGCCTCCTGGTCTCTGTCCACGAACCCCTCCAAGGCCAAGCCCTGAGTCGCAGCCAGAAAATGGCTTTCTGTCATGCATAGTGAGAACTTCCATCCACTCCCCCTCTGAAATCCTTACTCAGTGGTCATGGAAGAGCTTACATGCCACCTCCTCCAGGAAGCCATCCCTGGGACCAGGCACGGCAAATGGCTGGGCCCTCTCCTCTGGGTGTAACTCTGCTCGCCTGGGTACCTCTCACATGCAGAATCCCAGTCCAGCAACATTAGCCTTCTTGCTGTTCCTCAGACAGTGCGAGCACCATCCCACCTCACAGCCTTTGCAGTGGCCGGTTTCTCTGCCAGAAATGCCCTTCCCAGATGTGCACACTGCTTGCTCCCTCACTTTCTTCAGATTCTACTCAAATCCTGCAGAAAGGCCTTTCTGACCACACTGTAAATAGTACCCCCCCCCAGCCCCTCACTCTTGATCCCCCTTACATGACTGTATTTTTCTCCATTGCACATACCACTTGACATATCATCTGTTAATTATTGCCTTTCTTGTTTGTTGCTTCTTGCCCTAACTAGAAATTAAACTGCATGAAAGCATGGACTTTATGGTTCACTGCTTTATCTCCCACACCTAGCACAGTCCCTGGACACATATATAGCAGGTACTTATTGAATATTTGTTGCATGAATGAGTGACTCTGGATTTGGATCCCAGAAGTCTGTGTCTCTGGCTGTTCCCTAGCCTATGAGCCCCCAGTATGAGGCTAGGTCTCCTCCTCTTCTGTCCTCCAGATTCCAAGTTCCTGGAAGGCCAGGTGTGGGAGAACTGTGACCATATTTGCATGTTAGAAATCTTCCCTCTAGCGACTGATGTGGAGGAGGGCTTGGGGTGGGTTCAGGGTATGAGCCTGGAGGTGGGGAGACTGTGTGGCAGAAGCAGTGGGAAAGAAAAGCAGAGATCTAAATCCTGATTTTGTAGGGGGTCCGACTAGTAACCTCACCCAGCAGTGGGGAGACGAAGGAGGGCTCCCGGAGGAGGAGATATCTGAGCTATCCTCCAGCAGCAAAATAGAGGGAGGTGTGTTCCTGGCAGAAGGCACAACTTGTACAAAGCCCTGGCAGCGGAACAGAGTCTGCAGTTTGGGAAGCCACGAGTGGTGTGGTGCAGCCAGAGGAGAGAGTAAGTGTGGGGCTAAGGGAGAAAGGATGAGCAAAAGGGAGAAGATGGGTGATACGGAGGGCTCCCGGTTTCTGGAGAATTGGGAGGATGATGGCATCCACCTCTGCGACAGGCACAGAGGAAGAGCAGACTTGGGGGAAGTGCCAAGTGGAATGGGGACTCTGTGGGTCTGAAACGCCCAGGAACATTGCAGAAAGGAGGCAGCTGGCTGGAAAGAGTGGGGCTGGAGGTGCAGACCTGGTGTGGAAGATGAGGAGGGGCAGAGATAGAAGGTGATGCCTGGAGACCATCAGCCAAGATGTGCTGAGGAAGCGCTGAGGGTTGCCGTGCGAAATTGGGTGCAGGGCCCACCTCGGTGCTTGGGGCCTCTCCGGGGATGATGGGAGGGGACATCCTCACGGTAGGCATCCTCAAGCATGACTTGGCACTAGATGCCTGGGCCTCCCTCAAGGAGGACTGAGTCATCCCGGGCGGAGGCAGGAACTGCAGAGGGCACCCGTTGCCAGGGCCATCCAGACACTTGTCAGGAGCATAAACACAGCTCCTGTGAGGCAGCCTGGCGATGTCAGGGCCACCTTCTGAGTCTGGCCTGGGTGGCCTGACCACCTCCTTGCAGCTGTCCTTTCTGGACAGTGTTTGGATGGCCAGGGCCGTGTCTTCTCTGCCTGCATGGTAGCTGCTCAACCTAGCCCTGAGCTTCTCAGCAGCCTTCCAGAACTCACAGTGAGGTCTGAGTGGTGCCTGAAGTCATCCCAAGAGGGGCTGCTCGAACATTTGGACAAAAGCGGGATCTGCCTGCTCTCTGGTACTCTGGGTCTCGTCTGAGAGACTCAGGTGGACGGGGAACATCCTGAGGAGGAAGCCAGGCCAAGTAGGCATCTGGGGCCAGGGTCTGCATGTTGGAAGTAGCCAGATGCCTGGGGGTGGGGGGATTCCCTGAGGGGTTTATGTGCCAGGCCCTCCTGGAGCCAGGGAGCAGATATGGGGTTGTACGTTGTACATCAAGGCTCTCTCTCAGCGGCTTCTACATGTAGATACATCTTAGCTCCATATCACTCAGGCACAAATTGCTTCTCTAGCCACAATCTCATCTACTTCTATAGCCCTGGGAGTTGGCAGGATGGCAGCCTCTTGTCTGATTCACATATGAGGAAACTGAGGCTCCAAGAGTCTCAATGACTTTTCCAAGGCAACATGACCCAAGTCTGGGAGGACAGGATTACAGTAGCTTTTCCCAGTGAGAGAGGGCCTGAGTCTAGTCATTCTTGGCTACCAGACTAAGCTGGTTCCTGGGGGACTCTCCATGCCCATAGAGTCCTTGCTGAGCCTTGGACCTCGGTCCTAGCCTGTCTGTCCTTTTGTTTTGTTTTGTTTTAAGTTTATTTATTTTGAGAGAGAGACAGAGAGCGAGCGAGCATGTGTGTGCTTGTACTCACACAGAAGTGGGGGAGGGGCAGAGAGCGAGAGGGGGAGAGAGAGAATCCCAAGCAGGCTCTACACTGTCAGCACAGAGACCGACATGGGGCTCAAACTCACGAACTGGGAGATCATGACCTGAGCCCAAGTCAGACACTTAACAACTGAGACACCCAGGCGCCCATGTCTGTCCTTCTATTTGCCCACATAGCCCCCATTTGCCTCCACAGTCAGTTGCAATCAAGTCACTACTGAGGCCTCAGCTTGGGGAGGGCCTTGAGAGACCTTCTCGGTGGCCCCTCAGAGAGGGGTGGCGCCTGCCCAGGACACACAGCCCAGCCTGGTGGACAGGTGACTGTGTGGGAAGTTCAGACTTGACCTTCTAAGATCAGGTTCCCATGGTCCCCGTGCAGCCACCGCCCCCCCCCCCACCCCAATTCTGGAGCACGCGTACACGAGGACCTAAAGGCACCCAGTGCACATTAACACATTTATCCACCTGTGTAGAGTTCTATCTCCATGCAGATGTGCTTCTATGTGTGGACTCCCTCCCCACCCACGCCAGACATACACATGACCCCGGCCCACATCCCTGCCCGTACAAGTTCTCTCACATGTGGCCGCACATTCTCTCACGTGTGGACACATGCCCTCAGATGCACAGCCTCAGGTGCCAGGCGCCGTTGCCCGGACATGAGGCTGGAACCTGGGGCCTCCCCAGTGCCTCCTGCGCAGACATGCTTAGTCACCTGAATTTGATCCAGGGAGGAGGGAGGGTGGAGGGCCTGACGTCAGCCCTCATAGCCGCCTTGTGCCGCCTGCACATCCATCTGGGCCACAGCGTGTCCTAGGCAATCACAACAACAGCAGCACAACAACTCACTTTTACGGAGCTTCCGCAGTGACAGGCTCAGTTCTGAGACCGGTATGGACAGGATTCACACGTTTATGCCTCACAACTACCCAGGGAGGTGAGACTGCTATTAGCCCCATTCTGTAGATGAGGAAAACTGGGGCACAGAGGTGAAGTCACCTGCCCGTGGACCCAGACCAGGAAGAGATGGGGCCAGCAGCCTGGCCTCAGAGCCTGGACCCTTAACCAGGTAATAGGGCCCCAGGGTGGAGCAGAAAGACTTCTGCCTTGGCTTTCTGTGTGAGCCCTTCCCTGGCCCTTGCTGGACCTCACTTTCCCCTCGAGAAAAGAAAAGGAAGGGCATTAGAGGAAGCTGGCTTCCTGCTGGGATAACAGCCTCAGGGAAATCATATGCAAATTTTATGGGCCAGGGCCACCTGTGGCCGCTGCTCTTCAGGGGGCTGCAGACCTAGGGCCAGAGCTCCTGACATTGATTCATTCCCTACGAGAGACTGGGGCCCCGGGCTTGTTGGGGTCCCGTTTCTGACTGGGGACAGCGCTCTAATGATCCCTATGGCTACCCCTCATTCATTCAACACACATTTATTGAGCTTCTACCATGTGCCAGGCACTGCTGCAGATCCCGATGATCTCATGGAGACGAGGCAGACAAGAGCCCTCATCTATGGACTTTATATTCTAGTAGGAGGAAAGAGGCCTACAGGGTGAGGGTGACGGGCAACAGAGTGGGCCATCTACACGGAGTGGGCTAGGCCAGCCAAGCTTGGAGGGCTCCTTTCATCCTTGGCTTCCTCCTTCCCACAAGAGGCCTGGTTCCTGAAGCCTCCCTGATACTTCCTTCAATTGCATACACTCTCCCTCTCATCTTTTCCAGGGAGGACCCCTTAACGCTTCATCCCTACTCACCTTCCTCACCTCCTTCAGAGAGGCCTTCCTGATGTTCCAGCGCTACCTGCCTCCCTCACCTCCTCCAGGGAAGTCTCCCTGATGTTCCAGTCCTACTCATTCTCTCACTTCTTCCAGGGAGGCATCCTTGATTCTCTGGGCTCACCAACTGCTTCCTCATTCCTCTAGGTCCAGCCTTCATGTCTTTTCCTATTGCCAGTCTGGATTCCCTTCCCCCTTCCTTTCTGCATGTCAGCATCAGCGATACCACCTCTGGGTTTCCACTCATTCAGCGCACCGTACCAAGCACAGGGCTTCTGGATGACACCCTTGCCCACAGTCCATCTCTAGGGAATCTGGGAAGATTGGCCCTAGGGAATCTGGGAAGATCCTGTGTCCATGGTACAGATGGAGAGGCTGAGGCTCAGGCTCAGGAAGGAGCCCACCCAGGACCCCACAGTAGGCTGACAGGCAGGATTAGAACCCAGCCCAGGCTCCTCTGTGGCCAGTGGGCTCCAGTGAGCCCTACCTGCTTGACATCTCTCAAAGCAAGATGATGGGGGCACAAGGGGTGACTTACGTTCTTAAAGTCACTGTGTGGGTAGACAGGAGGTTACCACCAAACAGGAAGGGCAGAGGGTCAGGAGTCCACTCACTTCCTTTTCCTGAGAAGATGCTGAGTCTGGCCCAGGAAGGGGGAAGGGCACTGGGCTGGAGTGGGGCCACTGCTCAGCCTAGAGCAGATCAGAGATGGAGGCCCAGTCTGAGGGTCAGGGTTTAGCCTGGGGTCAGGGTTCAGCCCAGGGTTGTGGTAGAAGGTGAGGGCTGGGTTAGAGGTTAGTTTGGGGTTCAAGCTGGGGTCAGCCTTTGGCCCCGAGCCTGGTTTGGGGCTCAGAATGTAGTGGGGTCAGGGTGGGTGTAAAGTCAGGCCACGGAGAACATCTCAGTCTGAGTAGCTGTGACAAATATTTGGGGCACACAAATAAACTGGAAGGAAAAACCAGGAAAAATAAGGAGTGACCTTTTAAATATTTATTTTTGAGAGAGAGAGAAAAAGAGAGTGTGTGCACATGAGCAAGGAAGGGGCAGAGAGAGAGAATCCCAAGTAGGCTCCTCACTGTTAGCACAGAGCCCCAAGTGGGGCTCGAACTCACAAACTGTGAGATTATGACCTGGGCCAAAGTTGGACACTTAATCAACTGAGCCACCCAGGCACCCCGGGAGTGACCTTTTAGTTTAGTGAATTCTCTCTTGACAGCCACCAAAGCAGCAGCCCCTCCCCTAAAGGACCCTCTCCTAGGCTTCAGGCTCTGCCGAGGCAGGGAAGGGAGTAATGGGGGATGGGAAACTCGCTCTGTGGTCCTGGAGAGGCCTTCCTGGAGGGTAAGTGACTGGTTTGGAGTATCAGGGAGGCCTTTGCACTACCAGTGCCCAGCTCAGCTTCCAGGCAGCAGCACTGGAATGCTCTGCAGTCCAGGGTGGGGCTGGTGACTCACTGGACTGTCTGCTGGAAGGGGCCTGAGCTGACCCAGGACTCTGTTTCTCCCATTGCTGCCGGGCCTCCAGTATTCTGCCCATGTCAGTCTGTCCTGACTCCAGAATCTCGGATTCTCCCTGCTTCCCTGTGAAGCCAGCAAGGCAGATGTGACTATGCCCATTTCACCAATGGGGATACTGAGGTCTAGAGGGCTGCTGTGCAGCAGAGCCAGATGAGTTCCTGGAACTCCTTCAGTTAGCAGGGGCAGACCTGACTTCGGATGCTGGCAACTCAGGCAGGGGGAACAGGGAGGGCAAAGTCATGAAGGTGGGACCAAAGGGCCTGGAAATCTGACCTCCTTAGTCCATGCTCAGGATTGAAGCCTTCTCTGTCCTCTTTTTTCAGGTTCCCAGTAAGGCTGCACAGAGGACCCCCTTAACTGTGGCAATGGAAGGGGGCCCAGCAGTCTGCTGCCAGGACCCTCGGGCAGAGTTGGTGGAGCGAGTGGCAGCCATTGATGTGGCCCACTTGGAGGAGGCAGGTGGTGGTCCAGAGCCTGCCAGGAATGGCGTGGACCCTCCGCCAAGGACCAGAGCTGCCTCTGTGATCCCTGGTGGTGCTTCAAGACCCCCACTAGCCCGGCCCAGCCTTTCAGCCAGGAAGTTCTCCCTGCAAGAGCGGCCAGCAGGAAGCTGCCTGGGGGCCCAGGCTGGGCCTTATGCCACAGGGCCTGCCAGCCACATCTCCCCACGGGTCTGGCGGAGGCCCACCATTGAGTCCCACCATGTGGCTATCTCAGATACAGAGGTTGGTGGGGCAGAGCTAGGGGGTGCTCACAAGCTTTTAATAGTCCTAAAGGAAGATGTTTTTCTTTCCGTGCCCCTGCTGCACAGCTGTTTAGCCTTTGCTTTGCATACCCCCAGAGTTGAGGAGCCTGCTACCTCACAATATGGCTCTTCCCACCAGGGAGCTCCTTCTGAGCCAATCACTGTTAAGTCCCACCATTCCTATCCCTAGGCCAGGCCTCAGAAATAGGCCCTCCCCTTGTCCCCCAAGAAGTTCTCTTAGAAATTTGAAGATCGATAGTATGTCCACCCTCCCCACCACAAGTCAAACCTAGCTTTAGCCCCCACTTCTAATCCTGCTTCTTAGAGTCTCCTCTGACTCAGAAGCTGCCAGCATGCTTCCAGTCTCTGTTCTTACTTCTGCTCCTCTATCCCACTGGCTCTGTTTTCCACTTAGATCTGACAGTGAACCCTAGTACCGAGCAATCTACCGATTGCAGAGGCTGAGCTTCTTATGCCTGAGCCAGGGCTGTGGTCTCGTGTCCCCAAGGCTCTCTTCATCTTTCTTGTCCATGCAGCCAAGACCTTGCATTCAGCTACTTCTAGAAATACTTGCTTATGCATTTCTCACAGATTTAGGTCTCCCAGACCCCAGCATCCAGGCAGGAATCAGTGTATTTTTCCTTCACCACTTCCTAGGGAGTAAAGTACAGCCATGGCTCACCATTCATGTTTGCAGACATGAGTGTGCAAGCCCTCTTGTCCTTTTTCGTGGCATAGAGACCACCAAGTTTCCCCATCCAAACATGAAAGCTTGATGAGTTGGGGGGGGGGGGTCTGGGATTGAGGGGCCCAGAGCCAGGATTGGGCCCTGAACAGGCTGCTGAGGTGGGATCAATACTGCCTCTGGATTAAGCTTCACCTGATGCTTCCCTTTCCCCTCCCCCCCTCCCCTGCCCAGGACTGTGTGCAGCTGAACCAATACAAGCTACAGAGTGAGATTGGCAAGGTAGGACTGGGACAGGCAGTGGGGACTGTTCTCTTGAGGCTTTGGGTAGGCAGCCTATCAGGATCCTCTGCTTGGCAGTTCTTTCTCCCTGGGAATGTAAGGCAGAGCCGGGAAGGCCCCAGCTTAGAAATGAAGACAGTTTTGTCCTCTAGGAAATACCTAAGGTGGGGTGGGAAATGATTGTCCATTCCTGATTCCTTAGTTTTTGATGGAAGACAAAGAGGGTCTGAGGCAGCATAGAGCTGCATTGAGCCAAGCAGAGGCAATTACCAGGAACAGCAGTCCTCTTTCTGTCTGCCTGAAATGTATGCCTGCCGGTGGCCAGCTGGTGGGGGTGGAGATGGGATGAGGGGGGAGGGAGCCGGAGCTGTTCAGGCTCCCCATTCCCTGAGCTAGTCCTGGAGGAGGTTGCCCTGAACAGGCAGGGCTGACCGGTGCCTATTTCCAGGGTGCCTACGGCGTGGTGAGACTGGCCTACAACGAAAGTGAAGACAGGCACTATGTGAGTCTGGGGATGGGAGGGAGGTGTTGCCCCAGCCAGGCCCCAGAAGCCTGGGAGGTGGGCAGTGGCTGTGCTGGGAAGACAGAGGACAAGGCTGCCTCTAGAGGGAGTGGGCTCCTGTCCCTAAGGGAATGCAAAAGGAGTAAGCTTCTTGAGAATATGCAAGCAGAGGCTGGACCTTCTGAGAGGAGAGCTCCAGAAAGGCTTGTTGGGGAAACAGGGTAAGGCTTAGACTCAGATATGGCCACCTCCTAACCCAGCTTAACCACACCTAGGCCATACTTTCAGTTCTGGTGGCAGTCACCCACTGGTGATTGGACCTCCATCCACATGTAACCAGCCTGTTCTAGCTCCTGGTGGCTGCACACAAATGACATTTCTACCCCTCCCTCCTCAGGCAATGAAAGTTCTTTCCAAAAAGAAGTTACTGAAGCAGTATGGCTTTCCACGTATGTATCTATTGGGTCCTATGCTTGGGAGCTCCTTGCTTGGGGGCAGAAGAGGAGGACACCTCAGTCCCTCACTATTTTTTGTTAGGACTGGGGGTAGAGGTGGGGAAAGCATGAGCAAAGGCCTGGTAGTGGGGATGTGTTTGGTGGGTTGGGGACAAGACCATTGCAAGATTCTTGCTTGAGGCTGGTTGTGGGGCCAAGGTGAGGCCCAGCCTCCTGCAATAGAGGCTCGACTCCCCTTCCTGGTCACAGGTCGCCCTCCCCCAAGGGGGTCCCAAGCTACCCAAGGAGGACCAGCCAAGCAGCTGCTGCCGCTGGAGCGAGTGTACCAGGAGATTGCCATCTTGAAGAAGTTGGACCATGTGAATGTGGTCAAGCTGATTGAGGTAGGAGGCAGTGGTGAGTGGGTGGGAACTCAAGTCCTGTGAAGCAACCTGTGGTGCTTGGGGACACTCAGCACAGACCTAGGGTTCCCACCAGACACTCCTCCCAAAGTATCTGTGGCTAAGGCCTCCAAAGACAGAGCTAGACTTGGGGTGGCAGCTATAGGGAGGCTTTAGGGTTCAGTTCAGGCTGGTCTGCAATATTCTCAAGGTCTCAGTGAGGATAAGGGGCTGCCCAGAAGCAAGAAGTGATCCCCCAGTCATGGCAGGAGGAGAGAACAGCTGGATATCACTTGGTGGGCCAGGGTTGGGGGTCAGTGATTTTCGAGGTCTCATCTGTCTGGGGCCTACACCGTTCCTGCTCCATTGTCTAGGGAGGCTGCACAGCATACTGGGGGTCCTTAAGCCCTACCACCATGTCTGTTCCCTCTGACTAGGTTTTGGATGACCCAGCTGAGGACAATCTCTATTTAGGTGAGTGACCCAGCTCTTCCCAAAGCAGCTTACCTAGGGTCAGTCCAAGGGCTCCCCAGGGACACGTGTGACCTTCAAATGGGCTGTATGAGCATGTTCTCAAGCCCTGGATTCCCTTGCCCAGCCCTGCCAATCCAAACTTAGAATACCCACATAGATTCAATAAATATTCCCAAGCTCCCACTCCACTGATCAGAGAGACAGTGGATCAAGAACGTGCACGAAGCAGGCTATGTGATATGGGTTCCCAGACCCTGTATGATAGCTCTATGCCTCAGTTTCCTCACCTGTAAAATGGGGGATAATATATCTAACTCATAGGGTTGATATGAGGAGTAAATGAGTCATTATATACAAGATTGTTATTAATGTTGTTATTATTTAAGTTCACGGTGCCTGATTCATGAGTTTAGAGGCCCTCCAGAAACGGGACAGAAAAAACACCGGGCTTAGAAATTAAGGTCAAGGCTTTAGTCTTCACTCCCTGTCCTACTTGCCTATCTGCTGTGACCCTCAGGGAAATTCCTGCCCCTTCTGCAAGCCTCAGTTACCCACCTCCTTCCCAAGAAAGGAATCCATGGTGAATCAGGATGAGGCAGATCCATAGTAGACCAAAGTAGACCATACTTTCACCCATTTATTTCCTCTGATACCCTGGGACCCTTGTCCCATCCATCCCTCAATTATGCCTGGATGCCTGACCCTCTCCTACCTTCCAGAACAGGGAGGGACCTTGGCATCACCTGCTTTACAAGCCTGGCTGCATCTTAACTTACTTTACTTTTCTTTTCTTTTCTTTCAGTGTTTGACCTCCTGAGAAAGGGGTGAGTTCCCCATCCCAATTAGGCAGGTCAAGTCTAATCCAGGCCTTCTTTTCCCTCCCTGTGCCCTTAGTCCCAGGGTCAGCTACTCTAGGAGAAAGCGGAGACCCAGGCCCTGCCCTTGGGGAGCTCTGATCTGGGGGGAAATGAGAGACAAATAGGGCAATTCTTTGAAGTCTGTTGGGGGTCAGTGAGGCTGGAATATTCAGAGAGTTCTCTGGAAGAGGGGGTGGGTTTTGAGCCAGGTCTTGAAGAACTGGAAAGATTTTGAGGGAGGAGTGGGAGAAGAAAGGAGTGTTTCTCAAGCAAATATGTAGAGATGGGGCTCTCACCTGGATTCAAGTCACAAAGAGTTCTTTCAGCTTTACAAGTTTATGAGTTGGGTGGGTGGGACTCCATTTGCTCCCATTTACAAGAGGGGAAGCTGAGGTTCAGAGGGGGTAAGTGGCTTGCCCAAGGTCACACAGTGAGTCTAATTCATGTCTGCTCTATTTGGCCTTCTCACAGTATTAGCAAAGCAGCAGACTTGGGGTAGTGGGCATAGGCCTGGGTGGACCATAGGCCCTAACTGTCAAGACCTTAAATACAGGGAATGGCTTGTGATTGCCTCTCTGCGGGGAGTAGGGGGCTGGGAGTAGTATGCCTTTAAGACTCAGAGCTTTTCAAACGTTTTTGACCTTCATCGAAGTAAGAAATATAAGTTTTACATTGTCATCCATCTCTGTAATTGAAACCAAAGTTTTACAAAACATTACATGTCTTTATCACATATGATGTACTCTGATAAATTCTACTTCATTAGAAATTTTTAAAAAAGCATTAGCCAACCACTAAATTAATTTCATGACCCTCTATTACGTCTGGACCTACAGTTTGAAAAACACTGCGGTAAATGGCATCTTTGCAACAGTTTGGTTATAGAGAAGTACTTAGTAGAAGGAATACCAAGCCAATCAGAAATTAAGATAAAGCTAATTTGAAATTATAATGATTGTAAGGGGATATCTATGTCTATGTGTTTTCAATGTTTCATTATATGGGAGAAAAAGCTAATGTCTTGAGTTCTGGGGAGGTGTTTGAGCATAGAGGGCTCCCGGGAAGTCCTGAGGGGCCTAAATGGCCCAGCCCCCGTCTCCCTACCAGCTGTCTGCTTTTACTCATTATGATTCAGCTGAACACCCCTCCTCCCCTCCCTTTCTGTAGGCCAGTCATGGAGGTGCCCAGCGACAAGCCCTTCCCCGAAGAGCAAGCTCGCCTCTACTTGCGGGACATCATCTTGGGCCTTGAGTACTGTGAGCGAGGGTCTGCTTGCCCCTTGGAACGGGGGACGGGGGGCCGGGGGGGGGGGGGGCGGGGGGCGGGCACCGGAAGGGTAGAGCCCGGGCTGAGCTAGCTCTTAGCAGTCCTATCAGTCAGCGCTGATCTGCCAATCAGTTTCGTTTGGGGGCGTGGTGTGGACTGTGGGAGGGGCCAGAACCGCCCGGATTGGACAAGGGAAGGGAGTGGTGGCCGATTTCGCTGGGTTTGCACCAGGTTGTTCAAGTGGAGCTGCGCCTTGGGTGTTCTCTGTATCTCTTCTGCTGAGTTATTAGTCAAGCTTAACCTTTCCGCAGGGCCTCAAGAGATGTAGGAAGGAAGAGATTTATGTCCAGCTGCTTGAAGAATAGTCTGTCATGTCATGCGTCCTGTGGATGAGGAAGGGTGGGTTTACTGTGAGGGCTCAAAGGTGATGAGAGCTCAGGAGGGAGGATGTTAGCTTAGCCTCTATCCCTGGAATTCACTTATTTACTCATTCATTTACTTCTTTTTTTTTTTTTCACTTGCTTCTTTCATATATGAGTACCTACTAAGTGCCAGCTAGACGCCAGGAGATTGACAAAGACCCAAATGTGACCTCGAGAATCTCAGTGTAGCAGAAGGGACAGGAACCTAAGCAGGCAGATACAGTGCAGTGCTGGCTAAGGCTGGGGTGGCACAGGGCTGTCAGAGACTGAAGGGAGGCTTCCCAGAGGAGACCATTTGTGACCAGGGTCCTTAAGGATAAGTAGGAGTTCATCGGCCAGGCTTGAGGGATGGATGGGAGAGAGTATGTCAAGCAGAGAGAACTGCATAGCAGGGGCACAGAGGGGAGTGGGCATGTCCTATTTAAGAATGGGGAGACGTAAAATCTGGTTGAAGCATGGGGTGGAGAGTGGTGAAACACAAAGCTGGAAAGCTACTCAGGCCATACCAGGAGGGCTGGGAATACCTCCACGGAGGACTTTCATGACTTCATTCTGTCAGCATTGTAAACCGCTGAGGGCTTTGAGAAGGGAGGGGCATGATAGGATTTGCATCTCAGAAAGCTCGGCAGCTGTGTAGTGGCTGAATGAAGGGCAAGAGGTGAGGAAGGAGGCTTTTTCTACAGCCCAAGTGACAGATGGTGAGGCCTGGATTAGGGCAGTGGCAGTGGGGAGGAGACATGAAGGAGGTGAGGGGGGGCAGCACTGGATGACTGGCTGGTCATGGGGAGGGGAGGTTCCTCAGACATTGAGGGTTCTGGCCTGGTTTGGGGAACAGGAGTGGTGCCCATCTCTCTCAAATCTTAACTGGATTTATCAGGAGCATATTCTCTTCCTAGGGGAACAGGGTGAGGACCTATCTGAGGTATCAGGAGCCAGGATTGTCTTTATCTCATTTGAGCCACTCCACTGCCCTCTAATACTCTCTTTGCACATATGGGGAAACTGAGGCACACAGAGAGGAGGGCTTTGCAGAAACTCTCAAGGGTTTAGAGTTATGGGAAGGGGGCATTTCACCCTGGGTGTGATGAGTGATGGGCACAACCCTGTACCAGGTTGGCTTCCACCCCTTCCTGTCCTGGGCCCTTCTCTTCAGCTCAGTGCCTTTTGTTTCCCATCCTCTGTTTCCCCCATCCCAAAACAAGCTAATCCCATCTGGCTTTGGAGTAAAGTCTTGTCAAGACCCAGCTAATCACAGTGAAGGGCTTCCCAGAGCCCACTGGTCAGAACCACAGGTTGGACAGGCAGATGAATGGAGGCATCAGGTGCTGAAGACCTTCCTTGTCATTCTGGTCCTCAGAAGGGAAGATGAAGGCTGCCTGGGGAAGGCTCCATGGTCAGGGGGCCCAGACCTGATTCTTGTAGATGGGGCAAGTGTAGCAATGCAGGTATGAGGAGCAGTCACATCCGGAATATATCTTAGAAGTTGAGCCCATAGGACTTGTTGATTGAATGGGATGTGGTGTCTGAAAGAGAGAGGAGTTGGAGATGATCCTGAGGTTTTTGGCCTGAGCAACTGGTAATGTGCCATTAACCCGATAGGAAAGACTAGAGGAGAAGCAGAGGTCTTCTGTTTTGTTTGTTTGGTGAGGGATGGGGAGGGGGTTGCAGACAGCGCAATCAAGTTCTGAATTAGATGTGCTGTTGAGAAATTTTGAGAAATACATTAGATGTCTGCCGGATATCCATGTGGATAAATATCCCGGAGTTCAGGGGAGAGGCCAGGGTTTGAGATAAGAATTTGAGACCACTTTCCGTGGTCAAATACACAGTCCCTTGAGCCTCTGCACTCTGATGGGTATTGTGTCAAATCTCTTGAGTGCATCAGGCACATAAGAGTCAGTCACTAGAGGAACATTGGTTTGGTTGTTATTGTGGTGTGACACTCACTCCCTTTGCCCTTCATCTCCGCCTCTCCTCTCTTCTTTCCTCCTGCCCTTTCCATCTTCCCTCCTCTCCAACATCTTGGGGACTGCTGATCCAGAGGAAAGTATTTGCTGAGGTAGAGCCCGTAAGTGGGTGACTGTGGGGTAGAGTCAGTGCCTTCTCTAAGCTGGGATGTCTCTGGCCATCTCAGCCTGAGCTTCCCATCTTTTCCTGGCACTGCTGAACCCAGGAAGCAAGGTGAGCTCTCAGTCCACTGGAGAAGGCTGACCCTTACCCCAGCCATGTTCATCCTAGCAGTCCCAAGGCTTGGGATGCCCTCTCCCCCTGATGCTCTTCAGCCCAGAATCCCTAAGCCCGAGGCAGTACTTCTGCAGGATACCCCACTATTCCACCCTAAGTCCGAGGAGGAGGAACATTTCCGACCTGGCTGGGTGGGAGAAGAGACTGAGAAAAGGTTTTGACAGGCTTTGGGACTGCAGACAACATGGGGAGGGCCAGAGATGGCCTCTGGAGAGGCTCCCTTCCCAATTTCCTCTGACAGCCCCTTCAGCAAGAAGGTGTCTTGATTGCCACAGGGAGCACTGCACTTGGAGTCCAAGGACTCCAGTCCTAGCTCTGCTTCTGACAGCCTGGGCTGGCTGTGATGTCACTACTGCATAGTGGAGCAGAGGGCCCTGAGTTCTTTTGAGGTCCTCACGAGATGAGTGTGTGCATGGGCTAGGATAGCCCCGCTCCTTCTCGCCTAGAGTTTAAGATGGGCTTCCCTGGCCAGGCGAGGGCAGGTGGGGGGGGGTTCCAGGCAGTGGCCCCCCAGGCCAGCACTCAAGCTGCCTCTTTCTGCAGTGCACTGCCAGAAGATCATCCACCGGGACATCAAGCCGTCCAACCTGCTCCTGGGCGATGATGGGCATGTGAAAATTGCCGACTTTGGCGTCAGCAACCAGTTTGAGGGGAACGACGCTCAGCTGTCCAGCACTGCTGGGACTCCAGCGTTCATGGCCCCCGAAGCCATTTCTGATTCCGGCCAGAGCTTCAGTGGGAAGGTGGCTTCTAGGACCTAGGCTGAGTTGGCATTCAGGTGGAGGGGTGGAATGGTTTGCAGTGGAGCCTCATTTCCAACCTGAGGGTATCAGAGTCCTTGTGTCTCAGGCGCGAACACTGAACACAGTCCTCTCCTTCCTGTTTGCCTCCTGAAGTCTGAGAAACTCCCCATCTTTGGCTTCCTGTCATTTTCCAGCAGGATGGCCCCGGGTCTCCACTGCAGATATTTCCTGCCAGCTTCTCTGTACGGAGCACTGGGCTGGGCTGTGGAACAGACAGAGCCCAGATGGCCCAGTTCTCTGTCCTTCTGGAGATGGTGAAAAGAACAGGAGAGCTCGTGTTTGGGAAGAAGTTGGAGGCTCCTCTCAGACTTTTTGGAGATGGCAGGGTTTGAACTAGGCCTTGAAGAATGGGGAGGATTTGAGCATGAGATGGAGACCACAGAATGTACAAGAGCACTGAGGAGCATTGGGAAGGGGTCATGATGGGTCTTGGGCAGAGTTTAGAAGGCCTGGAAGTTTGTGCTTCCTCCTAACTGACAGAGGCAGTGGGCAAAGCTTTCTGAGCAGAGGGCTGCAGTTCCGTCTGTTCCCCTGGCCACATGCCTGTTCCCACCTGTGGAGTGCTGGCTGCCTCACTGTGCCTCTGCCAGGGAGCCAATGGTCAGGAGGCATTTGGACATGTGTGTGGGTGTGGAGCTCAAGAGAGGTCAGGGATGTAGATAGAGATTGTTTTCAAGAATTTCTAATTTTGATGTAATTCCAAATTTACAAAAAATTACAGCAATAGTACAAAAAAAAAACCCTCCCATGTATCTTTTTACCCATGTCACCAATTATTGGCATTTTATCCCATTTACCTTTTCACCGTCTCTCCCTATATTTATTATACACGTATTACATTTTTCTGAACTGTACGAGAGTTAAGTTGGAGACCTTACCCTCCTTTATCACAGTATAGTTTGGCAGATATTTTCTAAGAACAAGGACATTCTCTTACATAACCTCAGTACAATTATCAAAATTAGGAAACTAATCATTGATAAAAGACTGTTATCTAATCGACCTTATTCAGATTTCATCAGTTGTCTGGATACTGTTCTTTAATGCCTTTTTTTTTTCTTTCTGGTCTAAGATCTGATTCAAAGTTAGTCACTGCGTTCACTTGTCACATCTCTTTGGGGTCCCTTCATCTGGAAGAGTTCCTCAGCCTTTCTTTGTCTATTCTGACCTTGACATTTTTGAAGAGAACAGTCCTGTTACTTTGTAGAATGATATCAGTTTGCATTTGTCTGGTGTTCCCTGGTTGGATTCAGATTGAATCATCTGTGGCAGGAATATGTAGGTAGACATTTGAGAATCATTCACATAGGAGAGAAAGTGGAAACCAGGAGAGGAGGTGGGGTTCCAGAGGGGGAAGATGTAGAGAGAGCACATGTTAGAACCCAGGATATGGGGGAGCCGTGAGGAGCTGTGGAGGTGGCCAAGGGCCAGGGCCTTGGGGTAGGCAGGGGCTGTTTCTGGTGTCAGAAGAAAGGTGGATGGTGGCTTCTCCAATGGAATATCAGGAAAAGGGATGACGAGCTAATTTAGTGAGTATAAGGTCAATACATAGCATGGTTTCTGGGGTGCATCTGTGTCACAGGTATAGCAATGTGACCCTGTAGGTGAAGGGAGTTTTGCACCTATTGAGTTGGAACTGTATCTGGTTTGGGTATGTGACAAGGGGACATGGAAACCCTGAGAGGCCGGGACCTTGTTCTTGTCAGCCTGTGTCCCTAGTGCTCAGCACAGGGTCAGGCATGGAACGAGTGCCTGGGAGTGTTTGTTGAGTGAATGTATGACTGAGGAAGGAGGGTCCCAGCATGCCCTCTCCCATAGCCCATGGGAGCTAGGTGAGCAAGGGGTGTTGGTTCCTTTTGGGGAACTGATGCGAGCTGTTTCTTCCTAGGCCTTGGACGTGTGGGCCACTGGGGTCACATTATACTGCTTTGTCTATGGCAAGGTGAGTGTTGGGTGGGCTGGCAGAGCTGGGTGGGCCCAGCCCCTTGGCCCCATGGGCGGGGCCAAGCTGAACCAGCATGAATGATAGCTGCAGGCTGTCATTTCCTTTGTGTCCTAAAGTAAAGCGACTTTTGAAAGGAGCCACCTGACCCAGAGAAGACTGAGGGAAAAGAGGCTTTTTTCTTTTTTCTCCTGACCCTTGGAAGGAGATCCATATGAAGGAGTCCCGGACAGCAGACATCCCAATGGGAGCTGTAGATGGCGGTATTGCCATCTTCCTGCCAGAGTGCTCCCTGTCCTTCTGGCCCTGATGCCATTCATTCTTTTGTTCATTCGCATGTTCATTCATTCATTCATTCTGCAAATTGTCCTTGACTCTTGCTCTGGGTCAGGATGGGCCTTGGGAACACTCAACATTGACTTAGCCAAAATCCCTGTCCACAGGTGCTCCTACTCTAGTGACTGCACTGAGAGCCAGGAGGGAATCTCAGTGAACATGTTCGCAAACTCCAAGCCCTGGGAGTGGAAGCCTTTCTGCAGGTGGCTCTATGGCCAGTGGGTACACCCAGCCTCATAGTTCCCTCAATGACTCATTTGTTCAGTTAGTGTTTCTTGAGCACCTACTGTATGCTGAGCCCTGAACAAGTTAGACAGGGTTCTTCCTTTCTACTAAGGAGTCCAGAGCTGCCCCCCACTTCTGGCCACACCAAGAAATGGGGTCAGTCCCCCAAGGTAAGTCGAGGCCCTGGGCCTGCATCCTTTGTCTGTTTTTACACCCCACAGTGCCCGTTCATCGACGATTACATCCTGGCCCTGCATAGGAAGATCAAGAATGAGGCCGTGGTGTTTCCCGAGGAGTGAGTTGCCTGTGAAAGGGGGCTCCTGCCCACCCCCAGGGAGGCATGTCTGAGTTGTAGCAGAGCATTTGCCTTTTGAAGGCCCCACCCCAACTTCCTGGGGGTGCCGTTCCCTGGGAGGGGCTCCTGAGCGGATGGAGGGGTGGGACTGTAGAGCAAGGTCTCAGAGACATCTAATCGGATTCCACTGTACAAATGGAACTCTGAGGCTGGGAGTTGGGCAAGAATGACCCCAGGTCACACATTCACACTACTCCATCACTAAAGGCCTGTGTGGGGTCAATGGGCATCAACTTTACACAGACCCTGGAATCATGGGGAACCCCTATCTTCCCCACATGGGGTAGGAGGGCTTCAAGATCCCAGTTTCCTTCCCCATTTCATAGATGGAAAAGTGGAGGCTCCAGAAGAGAGTTATCATTGGGTCTGGGATTTGAAGCCACTCCCTCCTCCCCATCCCTTCATTTGTAACTGTGGTCTCTGAGCCGAGAGGGACTATTTGGAGAGGTCTCCCTGCTCATCTCTGGTTCTTCTGGTTATGATATTGGCTACCATGGCTCCTTATTTTTCAGGCCCTTCTGCCATCTGATCAAAGTGCCCTGGGAAGGTCAGAAACCAACCTGGGCATTGTCCTCAATGATTCCTGCTCCCTCGTTCCCACTCCCTGTCTGGTCCCCGAGCCCTGTTGAGTCCACCTCTTCTGTATCTCTTGACTCCATTGCCACCTGCGCCCCTGACTGGTTCTGTCCTTGGATTTATCTAGCTACCTTCTCTTTGGTCTCCCTGCTGCCAGCCTCCCTCCAGTCCAGCCGCCAGTCAGGCCAGGGTGACCCTGATGAAGCACAACAAATCTCACCATATCTCCTGCTTAAAGTTTTTCCAAGGCTTCCCAAAAGCCTGCATGAAGAGGCCATTCCCTGACCCTGGCATTCAAGGACATCTGGGTTCTGCCACCTGTTCCCCCACAGCACTAGCCAACTAGACTCCACCCCTTTTTGCCTGTCTCTGTACCTTTCCTCCTGCTGTACCCCCTGCCGGAGGTCTCTTTCTTCCCATCCCAAGAGTTGTAAATGGGATTAAATATCTAGGACAGCAGAGGGAACCAAGGTCAACAGTCCCAAGAGTGAGTTCCTTCTCTGCAGGCTTGGATGGATGGGCTCCCCAAAAATGTTGGTAGCAAAGAAGCCTGGAGTTTGGGCAGAAACAGTCAGGCTAATGTGGGGCTGAGTGTCCTGCTCCCCCTTCCCCTGAATCTCTCATCCCTGCCCTCACTCTTGTGGGTAGCAATGTGCCAACCCGCTAACCTCTCTGGGCCTAAGTTTCCTCCTCTGTCAAATGAGAGTATTTCTTGGCTACCTCCCAGGCAGAGGAGAGGATAAGATGGTGAGCGGGGTGAAGGCCCCTGGTGTCCCATAAAATGACTTTTCTCACTATCCTCACCATCTCTGCACTGAGAGGGTATCCAGTGCCCCTGGACCTCATTTGTATTTGTGGCCCCTGCCTCTGGAGGAGATGGCTTTACTTCCTATTCAGGAAAGAAGGATATCCATCTACTTGTTCTGAAACTCTTTCCTTCTGCCTCAATACCTTCCTGCTCTCTGAGAAGTGAGGGTTGGGTGTGTCTCTGACCTGGCATGTACTATTCAGGGAATCCCAGAGCAGGTGGGGATGGAGAGGTGGGCAAGAAAGAATCCTCACTGACTGTCTCTCCCTCATCTCCTTCCTTCCCCACTTTTAGGCCAAACATCAGTGAGGAGCTCAAGGACCTAATCCTGAAGATGCTAGACAAGAATCCTGAAACAAGGATTGGGGTGCCAGACATCAAGGTTGGGGAACCAGAGGTCTTGAGCTGGGCTGGCCTTGGACACAGCAAACAGGCCTCAGTATCTCCTTCTAGAGAGCCCTACACCAAGTCATATATATATATTGGGTTTGGAATGGAAGTTTATGGGTGTTGGGTCCCCTCAAGGCGATTGCTGATAGAATGCCCGTGGTATTCTTTGCTGACTGGGTGTCTGTCTGACCTCTCTCTGTCCTCCCACTCCACAGTTGCACCCCTGGGTGACCAAGAGTGGGGAGGAGCCCCTTCCCTCAGAGGAGGAACACTGCAGTGTGGTGGAGGTGACCGAGGAGGAAGTGAAGAACTCGGTCAAGCTCATCCCCAGCTGGACCACGGTGGTAAGAGGGTGATGGGCCAAAGACTCCCTTATCCTGGGAGGGCCTGAGGAGGGCATGGTCATTGCCTGAGACTTGCTCTATGCAGGCCCTGTCAGGGGACAGAGGGCCATCTGGTCAGTCATCCCCAATGCTGATCTACTGGGGCACTGCTGGAAGGCAGTGGGGAAAGAGGCCATGTTATTCAGCCTTGCAGTAGGGAGACCAGGAGGCTTGGTGAGGAGAGTGAGTGATTTAAAAAATATACTGCCCTCACCGAGGATCTTTCACCATGACTGGAAGAAATATTTTCTTCCTTCCCTCCTTCCTTCCCTCCTTCCTTCCTTCCTTCCTTCCTTCCTTCCTTCCTTCCTTCCTTCCTTCCTTCCTTTCCTCCCTCCCTCCCTCCCTCCCTCCCTCCCTCCCTCCTTGCTTCCAAGCGCTGTACTTTGTGTCAAGGACATGACGCTAAGAAGGCATAGGAAGCGTTTGAATTGGAGAGGTGGCCCTGAGCTCTTTGGACTGTAGCCATGTGCTCCCTCCACTCTCCTCTCACATTTTACTTTTTCTCATCTTTCTCTGGACATCTTCCATGTTAACTGTTGGAAGTTATTCATGTAGCCCTCGTGGCCACATGGGGTTTTGTGGAGGACACTGAGAACCATGACCTGCCCTGCACTGAGGTATCACAGTGAGTCAGAGTAAGCACAAGGCAAAGAGAGAGCTGGTACCTGTGCTGTGGGTACATCAGGCCTGTGTGCATTAGCCCTCCCTGCTTGGTCCAGGCCCAGCTAGGGACAGGTGGCCAGAGTCCTGCTTATTCCTGTGCTCCATAGAGCTCCAGGGCTCTGTGGTCTCTGGAACCAGTCAGCTCCCATAGGGTCTCTGCTGCTCCTTCCTTTGTCTTAGCCACCATTAACCACTGGAATAGCCTCCCAAGTTGTCCCCTGCTTCCACCGTCACCCGCATGACAGTTAGTGCTCAGCTCAGCAGCCAGGGTGGGTCCCAGTGACTGTTCATGTCACTTTTCATGTCTACCCTGCTCACGTAGGCTCCCATGTCGCTCGGAGTAGGAGCCACAGCCTTGACTGTCTGCACAGTCCGCGTACCTTCCGCCCCCATCTCCCTGTGGACCTCGTCTCTCCTCTCCTCTCTCCATTTGCTCAGCTCCAACCATGTGCTGCATAAGCTGCTGCTCCAGAACCTTTGCACTTCCCTTTCCTCCTGGGGGGTGCTCCTGCCCAGAAATCTGCAGGGCTCGCTTCCTCACTCCCTTCAGACCTTTACTCCAAAGTCACCTCAGTGAGAAGTGGGCCTTCCCTGGCCCCTTATCAAAAGTTCCCATCTCCTCTTTGTCCTTCCATATCCTCCTGCCTTGTTTTACCGTTTTCTCCTTAGCCCGTATCACTAACTCACGTATTTTACTGATTTGTCTTATTTACTACTTGTCCCCCTAACTAGAACATAAGCTCCATAAAGGGCAAGAATTTTTGCCTCAGTGTGGCCCCTGCACCTAGAATAGTGTCTGGAATATGCTAGGCACTTGATAAATAATTGTTGATTGAATGAATGAATGAATGAAGTAAACGAATGACTGAATGCACCCCCATGCCAGGCATGTGTTTGTGAGTGTGTGTGTGTGTGTGTGTGTGTGTGTGTGTGTGTAGGCAGCAGCCTAGAACTGTCCTTGCTGCAGGAGGAGGGACAAAGTCAGAGAGCTGGGGTGCAGCAGCCTCTACCTGTCCAGGCATCTCCCCCAGGCTGCTGTGCGCTTCCTCTCTGCTCTGCCTGGCACAACCTCTCCTCCACTCCATGCTCCCCACCTTAGCTGTAAAGCATTTCCTGATTGCACGCCCCATGTCTTCAAGATAAAGCCCCCTTTCAGCCTGGCATTCCAGACCCTTCGTAGTCTGTTCCTGGCCTCTGGGCACCCCCACCAGTTGTGCCAAGCTCCTCACCATTCCCAGAATTCACCTTTCAACATCACCACTCATGCTCTTGCCATTTCCTCTGCTTGGAATTCTCTTCCTTTCTCTGCTGACTGAAAGGGAGCCTCAGCAGGGCCACCTGGAAGCTGTGCCCTTAGGGAATCAGAGTAGAGGCTGCCAATGTGTCTGGGAGCCTGGGTTTCTGTGTTCCTCACTCTGACATGTGTGTCCTCCCCAGATCCTGGTTAAGTCCATGCTGAGAAAGCGTTCCTTTGGGAACCCATTTGAGCCCCAAGCTCGGAGGGAAGAGCGATCTATGTCTGCTCCAGGAAACTTACTGTCGTAAGTATCTGTGGGCTGAGGCCTGCAGGGTGCTCCCTGGGGTAGGGTGGGGGCTGTGTTATATCCCCGAGACTCTCACTGTCACTGGGCTGTGCAGGCTGAGCCTGGAGCCTGGGGACTCGCCAGGTCTCAGAGGAGGGCCCTGTTTACACCTTTGTCCTCAGCCCACGGCAGCCTGGTAGAGGTTTGCGGATAGGCCTCGTATCCGCTCCTTGTAGAAGGTTGCTTGTCTATGGAAAGAGGGGCACTTCTGCTGACTCTTCCTGGCCCGGGGGGGATTGTTAGCTGCCTTCCTGAGTGGCTCATGCTACCTCCAGCCATTGCTGAGGCCATGTGCTCAGTCATCACTTTGTAAATGTTTGTCCAGCAAGTATGGATGGGTTGGCTGATAGGGCCAGGGAAGAGATTCCTGTTTGTTGAAGGCTCCCTACTGTGACCCAGGCATGTACATTCACCACCTCCTAGGAGAGGTCAGAGAAGCAATTCCCCAAACCTCTGTGAGCCTCGTCCTCAGCTTTTCCGCCTTCTTCCATTAAAATAAAAGTCAGTTTGGGATGCCAACAAGGCCTGCTGGAGTTTGTGCGCAGACCTGCAGAGAGAAAACCCTGAGGGGTCCTAGACCAGAAGGTGGTCCTGGGACATTGGTTGCTTTCCTCTGGCCCATGAAGGATGCTGCAGGGAGGAGACGTTGTGCACCCCCACCCCCATCTTCCGCCCCTTCCACCCGCTGTGTGGAAAAGGCGTGCTCCCTAGAGAGGTGAGTGCCAGATGTTGTCTGCATACCTCAGCCTGTCCAGAAAGAGTAGCACCACTTGTGCTGTGCAGGGGCCCACACGCTGGCTTCATGTGAGGCCACCCTTTTGTAAGTGGGCTCTTCAGAAGTGTCAAGTCCCATCTGTCTGCTCCAGCCGGAGGTTGCTTGCACTCAGTAATGTCCATATACCAACTTCCTGCCCTCCAGCTGACAAATTTCCTGGCCAATGGAAGTTGAGGTGGGGGGTGCTTTGGAGAGGCCTTGACGGTACTGAGCTTATTTTCAGTTCCCTGTCTCTTCAGTGAGGTGGGCAGGACTGGAAGAAGGGGTTCCCTGGGTTCCTCTAGGTCTGCAGGCCTCGAGGCTGGAATTGGGTTTAGAGTAGGGGATCACATATTTAACATCTAAATGGAGCCACTTTTGAGAGTGAAAGAGGAATCTGTTACTAATTATGGCAGGACAAAAGGCATAAGTAGGACCGTAATGAACAAATCTGGACATCTGGTAACTCTAGCTCAGTGCCTGTGATTCAGTGCCCCCTAGGGGTGTGAAAAGGCAGTCACAGGCTAAAGACATCTAGTCTATATCTGGCACCGAACTGGGACCCAGGAATACAACCGAGCAAGGTTGTACTAATCATTGTCCTTTTATGGACACGTTAATGGGGAGAAAGGCCCGTTTCCTCATCTGGACTGTGAAAGGATTGGGCTTAATCCTTTTCAGCTATAAAATTCTATAATTCTGTGACCCAAGTTGAATTTTGAAAAGTAGGTTTTACTTCATCATAGAGTCCCAACATTTATCCTTGACAGACTCTGTTTTTTTTTTTTTAATTTTTAAGTTTATTTATTATTTTTTTATTTTTAAGTTTATCTTGAGAGAGAGCAAGTGGGGTAGGGTCAGAGAGAGGGTAGAGATTGAATCCCAAGCAGGCTCTGTGAGTGCAGAGCCCAATGTGGGGCTCGAACTCATTAACTGTGAGTGAGATCATGACCTGAGCTGAAATCAAGAGTTGCATGCTTAACTGACTGAGCCACCTAGGTGCCCCGACTCTGTGGTTTTTTTTTGTTTTTGTTTTTGTTTTTAATGTTTTATTTTATTAAAAAAAATGTTTTTAACATTTATTCTTTTTGAGAGGCAGAGAGAGACACACGAGTATGAGCGGGGCAGGGGCAGAGAGAGATAGAGACACAGAATCCAAAGCAGGCTCCAGGCTCCGAGCTGTCAGCACAGAGCCCAACGCGGGGCTCGAACCCACGGACTGTGAGATCATGACCTGAGCTGAAGTTGGACGCTCAACCAACTGAGCCACCCAGGCGCCCCTATTTTATTTTTATTTTTAAGAGAGAGAGGCAGACATAGAATCCAAAGCAGGCTCCAGGCTCTGAGCTGTCAGCATAGAGCCCGATGCAGGACTTAAACCCATGAACCATGAGATTATGACCTGAGCCAAAGTCAGACTCTTAACTAACTGAGCCACCCAGGCGCCCCGACAGACTCTGTTTTTTATGCTTTGGGATAACTGGTGAAACTCTATAGTAGAGTTAAATGGGATTGATTTTTTTTTTTAAATATCAGAACCTATTCATTGGTGATTTAAAAAGAAAGATCTTAGGGGAATAATCAGATACAGGAACCTATTTGCTACATGACGAAATTCCAAAACTGGTAGGTAGACTCTTCCCTGTGAACAAAGCAAAGGAAATTCAAAACCAAAGCTCCTCTACCCAGGACCATGGGGGCTGAGCTAGGTCAACATGGAGAGCCTGTGACCTGGGTCAGGTTGTGAGCCAGCCGGGTCAGGTTGTGAGAAGCTCTGAAAGCCGGGCTGGGAAGTGTGGACTTCATCTCCATGCGACAAGGAATGGTGGAGGGTTGTGGGCCGACGCTAGGGGTAGGGAGACTAGCAAGGGGCCACAGTGCGGGGGTGGGGGCGAGGCTGAGGTGAGCTTGGAGAAATGGGTAGGGGGACGTGGCTGAGAAATTGTGGAAAAGGAATGGCTGTGTGAGTATGTGTGAGAGTGTCTTCCTGAGTGCGTGTTCTGACCCCTGAGGTCCCTCTGCCCGTGGTGTCCCCTGAACAGGAAAGACAGGTGTGGCGAAGGGGGCAAGAGCCTGGAGCTCCCCGGCGTTCAAGAAGATGAGGCTGCATCCTGAGCCCCTGCATGCGCCCAGGGCCGCCGGCAGCACGCTCATCCCACGCCTCCAAAGGCCCACTGCCCTCATGCCGACAGTCGCCCCTGCGGGCAGGGGGCTGAGGACTGTGGCCCCTCTTCCGGCCCTCCTCCTTCTATCATGCTGCATGACCTCAGCGCGCAAGTCCAGGGACAGGACTGGAATGTTTGTCATCTGGGGCTTGGGGGGCAGGGCTCCCATAAGGCCTTTCTCCTTGTCCTGGCTCTCCCTGATGGGATCCATCCTATGGGAAAGAGAGGTACCCATGGTGCCTTAGAAACGCCACCTGGCTGCTTGGCAAGGCAGGAGGTAGGAAACCAAGGTAGCAGGTGGAGTCCTGGCTTACCACCATAGCAGAGACCGCCCACGGGGAGCCAGGCGGGCCTGGCTCACTGCCTCATGCGCATGGAGAGCTGTACCTTGCCCACCTCAGAGGGGGTCCTGCCGGAGCTCTTGTCTACTGAGAATGCTGACATGGAGGCTCTGAGCCCTCAGTGGGTATTCCTAGGCCTCAGGGAGGCAGGGGCCAGCATTGGAGAATTCAGATTCCTTTTTTGCTGTCTTTTACTTTTGTTTTTAATGTCAGGAGTGGAGTGGTGTAAAGGCCTGCTTGGGAACACCTAGAAAGCTCTCCTACAGCTTTGGGTGGTTCCCGGCACACTCCTCATTATTTGGCAGCCAGGTGGGATGGACTGACCTTCCTTGATTTTGTCACGCTCGGCGCCACCGGGAGAATGGGTTAAATGAAAGCTTCCGGCAGGGGCCTGAGCCAGGAGCACCCACCTTCCCTGCCCACTTTACTCCCTCCCCGTGTGGCTCCCCTGTAGGAGAGACACCAGGGGCTGGCCGACCAAAGGCCCTGGACTCACAGGGCTGTGGCCTTGCAGATGCTGATGTAACTGGAATCCAATCTCCGACCCTACACTGGCCTACCCATCTGGCCCCAGAAGCTGCCCTCACGTTCCTACAATGAAGGACAAACTGCCCAGGTTGGAGGCAGCACTGGAAGCGGGACCCTGGTGGGGTGTGCATGCTGGCAAGTGGCCACAGAGAGGTGGGCCTCCTGCCACTGCCTCACCCCAAAGACGGTTGACATTCGGCCTGCTCAGAGCTGGTGCGCTGGAGCATGTGTGTGGACCTGGCCATGCTGGGGCAGACTTTATCTTCTCCCTGGGATCTGTGCCTGGTTGGCTTGGCACTTACTGACCAAATGCTCAAGAGATTGACCCCAAAGGAAAATAAAGCAGGACTCAGGTACCTCCCCTGAAAACATGGGCTAAACACGGGATTTCAGTTGCCTCCGTGGGGTTCCTATTGCAGGAAGGCGGGCACTGAGAAGGAAAGGGAGGCTGGGCTGGAGGAGTGTCTGTGTCCTGTTCATCTTTGTGCCTGTGGGTATGTGTCGCGCCTCCACGCACACACGCATGTGCGTGCCCATCTGCTGCACACAGCACACCTGCATGTCTCGCACTGGCACGTGCATCTGTAATATAGTTTCTATGTGTCTTTAAGGCTATGAGCAGAATGTGGCCCATTGTCAATGGGCCCACATTTCTCCCTGGCCCCTCTGCACTAAGGCATTGTAACCCAGGGCTTAAACAATAATTCGATACTGTTTTTAAGAACACTTTTTCAGAGTTCATGGGAGGCTAATCACAGATCCACAAGTTTCCTTGAGCATCTCTACACTGGGGCCCGGAGGGTGGGAGTTTCAGGGGCCTACATCGATTGGACCTGCCCTCGCAGACCTCAAAGGTGGGCCTGGCTTCACTGCCCACGTGAGCCTGGATGGGGTGCTTACCGCATCACTGAAGGTTTGGGTTGGCATTACTGCTTTTGAATGTAGCACAAATGATGAACAAACTCCATAAGAGTGTTTAAAAAATTAACTTCCCAGGAAGTGAGTTAAAAACAATAAAAGCCCTTTCTTGAGTTCAACAACAACAACAACAACAAACTGTGTGTACATTTTCAACATCGGGATGTGTGCTCTTTCTCACCAGCGGGATCACTGGCTTTGCTAGTTTTTCTGCAAGGGTCTGAACAGGACAGTGGTGAGAGGCGCTCTGGAGGGAGGCGAGAAAGAGGAAAGGAGGGAGAGGGTGGGAGAAAGACTGGCTCTGGAGGGTGAGGAGCTACAGTCCAGGATGTGGCTCAGGCTCTGGAGCAGGTTCTGTGGCCCCTCCTTGGGAAGAACACGATGTTTAGGAGCCAATGGGCTGCCCATGTTTCACAGGGGCCCAGGGAGCCCAAGGTCGGGTCCTTGGGAGCCATCCCACTCCTCATAGGGCAAAAGTCCCAGTGGGGCATCACAGAGTCTCTGTGACATGAGCCTAGTGTCTTTACTGTGGCCCCTTGGCCTTGAGCACTGCTGTGGGCTCTCTGGACCCTGCAGCCTCCTGCTCATAGTAGCCCCCCATGGCCATCATGAACAGTCATCATTGAGGCCAGACAGCCTTGAGCTTGAATCCAAGCTTTTGTTTTAATAGCTCTGTGTGACCTTTGGCAAGCCATCGGAGGAGAGGAGTCTCGGTTGTCTTATTGGTAGAATGTGGATAACAGCAGCACCTCCTCGGGGGGTTCTTGTGACATTAAATGAAGTCCTGGTGCCAAGCATCTGATACAGTGCTGTGTATCTAGTAAGGACTCAGCAAGGGAGGGTCTTAAAAAGAATTTTCTGTCTCTGGAGCTGCCTTAATAACTATGGGCTCAGCATATCCTGCATGATTGGTATTTACCCGTCTGTGGAGTTCCAGCTGGGTAAAACTGGAGCCCCACCAGGAGACCAAGCCAAAGGCTACCCAGCCTGGGGATCAGTTTTTCCATCTGAGAAATGGATACCAAAGTTTCTCCTGCATGTTTCCTGGTCAGCCTGTGAAGGTCCCATGAGGGACTGTACCAAGCCCTCTACAAGAGGGACACCGGTAGCCAGGCAGAAGTTTCCCAAATGCCGAGACCAGTAAGTAGATCTGTTCCCAGTTCTTCCCCACCATCTCTCACTTCCTCACTGATCTGGCCTTGGTCCTTAGGACTCCAATCCATCCTCTCACTGCCTGCCAGAGCAATCTTCAGGCACCAACCTGGCCATACTCCTCCCTCTCAGAACCCTACCATGCTCCTCCAGTTTGAGGACCCTGCCATCAACCCTGCTACCCTCTCTGGATGGTCTCCTAACCATTCCCCACACTCCATTGAGTCCTTACTCCCCACAGCTCTCCAGACCCACCCACTCCTCTAGCACACCGCCTTCCCTCATCCCTGCCTTTGCTTGTCAAAGTCAGTCCCACCTTCAAGGGGTTGGTTCATCCCTGGCATTGGTCACCAAGCCCTGGGCCTGGGTATGACAGGCCAAATCATGCATAAGAGCTTTGAATAGGACCACAGGTGCATGACACCATTTCCCCACAAGGACAACGACTCTAGGAGGCACACCGTGGTAGGGAAACTGAGGCTCAGGAAATAGTGTCTCGCTCCGTCACATGGCAAGCCAGAGAAGAGCCAGACTAGAGCCCAGGTCCCCAGCCCACCCACCCCACCCAGGTCTTCCCACATCAGCTGCCAGGAAAATGGAGAACCCTGCACAGGGTAAGGACATCTAGGAAAACCAGGGACAGAGGCTGTACTTCTAAGCCTAAACACAGGGGAGCTGAGCTGAGGCCAGTGGTGTCCAACTGAAGACTCGGGGCCAGTCTGGGGTTTGCCCTTGGAGTGCCCTGATTACATGCAGAGAATCTCTTTGGGCTCTGGGACCCATGGGCACTTTGTTTGGTATCTGATCTCCCCAATACTTATTATCCTACGTGGTCTCAGTCTAAGGTAGAAGAGGGAGGAGTGCTCAAGGCTACTGCGGGTTCCAATTTTCCCAGGGGGACACCCAGACATATACTGGGACCCATATAAACACCCCACAGATAATGGAGTCTCTTACACACAAACACACACATGCCTGCACACCCCTTGGGCAAACAAGCAGGCCTGCTTCCTGGGCCATTTGGACCCTGCCGAGAGCGGCCAGGGGAGCCATGCAGTGGGTGGCACTGGACTCTGGGGATCAACTGAGGCCCAGAAGGGTCTGGAGAAAGGCTTGTTCTCCTTCTCACCGGCAGTACAGAGCCCTGGTCTGCAAGGACTCCCTGCACCACTCCAGCCCCCTGGTGGACTGGGTGGCCATGGCTTAAATGACCATCTTCTTCCCAGGTCCCCTCCCCCATACATACACAGACCTGGCTTTGCCCTCTGGGATCTCAGACCCATTTATTTCTCCAGCTAGGACAACCCAGGGAACAAAGTCCGTATCCTCTCATTCTCCAGGGCAGCTGCCAATCCCCTCCCAGGTTAAGCTGACCAGTTTGTCATTAGCCCATCCCAGCTTTGTGGTCAGCCTCCCTGCCCTCCCCACTGCCTGGGCCCCCACCATCTCCAAGTCACCTCCTCTAGGAATCCATCCCTGGTCCATAGCCCCTGAGACACCCTTGGTATGTGGTCTGGTGTCCAGTCCTTCTCCCACAAGACTGGAATCAGGGCCCAGGAATTGCAACCTCATCCACTGGCTGAGTCACTTTCTCAACTTATATCTGCCCATTGACTGTTTCACCATGATGAAGACCGTTCAAAAAGCATCTCTCAGCTGAATCACAAGATGGGGCCTTCCCTCTGGGAGCCCCATTCTCTCCACCTGATCTGTAATGAGGCCTTTCTCTGGCCTGTATATCTCTGGCTTTTTCCAGTTCCCTGTTCCGGCTCCTCAGCCTAGCAAACTAGCTCAGGACTCCCCTGTAGCTATAACCCAGATTTCCACCCCTTTGGCTTTCCAAAGGCTACTGCCCCACACTCCAGGATATGTGGGAGGAAGCCCCTCCTGCTTTCTCTCTCAGATGCCCTCTGCTGTGGCTCTTTCTTTCCTGTTACTGACTGGCTCACTCTGCCCCATCCCCTGCAAGATCAGTCACTTTCCTAGCCGTGGTCCTTGCAATTGGCTGCTGCTGTCTGCATTGAGGATCTTGTGACATTCCCCTCCCTGCCCCCCCCCCCCGCCCGCAGACCTTTGGTCTCCTCAAGAGCCCCCCCCCCACCCCCCATGGCCTGGACAGGGCTCTATGCTGAAGGAACAGAAAAGGAACAATGGGGAGCTGCAACACAGGAAGAAGCTGGTTAAACCTGTACACTTGGTCTCCCCCAGAGTCCAAGGGACCATCCCTAAGGTTCTGGGGCCTTCACAAAAGAGGATCCCCTCGCCATTGCCATCTCCTTTTAGGCAAGGCATGCCAATATCCACCCACCTTCCTGGGAAACCTGCCTCAGAGCTGAGAGAGGGCTCCCAGCTGCCGTCTCCCCCTCCCATTCCCAATTCAGTCTAGATAGTAGTTATCAACATGCCTACATGCCAGGATCTCCTAGGGAGCTTTGAAAACACCCTGATGCCTGGGCTCAACCCTCAGAGATCTGATTTAACTGGTCTGGGAGTCATGATTTTTTTTTTTTTAATTAATAGACTTTATTTTTTGGAACGTTTTAGGCTTACAGAAACTTTGAAAGAAAAGTACAAAGAGTCCCCTGTTATACACTCTCAACCTCCTCTCTGGCCTCCCAGTTTCCCCTGTTAGTAACATCTTGCTTTAGTGTGGTACATTTGTCACAAATGGTGAGGCAGTACGGACACATCATCATTAACTAAAGGCCACAGTTGAGAGTTTACTCTGTGTTGTACATTGTATGAGTTTTGACAAATGTATAATATCATGTCTCCATCCTTACAGTTTGGTACAGAATAGTTTCACTGCCCTAAGAATCCCCCATGTTCCACCTGTCTATCCCTCCCTCCCCCCACCCTCACCCCTTACAAATCCCCAACCCCTGGCAACCACTGTCTTTTTACTGTATCCATACTTTTGCTTTTTCCAGAATGTCAGAGAGTTGGAATCATACAGTATGTAATCTTTTCAGCTTCCTAGCTTCCAATCTTTTCAGTTGATTTTTAAGTTTCATCAGTTTTAATTGAGATGTAATTGCCATTTAACATAGTATGTTTAAGGTGCACAACATATTGATTTGATACATTTGTACTACAATATGATTGCCATTGTAGCATTAGCTGACACCTCTGTCTCTTCACATACTTATCATTTCTTCTAGTGGTGGGAACAATTAAGATCTAGTCTCTTAGAAAGTTTAATATTTATAATAGTTTTGTTTTCTATAATCACTGTACCGTGTATTACATCTCCAAAACTTATTTATCTACCAGTTGCAAGTATGTATCCTTACCTAGGTGATTTTAACAAACAGTGATGGTTGACATGGATAGCCCTGGTCTAGAATTTGGTAAAGATGGGTAGTAGATCTGTTGCTCCATGCTTCTAAATATAATGTGGACAAAAGTCTCATTTTCTTTAGGTATGTCCATCCATTCACCCATCCATCCATCCATCAATCCATCCATCGTTTCAGTATATGTCCAGGGGCTTCTATAACTAGACACTGACTTAGACATTCAGCTAAATCAACACTATTCCTGCTCTCATGGCTCTCACAGTCTATTGCAGGCAACAGACATTAATCAAGTTGCCACGCATGTGTGTGGATGATTTTGAACTGACATGAGTGCTGTATAGGAAAGGCTTGTTGTGGTGGCTTTCTAAGAGTAGTTAGGGAGGTTTCCCAGAGAAAAGGAGGTTCCAGCTGAGACCTGAAGTTGAGGAAGAACTAACTAGGCCAAGGGGGAGGAAAGAAAGCTCCAAACAGAGATCCGGTTGTGCAAGAATCCTGTGGTAAGAGGGAGCATGGTGCTTACCAACTGAAGCGGAGATGTTGGGAGTGAGGAGAACAGTGCAAAGTGAAGCTGGAGGGGAGGCAGACCTGGATAATGTGTATTGAAAGGATCAGTCTGGCTACAGTGTAGAGGAGGCATAAGGGTGAAGGAATCAGAAAAACAGAGAAATGGGGGGGGGGGAGGGGGGAAGGCCACTGCAGTGTCCAGACAAGATAGGATACAATGATAGCTGGGATGGAAATAAGCTGAGGAGCAGTAGCCAAGAGGATGCAAAGAAGCAGATGGACATGAGGGAGACGTAGGAAGCAGAGGTGCCTTGAGATATTCAAGGGAAGATGTGCGGTAGGTAGTTAGACATGTGGATCTGGAGCTTGGAGGAGAGGGGAGAACCAGAGATGGAGATGTGGGTGTCCTTGGAGTATGGTTGGCAGTGGAATTGGAAGCCATGGATGTGATAAGATGGCCTAGAGTGTGAGCATGGGGTGAGAAGAAAGAGGGTCTAGGATTGACCCATGGAGGACTGGATAAAGAGGAAGAACCCAAAAAGGCATTGGAGCAGGAGGGGCAGGGAAGGTGAAAAAGAAAAACCAAGTGTGGCTTTATAATGGAAGAGTGTGTGCAGTTTCAAGAACTAGGGAGTTGCCATCAGTGTCCATGAGGCTGAATGGTTAAGTTAGATGGAGAAAATGTGGGATGATAGTCCTTTCAAGAATTCAGCTGTGTAGCAGGTTGGGGGACATGGATACAACCCCCTCACCAGGGCCAGCTGCCTCATAACCTTTCTTTTAACCGTGGAAATTTTTCCTTAACTAACAACCTGTACATGTTCCAAGGATAGACATGAACTTGGGGGTGTGGAGTATGAGGTTATGTTTGCCCCATTTAAAACAGCATTAAAGAACATCTCTGAATAGGCATCACATCAGGACAGTGGGCCATGTTACCAGTTCTCGGGTAGCATTTGATTTCACCTTAGAAGCTTATATTGCCTTTTAATGGCTTTTCCTTTTGTTACCCTAGGAGAGGTATGCTTCTATTATTTTTATTCCCCTCATCCCTGAATGGGAGAGAAAGAAAGGAAAGGGTGTGGCCAACTTCAGTCAAAGAAAAAAAAGAAAGTGAATTCTATAGAACACCCTGTTAATATCCTCCCTTGTCTCCTAGCCTCCATCTTCGCAAACTTTTCAAAAGAGTCGTCCATAACTTCTCACTTGGCACCATTAATGTACCTTCCCCTTCATGGACATTGGTCTCCTCAAGGTCACCAACAGTCAACAAACCTCTAGAACCAAGCCAAGTTCCACCACATTTGCCACTTGATCACTTCCTTCGTGGAACTCCCTATCCTGTCTGTCCCAATGTCCCACTTCCCTGGTTTCCTCTGTTAATAAAAAATCATCCAGACTTGGACATAGGAAAAAGGAATAGGAAAAAGAACTACACTGATGTCCTCTCAGTGTAGTGTCAGGTGTTGTCCAACCTGCCAGTTCCAGCTGGCGATCACCTGATTTTCTAGGGATGTGTATCTTTGCTTGACTTCTGACTTATTATTGATTAGGGTATTTTACAACTCTGTAAGTGTAGAGGCTAATTTATAGGAGACTTATAATGAGTAAATAATTCTTGTCCAATAGCAATGTAGATATTTTCTGCCTGGTAGAAAATGGAACCCCAAAGGTTGCACTTTCTTGCCTTGTGGGGCATTAACCTGTCTTGTTAAGTTCATTTCAGTATTCCTTTGACCAAATCTGTATTCATTCTCAAATTCTCTTTTGAACTAGTCTTAATATCTTATTGATGTCCTCATTCATTGACCAGTGAATAAAAACTTTGACATATGTTCATTTTATACATAAGTCATGTTTTTTGACTTTTTTGAAAATTATTCTTTACCCCTCCTAATTCTGTGGCTCCACCACAGCAGGCTAACACTGAGGACAGAAGTGAAGGTGGTGAGGTGGGGATAAATTATGTGAACCCAAAAAGGATAGGCACAAAGGGCTTTCCTGGTAGGAATCTAGGAACCTTGATGTTTGCCTGATGCCCTGGCTTGCTCTGGATTCCTAATTCTCCTGCCAGCTAGAGCTCCGCCAGGGGACTGGTTTTCCTCTGAACTGTGCTGAACTGCAATGCCTGGATCCTCAAGCAAGAAGACTCCTATGCTGAGGGGAGAGGGCCTACCCAGCTTTATGTGCTGGCCTCCTGAGGCCAAAGTTGAGGAAGGATTGCTTCCTCCTCTCCCCATCCCTCTCCCCTTCAGGCCTAAAAATAAGTGTAACGGTGGAGTCTGTAACTGTCACCCAAAGCTGGCCACTCCAAGCAAAAAATGTCTTTGAAATGTTCTTAAAAATGCATGCATATGCATTCCATGCATTCAATCCAGTGTTGTGATATTGTCACCAAGCAAAACTAGCCCTCTAAAGAGCCCCACCTTGTGTTCGTGCTGCGATACAGCCCACATTTAAGAAAAACTTTGATGTGTTGTACCCCTTCCGTTGGGTCCTGCATCTACATACATCATGTAACCCTCACAATCTCCTTTGAGGGGAGGTAAGAAATATTGTCCCATTTTACTGAAGATTTTTGAAGGGTTAAGTGGCTTGGCCAAAGTCACACATGGTGCAAGGGGCAGAGCCAGTCAGTTTGGAACCCAGGTGTGTCTGATGCTGATCATATTCTCCCTTGGTTTATAATTATTTGTTCCTCCACCATCAGAGCTGATAGGGCCTGGGAGACCGTAGGAGTCCACCTACGCCCTCTTCAGATGGGAAGATAGGACCCAGTTAGGGGCCAGAACTAGACCAAGGTAAGTAACACAGGGAGAAAGGTGAAAAATCAGGACTCAAAGCAAAAACTGACCAGTGGTGCCCTCTGGAAGCCTAGAGGACTCTCCCTGTCTCGCGACCAGGTTGTTAGAAATGTTGCAAGAAACCATGCTCAGGAATTTACAGTGGACTGAGCCCTGGGGAGTCAAGAAATTGGGGGTCAAGCTCTGGGCTTTAGGCAGTTCACTACCCTCTTGGAGTCTCAATTTGTATGCATGTAAAATGGGCCAATTATTGGGAGACTTGAAAGAGACAAAGGTTCTCAAGACAAGTATGTTGTAAACCTACATATTGCCCAGAAGTGATAGACCAAGGCTCACTCTGGGCTCTGGAGCCAGACTCGGTAGGCTCAGGTTCAGGTTTTATTCCTTAAATGAACCCTTGGGTAAATTTCTATGCCTCAGTTTCCTCGTATGTGAAAGGGTAATAATAACACCTATTCAATAGAGTTGTATGATTTCTTTTTTTTTTTTTTTTTTTTTTAGAGTTGTATGATTTCAAGCACTTGGAACACTGACATGTAATGCTCTCTCAGTAAAATTGCCTTTTCTAACAGGTTTACTGCTCAAGGCATAGCTATTCTCTCAGAGCGGACTACACCACTCTCCTTCAGGCCCCGCCCCCTCCAGCGGGCCCCGCCCACGTCTTCACTCGAGCCCGCCTTCTCTTCACCAGGTCCCGCTCCATCTGTCCTGGGTTTCTCCCGCCACCAGGGGGCGGCAGCGCTGGGGGGGGGGGGGGGCGGGGGGGGCTTCTAGCCGAAGCAGGTGACACTCTAGGGAGCAGCGGCGGCTGCTCTATGGCCAGTGGCGGCGGCGCTCTAGCCGGCGGGTGTGTGAGGCGGGCTCTCAGTGGTGCGGCCGGCGGGCGGCTATGGCGGCCGTACGGGGCCTGCGAGTGTCGGTGAAAGCAGAGGCCCCAGCGGGGCCGGCCCTGGGCCTCCCGTCGCCTGAGACGGACTCTAGTTTGGAGCGTGGCGAGCCGGAGCCCATGGAGGTGGAGGAGGGCGAGCTGGAGATTGTGCCGGTGCGGCGCTCACTGAAAGAACTGATCCCGGTACGGGCGGGGGGCGAGGGTGAGGAGGAGGTCGCCAAGCTAGTGTCCCGCGGGGGAGGCGGCTGGCGCCTGGGCTGGGGGAGTCACCGGGAGCGAGCGCTCAGGGGACGGAGGCGCCAAGCTCGAGGAGAGACGGGCAGCGGGAGAAGGGACCCCAGGGCGCCCGGAAATGGGTGTTGAGGGGGCTGGAGAAGATGGGGGAGCGGAGGGGGGTAGTTGAGGGCACCCCCTTTTCTGCTTCTCTGAGCCAGGCTGTGCAAAGGGGTGAGTGAGGAGGGGCTGGGGTTGTCTGAGGGCTTGAGATAAAGGAGGGGGGGGGCAGGCGGGAACAGAAGGAACTGTCGAGTGACGCCGGTGTCCAGGTCTCCCTTGAGTTCAGCTCCGGTGGAGATGATATTTGTTAAACATAGCACTCGCGGTTTCTCTTGGAGCGTTGGACTTGTCAGCAGCAGAAACTCAGTGTTTCTTTTGTGACTTCAGAGGCATCTTGTCCTCATTCCAGCTGCTCTGTATAACACCTTCACCGTGGCCCCAGCGTGTGACCCTTAGTGAGACCAAAACGTAAACGAACCAGCAGTGGTCCGTCTTTTATCACAAGGGGGTTGGTGAGAGGCGTTTTGCTTTTGATTTGGTGGGTCTGGTTCTTAGGGCTGGTCTCAGTCCTGCATGGCTCTTCTCATGTACTTAATTTCTCATCTAACATGAACTACTTTTTACCACATGTCAGCAAGTCTGGCTTTTAAACTGAAATTATGGGAAAAGGTGAAGATAGAAATCACTAAAGACAGCAAATGATAATGACTCTGGTAACAACGTAGTGGCATTTTACCATTTACTATATCGTATTGTTTAAATATTACTGCAGTTGTGAAGTAGGCATCATCCCTTTACTCATTCAGTGCAACATGCAATTCTTGTGTCCCTATTAAACTCTCTACTGGAGTTTATGTTTCGGTTGGAGGACACAAAGAATTTCTAGCAGTGGTAAGTGCTATGAAGAAAGTAAAACATATTAATGGGACAGAGTATACAGAAGACAGGAAGGGTGTGCAGTGTGGGAAGCCAACGGGATAGGATGGTCAGGGAATTCCTCTGAGATAGTGATATTTAAGCTGAAGCCTAAATGACAAAAAAGGAACCAACCGTGTGCAGATTTGGAAGAAAGTGTTCCCAGCAGGGGCAACAGTAGGTGCAAAGGCTCTGAGATGGGAACAAGATTGTTTTGTTGGAGAAACGTTAAGTTCTGTAGAGCAAATGGGAGAGCAGTTACAGAGTTCAGGAAGGTTGGCAGATACCATGGAGGAGACCCAGCCCAGAGAGACCAAAGGAGTTGTACAGTGTCATGTAATCAGTGAATGTCAGAGCTGTGACTTGAGTCTTTGGCTTTGAAGTCCCATCCTCTTTTCATTGCACTGTACTGTTTTCCCAGGAGATCTAGGTGAGTCTGGACTTTCTGCATTTTGGTGAGGAGTTGTGCTCCACCTGGTGGCATGACATGATGAATTTGTCTTGTGTGGGTTGGGGAGATGAATGAGTATGCCTTAACTTATCTTGGACATTTTTCATGGAGGCCTGTAGATTTTTTTTTTTTTTTTTTTTTTACCTAAATACCTTCAGCTGATAGACTTAGTTAAGGTTTGGGACAGGAGCTGATCTAGAAAAGACTTCTTGTTAGAAGGGTTGATTGCTTACTACCCAGAGTCGCTGAGACAGGCTTCCTCATAATAAAGGGTTGTCAGGGTGAGGAAGGATTGCTGAAAGGAATGACTATCCCAAAGGAATCTGTTGCAGAACTGGTGTTTTTAAAAAATTTTTAATTAAAAAAAAGTTTTTTTTAATCTTTATTTATTTTTGAGAGAGAGTGTGAGCTGGGGAGGAGCAGAGAGAGAGGGAGACACAGAATCCGAAGCAGGCTCCAGGCTCTGAGCTGTCAGCACAGAGCCTGACGTGGGGCTCGAACTCACGAACCGCGAGATCGTGACCTGAGCCGAAGTCAGACATTCAACCGACTGAGCCACCCAGGCGCCCCACGGAACTGTCTTTTATCGTGAGTTTTTCCTCAATTGCTGTTAGCATTTCTCACCCTTCCCCCTCGTGTTAGGACACAAGCAGAAGATACGAAAACAAGGCTGGCAGCTTCATCACTGGAATTGATGTCACCTCCAAGGTAAGACAGACCATAATTTATTCATTTTGCTAAGCAAGTGAACTCTATGAGCTTGGTCCCCAGGACTTGTAGAATAGCAGTTATTCTTTACCTCCTTTTTTCTTTTGTTGGTGGATTAAAACATTTCCTTACCTTAAATTTTGTGTTACACAATGATGCCTTCATGCCTCCTGAAAACATCCAGGTAGCATTTGTGTTCTGGCATTTATGACAAGATAAAATCCATGTACCTAGTTGCCCATGCTTAACCATGTCTGGAAAAAGTTCTGCTCTGGGAATGCTTTTTTTGTGTTTTGTCCACTCTTTAAAAATGTGTATACTGATTCCACTTTATATGAAACAAACATGAAAAGTACCTGGCATATAGTAGGCCGTTAGTAAATATCTTTACTCTTTCACTGGTTGCAGGCTTAGAAAAATAGGATTTCCTGATTATGTTGGCTGTCTAAATTTTGAAGGCCAAGTCAGCCGAATTACTCAGTACCTGGGAATATTGCCTTTTATCTGGTGATTACTATTACTAGATTACCAGCTTTCCTATAACTCTTCACAGAGCCAAACCTATTATTTTCCTTATTACAAACAGTACACATCTGTCACTTTAATTAGTGACGTCCAACTTAGACATTCTTTCTGATTTTAATGTGTGCAGTTAAGTTTAGGATAGAATTTTGAATTGTAATTCTAAATAATAGTACTATTTAACTATATTTGCTGTATAAAAACAAAAAATAAAAATAAATATGTCATGCTCACCTTTTTATATTTTATCTGGGTCTCAATCTGTTTCAGATTGCTTAAAGGCCAAAAGAAGGAACTGATCATCTTTTAGACAGGCAAGAAAATAGAATAAAGTGTTTTCTTACTGTAATTGAAAAAGCGGTAGACTGTGCTATTCTTGCTCCTGTACAGTTTGCCATTATGTGAAACGTGTGGGGGAAAAGATGGTAGCCCCAGAATTGGTACTTCAGGTTACTAAGGGAAGATAGGTTAGTTGTTTGCAGCCCATGAAGAAAATTAGCATAACTATTGGGGAATAACAAAGTGTTGCTGCTTCACCAATCCCCACAAGCTTTCTTGTAGTCAGACCTTCAGCCAGGGTGGCAAAGTCAATATACAATGAGTGAAGAGTTCCTGGATCTGGATTTATTTTAGCTCTTGGAGAAAAATTTATGAAGCTGATTATTTCGCTTTTCAGTGAAGTATCAGTGCTGCTTGTCACTTACAGATGAAAACTGGCAATTCCATGGACACAAGCCTAGAATAGAGGAGAGAGTTTCTTTGCTTTGGTGTTATTTTTAAACAGGGAAAATGCTTTAGGGAGTGCACTGCTCAGGCAGACATAATGTGATAGGTGTGATTACCATGCTCACAGATGATGTGAAATGGGGGTGGTGGTTGTGGGGCCTCTAGAAATAGAACCAACATCAAATCTATTCCCCCCACTAGCCAAAGTATCTCCAACAAACCTTTTGACTTTTTTATACTTCAGTTTCTGCACCTGGAAGATTGGAGGGAGATTGTTCAGTTGTAATTTGTTTGCGTGATTCCAAATAACAAATAAAATGTCAGAGGACTAAAACATTCATTACTCATTGAGTCAAATATTCACTGAATTCCTACTATGCCCCAGACATAGCGATAGGCACTGAATCATGGAGGTGATTGCAAATTATAGCAGTGGTAGCGTACACTCTCCCAGTCATTGTCAATAGCCAGTTCTCTGCAAAAATTATTAAAGGCATGATGTTGCTTATTTCTTCTGATTTACTTCAGGGTTGTCACTGAATCGTTATGTTGCATTTGTGATTTAACTTTCCTTCTCCATGTGTCACTTCTTTGGCCTTTTCTGTACCTTGTAGGAAGCAATTGAAAAGAAAGAACAGCGAGCCAAGCGCTTCCATTTTCGATCAGAAGTAAATCTTGCCCAAAGAAATGTAGCCTTGGACCGAGACATGATGAAGAAAGGTACGCGGTGTTTGGGGGGCATTTTTCTGCATTTCCCCAGAGAATGACCTTTCCCTGTCATGGCCTTGTGCTTCTGGCCTTGCCTTGCATGCCCAGTCCTCATCCAGACACTCCCAAAGGAAGGGACTTGTGAAAGCTCCGTGTCTGAAGTGACCTGTTTAAAGTTGAGTTGCTGTTAGCTATGTCTCAGATGTTATAGCTGGAAAAAAAAGATGATCTTGTTTGAGAAAGCCCAGTGAAGGTCACCCAGTTAATGGCAGAGCTGAGATTAGAACCTACACTTCTACAGACTCTTACTGATTTTCTGCTTTTATCCTGGACGTGTTAACTTCTCCTTGCCTGTAAATGTAGTGGAAGTGTATCACAGTGCCACTTTTTTTTTAGGGGAGTCAGAGGGATACTGGGATTGGTAGGGAAAGCCATTAATACATCTGTTGATACAGGCTTGTAATTCTATTTTTATGTTTTGTTAGGGTAAATATTTTGCTTCCTAAAACTCACCATGAATTATATATAGTAATCTGCCCCAGTCTTCCAAAGCAATTTATGAATAACAGGAAAAAGTACTACTTTTTTAGTTCGCAACCTGTATTATTCCACTCAATGCAGAAAGTTTCCCTCTCTTGTATTTGCAAATTTGGGTATTTGTGAAGGGCTTAATAGACATCCCTCTGGATGCATTTTAAAGTTCACCACTTCGCGGAGAGTTTCTCTAGGCTTACTTGGTTAATAAAAGCATGTTGAATGATGAAAGAATAGCTACTATTTTTTGGGAGCTTGCTCTCTTACCAGGCACTATGTTAATTAGCATATTACATACTCCTTTCTTATTTGTTTCTCACAACAACCCTCTAAGGAATATATTTTTATCCCTATTTTACAAAGAAGGTAACAGGCTCAAAGAAATTTAATAAATTCCCAGGCTTACGCAGCTAGTAATAAGTGGAGTCAGGGTATGAACCCAGGTTTCTCTGACTCTAAAGCCTTGCTCTTAATTACTCTGCTCTGTTGCCTTATAATATGTATGATGCCATAAACTCAAACCTCCTGAGTCCATCCCAGTGGACACCGTAGCTTGGATGCAGAGCTCAACTTTGGATACTGCTTTGCTCTTTTTCTGCATCATGAGTTCAAGTTGGAAATATGACCTTGCTTCCCTTGCCGACTGGGTTTCCAGGCATCCGCTTGAGTGGATTTCTGTTTTAGGAAAACTCCTTTGAAGGCCAAGGACAGCTGTGCAGCCTGGAATTCATGTGCATGTACAGTCTGGGCTGAAGTAGAGCTCTGCGGCTGCTCTCACAATTCCACCTTTAAGCACCATAGTTTCACCACCTGTTTACTTATAGTCCTGTGAACATTTCTTGTGATACCTTGTCTCTTATTCATGCTTTTCACTCTGCTGATTAACCCTTTCTTTTTTTTTTTTTTTAATTTTTTTTTTTTCAACGTTTATTTATTTTTTTGGGACAGAGAGAGACAGAGCATGAACGGGGGAGGGGCAGAGAGAGAGGGAGACACAGAATCGGAAACAGGCTCCAGGCTCCGAGCCATCAGCCCAGAGCCTGACGCGCGGCTCGAACTCACGGACCGCGAGATCGTGACCTGGCTGAAGTCGGACGCTTAACCGACTGCGCCACCCAGGCGCCCCCTGATTAACCCTTTCTTATGCCATGCTTTGTCCAGCTCAGATGTCACTTCCTTCCTAAAGCAGCCCTAATCATCCACTCAAATTTCTCTCCCAACTCCGTTGGAGCTCTTTAGGGTCCTAAGCCCTCCTAGAATTCAGTATTCATTTCCTTGTGAATGTGGGCAAGTTACTGAATCTTTTTATGTCTGTCTCCTTGTCTATAAAGTAGGAAAATGACACCTACCTGAAAAGGATCACTTTCAGGGTTAAGTTTTAAATAAATAAATAAAAAGTTGTAGGTAGTTTTTTTTTTTTTTTTAATTTTTTAATGTTTATTTTTGAGAGAGAGAGAGAGAGAGAGAGACAGAACATGAGTGGGAGAGGAGCAGAGAGAGAGGGAGACACAGAATCTGAAGCAGGCTCCAGGCTCTGAGCTGTCAGCACAGAGCCTGATGTGGGGCTCGAACCATGAACGTGAGATCATGACCTGAGCTGAAGTTGGACACTTAACTGACTAAGCCACCCAGGTGCCCCGTGGGTGGTTTTTGTTTTTTGTTTTTTGTTTGTTTGTTTGTTTTTGGAAAAGCAGTCCTGATCTCATGGTTCTAAAGATATTTCTTAAAAGCAGTCGATCTGCTTGGGATGTCAGCCGGAGCAAGTTGTTCGTTACAACTTGTTTTTCCTCTAGGAGGTGGCATGCCCTAGGATAGTGTTGCTGAACTCTGGAGAACCCTGCTGCCTATCCCAGATCAATTGAAGTCAGAATGGGAGGGGGGGTTATTAAAGGTCCCAGAGATCATTCTTTCTTTTGTGTCTCTCCAGGTAATTCTAAATATGTACAGTCAGGATTGAGAGCTGTTATAGTTATGGTTAAGAGCATGGGTTCTGAAGCCTGACCTGTTACTTTCTGAAGCGTGACCTTGGGCAAGTTATTTAGCCTCTAACCCTCCGTTTTGTCTTCTGGAAAGGCATATAACAGTACTTCTTATAGGGTTATTGAGAAGCTTTATTAAAATGTTACAGTTCTTAGAGTGGTATGACTGACGTATAGTTAAGTGCCCAGTAAATGTGTTGTTATCATTATCTGGTGTTCTCCATATTCCAGGTAGTCATCTAAGTGGCCCAGCCTCTTGGGAGAATGGGGACATCGTAATAAACATCTTAACTCCTGGAGCTACACCAGGTGTCAAGTTATTTTTTCTTAATACCAACAGTAATAAAAGTAAACAGTCACTTGATAAATACTTATTATGTGCTGGTCATTCTGTTAGGTAGTCAGTTTACCCTTTGAACAATGCTGTGAGGGAAGAATATTCATCATTTGTTTTACTGATGAGGAAACTAAGGGGCTGAGAGGTTGAGAAGCTTGCCCAGGGTCCCACAGCTAGGTAAGCAGCAAGGCTGGGATTTGAAGGCCAGTCTAACTGAGGCCTGTGTTCCTAATCCCTCTGCCAGCGTTCAAGAACATAGTTTGGGATATGCTGTACTAGACCATTCTGCAGTAAGAGTTCTTGCTATTCTTTTTTTTTTTTTTTTAATTTTTTTTTTCAACGTTTATTTATTTTTGGGACAGAGAGAGACAGAGCATGAATGGGGGAGGGGCAGAGAGAGAGGGAGACACAGAATCGGAAACAGGCTCCAGGCTCTGAGCCATCAGCCCAGAGCCTGACGCGCGGCTCGAACTCACGGACCGCGAGATCGTGACCTGGCTGAAGTCGGACGCTTAACCAACTGCGCCACCCAGGCGCCCCGAGTTCTTGCTATTCTTGAGTGATTCAGTGTAAGCAGCTTCAGACTCCTTATTCCCAAGTTCAAAGCACTCGTGGTTGGAAGGAGGACCTTAGAGGTTATCTAGACCAACCTCCTGTCCAGTGCTGCAGGCCTTTTGGCAAAGTTTCCAGTGGTCATTTGGCTCTGCCTGAACATTTCCTAGTGATGGCACAAGAACTATTTATGAAGTGGTCGGTCTTGTGTTTGAATATTTCCTCATGTTGAGCAGAAAGTGCTTTCTAGTAATTTCTGTTGGTTACTGTGTACCTCTTAGAACAACATTAAGTCCTTTCCTTATTCACACAGTGAACCTTCTGGTGAAGGGATGGGCAGCCTATGCCCACTTTCTTTATGTGACATGACTTTCTGGTTTCTTCCTCTAGATTCTTTCCAGTCTCAAAATGCCCTACATAAGGTGAGGTGTAGATTCCAGATGGAGAGTATGGCAGGACTGTTACTCTAGTCTCTGTTCTAGCTATTTCATAGTATTGTATTACTCTTCTAGTCAACCTAACCATCCAGGGCTTTTTCCTAGGAACTGCACCCGTCAAAACAATCTTTCTCATCTTGTACTTGAGGCACTTTAAAGAAGTTACCTTTTTATTTGTCCCTATCAGTTTACATCCTGTTGGTTTCAAGACTATTTCAGCCTGTTGAGTTGATTTTATCTTAACTCTGCCTTTAAACATTTTAGCTATACTCCTCACTTCGGTATGCATGGCTTCTGCATCCTTATCTTGTTGTTAAATCTTAAACAAAATCCATGAATTATTAGTCTTATTCTGTTTTCAGGTCCACATTTAATTTTGTTGTCATGAGAAACTAGATTATATGCTTTAATAAACTTGAGGTAGAACACCGTCTGTGGTATTCTTTGAATTTCTTGGTCTGGTGACCCTATTAAAAAAGAAAGAGATTAGTGTAAGCTCTTGTCATTTCTTATGGGAAAGACTTAGTTTCTTAAAGGATCATAGATTCTGAGAAGTTTTTTGTTTTTTGTTTTTAATTTCAGAGAATGACATTGATCATCTTTTCCTCTTTCTTTCCTTTTTTTTTTTTTTGTTTATATTTTGAGAGAGAGAGAGAGAGCATGTGCATGCAAGCTGGGAAGAGGCAGAGAGAGCAGGAGAGAGAGAATCCCAAGCAGGCTCTGTGCTGTCAGTGCAGAGCCTGATGCAGGGCTCAGTCTCACAAATTGAACTGTGAGATCATGACCTGAGCTGAAATCGAGAGTTGGACACTTAACGACTGAACCACCCAGGCACCCCAACATTGATCTTTTTAATCTGTGGTTTGGAAATTCTCTTTTCCTCTTATAAAATCAGTACAGGATTAGTCCCTCTCAAGACTTTAAGGAACTTTACTCCCCTGCAATTTTCTAGAGCTTACCTGATGTAGAGATTATTGTTTAAGTGTGAACTCATAGCTGAGTATGAGTCCAGTGCAACCAGGTGTAATTTTGGACTAGAAGATTTAAGTCTATTAAAACTGATTCTCGCTGTTGTCATCTATCTTGGGTTTTAGGTTTTTGTTTTTGTTTTTTTAATTTTTTTTAACGTGTATTTATTTTTGAGAGACCGAGAGAGACAGAGTGTGAGTGGGGGAGGGGCAGAGAGCCAGGGAGACACAGAATCTGAATCAGGCTCCAGGCTCTGAGCCGTCAACTGACTGAGCCACCCAGGTTCCCTCTTGGGTTTTAGTTCTTATGTAATAATAGCTGCTCTACTGTCAGTTACTAGAATAGCACAAAAGAGCAACAGTTCTGTCCTTTTTCTTGCTTCTCTTCCCAAAGCAGTGTTGCTCCAAACACTTAAAAACAAAGCCATTAGCATTTTTGATAAGCCCGTTTACTCTGGACTTTAACCTTTCCTTCATTAGATTTTATACAATTTATATTCACCAAAGAAAATTAGGAAAGTAGAGTAAGAAAAGAGGTTGCCCACAGTCTACCACCTAAACTCAGTCATTTTTGACATTTTGTGTATTTTCTTCTAATCCTTTCTGGGTAGGGGCTTTATTTTTGTTATTCCCTTTGTAGTCATATTGATTTTTTCCTTTTTGCTTGATAGCTGATCATCAACATTTTCCATGCCTGAGATTAGTCTTCTAGATTTTTATATTTTTGATGTTCATTCTCTTACAGTAATCATTAGTAATTTACTCTTTATCTGTTTTCCGTGTTTGTTGTTTGGCAACTTGTGCTCACCTAAGCTCCACTGCCTTCTCTTTTTTGGAGATTGCCTCTCTCATACTCTAAGTTACTGTATTTAGTGTCTCCCAGAGTTTTTAATCATTTTTATCTGAGGTCTTAGAATTGGCTACTTTTTCTCTGGATTTTCCTTGAGTTTTGTGTCCTGTCTGTCATTCATTGTCTTATTTTCTGTTAGAAAATCCAAGGTGATGCCCCTCGCCACCTTGCTTATAGTTAGCACTCACGTGTCCAGTCCTCATTCCCCAGTGCATCTGTTCACTGCCACTTCAGCAATTAGCCCTTTCTCATAGGTTGGGCATAAATCTAGGCGCCTTTTTGTTGTTTTATTTTAAGCAGTGACCTTGTCAGCAAGGTGAGGGAGTATTGAGCATTCTCCTTTGGCAGTCTTTCGTCAACTCTTGAGCTTAAGGTTTCCATTTCCAGTGGGTCTTCCCACTGTCAGTCAGTTTGGTTCTCTTTTGAGAATGAACCTTTCTTATCCTCCAGATGACTAAGAGTAGATTTTCTCTGCAATGATACGACTTTGCATCTTTTTTTTTTTTTTTGCATCTTTACCTGCTTCTTTTGAACAAGATTGTCCACTGTCCATTTCTAGATTTGTATATCATTCTCTCTATTTTAAAATATCTGGGGGTGCCTGGGTGGTTCATTCGGTTAAGTGTCCAACTTTGGCTGAGGTCATGATCTCACAGTTGGTGGGTTTGAGCCCCATGTAGCATCTGTGCGGACAGCTCAGAGCCTGGAGCGTGCTTCAGATACTGGAGCCTGCCTCAAATACTGTGTCTCTCTCTCTCTCTGCCCCTCCCCCACTCGTGCTCTGTCTCTCTTTGTCTCTCAAAAATAATAAATAAAAAAATGTTAAAAATTTTTTTTAAAATACAAACATCTGAGGCTAGAAGCTTTGTTCTTTACGCTCTTTTCCTTTCATTTTTAAGCTATTTTCTCCTCACATGTAGGGTTTTTTTTTTTTAATGTTAGGTTTTTTTTTTAATTTTTTTTTTTTTCAACGTTTATTTATTTTTGGGACAGAGAGAGACAGAGCATGAACGGGGGAGGGGCAGAGAGAGAGGGAGACACAGAATCGGAAACAGGCTCCAGGCTCCGAGCCATCAGCCCAGAGCCTGACGCGGGGCTCGAACTCACGGACCGCGAGATCGTGACCTGGCTGAAGTCGGACGCTTAACCGACTGCGCTACCCAGGCGCCCCTTTAATGTTAGGTTTTGATAGAACAGTGCTGTGATACTCTTGATGTTTATTTTTGTCATTTTTTTGGCCTTTATTTTTTCTGATTGTCTCATTTGTGATTAAATCCTTATTACCAGATCAACAAGTCTCCTACAAGGTATTTTCTCCCTGATCTTTATTCTTTTCCCTCTGTCATCACCAGGAGCTCTCCTGGTTGTTCATTACCTTCTTCAGAACCATGTCTGTGTTTCTCAGGATTGTTTCTTCAAAGTAATGATTTAGCTTAAAGAACTGAGAAGGCTCCTGTCCAATGTGTACATCCATCTCATTTGCATTTGGCCGCTGTTCACTAATTTTTTTAATTAAAAAAATGTTTTATTTAAATCAAAGTTAGTTAACATATAGTGTAATAATGGTTTCAGAAGTAGAATTTAGTGATTCATCACTTACATATAAAACCAGTGCTCATCCCAACAAGTGCCCTCCTTAATACCTATCATCCATTTAGCCCATCCCCCTACACAACACCCCTCCGGCAACTGTATTTGTTCTCTGTATTGAGTCTCTTATGATTTGTCTCCCTCTCTGTCTTTATCATATTTTTTTTCCCTTTCCCTATGTTCATCTGTTTTGTTTCTTAAATTCCACATAGGAGTGAAATCATATGGTATTTATCTTTCTCTCACTGACTTATTTCTCTTATCCTAATATATTCTAGTTCCATCCATATTGTAAGTGGCAGGATTTCATTCTTTTTGGTCACTGAATAGTATTCCATTGTGTATATATACCACATCTTCTTACTCCATTCATCAGTCAATGGACATTTGGGCTTTTTCCATAATTTGGCTATTGTTGCTAGAGCCGCTGTAAACACTGGGGTGCATGTGCCCCTTAAAATCAGCATTTTTGTATCCTTTGGATAAATATCTAGTAGTGCAATTCTGGGTCATAGGGCATTTTTAACTTTTTGAGGAACCTCCATACTGTTTTCCAGAGTGGCTGCACCAGTTTGCATTCCCACCAGCAGTGCAAAAGTGTTCCCCTATCTCTGCATCTTCGGCAACATCTGTTGTTTTCCAAGTTGTTCATTTTAGCCATTCTGACAGGTGTGAAGTGGTATCTCGTTGTGGTTTTGATTTGTATTTCCCTGATGGTGAGTGATGTTGAGCATCTTTTCATGTCTGTTAGTCATGTGGATGTCTTCTTTGTAAAAGTGTTTTTTCATGTCTGTTGCCGATTTCTTCACTGGATTATTTGTGTTTTGGATGTTGAGTTTGATAAGTTCTTTACAGATTTTGGATATAACCCTTTATTTGATATATCATTTGCAAATATCTTCTCCCATCCTGTCAGTTGCCTTTTAGTTTGGGGTTTGTTTCCTTTGCTGTGCAGAAGCTTTTTATCTTGATGAGGTCCCAATAGTTCATTTTTGTTTTTATTTTCCTTGTCTCTGGAGACTTGTTTAGTAAGAAGTTGCTCTGGCCAAGGTCAAAGAGGTTGCTGCCTGTTTTCTTCTGTAGGATTTTGATGGTTTTCTGTCTTATGTTTAGGTCTTTCATCCATTTTGAATTTATTTTTGTGTATGGTGTAAGAAAGTGGACTTGTTCCATTCTTCTGCATGTTGCTGTCCAGTTTTGCCAACACCATTTGTTAAAGAGACTGTCGTTTTTCCATTGGATATTCTTTCCTGCTTTGTCAAAGATTAGTTGGCCATATATTTGTGCGTCCATTTCTGGGTCCTCTATTCTGTTCCATTGATCTGTGGGTCTGTGTTTGTGCCAGTACTGTTTTGATGATTACAGCTTTGTAATGCAGCTTGAAGTCTGGAATTGTAATGCCTCCAGCTTTGGTTTTCTTTTTCAGGATTGCTTTGGCTGTTCAGGGTCTTTTCTGGATTCATACACATTTTAGAGTTGTTTAGCTCTGTGAAGGATGCTGGTGTTATTTTGATAGGGATTGACATTGAATGTATAGATTGCTTTGAGTCGTATCAACACTGAACAGTATTTGTTCTGGGGTGCCTGGGTGGCTTAGTCAGGTAAGCATCTGACTTCAGCTCAGGTCATGATCTCGTGTTTTATGAGTTAGAGCCCTGCATCGGACTCTGTGCTGACAGTGCGGAACCTGCTCCGGATTCTGTCTCTCTCTCTCTCTCTCTCTGCCCCTCCCCTGCTCATGCATTTTTTCTCTCTCAAAATAAGTAAACTTAAAAAAAAAGTCAATATTTGTTTTTCCGATCCATGAGCATGGAACGTTTTTCCATTTCTTTGTATCTTCTTCAATTTCTTTCATAAACTTTCTGTAGTTTTCAGCGTACAGATCTTTGGCCTCTGCTAAAATTTATTCCTAGGTATTTTATGGTTTTTGATGCAGTTATAAATGGGATTGATTCCTTGATTTCTTCTGCTACTTCATTATTGGTGTATAGAAATGAAATGATTTGTGTACATTGATTTTATATCCTGCAACTCTGGCGAATTCGTTTATCAGTTTTAGCAGTTTTTGGTGTAGTCTTTTAGGTATTCCTCATAGACTATCATGTGGTCTGTGAAGAGCGAAAGTTTGACTTCTTCCTTGGCGATTTGGATACCTTTTATTTCTTTTTGTTGTCTGATTGCGGAGGCTAGGACTTCAGCACAGCATTGAACAACAGTGGTGAGAGTGTAGACATCCCTGTCATGTTCCTGACCTTAGGGAGAAAGCTCTCAGTTTTTCCCCATTGAGGATATTAGCTGTGGATCTTTTGTATATGACGTTTATGATCCTGAGGTATGTTCCTTCTATTCCTACATTATTGAGGGTTTTTATCAAGAAAGGATGCTGTATTTTGTCAAATGCTTTTTCTGTCATCTACTGAGAGGATCATGTGGTTCTTACCCTTTCTTTTATTAATGTGATATATCACATTGATTGATTTGTGGATGTTGAACCAGCCCTGCAGCCCAGGAATAAATTCCACTTGATCATGGTGAATAATTCTTTTAATGTATTGTTGGATTTGGTTTGCTAGTGTCTTGTTGAGAATTTTTGCATCCATGTTCATCAGGGAGATTGGTCTGTAATTCTCCTTTTTGTGGGGTCTTTGGTTTTGGAATCAAGGTAATCCTGGCGCCTCTGTTTACTATTGAACTGCTGGTCACTAATAAGGACTTGCCAGAGTTTATAAGTCTTGATATCTCTGTCTTCCTGAATCTGGCTGGCAGGAAAGCACTCACCTGATTTAGTTTGGCCATATCTACATGATTTCTAGTTAAACCTGGCTTGTACTCTTCAAATGGACAGAACAATAGGAGCGCCTGGGTGGCTCAGTCGGTTAAGTGTCTGACTTCCGCTCAGGTGGTGATCTCATGGTTCGTGAGTTTGAGCCCCACGTCGGACACTATGCTGACAGCTCAGAGCCTGGAGCCTGCTTCGGATTCTGTCTCTCCTCTCTCTACCCCTTCCATGCTTATGTTCTGTCTGTCTCTCTTTCTCAAAAATCAATAAACATTTAAAAAACAAACAAGACCAAAATGACAGAACAACAAGTATTTAAACATTTTATTTTTTAATCAAAGTATTCACCTACTTTTAAGTATTTAAGTTCATTTGTTTTAAACAGACATATGGGGGGGGTCTTCGTGGCTCAGTCAATTAAGTATCCTATTTTTTTTTTTTTTTTTTTTTTTTTTTTTAATTTTTTTTTCAACGTTTATTTATTTTTGGGACAGAGAGAGACAGAGCATGAACGGGGGAGGGGCAGAGAGAGAGGGAGACACAGAATCGGAAACAGGCTCCAGGCTCTGAGCCATCAGCCCAGAGCCTGACGCGGGGCTCGAACTCCCGGACCGCGAGATCGTGACCTGGCTGAAGTCGGACGCTTAACCGACTGCGCCACCCAGGCGCCCCTAAGTATCCTACTTTTGATTTCTGCTCAGGTCATGATCTCATGGTTCATGAGATCCAGCCCTGTGCTGGCAGCATGGAGCCTGCTTGGGATTCTCTCCCCCGCTCGCTGCCACTCTCTCTCGCATCCTCTCTTTCTCAAAATAAATAAATAAATAAATAAATTGACATGAAAACGTACTTGGGAGTAATGGACATTGAATTCTTGACGAATTACTTCAAAGATGGGAGGGAGAGAAGGGTGAGGAGTTACACAGGCCCCAATTTTATATGTAATGTTTTATGTGCCTCATCTTTTTAGGAAATTAAGCATAAGGTTAGGTGGTGGATGTACAGGTATTTAAAAAATTTTTTATTGATATGTTTGTATATTTTACAACTATGAAGATTAAGTGTTTAAAGTATTTAGTAAAAAATTAACATGATCCTGGTAAAGCTGAGATTCCTTTTTGTGGGGGGGAGGGAGTTCTGGCTTTTATTTATTTTATTTTATCTCATCATGATACGTGTACTCTTTTTTTTTTTTTATAATGTTTATTTATTTTGAGAGAGAGAAGGGGAGCGCGTGAGCAGGGGAGGGGCAGAGAGAGAGGGAAAGAGAGAAAGAATCCCAAGCAGGCTCTGCCCTGCCTGTGCAGAGCTGGATGCAGAGCTCAGATTCATGAACTGTGAGATCATGACCTGAGCTAAAATCAAGAGTTGAATGTTTAACCAGCTGAGCCACCCAGGCACCCCTCTTTTTTTTTTTTTTAAATGTTTATTTATTTGAGAGAGAGAGAGAGCGTGCCCACACTAGCGGGGGAAGGGCAGAGAGAAGGAGAGAGAGAATCCCCAACGAGCATGGAACCCAACGTGGGGCTCGATCTCACGACCATGAAATCATGACCTGAGTGGAAATCAAGAGCCTGAGCCACCCAGGTGCCTGGTACTATACTGTTTTAATTACTACTGCTTTGTAATGTAAATGAATCTGGAATTGTGATACTTCTTGTTTTTTAACTTTTCAAGATTGCTCTGGGTATTTGAGGTCTTTTGTGGTTCCATACAAATTTTAGGATTGTTTGTTCTAGTTCTGTGAAAAATTATGTTGTTATTTTGATAGGAATTGCTTTAAATTTGTAGATTGCTTTGGCTAATAGACATTTTAACAGTATTTGTTCTTCCATCTCATAAGCATGGAATGTCTTTCCATTTCTTTGTGCCACCTTGAATTTCTTTCCTTAGTGTTTTACAGTTTTCAGAATACAGGTCTTTAGGTTCCTTCTTGACTATAGCCGTCAGCCTTTCTTCTTCCCCAGCAGTAACAGCTGTTACCAGTGTGAATTATACCAGCCTTTTTCTAGGTCTTTGTGTTCACAAATACATACCTTTAGAAAGTGTATGATGGTGTTTATATTTTAATTTTTTCATGTCGTCACATTGCAAGGCACACCTCATTTCATCGCACTTCACTTTATTGCACTTTGCCGATGTTGCTTTTTTTTAAACAAATTAAAGGTTTGTAGCAACCCTGTGTCGAGCAGGTCTGTTGGTGCCATTTTTCCAATAGCATTTTCTCACTTTGTATCTCTGTGTCACATTTTGATAATTCTTGCAATATTTCAATTTTTTTCATTATTATTGTATTTGTTTTGGTGATCCCTGATCAGTGATCTTGATTTACTGTTGTAATTGTTTGGGGATGCCACGAACCACTCCCTTATAAGATGGAGAACTTTGATAAATGTTGTGTGTATTCTGACTGCTCCACCAACTGGCTGGTCTCTTGTTTCTCTCCCTGTCCTTGAGTCCCCATTCCCTGAGACACAACCGTATTGAAATTAGGCCAATTAACGACCCTTACAATGGCCTCTAAGTGTCTAAGTGAAAGGAGGATCCACTTCCCTCACTTTCAATCAAAAGCTAGATGTGATTAAGCTTAGTGAGGAAGGCATGTCCAAAGCCAAGACAGGCCAAAACTAGAGCTCTTGTGCCAAACAGCCAAGTTGTGAATGCAAAGGAAAAGTTCTCAAAGAAATTAAAAGTACTACTCCAGGGAACACACAAATGATAAGTGAAACAGCCTTATTGCTGATATGGAGAGAGTTTTGTGGTCTGCATAGAAGATCAAACCAGCCTATTCCCTTAAGCCAAGGCCTAATCCAGAGCAAGGAAGGCCCTGACTCTCTTCTATTCTGTGAAGCTGAGAGAGATGAGGAAACTGCAGAAGGAAAGTTCGAAGGCAGCAGTGGTTGGGTCATGAGGTTTAAGGAAAGAAGCCATCCAATTCTGTAATGTAAAAGCACAAAGTGAAGCAGCAAGCATGTAGAAGCTGCAGCAGATAATCCAGAAGATCTAGCTAAGATAATTAATGAAGGTGACTACACCAAACAATAGATGGGCAATGAAAGCTGGTGTATTGTTTTAATGTGCATTTTCCTGATTATTAGTGAGATCAACCTTTTTATATGTTTATTGACCACTTATATTTCCTTTTGTGTGAAATGTCTGTTCATGTCCATGTTTATCTTGGGCTGTTTTATTATTGATTTGTAAGATTTCTTTACTCTAGTTTGATACTTTGCTTTATATTCAGAGGCAACATCTCTTTGGAATTGTCTTTATTATTGCACATCTCTCTTTGACAAGCATTTAAAAATTACAGAATCAGCTTGTCAAGTTCAAGGAGTAATCCTGCTGAATTTGGTATTGCTTTAATTATTACAGGTTAATCTGGGGAGAGGTATCATGTATTTTACCAACACCATTTGTTTCATCTTTTTCAGCCTAATATGCCTGTTCTGAATTAGATCATTTGTTTAATGCTGTTGCTTTGTGATAAAAATTAAAATAGTTTACCTTTCTGTCATATTTCCTTTCTTTTGAAATAATTGTCATCTCTTTTAACATATTTCTTTTCTTTTTTTTTTTTATTTCTTTTTTATTTTTTTTATTTTTTTATTATTTAAAAAAAAATTTTTTTTTCAACGTTTATTTATTTTTGGGACAGAGAGAGAGAGAGCATGAACGGGGGAGGGGCAGAGAGAGAGGGAGACACAGAATCAGAAACAGGCTCCAGGCTCCGAGTCATCAGCCCAGAGCCTGACGCGGGGCTCGAACTCACGGACCGCGAGATCGTGACCTGGCTGAAGTCGGACGTTTAACCGACTGCGCCACCCAGGCGCCCCTAACATATTTCTTTTCTAAATATATGTTATCTGAACTGTCATAAATGACTACTTGTGGGATGTACAATAGTGGGTGGGAAAATTCTATCATCTCTTTTGTGTCTTGTTTTTCTAGCAATCCCCAAAGTGAGATTGGAGACAATCTACATTTGCGGAGTAGATGAGATGAGTACCCAGGATATCTTTTCCTATTTTAAAGAATATCCTCCAGCTCACATTGAATGGTTGGATGATACCTCCTGTAAGTACATGCAAGTTTTTTTTTGAATATGCTTTTGTTTATGATTTTAGGAGTTCTTGCCATGTCAGATGGTGAATGATTATGGTTCAGACTGCTTGTCTAGCCCTGACGTCTGCCTTTAGCCTAGGAGAGAAAGATTGCCCATTGATGAGAACCAGAGTGTCTTAGCCAATCTGCCAGATCATACTCCATGAACATTCCACATCAGCTCAGTGGTGATGACCAGGGATCTAGGAGGTTGGTTGCTGGCATCTAAGTCTTATGTACATGACCGAGGCCTCCTTAACTCCCACAATTTCCCAGTAAAAGGGTGGATCCAACTGTATAGACTTGGGGCTGTATGTTCAGGGCTTTAGCTTTTGTCAGTGCACCTTCCCATGTAGCTACTCACAGGTCTGGTTCTGCCTTAGTATCTGAGCTAGAACTGAACCAGAACCTTCTGACACTGTATCAGACCTCTCATCTCTACTTGCTTTGGAACTTCACCTGCTTGCTCTAACTTGTGAACTAGCTGTAATTTTTACTTGCCTCCCCACTCCAAGCCTGGCAGGACCTGTGGTAACCATTCTGCCAGCTTCTTGTCTTAACTCACTTCTAGTCTGGCTTTACTTAACTATCAGCTTGCTGATCTGCTAGGTTGTACCCTGAATAGCTGCCTGGGTTTCCCAGCTGCTTTCTTTAGAGGATGTTGATTCAGGGGCACCTCGGTGGCTCAGTTGGTTGAGTGTCTGACTTTGGCTCAGGTCATGATCTCCCAGTTTTGGGATCAAACTCCACATTGGGCTCGCTGCTATCAGCACAGAGCCTGCTTCGGATCCTCTGTGCCCCTCTCTCTCCAAAATAAATAAAACATTAAAAAGAAAAAAAAGCTTTTAAAGATGTTGATTCAGTGTTTTCATTGAAAGAAGAAACATGATTGAAGAGTTTTCTCCATTTTTCCATTTGCTTAACTTACACCATCTAAATAAAAGGTTGACACACCTTTTTTTATAAAGGGCTAGACAGTAAATATTTTAGGTTTTGTAGGCCATACAGTCTTTGTTTTGTTGTGTTGGTTCAGCTCTGCTATTGTAGCATGAAAGCAGCCGTAGACAATATGTTATTGAACGAGCCTGGCTGTTTTCCACAGAAATTTTTTTTACAAAAACATGGGGGATGTATACTTTATTTTACATTAATTATACCTATATAAAGCTGGTACTAATACAAATAAATAAATGAACGGGTGGTGGACTGGATTTGGCCTACAGGTTGTAGTTTGCTAACTCCTGATCTAAGTCACTAAAACTATAGCTAAGGGATATTAGAGTTGGAGGGACCCTTATTAGATTTACACAGTTTTGCTAACTCATGTTGTACATCAGAACTGAAAAACAGAGAAGGGAAATTGTTTACCCAAGGCCACATGGCATATTTATAACAAAAGTGAGAAAGAATCTGTAGCCTTTCATTTCCCAAACTGAGATGTAAGTGAGATGTAAGGTTAACTTTAGTTTGAGAAATGCTGTTTTAAACAAAATTAAATAAATTTCTTTTCTACAAGACTTTTCAACACCTTTTTCTTGCTAAATTCTCTTGCTTAAAGAAGCAGATTAAAGTAGTTGCTACAAAGCCAAGTGGCTGTCATGCCTCCATTGTATATTCTGTGGATGCCATCATCACTCATACTTTACAGTGGGAAACAGTCATTTGGCACATTTGAGTGATAAGGAACAGTAGATGGCTTCCCTGTAGGGGACAGTAGTATGAAGGATAATCCAAATTTGTTTTGATGTTATCATCTTGTCGTCGTCGTCGTCGTCGTCATCATCATCATCATCATCAGAACTGCTAACACTACGTAACACTCGCTGAGCCAGGCAGGTTTAATACACAGAACCCATTTTCATCGAATACTTGACAATTATTTTGTGGAACCCCATTTGGGAATGCAGCTCTAGGCTGATTTTATCAAGGAGGTTTTACTACCACTTTCTGTACTACTTTCATTAGTTGGTTTGTGCATTTACTGATGCTGATCTGTAGCTAGATGAGGCCATAGCAAGGAACATGTTGCAGTCTTTGTTTTTAAAAAACTTAACATTTAGATGCGATGTCAGGTTTTATTTTACATTTTGTTTCAGGTAATGTTGTCTGGCTGGATGAAATGACAGCCACACGAGCCCTTATCAATATGAGCTCTTTGCCAGCCCTGGATAAGATAAGAAGCAGGGATGCCAACGAGGACAGGTCATCTGAGAAAAGTAAAAAAGGTAACAACACAAAGGAGGGACTTTTGGGCTAAAAGTCCTGTTATTTACACAGTTAGTTTGGGTTTCTGTGCAGAGCATTATATAGCATTTCATTGTCAGTTGTTTCTAAAATAAGCTATGATAATCCAAAGAGGGAGAAAATCTTGAACTTTTAAATTACATGAGATGGAGTTATGTTAAGGTTCATCTTGTTGCTTGCATTATGTTTTAGACAAGCAGGAAGACAGTTCAGATGATGATGAGGCCGAAGAAGGAGAAGTTGAAGATGAGAACTCCAGTGATATAGAGGTTAGTAATAGGGCAAAGATATATTAAAGGTTTGAGTGCAAAAGGCTGTCTTTTTATATGACAGCAAAAGCTGTCTTTTTATATAAGTCTTAAAGACTTAGTGCGTTGCATTCTTCCTCTGGCTTTCACTTTTAGACCTTCGGAGGGTGCACCAGGTGCCTGGCCTTTCAGTTCATGTGGCTGTAATGAGTGATTCTTCTTGAGATCATAGAATTGTACTCATACTTCTGTATAAAAGAAAATGGTTTTATTGAGAAATACTTTGAAGTGTTACCTGTCTAATCCGTAAAATTAAGAAGAAGCAAGTGATGGAATACTTCCTGATGGAGCATGTATTTTGTTGGAAATATCAAAGTGTATTCATTTAAAGAACATTTACTGAGTACCTGCTATATACCAAATTCTAGGTGCTATGGATATAGATCAAGCCAAAGTCCTTCCCCTGTTGGAACATACATTCTAGTGGAGAAGACAGAGAATGCACAGATACACAGTTATGTAATATAATGTCAGGAAGTGAGGAGTGCTATGGAGGAAAGTAAAGAAGGGTAAGCAGATAGAGAATGATGGAGACTCTTAGAATGTTCAGGGAGAACATCTGACTTAGCAATGCTTCAGAGGAACAGTGCTGTCATGCTTTGAGAATTGTTAAAGAATGCTTTCTCAGTCAATGGTGACTTTGCTGTTGAATAAATATTAAAGAAGCTTTAATGTTTATATTGAAAATGTTCTTTTTTCTTAAGTTGGACACATTGTCTCAAGTAGAAGAAGAGTCTCTGCTAAGAAACGATCTTCGTCCAGCTAACAAACTTGCTAAAGGAAATAGGTTATTCATGAGATTTGCTACAAAAGGTAAATGTGATTCTTGGCATTGATTTTTAGTTTTAATCAAAGTCATTTATTTTTCAGTGACATCCTTCTCTTTTGAATAGGAAGTTCGGTCAAGTAATCTCAAAGTCCATTCAAACTGTATAATATTCTATGCTTGTAAAATGATGGCTTGCTGCCTAAGTTAAATTTCAGACTTTGAAAGTGAATGTTAGCTATTTGTATACTTTTGTGATTTTTGCCTAAAGGAAGTTATTTTCTGTTAAAGCTACTTTGCCCTCTGTGTTTTTCAGCCAAATTATCATCTGAACTATGAAAACATTTTTTTTAAGTTTTTATTTATTTTTGAGAGAGAAAGAGAGTGAGCAGGGGAGAGGCAGAAAGAGAGGGAAAGAGAATCCCAAGCAGGCTCCATGCTGTCAGTGCAGAGCCCAATGTAGGGCTTGAACTCATGAACCATGAGATCATGCATGACCTGAGCCAAAATGAAAAGTCAGATGCTTAACCGACTGAGCCCCCCAGGCGTCCCTGAAAACATTATCTATCTATCTATCTATCTATCTATCTATCTATCTATCTATTTATTTTTTAAGGTTTATTCATTTCTCAGAGACAGAGACAGAGTGTGAATGAGTGAGGGACAGAGAGAGAGGGAGACACAGAATCTGAAGCCGGCTCCAGGCTCCGAGCTGTCAGCACAGAGCCCGATGTGGGGCTGGAACTCATGAACTGCGAGATCATGACCTGAGATGGAGTTGGAGGTTTAACCAACTGAGCCACCCAGGCGCCCCCCTGAAAACATTTTTAAATTATACTTTTAAATTTATCACAGCAGTGTCCTCCTGGACATTGCTAATAGTGCCATTCAGCTCTAATTCTCTAAGGAGTCCAATTAAAAGCCTCTTAAATTTTTTAATGTTTTTATTTATTTTTGAGAGAGAGAAAGAGAGTGTGCATGTGAGCATGTGGGGGCGAGGGGTAGAGAGAGGAAGATGGAGGATCCAAAGCGGGCTCTGCGTGGACAGCCGAGAACCTGATGTGGGACTCGAACTCACCAACTGCAAGATCATGACCTCAGCCGAAGTTAGGTGCTTAACCAACTAAGCCACTCAGTCGCGCCAAGCCTCTTAAGTTTGCCAGGCTCTTTATGCACAATGATTTTGGTGTACATTAAAATATGTAAGAATTTTGAATATGGAGTACTCTGGTTTGTTTTTCTTGACTGAGACATATTTTAAGAGTATAGGCTTGGAGTGCCTGGGTGGCTCAGTCAGTTAAGAATCCGACTCTTGATCTCACCTCAGGTCTTGATCTCAGAGTCGTGAGTTCAAGCCCCATGTTGGGCTCTGCACTGGACATGGAGCCTAGTTTAGAAAAAAAAATGGGGCACCTGGGTGGCTCAGTTGGTTAAGCATCCGACTTCAGCTCAGGTCATGATCTCACGGTTTGTGGGTTCAAGCCCCGCATCGGGCTCTGTGCCGACACCTCAGAGCCTGGAGCTTGCTTCTGATTCTGTGTCTCCCTCTCTCTCTGCCCCTCCCCTGCTCACGCTGTCTCTGTCTGTCTCTGAAAAAAAAATAAATATAAAAACAAAAAAACTAAAAAAAAAAGTATTGGCTCATTATTTTATTGACTCTGCCTCAGTTTTGGTTTGTCTGTTACCTCCTCATGATTAAATTGGGTTGTGCGTGTTCGCAAGAGTACCACAGAAGTGCTGCTGTTACCATTTTCGGTGCATCGTGTCAGGAGGCACATGATATTTATTTGTCCCATTTCTGGAGGTGTTAACTTTTCTCACTTGGTTAAAGTAATGATTGTCAGGTTTCTCCTGTTTTTCCATTTGTAAATCTAAAATTTGTAGGGAGGTACTTTGAGATTATGTGAACTGCTTTCTACTCATCATACTTCCAATTATCATCCATTGAGGACTTTTTAATTCTACATTTCTTTATGAGTTGGCATTCTGCTACAAGGAAGAACTTCCTTTTTGTACCCATTTGTTTATTTACTTATATCAGTTTAGACTCATGAGTCTTATTCAGTGGTTTATCATTCATTCGTATCATTTGTTTGATTTACAAATGTTCTTAGATTGAGCCAGAGGAGTCCCTTCAAGTTATGTTATTTTGACATGCCTCCATGATTCTTTGAGCACTTTCTTACTTTGTGGCCCAGTGAAACATCTTGTTTTCCCAGACTCAACTTGTACTTTTCCTGTCCCAGATCTGGAATCAACCATTTCTCCAAGGAGCTGGTGGGCATGTCTTTCTGAAGGGTGTACATACTAGCTTGTGCCACTGTTTACTTGTAGTACTGGATGGATACATTCGCATTGGTTTTCATCCTTTGCAGTCAGTGAGTGCCCTAGGAGCCATCAGAGATGTTTATGTTATGAAAGTTATGTTATGTTATGTTGTGTTATGTTTATGATGAAAACATCAGAGATGTTTATGTTATGAAAGATCACTGCCCACTTTTTCTTTCTGTTAACTGGCATTTTAACTTGACAGAAGTGATCTTTTCTGTGTTCATTTGAGTGGCTTATTGGAGTGCATTCTAGATAAATGGTGCTAGGCTATTTTCTTTAAGCCATTTTGAGGAACATAACAATAAATTGGAAAAACTGGTTTACCAAATATATGGAATTATGTATAATCTGTTTCTTTAATACTTAGATTCTGTGTTATTGGTGTTGTCATTCAGAAACAAATGCCTTTCAGGGGACCAGTAAAAAAGCTACCTCATCTAGAAAGCCTTTTAGTTTTTGAACAGCTCTAATGGCTGAAGTTCTCCTATGCTTCTTGGAACCTTGTATGCTGTGTTGTTGTTTTTAATAGTATTTTCTCTGTGAGGTCAGTCAGCTCCTTAACAACAGCTTAACCTCATTCATCTCTGCTTTTTGCCCCACCCCCTCAACACTGCAGTGCTTTTATAGGCACTGAGAGTGAATGTTTGTAGTGCATCTTTCCCTTTTATTGGCAAATTGTGCTGATGTGATCCCAGCTACAGAAAACATTTTTTTTACGTTTATTTATTTTTGAGAGAGAGAGCAAGTGCGAGCGAGCGGGGGAAGGGGTGGAAGAGGGAGACACAGAATCCAAAGCAGGCTCCAGGCTCTGAGCTGTTAGCATAGAGCCCCACGTGGAGCCCGAACTCACAAACCGTGAGATCATGACCTAAGCCGAAGTCAGACGCTCAACCGACTGAGCCACCCAGGCTCCCCGGCAAACATTTTTTTTAAACCATTCAACATTGTCTTCACACCAATGGGAAATCCTGGGTAACTGTTGTAATTAATTTTTAGATGACAAAAAGGAACTTGGAGCAGCCAGAAGAAGTCAGTATTACATGAAATACGGGAATCCAAATTACGGAGGCATGAAAGGAATTCTTAGTAATTCTTGGTGAGTCCAAAACTTTAAAATACAGTAGTTTAAATAGTACTTAAGGTTTTCTTAATCCTTCAGTTGGTCTTCTGCAGTGCAGTGTCAGTGCCATGTGTGGACTTGAAGGAAGACAAGAAGGAGTCAGGATTCTTAACTGTGGTAAATGGTATGAAAGGCTGAGTTACAGTTTCATGTAAAATGTCTCTGTTTCAGTACCTAACATTTCATCAGTGTATAGTTGAATTCAATTAGTGGATTTCAGAGTCCTTGTTGGTTTTTGATCATGTGCTTATTTTGGAACGTTGCAGGAAGCGAAGGTATCATTCCCGTCGCATTCAGCGGGATGTGATCAAGAAGAGAGCCCTGATTGGGGATGACGTTGGCTTGACGTCGTATAAACACCGACATTCCGGTAGTTGCCTGCTCAGCTCTTGGGTAGACACATGTTTGGCTCCCGAAATCATATTCTTATTCTTAATACAGTCTTTTAAGGTTCCAAACTTTATCATCCTCTCTTCCTTGCCCTCACCCTCTGCCAACATATAGGAAAGTAAGTCAAGTCACAATTAATTTTAAATTGCCCATACAAAAGAGGTCAAATGATTTTATGAAAGCTGTTCTAACAAAAAAAAAAGGCCAAATGTGACATAGGAAAAAGTGAAAATTTTTTGTAAGAATCTAATTTTTCTACTATTAATATCAAAAGCTGAATGAAAAAAATTTATCAGATGACTTGATTTTATTATTTTTTTTGTCTGATGATGAAAATAGGCTGCTGTGTCTGGTGTTTTATGCTTATTGGCTCATGCACACGAATGCCTCAGCTAAATGAGATACCATGACCTGGGTTTCATTTCGTTTGTTCGTTTGTTCCTTCCTTTCTTTCTTTGGTGCTTATTATAGAAGAACCATTTTCATTATGTTTTATAAAGATTTGTTTTTATTTTGAATCTAAAGATGTGAAATCTTCTACATGCTTTGAGAACTAAGTTAGCATACAAACATGGGATAACATGCATACATGTTTATCATTGTGACAGGGATAAGGAGAGGTGAAGTCTATCGTTTTTATTTTATGTGTATATCCAAAATTGTATATTTGAAATCTGCATCTTAAAAATGCACATACTTTTCTAGTACACAGTTATAGGCTTCTAATTTCAGTTACTCTAAGATATTTTTCTTTATGTATATATTACTAAAGAAATTAAAAAGGAAATTGCCCATAATCCTAGCACTCTAATATAACAACTGATTTCATTTTACATTTTTCCTGTTTGTCTCTTCATAATAAATATAATCGCTACGAACATATATTTTATAGTCCTCCACTTACGAGCATCTTCTCATGAACTTTGAAGTTAGAATTGATTTTCATTGTTCACAGTGGTTATGTGCTATAAAGTCACTGTGACAATTGATATAGTGAATACTAAACCATTCAGAGACTCTGGTCACACCATTTCCATCAGCTGATCAATATATAACCTTGTCTGATGTGTGTTTCTGTTTAAAGACATTTAATACATATTATTGATTCATTAACATTGGGCTCACGGCCAACAGCACTGTAACTCATGCTTGAACAAAGCTTATTTAACACGTATTTTCTCTATAAGGCATATCACAGCTTTCTTGAGCTTAGAAACACTAGACAGCTTTGGAACTACACTTGGAAGCCCTTTTCAACAGTGAAATCACCAACAAAAGCCTCAAAAATATGAAAAACATGACACTTAATAGTCTGCAAAAAGGATACTTGTGTATAGTATGAGAGCTGAAACACGAAGGCAGAGTGTTGCCTTGTTTGACCTCAGCTGGGAATATGCCTATCTGGTTTTTTTGCCATTCCGCATATGTCCACAAATGATCATGAAAGCACTGTGAGTGTGGATTTTGGAGTTACAAATAAATTTGGCAGATTTGCAAATATAGAACTCATGAATAACGACAGTCGACTGGATTGTAGGTAATTTTATAATATCCGTCAGCTTGCTAGATCATACTTTACCTAGCCATTCTTCTGTTGTAGATATCGGAATGGCAACCGGGTTGGCACTAATGTAGATAATGCTCCAGTAAGATCTCAGGCATGGGAACCCCACCTTTTTAAAAAAGGCCACCAGTGTAGAGCAGAAAATCAGATTTGTTAGTTTAAATACTTTTCCTAATGTTTCTTGGTTAAATTTCTTAGGACTAGTAAATGTTCCGGAGGAACCCATTGAAGAGGAGGAAGAGGAGGAGGAGGAGGAGGAGGAAGACCAGGACATGGATGCAGATGACAGAGTGGTGGTAGAGTACCACGAGGAGCTCCCAGCTCTCAAGCAGACCCGGGAGCGGAGCACATCTAGGCAGTCCAGTGCCAGCAGTTCAGACTCCGATGAAATGGACTATGATCTAGAACTGAAAATGATTTCCACTCCTTCACCAAAGAAAAGCATGAAAATGACCATGTACGCTGATGAAGTGGAATCTCAGTTGAAAAACATTAGGTAAAAGCCTTTTCTTTTTATCAATGCAAGCTTTTATTTTTATTTATTTATTTATTTTTAATTTTTTTTTTCAACGTTTATTTATTTTTGGGACAGAGAGAGACAGAGCATGAACAGGGGAGGGGCAGAGAGAGAGGGAGACACAGAATTGGAAACAGGCTCCAGGCTCTGAGCCATCAGCCCAGCGCCCGACGCGGGGCTCGAACTCACGGACCGCGAGATCGTGACCTGGCTGAAGTCGGACGCTTAACCGACTACGCCACCCAGGCGCCCCTCAATGCAAGCTTTTAATTTGATTTTTTTAATTAAAAATTTTTTTTTATGTTTATTTATTTTTGAGAGAGAGAAGGAGGGGCAGAGAGAGAGGGAGACAGAGGATCTGAGACAGGCTCTGCACTGATAGCACAGAGACCGATGTGGGGCTCGAACTCACAAACCGCGAGATCATGACCTGAGCTGAAGTCAGACACTCAGCTGACTGAGCCACTCGCTTTTAATTTGATTTTAAATACTAATTCCTAACTTCCTCTTAGCTCCTCTTAATTTTATAATCACTTTTATCTGTTCTAATTTCAGTCTTATGAAGAATTTGAATAAAAGCATCCATTTGTTTCTTTAAATACACAATTGATTCCTTGTTATAAAAATGTTAGTATATTAAGTGAAAATCACCCATGGTTTCAATCTCTCCTAAAATAGCGACTTAGCAATTGAATGAATAATTTTCCTGCTGATTTTATGTGTATACATAACACACGGAGAAATATATTTCTTCAAAAATGAAGTTGGATTTATATTGTTTTACAGTGTGCTTTTTCCATTTCATATATATAGACCTCTGTTATTTTTCACCCAGATGTAGTCCATTGTTTGAAAGTAGCATGATTTATTTAACCGGTCCCTTATTGGTGGACATTTAGGTTTCTATTTTCTTACTGTTGCACTAATTAAATTTCTTGAATTCCAGTTATTGTACAAAACAATATGTGTGTTTAAAAATGTGGTGTTGCTAAATATCTTTCCAGAAGGGTTTTACTCACTTTATAACCTATTACTTATATACTTACCAAACTTATCACTCTCTACTTTTTGCTAATTTTGTGGGCCAAAAAAAAAAAAAGTTATTTTAATGTGTATTTCTTTGATGACTAGTGGGGATGAGCAGATCCCTGAGGGCAGATGTACAGCTCAAAGGGTTGGTTGGGGTCTAGAGTTGCTCTCCCTAAGTGTACTTGGTGGTATGTTTGGGGAAAGGAAAAACAGTTCAATCTGGTTTGTTTGTATGACTTTGTTCACATCCTTATTTTTACTTTTTAGAGAACTTTCCAGTGTTGAATGCTGTCAGAATAATGCTGGTGCATGGTAGCAGATGTCTTTGACAGAGAAGTCTGCTCTTTAAAGAAAGAGATTATAGATCCTCTTGTATCTTGACTACTGTGAAATCACAGCCTGCATGAACAGAGATCTCTGAGCGCTTTGCAGGCCTTACTTAATGTTTGTCTCAGAAGGGAGGGAACTTGTAATTACACATTCTGTGATAGTTTACAGGTATCATTTGTGGAAACCACCCTGGAAAACTCAGGAACCTATTTGCCCTGACTAGTCTCTCTGTAGCAAGCTGATCATGATTTTTATAAGCAAATAATTATTGGTGTATGGTATTTGTGAGTGAATATTTGGTATATTAAATTGGGTATCTTAAGTGTTCTCCAAAGTATATGAGATTGTTGCATAGGTGTTGTCCCACAGTTGAAGTTGGTTAATTGTGCCTTTTTTTTTTTTAAAGGAACTCCATGAGGGCAGATACTGTATCCACAAGCAATATCAAAAATCGAATCGGTAACAAGTTACCGACTGAGAAATTTGTAGATGTCCGACATCTGTTAGATGAAAAACGTCAGCACACACGTCCACGGCCACCAGGCAGCAATACTAAATCAGGTAGTATTCATTTGCATTTCTCAGCTTCATTCTGAGCTCCAGAAAGTGAATTCAGGCAGAGATAAGTCTTTGGTTAAAACATTGCCATTAGTGAACCGATTTAGTTACCCTGCTTCATCACTTCTAAATTTTTGGTTAGGCATTGGAACCTTAAGACATGGAACATAATCATACTTTTGCAATACTGGCTTTCAATATTTTTGTCCCAATTATTTTGCTCTGAATGTCATTGATATACTTCATACATAAGGATAATAGAAATTAGGTTGGGTTGTTGTGTAAATGGTTAAGAATTTGAACTAGATAGTATGTATGTGCAAATACACATAGAGTGGGTACTTGGGCATGCCTGCTGTGTGCCAGGGGTAGGTGCTGGGAGTGTTAGAATCTTTGGAGGGTCTGCCGAGTCATCCTAGGACTCAGATGTAGTAACGTGAGTGTGCACATTCAGGTAATCCCACCCCACAGCAGAGTGTAAGTGTTCTCATAGGTCTGTAAGCAGTGGGCAGTGGGCACACGGAGGGAGGGAGGTCTACTCAGGGAATTGTGGAAGGCTTCTCAGAGAAAGTGGCTTTAGTGCAAGGCCTTGGTAGGGGTGGTGTGGGCTCTCAGTTGGCAAACCTAGTTTTTTGATGTGGGAAGTAACCTAATCTTATGTCTATTTTAGAAAGATAATTTTGTGGCCAGGTGGGGTAGGGTAGAGATTTAAATCAGTAACAAGGACCTGAACTAGATCAGGGAAAGTGGAGACAGAATGGATGAGAACATCAAACTTTGTGAAGATAGAAGACTCAGCATTGGGAAGAAGGGAGCAAAGGGAAAGGAGCCAAAGGGCTCAGCCCTGAGGAACCAGAAAGTTGGGAATGCTGCTCTGTGAGACAATTAGCAGGATGGGTAAAAACCCCAATGACTTGCTAATAAACCTGTTGCTGCTGCTGCTGCTGCTGCTGTGTATTGTTAGAGGGAACTCAAGAGGACAGACTTCGGAGGGATGGGAGGGAGGAAAAGCAAATTTGATTTGGAATATCTTCCCTTGATCCTTTGGGTTTTAGCCATCTTGTTACATTTATTGTTAAATGTAATAAGTTCATTAAAAATTTCTTATATGTTCAAAGACTGTGGCTTCTGCCCTCAGGGAACTTATAGTATTGTTAGCTGAGATGTTTGGAAATTCTTTGGTATACTTGGTTCTACTAAAAACAAAAAAACAAAAACAAAAAAACCAAAAAAACCAAACAGCTGATTCTGCCTCAGAAATTCCTTTCTGGAGCAGTCAGCTGAGAGGCTTTTTTTCCATTGAAAGCCCCTATGTCTGCACTTTCCTAGGGGAATCCAGACTGATTACACAGAAGAATTTTAGAAGCTTGATTTTGTCAGGCTCTTTGTCCTCCTTTGGGGAGATTTGGCACTAGGTCCTGTAGAGATCTCAGGTTGACAGTATGAATAGCAAAGCACACAAGCTTGGTCACAGTAATACTTTTTTTTCTTCTTCTAGATATACGCCAGCGGTTAGGAAAAAGACCATATTCTCCAGAAAAGGCTTTTAGTAGTAACCCAGTCTTTCGGAGAGAGCCTTTTTCTGATGTACATAGTAGACTGGGTGTTCCCAGGCAAGATGTTAAAGGCCTCTACTCTGATACTCGGGAGAAGAAATCAGGTTGGTAACACTTAAAACTGAAGGAGATAGGAATTGGGTAAGAGCAGACTATAGCATAGAAATACTTTGTTAGTTGAAGGCAGGAAATAGCATATGTCAAAATTAAATTATTTTTCCTCTTCCGTTATAGTCATTGTCATAATTGTAATAATAACAGTACAGGAAACTTAGAAAATAGAAAAAAACAAAACCAGCCTTGGTTCTTTCTGTTTAGCACAAATACTTTTTAGTCTTAAGTCTCCATTAAAGTCTTTGTCCATATACATAACCTGCTTTCTTCATTTTATTGTGATCATTTTTCCACACTGTTAAATTCTTTTTTTTTTTTTTTTTTTAATATTTTAAATGTTCATTTTTGAGAGAGAGCGCGAGCAGGGGAGGGACAAAGAGAGGGGGACAGCTGTGCTGACAGCAGAGAACCTGATGCGGGGCTGGAACTCATGAACCGTGAGATCATGACCTGAGCCAGAGTCAGAGGCTTAACTGACTGAGCCACCCCGGTGCCCCACATGTTGTTAAAATTCTTTATAAATAAAATGTTTAATTGCCTTATAGTATGCTATGAAATTCTAAACACATATTTCTATATTGTGAGATATTAATAAAGTATATTTTAAAAATGAATAGATATTGGGCCAAATCTCTGAAAGTTTACAGTGTAGCAGGTCCCTCACTTTGCAGAATTTATAGCTGGGAATGATCTGGGAATGGCCCGCTCCCGGCAGAATGAAGCTCTACACTAAATGGTGAGTCTCACCAGGGAGGGGAGATGTAGCATAAGTAGCCTTGCAGGTGATTCTGATACGCATATGGGAGGCACATGTCCCTAGCTGTGAGAGTCTCCCATTGGGTCCAGATCCCTCACTTTGCAGGCAGGGGACTATAGCCAGGGAAAGGAGATAACCTTCCCAACACTGCACAAAGGTTCCAAGAGCCACAGACCCCCTCCCCAGTGTTTCTTGCACATTAGGTTGTTGGCAGTGCCCCTGCTTCTCAGCATTGACCACCAAAACTGAAATGCCTTCTCACCCAAACAGGTAGTTTATGGACTCGCTTAGGATCTGCACCCAAGACCAAAGAAAAGAACACGAAGAAGGTGGATCACAGAACACCGGGCACTGAGGAAGACGACTCTGAGCTGCAAAGGGCATGGGGGGCTCTGATAAAGGAGAAAGAACAGTCTCGCCAAAAGAAGAGCCGGTTAGATAACTTACCATCTCTCCAGATTGAAGTTAGTCGGGAAAGCAGCTCTGGTTCAGAGGCAGAGTCCTGATGCCCTTGGGGCCAATGGCAGCTGCCCTAAAGTCTGACATTCTCGTGCAGGGTGGGGTGCACAGTAGGAACCTTCCCTCCCTCCCCCTGCAGGAGTTGGCGCCTCTCCTGCTCTTACACAGTCACCCTCAGCTCTTGCTACTTCAGCAAGACATATTAAGAATGTGACGTGTTTTGAAGGGCATCTATCTTTTGCTGCAGAGTTAGAGTTCTGGGCCCTCAACTTTTTTCCCACTATCCCACAAGCTTTACCCTTTGAGGAAAAGGCAGCCCTCCAGATTTTGTAGACGTTTTTCTTAATATTTTTAACATTGTGTCTTTTAAAGAAATGTTTTACACAGTTCATCCAAAGAGCAGAGAACTGAACTTCTCACTATTGCCTTGGCCCTGACAGCTGTTACCAGCACCCTTTTCCCAAGAAAAGTCAATTCCCAGGTGCTTATTGGACAGCCTTCGAGGGGGAAGATGAGGGAAGCTGCCAGCTCACCCTTCCAGGACCCTAGTGTCGGGGCCGAATCTCATGGACCTGACTACAGAGGTGCACCAGTGCCGCCCAGGTAGATAAGAGATGCAGCGTCGATCGTGCTTCCATTCCTTCCTGGGGATTTCTGTTAGGGGCCTCTTCGTAGCAATCAGCTTGAAGTGAAGATCAAGTTCAGTGCTGTGGGATTTTTAGGAACAAAAAACTGTGACTTCTGGATTTGGGGTGGACTTTTGTGCTAGGGGTGGGGTCATGGGTTAATGTTGAACAATTTTTAAGTCTGTATTATGTTTAAAAATATTAATGATTTAAAAGTTAAAATTTTTAATTTTTATATGTGAAAATACTTCCTGTTGGCTACAAGGGAAGCTCAAGTGGTGTCTTATGTGTGCTGTTAAATATATATTATATACTTTGGAAGAAGGCAAAGAGAGGAGTCTCATTATTTTTAAATGATCCTAATTGTATAGTCTGTCTATTGTATATAGAATTCAACTTGCTTTTTGGCCACTGTAGGAAAAAAAAAAATCCATCCATCAGAGATGGGGTCCTGTTGTTTATTATCACTTCAGAAGTGATACATTGGTGTTTATTCTATTTCCAAGTTCTGGCGCCTGAAGTTATCTTTAAAACTGGCTAATAAGATCATAGTTATGGAAATTTTAGTTTGTTTATTTCTTGTTTGTTTCTAAACTCCTTTCAGATTATTTTAAAGGCAGTAGATTATTTTGTCTTCCTGTTTGATCTCTATCTTGAAGTATTTAATGTTTATATTCCTTTGCAGGCTTAAAAATAGTGTTTCTCTTCAATTCACTAGAATTTAGGAGTTAGAGATTGTGAACCTTTGTCCCTTTGTGATGTCACAGCTCTTCACCTGTCTGGCTTGTTTCAGTACCTAGTGTAGCCCTGGATTCTAGAGATCTTTACTTGTGGCTGAGCTAATGGTCGCATTGATAGTTGATTACAGTATGGTGTGATTGAATGCAGAATGCTGCTGCTAATAAAGAAAATAAAGGGCTGTGGGACTTAAGAGCTGCAACAGTTGTACTGTACCATGTTTTGTTGGTTAACCTGCTTTTTTCACTCCCTTTAGAAAGATCGGAGCCTGTAACTATTGTATGTTTCTGCTTCCTGATAGGATTCTGGGAAAGAGCTGGTTCTCTGCCAGTTGAGACCTAATGTTTCTGAAGTTTCTCAGCTATTTTGGTCCTGTGAAGCACACAGCTGAGAGCCAGGTTCTTGAGAAGGGACAAGGTTTAGGGAGTTGGTAGAGTGAGAAGGACAAGGACCTGAGAGTCAGAGACCCAGGTGCCAACTCCTGGTTCTGTCCACGGGCCTGAGCCTCAGTTTTCCCATCTGGCAACTGAATGGGCTGGTACTACAGCTTCTGACTTCATTGGTGCATCTCTGTGGTGTTTTTACTCTTCCTGAAGCAATGGTTGTGGTGGGCTGGCCAGCCCTGGTTTCTGTTACAGGCGTGGGGTGGGTCAAAGAGACAGTTGAGGGTTGTGACACCATGAGGTTGTGGACAAGGATTCACCCCCATCCCTTTTCCATTACAGTCTGTGGGTCTTCAAGCATGACAAAGATGTCCTTGTGGTCAGGGTCCTAACTGATGTGGTCTCAGCAGTGTTCAAGAAATGCCCTTCTTTATGCTTCTGTGTTTCCTAGTCATGACCTTTTCCGCCAGTAGTTCAGGCCCATCTGTCCCATGACCTTAAGCCCTTGCCAGTCTCCTTTTAGAGATCAGGGAAGGCTTTCTGGGAGGGTGGTGGTGGTGTATAGTCAAAACTGGACTTTTGATCTAACCAAGAAAAATGCCCGCTTGAGCAGCCTTGCAGTCCTTACAAATACACAGAACCAGAAAAGTATCTTAAAGATTTTATTTCCCCAAGTTATGGTTGGTCACCTCCTGTCTCACTCTCCAGCCTACACTCAGGCACTCAGATCTTGAAACATCTTACAGAGGCTTTGAATGCCCAGGCCCTCTCTTTGGAGTTTGGGAGTGGGGGTGGATAGTCAGGATGGTCCCCTAGTGGCAGCTCAGCGTGCCTGGGTGCTCCTTATGCATGTGGGCAGGAGAGCTACACACTTTTCTGTATTCTTCTTAGTCTTTACACATGAGATTTCAAATACGTTTTGCTGCTTGATAGTAATTGCAGATACCTCATTTCTGTGTCCCCACTCTCCCTCTTGGGAGACACACCAGCTACCCAGGAGAACTTGGGGAGCCCGTGACAAGCGCTCCTCTGGCCTCTAGTCTGGTCCCATGAAATCTTCCCCTTAGTTCAGTCACTATCTTCTCCTGCTCTATCCCTGTGGCAGCCTCCTCCCCGGTCTCTGCCCCGTACCCCGTCCCTTCCTCTGTTATGTGCACTGCAGCTGGGATAAACTTTCATTGTTTTTTGCAGCTTTACTGAGATATTATTTACATAGCATACAGTTCCCTCTTCTATAGTATACACTTCAGGGGCGCCTAGCCAGCTTAGTTGGTAGAGCATGTGACTTTGATCTTAGGGTTGTGAGTTCGAGCCCCACGTTGGATGTAGAGGTTACTTAAAAATACCTTTAAAAAAACAGTATACACTTCAGTGGCTTTTAGTCTATTCACAGAATTATGCAACCATCACCATAGTCAATTTTAGAACATTTTCATCACCCTAAAGAAACCCAGTACCCATTAGCAGTCACTCTCCAGTCCCCTTTCCCACCCTGGCAACCACTACTTGTTGTCTCTATGGATTTGCCTATTGTGAACATTCATATAAATGGAATCACACACTTTGTGGTGATTTGTGATTGGCTTCTTTCACTAAACATATTTTCGAGGATCATGGTGTATTGTAGCATGTGTCAGTACTTCTTTTTATTAACGAATGATATTCCATTGTGTGAACAGTACATTTTGTCTATCCATTCACCAGTCGATGGTCATTTGAGTTATTTCCATTTTTGGCTGATATGACTAATGCTGCTATGGAACATTTATGTTCAAGTTTTACGTGGTGATGTTTTCATTACTCTTGGGTTATATACCTAGGAGTAGAATTGCTGGGTCATATGGTAACTCCGTCTTCACCTTTTGAAGAATTGCCAGACTGTTTTCCCAAGTGGCTCCATCATTTTCCATTTTTCCCATTAGTGTATAAAGGTTCCAGTTTTTCCGCATCTTCATCAACACTTGTTATTTTGCAGTGTGAATTGGTGTCTCATTGTGGTTTTGATTTGCATTTCCCTGATGACTAATGATGTTGGGCATCTTTTCATGCACTTCGGAATGAACTTTCTTAAAGTTATTCCTGTTATTCCTCTGCTTAAAACCTTTCCAAACTTCACTGTTGCACTTGGAATAAATTCCAAACTACTGTGGTAGCTCACAAGGCTCGTGTTCTCATCCTACCCTGCCCTTGTGCCCACAAGTTCCCTGGACCCACCTTGATCTCACCAGCCTTTCAAACTCTGCTCGGTGCTGTTCTTCTCTAGCAGTGACGCGCTCCCCCGGACCTTTCTCTCTCCCATCTGAGCCTTGCCTTCTCTTTTGCTCATCTTCAAGGACTTAGAGACCCCTCCAGGAGGCTACCTCCCAACTTCCAGAGCCAGATGATGGGCCCCTGCTATGTATCCCACAGTACTGCCTTGGACGAGACTCGGCTCCTTCCACGGTTGGGTTATACAGTCACACCTAAGATAAAAATGGAGTGTAACCAAAATTCCTCTTGGAAACCCTGAGTAAGGTGCCATGTTGAAAACCAGCATCGAAAGATCCAGCACAGTTGGTTCCTTCCTGTGTGGGAATACATCAGAGTTTCTTTGGTTGAGCTCCAGATAAAATGGTTGGCCTGCAATTAGGGCCATATTGTGCAAAAATACCCACATATTTTTAGGTGTTGGACTTACACTTAGGCAAGCAGCTCACTTTTGAAAGGGCTCTTGGGAACTGTAACAGGCCACAAGGAGCGGCAGGGGCACAAGCTTGCCTTAGGCCCTCCAGCCGGTCTGTTCAGTGAGTGGAGGCGCCGGTGAAATGGCGCAAATGACTTAACATTGTTTTCCTTTTTCCTTGTCTTTTTTTTTTAACTTTTCAGAAAAATATACCATTGTGTTTGCCTAAGTGAAATCTGTGTATGATGCCAAATCTCTGTACCCGTCCCCGCCCCCTGCCCCGAGTCAGCACACCTATATGCTGAATTGTAATACCCTGATCCTACTTTGTCTTTTTTGCTAGATTGTAAGCTCCGTGAGAGCAGAGACCATGTCTGGTTTGTTCATGGGGGTTTCTCCAGTCTTAGAACATGTCTGGCACCTGGTAGGTCGTCTGGAAACATGTGGTGAATGTATAAATCCTTCAGCTGCAGGAACAGCTCCATTTTCTGAGACCCTGGGGTCCTATTACAGGCTAGTCCTTGTTTTCTGCCCTGTACACACAATACTTGATGTTCATGTTTTATTTTCCCTGTTAGCCTGTGAGCTCCTAACGAGCAGGTGTCTTCATGTTGTTATCTCTGTGTCCTCCCACCATGCCAGTTCAGAGTAAGTAGTACTTAAAGAGTGGTTGGTAAATGAGTGAATTACGGTAACAACTCAGCTCTGGCTCCTTTGTCTGCAAGCTGGTCAAATTCTAGGTAGGACTACCAGATTCAAAAAGAGGAAGATGATCCAGAAGTGCATAAACTGTACTTGTATAAGGAAAAAAAAGCCTCATTAATTCGATCTCCATAAAATTCAAATTTTGATGATCTGGCCATATCTGAGCTGAAGCTTACTTGCTGTGTAAAGAATTTGTTAGAGAATCATGGAGGATATTTTTTAGAAAGCATTCATCTGCCCCAGGAGAGCAGGAAAGGAAGGTGGCTGGTGGATGAGAGGCCCCAAAGAGGGATTGCTGAGCCAGGTCTTAGGTGGGTCCTGTTGGAGAGGAAAGTGACATCAGTCCAGAGAAGGTGAAGAGGAACCCCTTTTCGGGCAGTAGCTCTTTTGCCTCCAGCAGCCCTCCACCTCTCAGTCTGGGCATTCTGAGAGTTATGCTGAAGTGCTAGTGGGCAGTTTGGATTCATATTAACAGCAGATCATGGCTTCACGGATCAATTCATCGCTGCACAAGTAAATTTGGTGTATGAATAGTTGCTTTTAAACTTTATATAATGGGAAACAAATGAGAAGTTAAACCATTTTTTTTTCCTTTAAGAACTAAAAGTACAGAATGTTTTTGATAATTTTGAGAAAATCACACTTGCCTCAAGGCAGATTGTTATTGCATAATCTGACCAACAGAAATCCAGAACTTTTCTTACATGTTTATTAAATAAATCTTAGAAGAAAAAATATGGTAGCGTTTTTTAAAAATGAAATTCTATGAACATTTGAAAGGACTTTGATGTTCCTGGGAACATTTACGGAAATGCTGGCTCAAAAGCCTATTTCAGATTGTGAGCACTAAAGTGGGACTTTCCTGTGCTATAAATAAAACTCTAGAGTATGAGTGGTACTAACCTGCCAAAACCAGTAACCTGCCCTAGGCTTCTTACCTGTTTTTGTTTGAGCAATTCTAGAGGCCCTCTCTGCATGACCAGATTCTTCAGTAGCTGAAACTTTGTGTTATCTCCAGTTGTCTGTCACCCTCACCCCTGACTGGTGTAGGTTAGTTAGTGAAGGCAGGAGGCCCACACCATTGGCAGGAGAGGAGACATGATCTTTCTGTCCCTTCCTGGGTGTTGTGTGTTTACCTGTGTGACACATCCCCTCTTGTCCTTGGCAAGGATTAGAGGGCCTATGAGCAGTAGGCAGCACTTTTAGCTCAAGTAGGGTGTCTTTTAGGGAGGGTCAAATAGAGTGCCAGAGGCTGTGCCTGAAGCCCTGGGGACTCGTTTTGCCTCCCATACAAACTGGAAAAGACTGAACAAATCCCTTCACCTCTCTGGATATCAGTTTCTCTGTCAGATGAAGGGCTCAACTGGGATTGTCTCCTGGTTTCCTTGTAGTGCTAATGTTGTGTTCTAGGATCTTTGCTCTAGTTTTCCAAAGACCATTAGGAACCTAAGCTGAACAGGAAGGAGGTAGGGGCGAGCAAGAGGCCCAAGTCCTTGGACCCTTGGTCTGTAAACCAACCCCTCAGGGAAAACCAAGAGGATCCTCTTCCATGCTCCCTCCCCATTAAGCCCACCTTCCCCAACACACACACACACACACACACACACACACACACACCCACACACACACACACACCATTCAGTGTTTTGGTTTTTTTAGGAGGTAGTCCACTGTATTAGGTTGGGCTGCCATAACAAAATATCATAGACTGAGTGGCTTAAACAACAGAAATTTATTTTCTCACAGTCTAGAGGCTGAAAAGCCAAGATCAGGATGCTAGCATAGGTCAGGATCTGGTGAGGTCTCTTCTCGGCTTGTAGACAGACATGGTGTCTTCACATGGCCTTTCCTTGGTACACGCACGTGGAGAGAGAGATCTCTCTTCCTTTTCTAAGGCCACTAAACCTATTGATTAAGGCCCTATCTTTATGGCCTTAATTATCTCCTTTAGGATCTTTAGGCTCTATCTCGAATGTACTTACTCACATTGGGGCGTATGGCTTCAACATGTGAATTTGGCAGCTGGGAGGTGGGTGGTACACAATTTAGTCCATGACACCCAGTAATGCAAAAAACCCAGTATATGTTTGTGAAATGAGGTCTCTGCTTTTAAAAGCTCACAAACTGGGAAGGATTTAGACCAATGGATGTGAGGGTAATAGGGTTGTAGTGGTTCAGAGTCCTGGCTGTGGAGGAAATACACCTGTCTTGAGTCCCAACTCTCCACTTACTAGCCATATAGCCTTGGGCAAGTCACTTAACCTCTCCGATCCATCATCCTCATTTGGGAAATCAGGATAGCCAAGTAGGGTGGCTGTTAGGATAAGCTGAGGGCCTTGCATGGAAGGCCCTTGGCATTGAGTCTGGCACTCCCTCCTTAGCGCTCAAATGGTAGTGATTCCTACTGCTCTTCAGACTTCCCCTAGCTCCCTTTGCCAGCTCTGTCCTCTACTGCAGTCCTGTCTTAGTAAGTCCTCACTTCCAAATTCCCTCTTCCTAGCTTCCCAGGACTCAAGAAGGCCAATGGGTAGTTAGAAACCTGTGCCTAGAGGCTATGAGGAACAGCCTCGCATCCACTGGTGAGTGCAGACATCAGGAGCTTTTGACTCGCTCTCAAGGCAGAGCAGTTAGTTTTTTTACCTCTTGCTGAACAGATCTTCTCTATTCTCTTAACCTTTAAGACTTTATTTTGAAATAATTCCAAAATTACAGAAAAGTTTCGAGGGTAGGACAAAGAATATTTTGCCGTATTTTATCATTCATTCTTTCCCTTCTCCCCTCTGTCTCCGTGCCTTCCACCTTCCCCCCACTCCACAGCTCCCCACCTCGAAAGCATGAACTATTTGAGAATTATTTGCATACATCCTGCCCCTTTACCCCTAAATATTTTAGTATACATTTCCTAAGAATAAGGATAATCTCTCATATGACCATGATATAGTTATCAAATTCAGGAAATGTGTAATTTTATCTGGTCAGTACAGTGATATCTAATCTTTAGTTCATGTTTCAATTTTGGCAATTATCCCAATAAGGTTTTTTAAGGCATTTTTTTTTTTTTTTTTTTTCTGCTCTGGGATCCAATCCAGGATCACACTGCATTTTGTGTCCTCTCCTTAGTCTTCTTTAACCTGGAACAATTTCTTAACCTTTGTCTTATGATATTGATGTTTTTGAAGAGTTCAGTCCAGTTATGTTGTGGAATGTCCCTCAAGTTGGTCCCTTAACATTTGTCTAAAGCCTGTATGAGGCTGTGTGAGTGGAAGCATTGTACAGCACAGCCTGGCTCTTTGTTTGGGATCTTAAGTTTTTATGTGTGGGGACAGCAGTTACTGTCAAATGGGCTTGAAGGGCCTTTGTGTGCTCATGATTAGGAGTCTGCCATGCTGACACCACCAAGCTTGGATAAATACATCTTTGAGGGATGCAGGATGAGTCTGCATTCTAGGAGTCTCCAAAGATGCAGAAGTGGCCCTGCGCCCTGTCCACCCTCCTCCGGTCATCACCTTGGCTTGGCCTCCTGAGGTGTCCTGAAGTTTACACTCCAGACATGAAGTCTTGCTCTTAGAAATCTTGAGCAAGCTGCAGTTCTGGGTTCTAGCCTGTCCCTACTGCTGATCTACTCCGTGGCCTGAGGCTACTCTCTCTCCCCGCTCTGGGCCAGCGGTGGGGAGAGGAGCCTCTCCTGGCTCTGCCATGTGCCCCTGGCACTCCAAACAAGTGTGGAATAGGGGGAGAGTTACTGAACCTGGAGTGGTAGGAAGACCGGCCAGGCCTCTGACCTGTGACAAGGTTAAGCCAATTTGGATGGTTTTCATTGTGATCTGGCAGGCAGAGCATCAGACCTAGAATTTCATTTTTTTTGTTGTTTCTTTTTCTTTTTCTTTTTTAGCAGGCCAAATAATGAATACATTGTAATCTCTGTTCAAGCAACCATATAGCATCGGGGAACTATTGCATTAGGTTGTAGGTATTTTGTCAGACCAAAGCAGACAATGCAAAATGTTTTAAGTGTCGTTGATCTCCACAAGACTTTGGCCAAGTAAGCTTTCAGTGTGAGAAACAAAATAAAATTGATTTTCATCTATATAGTCATTAAGCCAACACCCTTGTCTGCCTTAACACTTAACATTAACACTCGAGTGCTCTTCCCGGGGATGCAAACATGTGAGAGACAGAATGTCCTGCCTTTTTGAATGTAACTTAATTAAAATTAAATTAAAAATTCAGCTCCTCAGTTGCACTGGCAACATTTCAAGGGCTTAGTAGCCACATGTGGCTCTTGACTGCTGTGTTGGACAATGCAGATCTAGAACATCATAGTTCTGCTGGACGATGCTCTGCACTTGCAACAATCTGGGAAGTAGGGGTGCAGGCGACACTTCCTTAAGCGACAGACGTGCTCACACATGGAAAATTGACAAATTGTGAAGTTAGCTTTTAAATATGGTTGCAGACTATTGGCAGTTGGGGTGCTGGATTGGATCAGAGGTATGCTGGAAAGACTTATGGAATTTTACCTCATCTGTTGTCCTGGTACCTTAGAGCTATTTTATTTTGTTTTATTTTATTTTATTTTATTTTATTTTTTCTTTTAAAGTTTATTTATTTTGAGAGATGCAGAGATAGTATGACTAGGGGAGGGGCAGAGAGAGAGAGGGAGAGAGAGATAGAGAATCTCAAGCAGGCTCCACACCATCAGTGCACAGCCTGATGTGGGGCTCGAATTCACGAAACTGTGAGATCATGACCTGAGCTGAAACTGAGAGTCGGATGCTTAACCGACTGAGCCACCCAGGCACCCCACCTCAGAGCTCTTTTAATTTACTCCCCACAGTATGGTACTATAGTCAGGTTTTAAAGAGAATGTAGCCAAAGCTGAATTCACTGAGCCAGTGTTTTCAGTCAGTGCATTGGGTCTTTCTACTTACCAGGCCCTCCATAGTCTCAGGGCCTTGAGTGTGGGAGCCAGGTGCAAGAGCCCAGTTTCTAGCTGTGGGAGCACTTGCAGTGGGAAGGGGACCTCATTCTCTCTGCTGAGGCAAACACCACCAAGGACCATAGGCTGGGTGTTGGGCTGAGGCATCTGGTGGTAGGTACTAGGACAGGGGAGGGGACTGGGACTCACACACATGAATGGTAAACAATGGCCAGGTTAATACTCCTACACTCAAACATCTGTTGACGAGGACATCCAGAACTATGTTCCTAGGCCAAACCTCGGGCTCATCGTTCACAGAAGTGTGCCTGATGGAGCAGGGCTGACGAATGTCTCTAAGCTTCCAGAACCCAGCCCACAACTGCTGAGGAAGCCACACAGCTAGCTGTGGGAACCTCCGTGTCTACTTTAAAGTGCTTATCTGCTTGTGGGTCCTTGCTTTTGTGTGTCTCTGACCCCGCCTTCTGGCCACCCAAGCTGAAGAGGGGAAGCTGAATAGGCCGAGGTCCACACTGCTGCCTCTGCTCCAGCTAGGATGTGGCTCTTCCACACTCTGCTCTACATGACCAGTAAGTCAGCCTCACCCCCTGCCCTGAGAGACTGCTGTGCCCTCAGCACAGCCTGTCTGTCTAAATGGGGCTCACTCAGAGCCAGAAGTCAGAGAAAGTGGGGAATCCCTCAGGGAGGTACTCTTGCTTGCTGGATCCCCAGCCTTGCTTAGAAGGGCTTCTGAGGCTATTGACGGTGCCAACAGCCTGTGGCTTCAGACTCCAGAGCTCTGCCGCCCTGTTCCTCCTCCAGCCAGCCTCCCCTCCCCACCCTGGGCTTTCTCTCTACAGCACCCCTTACGGGCGGGTCCCTGGGTCTGTGTGAGTTTGTTCTGAGCATGGAGGTTGATGATGCCCGTCCTGCCCAGTAGAGCACACTCTTCCATCACAGACGGGTTCAGCTGAGGAGGGTGAGGGCCCTGTGAGAAGGTGAGCATGGAGGAGAGACTGGGGGGCAGGTGTCTGTGTGGCAGAAGGCGAATGTACTGGGGGAGTCTGCTTCCTGTTTCTTTTTTTTTTTTTTTCAACGTTTATTTATTTTTGGGACAGAGAGAGACAGAGCATGAACGGGGGAGGGTCAGAGAGAGAGGGAGACACAGAATCGGAAACAGGCTCCAGGCTCCGAGCCATCAGCCCAGAGCCTGACGCGGGGCTCGAACCCACGGACCGCGAGATCGTGACCTGGCTGAAGTCGGACGCTTAACCGACTGCGCCACCCAGGCGCCCCTGCTTCCTGTTTCTGATGTTAGGGCCGGTATGAGAACCTGTGTGTGGGCAGAGGGGGCCACTTCCTTTTCTCCCGGATTGGGGGTCCCATTTCTAGGAGACCATGGAAACCACTTGGGGCAAGCCAAGCCATGAGCCGGCAACTGCCCAGATGGCCTCGGTTGAGATTCAACATGGTCAGCGAGTCCCTGAAGGCCGCTCAGATCAAGCCAGGGTGGTCCAGCCTAGTGATCTGGACAAGCTTCCCCAGGGGTCTCCTGCATTGGGCAGAAACTTGACAGAAGAATGAGATGGACATCAGGCAGATACAGTTTCAAGGCTCTTGGGAGCCTGAGTTCTCCCTGAAGGATGGGCAGGGGCAAGCAAGTGAGTACTAGACAGTGTCTGAGAAAGCTGAATCCGTTGTTGGAACTCAAAATTAGCATCTAGCCGGGGGCCAGGTCACCAGGAGGCAGGCCAAACATGTAGGGCACCAGCAAAGAATACATTTTTGGACACATTTTCATATTTGATGTTCAAAATAGTCATTATGAAAAGGTCGAAAGTTTGTTGAACTTCCTTTTCCTTATTTTACAGTTTAGACTTCTCTTTATTTTCAGTCACATAGTGTGGTGAAAATCTCACACTTTTTATGGCATATGGCTTTGATGCCCCATCACCAAGTATGTCTGAAAAAGATGCTTAGACTAGACTCTGGTCCTCCCCCCTCTCAGAATGGAGGAGGTGACTGGGTCCCAGAGAGGTGCAGTGACTGTCGGGGGTTACAAGCAAGTACCAGTAGAAATGGGGCTCAAGCTCAGGCCTCTGTCCTGCCTCCCAAATTCTAGACTACCCCATGGCCTGGGGTGCTAACCCTGGCATCATTTGGGGCTCCTGCTAGTCTCTGTTTCCTGTGGCTAAGGCATGACCAGCCATTGCCCAGCACCTTTTTCAGTAATGTCAATCCAGGAGACATTTATCAAAGTCCTTCTGGGGCCTAGACAGTCCCCAGGCCAATGGACAGCAGAGAGCAAGATGGAGCAGGCTTGCAATGAGGTCACTGAGCCCTCAGCTTGGCTAAGCTAAGGAAAGGGTGTAAGAGCAAGGCCCCAGCGGCTCCAGTCTGAGTGGGAGAAATAAAGCTGTGACAGTTCTGCTCTGAGCTGTGAGGTGGGATGGAGGGATGGACCAATCCTGAAGAGCTTCCTGGAGGAGGTGAGACTGGTGCTGAGTCTTAAGGGCTGGGGGGAGTCTGAGAAAGTGGCAAGGAGATGCAGCCAAGGTGGGAGGGACCCCTCAGACTATGACTCCAGGTCCAGGGCCTTGAATGACTCCAGGCTGGGCCTCTCTAGGCTGGAGAGAATCCAGACTGTTCCTGGCCTGACCCCGACCTTCCACCCTTCCCAAGCCACCCACAGTGGTGTCCACTTCTCATCTGTGGGAGCAGATGAGATAATATCAGTTATCAAAGAGTTTTCTAGTCAGGAACAGATACACAGACACCCTGTGATGCTGGAGCTACCCATACCCACACTCCTAGCCCCATCTCATCCTGCTACCATGCAGCCTGCTATCCCCAGGTTAGTTTTTACACTTGAGTCATTCTGTGACCCCAGCCACTTAACTTCTCTTCCCTGGGTCACCTTACAATGGTGAAGAAGGAGCCAGAAGTCTAGGGCCCGCTGTGCTGTCGCACCAACTTCAGGCTGAGGCCTGTGGCCCTGCTGGGCCCTTGTGGGGGCGTGGGAAGGTGTCAGTCCTGGTTCTGCCCCAGGAACACCCCTATATTTGTGTGCAATTATATAATGACAAACCTTGGTTGTTAGGGATGGGGGACCGTGGTGTCCAATGTGGCCCTGAGGATGGAGGAGGTCTTTGGCAAGTATAGAGTGCTCGAGTGAGGCGGGGGTGTTTCTGTGTAGAAACAGTATGGACAAAGATGGGGAGTGTGAGGAGTCTGTTCAGGAAGATGCAGGGCAAGGCTTGAGTGAGAGCAGAAGGCTGTCTGCTCTGACATTGTCTATCCTGCACCCCCTACCCCCAGCCAGAACATGCTGAGCCCTGGGGGTGAGCGTGTACCAATCCCTGTCCTGGGTCCCCTGTGTGAAGAGAAAGTCGGCTGCACTCACACACAGAGAAACCTCTAGCCCCAGCCAGCAGATCCATTGAGGATTCCTTCAGGTCTCCCGCGTGGGGGATGGGTAAAGGGCATTGCAAGCAGAGGAAAAACATCTGCGAAGTGCGGTGTTTGTGGACAAGCCAGGTGTGGACTGTAGGCCACTTGGGAACCAGATGTCTCCAACGTTGGCTGGGAGGTCGGCTTATAGGGTATATATGGGGGGCATGTGGGGCAGTCAGGCTGGAGAGGTCCAGGGTGCTGGTGGGCAGTGTGGAGGGCCAGAGTACCAGGCTAAGGGAGCTTAGACCTCACCCAGAGGGGAACGGGAAGCCACAGCAGATCTTGAGCAGGGTGGCAACAGTGAGACTTGCACGTTGGGAGGTGGAGTCCTGGAGAAAGGCGAGACGATGAGGCTCCTGTGTGAAAGATTGGTGTGGGTGGGTGGGTTGAAGGTGAGCTCCTCTGTGGGACAGGCACCTTGCAGGCGGCTCTGAGGCAAGAGCTTCCCCAAGGCCCTTCTGGGTGTTCTGAGTGGCGGGTCAGGACACCTGACTCTAGTCCCAGTTCTACAGCCAGCTCCTAGTATAAATTTGGGCAAACCATTCCCCCTGGGCCTGAGTTTGCTAAACAGACTAGTGCCGTGAGAATGTGTATTTAAAATGCCCAGTGTGTTGGGGGAAGATAGATGGTTGAGGGGGAAGCAATGCTGGGTGACAGGATGGAGGGAGGGTCTTATTCTGACTCATCAGGCCTATGTGGCTGGGGACAGCTCAGGGGAGGCAGCCTTGTGGGTAGTGTGGTGACAGACACTGGTTTGGCTGGGCTCTCATGTCTGACAGCACACGAGAGGGGCTTGAGATGGAGGGTAAGGCTGTCAGAGGGAGCATGACAGGCCCTCCCTTGTGGCTTTACGCTGACGTCAGCGCCCACACTGGGCCTCCGGTGTGTCAGACACTGGGCAGGCATTGCCCTATTTGCTCTGCACAGCACAGCCCTCTATCACAGATGGGGAAGCAGGTGAGGTGACAAGCCCAAGGTCCTTAAGTAACTCGGTGGCAAAGCAAGATTTGAACCCAGGACCGTCTCCCTCTGGGACCCATGCTATTTTTTCTGTTTCAGTAGGAAAGGAAGCAGTTGCCCGATCTAGGGACAGCCCAAGCAAAAGTAAAATGCCAGGGGCCTGGAGGGAGTCTGCTCTAGCAAGGTGGCCTACGGCTGGCAGATCCTAGGCACCAGCCAGCTCTCAGGGTGGGTGCTGGTAACTGGGAAAGCTCAGTGAATATGGTGCTGCCCTCCACACACGTTCTCGTGCCACTGTGCCTGCACAGGAGGTTCTCGCTGACCTCATTACCAACTATCTAACCCAGAGCTCTGCCCAGGCTCAGTGAGCTGCTGGCACAGCTGGGAGCTGTGCCCAGCTTCTGGGACCATTTGTGACCCTCTTGTCTGTTTACCAACCCCTCAGTGCCTCCAGCTTTTACTAAAGCCTTTGGAATTAGGCAGACCTGGGCCCTAGACACAAGTATTCAATCTGCTGATGGGCCACAAGCAAATCATTCAACTTCTCTGAGCCTCAGCACCCAGTGTGGTGCCTGGAAGGAATCAGGTGCTCCGGGAGGGTAGCTGTGATTGGTCTCCTCCCCTTTCCCACCCCTCAGGGTTCTTGCTCCACGATCTCTCAGTTGAGAACAGCAAAAATGGGGCCAGGGGTGGGGTGGGGAACAGGAATCTCTGACCTACTCTGACAGTTCCAGGACACCTCTTCTGGGCCCGGCCCTGTGCTGAACTGGGCTTTGTGGTTAGGGGGTTGTCATGGATGACTCAGATTAGGTCACATTTTGGGGGGAGACAGACTTAATCACAGATCACTCTGACCTAGACAGGATTTAGTCAGAGCCAGACAGAGACACTGTGGGATGTGGTGGGGGCTCAGGGACCAGTGAGTTACTCTGGCTGAGGATCTGGATTAGTGCCTGAGCAGGTCCCCAAAGACGGGACAGAGGTGAGAGCAAGGAAGACATGCGGGCAGAGGGAACTGCTTGTGCAAAGGCCCAGAGGTGGGAGGTATGGGGATGGTGTTCAGGGAGTGAGGTGTAGAGGAGCTTGAAGCGGCTGGAGAGCAGACCTGGCAGAAGGGGCACTGGGCTGGGCAGGGAGATGCCGCAGATGGCCAGGTGAGGAGACTGGACTTACCTCAGGGGTTTCAAACCATGTCTATCAGTTACACGGTAAAACGGGAAAGAAAGCCTCCTAATCACTCCTTGCAAGAAGAAGCTGCTCGTTCTTACTTTTTAATTCTCTCCTACTCAGTTTGCTTACCCTAACCTGCCTGACCAACAAACACAGGGCTTGGTGTAAAATGAGCCAAGGAGCCTGAGCCCAATCCTCCTGTATTCACAGAGAACAGTGCTCCCCATTCCCCAAGTAGGGTCTTGATCTAGAACCCTTGAGGATCCATGGGTTGGCTACAGAGGTGCCTGTGAGCGCTGTTCACTTATCTAGCACGCACTAGGTGTAGGACACCTACCAGGCCCTGGGATGACATGATGAACAAGGCTGACGCCCAGTCTTTGCCCTCAGAGGGGCTCACTGGTGGTGGGAGAAAGAGTCACAGGCAATAAATAAACAAGGAGATAAGCAGGAGAGTTTTAGTTTGTGATCGAAGGTTTGCAGGGGTACAGAGGGCCCAGATAGGGGTCTGGAGGTCAGGAAGGCCTCTTGGAGGAGTTGAATGGTGAAGATGGCAAGGCAGGAGATCACCTCGGAGTAGAGCAGAGGTAAGACTTGGGCATAGATACAGTTGGGTGGGTGGGGAAGGCTCTGATGCTCTCATCCCATTCTCAAAGTGATCCATGGCCCCCAGACAGGGAACAGCTTGCGGTCTGGTAGTGTTTTATGCATTGTACTTTGGGTGATGGCAGGGAGGACACGAATAACAGCTGCGGGTAACTTGGGATGTAGGTTTGTTCATTCACTGCTGCTGCTGTTGTTTTTTTTAACCCCACTCTGCCCCCATTCATTCAGTGGTCTCATGAAGAGAATCCTCAGGGAAATTTTTTGTTTTGTTTTTTTTCTGCTTCCCCGGGAGAAGTTTTTCCTCTGATTTTGTGGACACTGTGAATAGTATAGCTTATCATCTTCATCCTTACTTTGTCTTCAAGGAAGTTTATCCATTTATACAGTTTTTCAAGAAATCATTTTATGAGGCACCCACTGTGTACCTGTACTGTGTTCAGAGCCCAAAGTGGGGCTCACCACAGAAAGTGCTAGTACTTGCTGATGCACAGGTTAGCTGTTAGCCTCCTTCCTGGTTTAATTGTGCCCTTCCATGTTCACCCCGCTTTTTCTGTCATTTTCCTTCCTTTTGCCTGCCTCCTTATTTTAAAATAAGTTTTATCTTTTTTTTTTAATTTTTTTTAATGTTTATTTATTTTTGAGACAGAGAGAGACAGAGCATGAACGGGGGAGGGTCAGAGAGAGGGAGACACAGAATCTGAAACAGGCTCCAGGCTCTGAGCTGTCAGCACAGAGCCCGATGTGGGGCTCGAACCCACGAACCGTGAGATCATGACCTGAGCCGAAGTTGGACGCTTAACCGACTGAGCCACCCAGGCGCCCCAAAACAAGTTTTATCTTAATGCACTGTATACTTTTATGAGTTGCCACAAATCATTCTGGGCAAGGCCAAGGTATAAAGGGAACGAAATAAAGTACAGGTGGCTGCTTTGTGCGGGTTCAGGGAGAGGGCCTGGGAATTGAGAAATGAGAGCTCGAACACTGCCCTCTCACATTGTGCCACCTACTTGAGCCTCTGGAAGGTGACTTTTGAACAAAATTTGAAGCATGTACAAAAGCAGAGGAAATAACAGTCACAAACTCAATATACCATCGCCCAGATAGACCGTCACACTGGCTGCATTATTTCACTATCCCTTTTGGTTTCCTTTAAAGCTGTGCTGCTCAAACTTGGTGTTGTGACCAGCAGTCTGGCATCACGAGGATCTCATTAGACGAGGCTCTCAGTCCCACTCCTGATGCACTGAATCAGAATCTGTATTTTGATAAGAAACTTGGATGATTCACTAGCACTTTAATGTTTCCGAAACATTATTTTAAGGCAAACCCAAAAAACCATTGTGTCGTTTCACCCCTAAGTACTTCAGTGCAGGTTTCTGAGCTGTGTGGTTATTTTCTCACATAGCCACAATGTTTTTTTAATCATCTAACAAAGTTAAAAATAATTTTGAGGTATTATCTAATGCCCAGTCCACATTCGAATCTTCCTGTCTCCGTTTATCTTTTTATTAACAATAAGTTTGTTCAAGTCAAGATCCAAACGAGGTCCACATTACATTTGGTTGTTGTGCCTCTCTTAGTCTAGAGTGGCCCCCTTGCCAATTTTTTGGTTTGTGTGTCTTTTTGAAGTCTTTCCTTTACTGCAGATCTTGGTCACTTTTCTTATAGAACAGCTTCATTCAGGGTTTGTGTGTTTCCTCCTTTTGGTGCAGTTTGTCTTCTATCCCCTGAATTTCCCAAAACCTGGATGTTGGTGGCAATGACTTCATTAAATTCAGGTTTAACTGTTTTGGCAAGCACACTCTAAAACTTTTGGGGGGTTGTGACATACTTCCTGGATTTATCTCACTCCCCTCTTTTTGTTTCTTTTGCCAAAGTATTTTAAAGACTTGCTACTCAAAATGTGGTCTGAGGACCAGCAGCGTGGTCATCATTTGGGAGCTTGTTAGGAACACAGAGTCTAGGGCTCCTATAATCTTCCTGTGGTGTCACACTCAGAGGGACATATGTCTGAGGACCCAGTATTCCTGGGGACATTAAGATTGACTGGTGGGCTCAGGTGGTGTCAGTCTAATTGTAAAGTTTTCTACCAAACTTTCTTCTAGTAGTTTCATCCATTGATGGTCATGGCCTGAATTAATTATTGTATAATGCCTTGCCAAATTGTGTTTTTATGATTCTATTATTCTTCCCACATCAACTAGAACTATTTGGTGATCCTGAAATTCAATTTATATAGGAAAGACAAGAAAACTACTTAATATTTTCCTTTTAGTAAACAATTTTCACAGTAAAGGGATGGTTGCCCTCATTACTTCCAATGCTAACCAATACAGTTTTAAAATTTTTGTGTTTGTTTTTTTTTCCTCTCTCCGAAATATTATTATTAACGTATAGAATGTTTATATATTCAGTGTGTTTCAGAAACTTGCAATTATTTTTTTATGTAAACTTTTTTGAATTACACAATAAAATGGACAAATTCAGATTAGTGAATTTTCAAATTAAACCAAACCCATGCCACTAACACCCATTTCAAGAAACAGAGTATGACTAACAGCCCAGAAATACCCTTTATCACCCCTCCAGTCATTCATTACCTTACCCCCAAGGGTAACACTCTCCTAACTTTCAATAGTATAGATTAGTTTGCCTGTTTTCAACTTTGTATAACTGGAATTATACGATACGATCTGGTTTGTTCCTAGTCTTTCACCCAACACTGTGTTTTTTGAAATCCAGCCACCTTGTTGTAGGTTATTTTCACTGCTGTAGAGTATTCCATTGGTGACTATTCAGTTTATGCTCAACTTGAGTTGATGCTCCCAAATGGTTTCCCAAAGGGGTTGTACTGACTTCCATTCTTACCAGCAGAGTTCTAGTTGCTCCCAATCAGTGTCAACACTTGGTATTGGTTTTTTGTTTTGTTTTGTTTTGTTTTTTTCATTTAACCATTCTGGTAGTTGTGTGGTGGTATTATATGGTGGTTCTAATTTGCCTTTCTCTGAAGTCTAATGAGTGCCTTTGATTACTAGCCATTGGATAATCTCTTGTGAAACGTCTTTCTGTTAGCTTACATGCATTTTCCTTATTGATCTATAGGAATCTTTTGCATATTCTGATAATCTTTTGTCAGATATTTGTGTTGCAACTATCTCCTCTCACTCTGTCTTGCCTCTTTATTCCCTTAATGGTGTCTTTTGATAAACAGAAGTTCTTAAGTTTAATGAAGATCTGTCTATCAGTTATTTCCTTTACATTAGTGTGTTTTGTGTCCTGTTGAAAAAAATATTTGTCTACCCCAGGGTCCTTCATTTTCCCTCAAAAACTTTATTGTTTCATTTTTCACATTTAGATATACAGTCTATCTAAATCCACATTTCAGCCCATCAAGAACATTTGTGTGTGTGTGATCGTGTGAGAATAGTCAAGATTAATTTTTTTCCATATTGATATCCCAGTGACCCAGCACCTTTTATTTAAAAGATCATTCTTTCCTCTCTGTTCTTCACTGTCACTTTTGTCATAAAACAGGTGATCATATGTGCTTGTACTCTCTGTTCCACTGGTCTATCTGCCTGTCTGGTGCTAGTATAATTCTGTCTTGACTATAACTTTGTAATGTCTTGATGAATAATAGTGTAATGTTATCAAGTCCTACAAGTTTGTTATTCTCCCTTAAGAGTGCCAGACTATTCTTGCCTTGTGCAATTTCATATACATTTTTAATTGGCTTGTTAACACACCCCCCTCCCCCCCAATAATTTGCTGAGATTTTGATTAGGATTCTATTGAAGCTATAGATCAATAGAGTGGTAACTGACAACAATTATTGAGTCTTAACTTCATGAACATGATCTATTCCTCCATGCATCTACATCTTTAATATCTCCTAATCTTTTATAGTTTTCAGCATGGAGATTTTACATATCTTTAAGTAGACTTATTTTTAAGCATTTGATATTTCTATCTTTTGTTAATGACATCTTTAAAAATTGTTCACTCTTTATTTGATCATTGATAGTGTGTAGAAGTACAGTGGTTCTTCATATATTGCCTCTGTATCCAGTAACCTTGCTAAAAAGGCTCTTGTTAATTCTCAGTGTTTGTAGATCTGTTGGATTTCTCAGTGTACTTAATAGTTTCACCTGCCAATAATGACAGTTTTATTTTTTCCTTTTTAATCTCTATGCTCCATTTTTTCCCCCTTTTCTCACTGCTCTAAGTCCTCCAGTAAAATGTTGAGTAAAAGTGGTGAGAGTAGTCATCCCTGTCTCAATCCTGATTTTAGGGAAAGATTTTAATAACACACCAATAAGAATGATGTTTGCTGAGGGTTTTTTGTGGATATTCTTGATCAGATTATATAAATTCCTTCTATTCTGATTTACTATGATTTTTTTAAATCACAGAGCAGTATTCGATTTTATCAAATGCCTTTTTCTTCTATCATAATGATCATATGATTTTTTTCCTGTTAATGTGAAAAAGAAATAAATTATTATCAAATGTCAAACCACCCTTGCATTCCTGAAAAAACTCCACTTGGTTGTGATGTATTATGATTTTTATATGTCACCGGATTTGATTTGCTAATATTTTGTTTAGGATTCCTACATCTGTGTTCAAGAGAGATCATCAATTGTCCTTCCTTGTACGGCTCCTGTCAGACTTTTTCTGATTTTTGTTTGTTTGTTTTTTAAGTCTTTGCTCTTGTCAGGTTTTAATATCAATGTTAGGGCACCTGGGTGGCTCAGTCGGTTAAGCATCCAACTCTTGATTTTGGCTCAGGTCATGATCTCACAGTTTGTGGGATCAAGCCCCGTGTCAGGCTCTGCACTGAGAGTGCAGAGTCTGCTTGGGATTCTCTCTCTGTCCTCCCTCAAAATAAAAAAATAAATAAACGTTTAAAACATATATCAATGTTATTCTGGTCCTGTAAAATGATTGGAAAGTATTCCTTCAATTCTGTTCTTTGGAATAGTTTGTGTAAGTTTGGTATTTCTTCTCTAAATGTTTGGAAGAGTTTACAGTGAAGCTATCTGGGTTGGAATTCTTCCTAAGATTTTTAATAATGGGATTTACTTTTTTTTGATACAAGATTATTCAGCTTGCATTTCTTTCATCAGTTGTGGTAAATCTTTATCTCAAGGAATTTGTCTATTTCAACAAAATTGTGAAGTATAGTGGCATAAAGTTGTGTATACTATCCTCATTATTTCTTAATGTCTTAGGATCTATTCTGATGGTTTCTTTTTCCTTCATGTTGGTAACTTGTGTGTTCTCTCTTTTTTTCTTGACAATGTTGCTAAGAGTTTATCAGTTTCATTAAGCTTTTTTAAAAGTAAACTTTTGCTTTGTTGATTTCTCTACTCTAAGTTAGTTTTCTATTTCATTGATACATACTCATATCTTTATTCCTGTACTTTCTTTGTGTTTAATTTACTATTCTTTTACCTTTTTGAGATGGAAGCTTAGATCATTGATTTTAGCTTTTTGTCTTTTTTAACATTGGCACTTAAGGCTGCACATTTCCTCTGAGCACTGCCTTAACTGTTTCCCACAAGTTTTGATTTGTCATATCTTAATTATCACTAAAAAATATCCATGGCCATTTCATTTTTGACTTATGCAGACGTGCATTGCTTGATTTCTGAGAAGTTCAAATTATTATAGTTTTCTTTTTGTTATTGGCTTCTAGTTTAATTCCAGTGTAGTCAGAGAACCTATTCTGAATTACTTCAATGCATTGAAATTTATTGAGGCTTGCTTTTTGACCTTTCATATATATTTGATTTGGGTAAATGTTTCATGTGCATTTGAAAAAATGTTTCTCTTACTATTGTTAGTTACAGTGTTCTGTTAGTCAGTTGTGATATTCAGATCTTCTATATCATTATTGATACTTGAATGTGCTTTTGTAGCTTGATGAAAGATTTGTTAAAGCATTAAAGTCTCCCATTTTGGTTGTGGATTTTTGTATTTTTAATTCAGTCAATTTTTAAAATATATTTTGAAGTGATGTTAATGGAGACATATAGATTTTAAATTTATATCTTGGTGAATGAAGAACAGTATATTTATATGTATATATTTCCTTCTCTTCCTTACTTAAAAGTCCATTAACGTATCCTTTGCCTAATGATTTTTGTTTTTAACGTCTGTGCTGCTAAGTGAAAAGTCATTAATTGGAAAAACTATTTCCATCAATTTCATTGGAAAAACTGTGGTTCATTCCATCTAGCTCAATATACCCAAACAGTTTTTACTGATGGAAAAATTTATTAGCTGGCCGATAAAACAAGTTTATACCAAAAAAATTAATTTGAATATAAAATATAATTTACATATACAACTTACTGTAATAAAAGTTTACTGTCCTCATTAAGAGAGGAAATGAAAACTTAATGATGAGTAGTGGAGGATAATTGTGAGGGAGTCATTATTGAGAAGGTACATTTCTCATTCACCATTTCTTCACTGTTTCTTCAGTCTTTTGGGTACTCGTGGTTATCTTGCATTCAAACTACCTTTAAAAATAAAGTGATAGCACATTGGGGCACCTGGGTGGCTCAGTCGGTTAAGCGTCCAACTTCGGCTTAGGTCATGATCTCGTGGTTCACGAGTTCAAGCCCAACATCGGGGTCTGTGCTGACAGCTCTGAGCCTGGAACCTGCTTCGGATTCTGTGTCTCCCTCTCTCTCTGACCCTTCCCTACTCACACTCTGTCTCTCTCTCTGTCTCTGTCTCTCTCTCTCAAAAAGAAATAAACATTAAAAAAATGTTTAAATATAGTTATAGCACAGAAAAAATACATTGAGAGAAAAATAAATGCTAAACCTGAAAGCACTTCAAAATACATGGCATAGTTTGTACATTTTAACAGACTGCAGATCACAGAAGCTACTACCCCTTCAGCCGTCTCAGTTGGCTTGTACATGCTAAACAAGACATTTTGAATTTATCCAAACAAGATAAGCAGTTCACATTTGTTTCCTATGAATTGTGGGGCTAAAAACTGCTTTACTAAATAAATTAGTGAGTATGTTTTTGCATGAATGTGTGATGTCAGAACATCATTCTTATGGCATGTTTATGTGGTATATTTAGGAATGAAAAAGTCATTATACCATCATTAAAAAAGAGTGTTTTCCAAAAAGGTTTTTTCCCCAAAAACGTTGTTCATTGAACAGTAATTGAACAGATAAGTTCTGTACACTCAACTTCACCTTGCCCTTTTTCTCTGTAAATATACATTAGAGTTTTTACGGTGGAGTATCATAGTCAGGACATACTTTTAAAATTCTCTCTGGCAGTTGATATGGGGAGGTTGTATCCAGAGGGACAAGACTTGGAAAAGAAAGGTCAGGAGACTAATGAACATATCCAAGCGGGAGACAATGTGGTCAGTAGGGCAGAACTGAGTCCCAGCTGAGGCCCAAATGCATATGGGAATTCTGAGAATGATAAAGGTGATACTGCAGATCTGTGGGGATAAGACGAGCCATTCAAGGAAAAATGTTGAGACAATTTCAATTGTGGGGAGAAAGAGTAAAAGCTGGATCCCTCTTTCACTCTGTACACAAAAAATAGAGTGCAGATCAATCAAAGATTCAAGTGTAAGAAGTGAAACAAAACCCCCCAAAATACAGACAAAAACATGAGTGAACTTAAAAAAAATAATCTCTGAATGGGGAAGCATGACATAAAACTGAAGAGTCATAAAAGAAAAATAACTTGACTACGTATAAATTCTAGATGTGGGAAAAGATACCTACATCAAATAGCTAAGTGTGAAGTATTATCTTGAACACATTGGTAATTTTTTTTTGATTCAAAACGCTCTTGCAAATTAATAAGAAAGCAATATTTCCTACAAATGGATAATGTATATGAATAGGCAGTAAACAACTTAAAATAAGAGACTCGACCTCATTCAGAATTAAAAAAGATATTTTGGAACAAAATGATAAGAAACTCAAAACAAGGATGGTCTACACACACCTCAAGCAGTGCTGTGAGGAAACAGGCCTTCTCCTCTTCTGTTGTTGTGGTATGGATTGGCACAACCTCTGACGTTGGGGGCAATCTGTGAATATCAGTTTTTCCCCAAAACTTTTTAGTGAAAAATTTCAAGTATACAGAAAAGTTGAAATAATTGTACGGTGGAAAACTATATGCCACACTTAGATTTTACAGTTGTCAGCATTTCGTTATATTTGCAACATCACACAGACACATATGTAAACATATATCTATATATCCATCTGCATATATCCATCTATCCATCCATCAAGCCACGTTACATTTTGATGCATTCCAAAGTAAATTGCGGAGGTTGGTACACTTCATCCCTAAATGCTTCAGCATACATATCAACCAGAGGTCAATGTTTGTTGCTCGTTCTTTTTTGAGGGAAAATTTATATTCGGTGAAAGTCACAAGTTTTAAGTTGACCATTGAGTGTGTTTTTGACAAACGCACACACCTTTGTCATCCAAATTCTTATCAAGACCTAGGGTGTTTCCATAAGCCTACAGAGTTTCTTCCTGTCCCTTCCCAGTTAAGCCACATCCCTTTACCCCCAGGAAATATTTTTTATTATAGATTAGCTTTGCTGGTTCTAGAACATCATGTAAATGGAATTAGACAGTACTCTTTTATGTAAAGCTTCTTTCAGTCAGCATAATGATTTTTGTGATTCACCCGTCTTGTCGTGTGTGTCAATCGCTCATTTCTTTGTACTCCTGAGTAGTATTCCATTGTGTGACTCTACCAGTTAGCTTATCCCTTCCCCAGTTGATGGACATTTGGGTTGTTTCCACTTGGGAACTATTACAAGCTTCTGTAAACGTTCTTGTACATGTTTGAGGACATGTTTTCTCCTGGGTCATCTGATGGGGCCTCATAGACAGAATGTATGTATATCCTAGCCCTAGGGCTCATAGTCTATTTGAACTTTGGTACAAGACACTGTCATGAGTATATGCTATCTGACAGGTACAGAAAGTGCACAGTGGGAGGTATGAGAAGATGGGAAGTACTTCTAGGAGAGAACCAGGGAAGGCTTGCTGGAGGAGGGGCTTTGGTGCTGACATAGTAGGAGGATCAGGAGCTCTGGGTCAGACATGCCTACACTCCTGTCCTATTCCCATAGGGAAAAGGTCCTGGGGAATCTCATTTTTCTCATCTGTAAAATGGGGATGATGATACCACCAGATGTGACAGAATGATGGGAGTCAAAGGGCCAGCCATGGCTTTAACAGGCATCTCTTAAATGTCCCTCTGTTCTCCACAGGCCTTGTTCCTCTGGTGGCCTTCAATGTGGATGTGGCCCGGACCTGGGTGACTCCTGAGGGAGGTGTACCCTATGTGCTCAACGCCCTTCTGCACCAAGACTCCAGCACCAACCGGACCTGGTGAGCAGGGCCCGGCAGATGGGAGGCATAATTGAGGGGGCCTCTGGGGAGCCTGAAAAAGCTGCCGAGGAGGCCTTGGCGTCCCTCCCCCAGTTTGGGGACAACCTCCCTTCGCCTACAGAGGGTGTGCAGGAGAGAGGCTGTGAGCACCAGGCCAATCCTTGCCCTCTTCACTGCCGGGGGTGGGAGAATGACCTCAAAACTAGTTTAAAATAAAATTTCTTAAGGCTCTTTTATCTCTTACAGAAGTAACACATGCTCAGTATATAAACTTTGGACAGTGACAAAAATATCAAAGAAAAAATGGAAAATATGAGGCAGCAGGGAACGTGGTTCAGGGGCAGGCTGTGAATCTCAGCCATGGGTCAGTGACAACTTTTCTCTGTATTTGTAGCAAGGTGCTCAACCCATAGCCTCAGTTTCTTATCTTTACGGGGGTAGAGATTTCTCTACCTTACAGGGTTGTTGCAAAGACTATTTGCATTAATGCACATAAAGGGTTTAGCACAGTTTCTGGCCGAAATCAAGCTCACTAAACATTGCTTTATGTTTTTTAAAATCTCATCTATACCCACCCAGTAGATAAGCCACCAATTTTAAACGTGACAAAATTCTACTGGTGAGGATGTGGGGACGTGTGGGACTGTAAATTGATATAACCAACCTGGAGAATAGTTTTACCATATCTGGTAATGTTGAAGATGCCTTTGACCCAGCCATTCCACTCACAGACACCAACCTTAAAGATATGAATGGGCCCATGTAAAGGTATTTATCGTAGCATTTCTTGGAATAGTGAAAGACTGGAAATGTTCCTCATTAGGAAAATGGAAGAAATGAGTTATGAATCATATACAATGCAATATTAGACGTAGCTCAAATGAATGAAATGAGCATAGTGGTTGAATCAACCCTGAAACATAAGATAAAAAAAGGCAAGTTGTGGGATTATATATACCGTGGTCATTTATTCAGCAAATATTCGTATGGAGCACCTACTATGTGCCAAGCCCTAAAGAGGCCCTGAAGGCTCACAGCAGTGAGCAAAGTAGACAAAAATTCTTTGGCTCAGGGAAGATAGACAATAAGCAAGCAAGCAAAATACGTGTTGTATCGGATGGTGATAGTGGTGAGATGGTAATGTAGAAGCATGTCTTTAGTTTTTTCCCTTATTGTCACCACAATGACCTTTAGAGCTGCTTTGTTTTGAAGCCAGGATCCAGTCAAGGTTCCCGTGTCACATACTGTTGTGTCTCTTTATTCTCTTTTAATCTAGGGCAATTTTTCCTTTCCTTGTTGTTCATGATGGTTATATGGCTTTCTCTGTGCTTGCTCTGTGACCCAGCCATGCTCATGCCCTGCCTCAGGCGAGTCCCTTCCCCCTCCCCTCTGCTTTGCTTCTAGTCATTGGTCAAGGGTTTCCTTCTTGCACAGCACACATGAACCTTGAGCCTCGCATCTAGATGGGCTTGGGGCAGAGCCAGATGAGGTGCTCAAGGTTTCTGGCTGAGCAGAGCTCCCCATCTTCCTGAGCTGAGCAGAGCAGAAGCTCTGTTTGGTGGAGCATGGGTGGGCAGTAGCAACTCTTGAGGTAGCCTTATAGCCCTGGGACTTGGGCCATGACCCTGCCAGCCTAGCAGGCTTGGACCCCTTGCTGGACTGTAGTTTCCTCATTGTACAGCAAAGAGGCTGGTGACCATGTAAATGGTGAAGGCAGGGACACTTTGTTCATTCATTCATTCACTCATTCATTCATTCAGCAAGTATTTATGGAGCATCTACTCAATGACAGGCCAAGTGTGAGGATAAGATAGTGAAACAGGCATAGTCCCTGCTCTCATGGAACTCCCTGGCTCCTGGAGGAGACAGACAAGGCAAGCAGTGACAAGGGGTGTGATGGCTGCTCTGGTGGAGATGTCCAGGACGCTTTGGAGACATAGAGGCAGGCGTACCCTTCAGCCACAGGGTGTGCATCAACACTGGGACCGAGGGGATGAGTAGGAATTAGTGTGAGAAGGCAGGGGAGGGGGATATCCCAACTGACAGCAGTGTGGCCGGAAGCCTGGAAATTAGCCTGAGCAAAGTCAAGGAACAGAAAATGGCAGGTGGTTGAAGCTGAGTGTAATGAGCATTAGGTTGGGAGAAGTGGGTAGTGCCTTGTTACCTGGGCATCAAGTGTTTGAGGAGCCAGAAAGCTTTGAAGCAGGGAGGGGAGGTGAGAAGGTTGTTAGCAAGTTTTTGGCTGCAGGAAGATGAATTAAAGGTTGCTGTTTGTTGTCTTTTGTTTTGGTAAAATTTTATGGACATTTGCCACACAGAAAAATGCACCCATCATAAGCCTGTAGCCCAGTGAATGTTGGCAAAGTGAACCACCTATGTAAGTAGAACCCAGATGAAGAAGCAGAACATTACCAGCCTCACCTAAGCCCTCTCTAGCCTGGTGCTCCCTTCCAGGTACATCCCCTGCCAAGAGCTAACCAGTGCTCTGACCTCCATCTCCCTGGATTAGTTTTGCCTGTTCTTGAACTTATAAACGAGGTGTGCCGTATGTGGTCTCTTATGTCAGGCTCCTCTCCCTCAATATACAGTCTGTGAATTTTGAATGTGGTATTGCCTGAGACAGTGATACTTATTCTCATTGGTAGAGTTTTCCATCATGTGAACGGTGCTGATGATGAGCGTTTGGCCAGTTTCCTTGGACAAATTTTGCTTCTGTGCACTTTCTTTCAAGAGGCAGGTGTGCTTCCTTTTATCAAGCATTATACGCACTGGGCCAACATTCAGTTTTGCGAACTTGCAGTGCACGAGCGTTCTGGTTGCTCCATATGTTCGTGAAGGTCAGGAGTCAGTCCCAGTTATCTGTGACCATCTTTTGCCCATTCCCCTCCCACCAGTACCTCAGCAGGGCCCTGCCTCTTAGAAGCCAAGCTGAGAGGACATGGTGGATGAGAGGAGCTTGAAGCTCCTGGAGCAGAAAGCTCTGAGTCCACCCCGGGGTTGCAGGAAGAGCCCAGTTGGGATCATGAAAACCTCCCTGAATACCTGCTGAAGAGAGGGCTCATGGGAGGATGTGGTGGGAGGCACTTCTTGGTTCCTGCCACAAATGGTGAAGCCTAAGACCACGGGCTTGTGCAGGGCAGGAAATGCACTGCTGGCTGCCCCAGGGCCACAGAAAGCAGCCAGAAAGCCCTGTGAGAGGGTGGCATGTCCCTCTCCCTCCCTTGTCCTGTTTCTCCTTAAAATATAACAGCCAGGGCTCATCGCATCATGGGTTTGGTTGCTGTAGGGTGAGATGAGTGGAACATAAAGAAGGCCTTCCACACCTGAAAATAATATAACATTGTATGTTAATTGTACTTCAATAAAAATGCAAATAAAACCATAAAAAGCAAACTAAAAAAAAAAAAAACCATGATAAAACTTGGAAAAAAAAAAAAAAAAAAGAAGGCCTTCCCCTGTGAGGTATGGGAATAGACTCTGTACGAAGACAGGTTGGAGGCGGGTCAAGGCAGGAAATGGACTGCTTCCAGCCCAGCATATAATAGGGTCCCTGAGGCTGTGAGCTGATGATAGTTTGATTATTGTTTAGTTAGTCAATCATTCAGTCAACAAACCTGGAGATCAAGAGACTACCCACCATTGGGGGGTGGGGGTGGGGGGCAGGGATTAAATGGGAGACAACAGAGGCAGCTCATACTGGGCCCCAGGCCACAGCACTTCATGACTGTGACATGAATGGCAACCTTGCACAGCCCGGACAGCTGCATATGGTAGTCTCTTGGGAACTCACAGTCTAGGTGAGTATGGAAGTGGGTTCCAGTAGTCAAGGCTACCTGGAGGGCTTGGAGGGGGTCAAGTTGCTCCTTTTGGGAAGACTTCCTGAGGAGCTGGTGTTTAGAATGATTTTGGCAGGAAAAGGAGGTGGGAAGGAATTATAGGCAAAGGAAATAGCTTGGGTAACAGCATGAAGGAGGAAGGAGAGCTGAAGCTATTCCAGGCCTGGACTTAACCCACCAAAACATGATCTGGGGTGGAGACTAGTTCTGAGCCCATCTTTGTTGGAGACAGGGGATGAGGTGTTGGATGGAGGGCTGTGGCTCAGGCTGGGGAAGGGTCTGGAGCAGAGACAGGGTTGCTGAGCAGGTGACCTATTTTGGGAGCTCAGCTGCAGAGCCCACAGAGCTCATTTACACCTGCCCTCCGCTCTTCAACCCTGCCCCACATTAGCGCCCTTACCTGCTGCCTGGGCTGTCATTCAGTCTTCATTTAACCGTATTTACCGAGCCCTAGCTCTGTGCCAGGCATTGTTCCATGCCCTGGAAATACCATGGTGAACAAGGTAGACATGATCCTTGAGGAACTTACAGTCTATTGGGGGAGACAGATAACAAGCACACAAGCAAGGAAAGAGGATATTATCAGACATGATGACAAGTTCTGAAAAGGAAATAAAACAGGGTGACATGAAACAGTAGCTATGTTGTGAGGTGGGGCTGGCGTCAGACAGCATTTATCAGGAAGTGACAGTTAAGCAGAGCCAGGGGATGAAAGTGACCCAGCCTTGGGGAGTGAAAGGCAGGGTTTCCAGGCAAAGGACACAACAAGGCAGAGGGCTTGAGGTAGGAAAGAACTGGGGCTGTGAAGGAACAGAAACCATCTGGAGCTGGAGCTTGGAGAGCAAAGGAGACGGGAGGGGAGGTCTCAGAGCAGGGAGGGGTCAGACTGCAAGGCCCTGTGAGCTGTATCCAGGAGTATGGACTCTTTCTAAGCACATGGGAGGCTACTGAAGCAGGGGAGTGACAGGGTGTAAACTACAAGGGTAAGTTTCAAAAACAAATGCTACCAGTCAGGAGGCTATTACCATAGACCAGGCAAGATGGTGGTGGCCAGGATGGTGATGGGAAATGGAGAGAAGAGATGCTCCATAGATAATAGTTTGGAGGAAGGATCCCCACAGGGTTTACTGATGGACTTGATGCAGGGATGAGTGAAAAGATGAAGCAAAGATGCCCTCAGGATTCAGGCTTTAGAATGTAGTGGTTGGTTTTACCATCTATTAATAGCCTTGGGGAAGATGGAGAAACACAGGCTTGGGAGGACAAGACCCCAAGCTCAGTTTGAACATTCTAAAGTTTGAGATGCCTGTTAGACAGTGGGGGGTTGGTTATTGTGTTTGTTTCTTGTTGCTGCTGTAACAACTACAAAATTTATGGCTTAAAACAACACAAATATATTGTCTCACAGTTCTGGAGGTCAGAAATCCAAAATGGGTCTTAATGGGCTAAAATCAAGGTGTTAGCAGGGCTGTGTTTCTTCTGGTGGCTCAAGGGGAGAATCTGTTTCCTCACCGTTTTCAGTTTCTGGAGGCTACCTGCATTCTTTGGCTTTTGGCCTCTTCCTCCATCTTGAAAATCAGCAGTGTCGCATCTTCAGATCTTTCTCTGACTCTGACCCTCTTGCCTCCATCTTATAAGGACCCTTGTGATTACATGGGGTCTACCTGGATAATCCAGGATTATTTCCTTCATCTCAAGATCCTTTACTTAATTAAGTCTACAACATCCCTTTACCCATAAAAAGCACAGTCACAGGTTCTGGGGATTAGGACATGGACATCTGTGGTGGGGGCATTATTCTATTTCTTACAGCTATGCTGGTCTGACTTCTGGTGGAGGGATTCTTTGGCCACAGAAGTTCAGCATTTATAGGTGTATTGAAGCCATGGGATTGGAGGGGATCACTAGGGAGAATGTGCTGGCAAGGAAAACAAGGACCAAACCCCAAGGTTCCAACAACATTTAGAAGTTAGACAGTGAAGAAGCCAACAAGAGTCTCAGAAGGAGTATTGAGAGAGTTAGGGGAAAATCAAGAAGAAAGTGTTTCAAGGAGGAGATGGTCACATGTCCAGGGCTGCTGAGAGGTTGAAGAAGATGAGGACGGAAAGGTGTCCATTGGATTTGGCAAGGTGGAGACCACTGATGACCTTGACAAGAGCTTGTGGAATCAGCTTGGGGTGGGTTAAATGAGGGTTGGGGGCACAGGTATAGGCTTTATTATTATTATTATTATTATTAATCCATGGAGGTAAGTAAATGATCTATTTTATAATTACAATAGAGTGATGGGAAGCAAGGAAGTGGAGATGGTACCTCATTCCTGCCACCCGATTCACCATAGCTACATCTTGACCTTTTTGAAAGTACAGGCTAATCCCCTTTATCAAGTCCTCCATGACTCCCTTACTGCCCTCAGCACAAAGATCTTGGACGTAGTTCACTGTTACCAAGCCCAGCCTCAGGGCCACTTCCTCAATACCCCCTACTCAGAAGCCCTGTTTTGAGGTAAACCAGTTATCCCTGGGCAGCGTGGATAGGGAGATTGCTTAGGCTAACACTGGACACTGCTGTCTCTCTGGGCTTGGGGTAAGGGGTAAAGTTTGCCATTGGAACTATTTCTGGAGGCTGCTTTAATGAGGCTGAGGTGCTCACCCCTCAAACCTCCATTTCTTTCTTTTTTAAAAAAATTCAAGTTAGTTAACATACAGTGTAGTCTTGGCTTCAGGAGTGGAACCCAGTGATTCATCTTTTACATATGACACCCAGTGCTCATCCCAAAAAATGCCCTCCTTAATGCCCATCACCCATTTAACCCATACCCCCACCCACCTCCCCTCCAGCAGCCCTCAGTTCTCTGTATTTAAGAGTCTCTTATGGTGGAGTGTGTGGGTGGCTCAGTTGGTTAAGCGTCCCACTTTGGCTCATAGTTCATGGGTTTGAACCCCACATCGGGCTCTGTGCTCACAGCACAGAGCCTGGAGCCTGCTTCAAGTTCTGTGTCTCCCTCTCTCTCTGCCCCTCCCCTGCTCATGCATGCATGTGCTCTCGCTCTTTCTCTCAAAAATAAAGATTAAAAAAAATTTTTTTAAGAAAAGTCTCTTATGGTCTGCCTCCCTCTCTGTTTTTTTTTCTTATTTTTCCTTCCCTTCCCTTATGTTCATCTATTGAGTTTCTCAAATTCCAAATATGAGTGAAATCATATATCTGTCTTTCTCTGACTGACTTAATTCACTAGCATAATACCTTCTAGTTCCATTCACGTTGTTGCAAATGGCAAGATTTCATTCTTTTTGATCACTGAGAAGTATTCTGTTATATATATTTACATATATATATATATATATATATATATATGTATACACACACACACACACACACACACACACACACACACTACATCTTCTAACTCCAGTCATCATCAGTCAGTGGACATTTGGGCTCTTTCCACAACTTGATTATGGTTGATAGTGCTGCTATAAACATTGGGGTGCATGTGCCCCCTCAAATCAGCATTTTTGTATCCTTTGGATAAATACCTAGTAGTGCAATTGCTGGGTCGTGGGGTAGCTCTATTTTTAACTTTTTGAGGAACCTCTGTACTGTTTTCCACAGTGGCTGCACCAGTTTGCATTCCCACCAAAGTGTAAAAGGGTTCCCCTTTCTCAGCATCCTCACCAATATCTATTGTTTCCCGAGTTGTTCATTTTAGCCATTCTGACAGGTGTGAAGCGAGATCTTATTGTGGTTTTGATTTGTATTTCCCTGATGATGAGTGATGTTGAGCATCTTTTCGTGTGTCTGTGAGCCATGTGGATGTCTTCTTTGGAAAAGTGTCTATTGATGCCTCTTGCCCATTTCTTCACTGGATTATTTATTTTTTGGGTGTTGAGTTTGGTAAGTTCCTTATAGATTTTGGATACTAACCCTTTAATCTGGTATGTAATTTGCAAATATCTTCTCTCATTCTATTGGTTGCCTTTTATTTCATTGATTGTCGCCTTTGCTGTGCAGAAGCTTTTTATCTTGATGATGTCCCAATAGTTCACTTTTGCTTTTATTTCCCTTGCCTCCAGAGATATGTCAAGTAGGAAGTCACTGCAGCTGAGATCAAAGAGGTTTTTGCTTGTTTTCTCTTGTAGGATTTTGATGGTTTCCTGTCTCACAATTAGGTCTTTTATTCATTTTGATTTATTGTTGTGTATGGTGAAAATGGTCCAGGTTCATTCTTCTGCATGTCACTGTCCAGTTTTCCCAGCACCATTTGCTGAAGAGACTGCTTTTTTTCATTGGATACTCTTTCTTGCTTTGTCAAAGATTAGTTAGCCATATATTTGTGGGTCAATCTCTGGGTCTTCTATTCTGTTCCATTGATCTATGTATCTGTTTTTGTGCCAGTACCATACTGTCTTGATGATTATAGCTTTGTAATGTAGCTAAAAAGTCCAGAATTGTGATGCTTCCAGCTTTGGTTTTCTTTTTCAACATTACGTGGCTATTCTGGGTCTTTTCTCATTCCACACAAATTTTAGGATTGTTTGTTCTAGCTCTGTGAAGAATGTTGGTATTATTTTGATAGGGATTGCATTGAATGTGTGGATTTCCTTGGGTAGTATTGACATTTTAACAATGTTTGTTCTTCCAATCCATGAGCACAGAATGTTTTTCCATTTCTTTGCATTTTCTTTACTTTCTTTTGTAAGTATTCTGTAGTTTTCAATGTAAAGATCTTTTACCTCTTTGGTTAGGTTTATTCCTAGGTATCTTATGGTTTTTGGTGCAATTGTAAATGAGATCAGTTCCTTGATATCTCTTTCTGCTACTTCATTATTGGTGTAAAGAAATGCAACTAATTTCTGTATATCGTTTTTATATCCTGCGACATTGCTGAACTCATGTATCAGCTCTAGCAGTTTTTTGGTGGTCTTTCAGATTTCCCATGTAGAGTATCATGTCATCTGTGAAGAGTGAGAATTTGACTTATTCCTTGCCAATTTGGATGCCTTTTATTTCTTTTTGTTGTCTGATTGCTGAGGCTAGGACTTCCAATGCTATATTGAACAACAGTAGTGAGAGTGGACATCCCTGTCGTGTTCCTGACCTTAGGGGGAAAGCTCTCAGTTTTTTCCCATCAAGAATGATGTTATCTGTAGGCCTTTCATATATGGTTTTTATGGTATTAAGGTATGTTCTTTCTATCTCCACTTTCTTGAGGGTTTTTATCAAGAAAAGATGCTGTATTTTGTCATATCCTTTTTTTGCATCTATTGAAAGGATCATATGGTTCTTATCCTTTCTTTTATTAATGTGGTGTATCATGTTGATTGATTTGCAAATATTGAATCAGCCCTGCAGCCCAGGAATAAATCCAACTTGATCATGGTGAATAATTCTTTTGATGTACTATTGAATTTGCTTTGCTAGTACACTGCTGAGAATTTTTTGCATCCGGGTTCATCAGGGATATTGGCCTGTAATTCTCCTTTTTAGTGGGGTCTTTGACTAGTTTTGGAATCAAGGCAATGCTGGCTTCATAGAATGACTTTGGAATCAAACCTTCATTTCTGACTGACCCATTGCATAGCAGTGCTAGGATGCTCTTCTCAAGAAATACCATCACTGAGGCCAGGTGGGTCAGTTCCCCTGGCAGCCACTAGGAAGCCAGCAGTGCCCCTGACAGAACCAGCTGTCCTGTTGATGGCTTCCTAGCGTCTACCCACCCCCTCCCCAAAGAGCAGAGAGTCTTTACCATCAATACCACTCCCATTTCTGTCAGGGTAGGTCAGCAGGCAGAGAGCAGATGCATTTAACTGTTTCTCCCCTGGAGCTATGTAAATGTAAATGCTGAGCAAATGCTTTTCACATAATGCAAAGTCTGCCATTTTGGGCTGGGACCCAAGTCTGGACCTCTTCCATTAGTTTTCCAGATAGGGAGCCTGTGAATCTGGAGTGGGGCCTGGAGTGGGGCCTGGAGTGGGAAGACTGTGCCTGGGCAGGCAGAAAGGAGGAGGAAATCATTGGCCAGCTCAGCTTTGCTGTCTGCCTTCCTACTCAGGCTCCTGGTCACCAGTCCTCAAACCAACGGGACAGCAGGCCTCCTACATCGTTGTTCCCTCATCCAGGATGAGATTCTTTGCCAACCAGTAGGTAAGTCAACCACCACTCCAGGGAATGTTCCCTGGACCTCCTTTTGAGGAATCCCACTTATCTGGCCGAAACCATTTGAACCCAGATGCACTTAGTCCAGTCCCTCGACCCTAGATTCCACCACCACCCACAGTAGGCCTTCTATCCCAAAGCCTAATCCCATCCCAACCCAACCCAAATCCCCAGCCCACCTTTCCATATCTTTTCCTAACAAAAATGATACCTAAAATGTATCGAGTGCTACCTAAATGATACCTAAAATGTAGCAGAGTGCCTGGCACTCTGCTAAGTGCTTTGTTCACTTTTAATTCTCAAATTCACTCCGATTTTATAGAAAAGGAAGCTACAGTTCAGAGCAGTCCTTTAATTGCCAATATGACTAAGGGCATGCATCTAGTGTTGGCAGCACTACAGCTGGCAAACCCGACTCTATCTGATTCCAGAACCCAACATGTCCGAATTCATCACACCTCCATTTCATCTAACTTTACCCCTCCCGACCTGTGGCCATCCTAGCATCTAGCATGGGGATTGGCACTCAATAAATGCTGTTTGAATGAATGAATGAACAAGTGAATGGACCTAATTCACACATTAACCAACTCTACTCATTCCATCCAGTTCAACTCAAGGCCCACATTTGCTGATGAACCCTCAGCTGTGTATGGTAGGGTTCTTGTCTCTGTGAAAGGCATGGTGTTGATCAGCCTCAGTCTCTGCTTCAGAAGGGGATGCAGGCTGGCAGCATAAGCGGGTGATTCTATGGCTCAAAAATGAGTCTCCTGAGGCCCACCTTGTGGAGGGAGAGGAATGAGCTACACTTTCACCCTGGGGTCTTGGGGCATTAAGAGTCCCCAGAAATAGAACGTGGAGAGTGGAGAGTTCATCGGTCCATGTAGCCAGTTCTTTAGCATCTTCCACCCGTCCCCAGTGCTGCACACAACCACCGGCTAGTTCTTCTCTACCCTCCTGCCCTTCCAAACTGGGATCCCCTGTAAGTAAAGTACCAGGTCTCAGTTATGTCTAGATCCCTATCACCATCTGCCATGAGGCTAGGCACAGAGCAGACATCACAGGGCATTTGTTGAATGAGTCAGTGAATAAGCCCAGGGAATAGGCACTTTGCCTTGAACATGTCCAGGCCTGTGCTTGAAGTCCCCCTAACCAGCTTCTAGAGGCTGCTCTGAGTGGCCGATTGTTCTTTATGGGGCCCTGACCATCATGTGACCTCTGATGTTGGCTGTAGGGTTGCCTCCCAGCATCCTTCCCTCCTTACCTAGGCTTAACTGTTTCAGAGCATGCCCCCATCCCAAAGGGAAGGCACCCGGGAGTGACAGTTGTCCGGAACCACCACAGTGTTTTGGTGAGTATGCATGAGGCAGGATGATGGAGGGCTTCAGGGAAGGTGGAGCTTACCCTGTAGTTGACCGGTGTTGTTAACAGTCTGACTGGCATATTCTCAGGGCTGAGCCCAGCTGCCTCCCTGGTACCAACCCCAGGGCTAACCATGGCTCTGACCTGGGTACTCCATGACCTAAGTGCTTAACTTCAGCTTTGGCCCCAGCACTGACTCCTACCCCTGATGAGGGGTGAGCAAACTATTCCTGCATCTTCTACTTGGTTGTGGCACTTGATTCTGTAATGGAGGTGATGGATTCTGTAATGGGGGTGATGATGTGGCTGTGATTAGGGGGCCTGTGCTGGAGATGACCTAGGCTTTCCCCTTCTTCTCTCCCCCTCTCTCCTAGATCTGTATTCAAGTGATGTCCCGGAAGCCCCACAGCCTCAGCCCAGAACTCACAGGCACCTGCAGCCTATTAGCCAACAACTTCCAACCCCAGGCTCAGGTCTACTTCTCTGACCTTGGTAAGGGTTGGACACTGACTGACCTTAGATAGCTCTAAAGAGATCTTGGGTTTCCAGGAAGAGGCGTGGCAGATGTTAGAGGGACACAGAAGCCCAGAGAGGGCAAGGCAAGCCTAAGCCCCTGTGAAGGAAATCAGAGCAGAGACAAGTGTGGGCCTGCCTGGAGGTGAACAAGGAGGCTATCTGACTCTGAGTTCTTCCGTATGTGTTTTTAAAGAAAATCTCCTTGATCCCAATGTACATGTGGATGCCAGAGACTGCTACAGGAACAAGAATGGCAGCCTAGAGAAGACAGCCAGGTGGCGCCGGGCTCTGAAGACACAAGAGGGGCAGGAGGACGAAGCAGCTGGTGAGAAGAGGCAGATCTGGGTTGTTCCCAGAGGCTGTCAGAACTGACTCCTAGGCTGGTGACCTCCAGGGGTGAGGTGTGCCGAGGGCCGGAAGATGGGAAGCAGTGGCTGGATTCTATAGGCCTAGTTAGTCCCAGCTCTGCGCCCCCCCCCCATATTACAGATGGGGAAACTGAGGCCTGAGGAGCAGGAGCTATGGGAGTGACTCACTCAGCAGGTCAGAGCCTGAGTAGGCCGTGGCTATCTATGCCTCCGAGACAAAGACTTCACTCTTGGGAACTTTACCAGCTTCCTCCCTGAACTGAGCCCTCAGGGCTTGAATGGGGTGGGTGCCCTGCAGGGCAGCACATGCTGCCCTCACTCCTGTGTCAAATTCTGTGTCCGCTCCTAACCTGCTCCCTGTTTTGGCCAGGCACTGAGATTGCCATCATCCTAGATGGCTCAGGAAGCATTGATCCCCCAGACTTCCAGAAAGCCAAAGACTTCATCTCCAACATGATGAAGAACTTCTATGCCAAGTGCTTTGAGGTGGGCTTACCTAAGAGCTAGACTCACACAGTCTATTAGTTCTCTATTGCCATGAACAAACTACCTCAAAACAACAACCATTTATTTGCTCACGGTTCTGTGGGTCAGCTATTTGGGCTGGATTCAGCTGGGTGGTCCTTCTGCTGGCCTTGCCTGGAGTTACTCCTGCAGCTGCAGACATCCTGTTGTTTGACTGGATGGCCTAAGATGGCCTTACCTGTCTGGGCTTTGTGCCTCCAGCAGGCCAGCTTAACGTTTTCATGGCTGCAGTGTTCCAAGAGGGCAAGAACCAGCGCATGCATGTACTTTTCAAGTTTCTGACTGTATCGCATTTGCTCATGTTCCATTGACCAAAGCTAGTCACATGACCAACCCCATAGTCAATATGTGGGAGGGGGACTACACAAAGACATGGTTTCAGGGGCAAGTCTATAATTCACTGTGATCCAGTACTATTATACCTTCCTCCACCTCTCCTTGCTTAGAGATTTCCCTCTGCCTTAACATCTCCTCCTGCCTGGAGGCAAGGAGAAATGAGTGGATTCTTCCACTGCTTCCAGGAGGAACCGTGTCGGGGGCAGGGGCGGCTTTGGGCATGGCGACTCTGCCAACCTCCTCCCCACCTCGGCTCCTCCTCTATAGTGCAACTTTGCCCTTGTGCAATATGGGGAAGTGATACAGACTGAGTTTGATCTTCGGGACAGCCAGGATGCACTGGCCTCCCTCGCCAGAGTCCAGAATATCACTCAAGTGAAGAATGTCACCAAGACTGCTTCTGCCATACAGCATGTCCTGTAAGTATGAGGGCAGTGGGAATTACCTGAGCACCTACTGGGTGCCAGCTCATGGCCCTGCCCAGAGGTTCTGAGGCATCATGCCTGGAGAGATGGCTGGATGGAGCTGTGAAGAGGAGAGGATCAGGTTCTAGCTCTTCTTTGGCTGAGGGAAATGTGTGAGGTCTTTCAACCCAGTCTTTGTTAATGGCTGACATCCCAAGACATCCTCCAAAAAGTCTTCCAAAGACTCCTGCTGTGAGCATCAGTAGAGCACGGTACTTACAGGGATGGGCTTCGTGGCCAGGCTGCGTGGGTTCAATCTCTACTTTGTACTCACCTTGGGTAAGTTGCCTAACCTGTCGGTGCTTCAGTTGCCTCACGTTTAAAATGAGAATAATAATAATGCTTGTCAGGGGCACCTGGGTGGCTCAGTCAGTTAAGCATCTGACTCTTGATTTCAGCTCAGGTCATGATCTCACAGTTTGTAAGCTCCAGCCCCACGTCAGGCTCTGCGCTGACAGGTGGAGGCTGCTTGGGATTTTCTCTCCCTCTGCATGCTCCCTTTGTCTCTCAAAATAAATAAATAAACTTAAAAAAATAATATTATTTGTTCTATAGGATTTTGTGAGGATTAAATGGGTTAAAATATGCACAGCACTTACAACAGTGCTTGGCACATAAGTACTATGTAAATATTAGCCACTCTTTATTAATATCATTGTCATTCCTACACATACACACAGAATAGACTCTGCTATCCAGCACCTTTCTATGGGAGGAGGTGAGGGGCTAGGTATGTCTCAGCCTCCCCTCCACCTGGCCCTGCTGTGTGCCACAGGGGCATCACCACCCCTCTTCCGGCTTTTGTTCCCCCATTTCGGAGGGCTCCTTAATCCTCTCCAATTCTGAAACAGGTCAGTGAGTAAAATCTCCCCGGAGCTCAGTATCCCTCTGGCAAAGTTCTCCTCTTTATTTACTCTCCCCTACTTAGAGACAACATCTTCACGCCAAGCCACGGCTCCAGAAAAAATGCACCCAAGGTCATAGTGGTAATCACTGATGGGGACATATTTGGAGATCCACTCAACCTCACGACTGTCATCAGTTCCCCAAAGATGCAAGGTGTTGAGCGCTTTGCCATCAGGGTAAGAGCTGGGAGTTGGGTCGGGGGGCACCTTCTGACCCTGTTCAGCCTGGGGTGGGGAGGAGCCAGGGTTCCCGATAGGGGCTTGCTCTATTCACAGACTCTCACCAACTTCTCCCAGTCCCTATGTCCTGTACTTCCCCCATCCCATATCGGGTCCTCACACAGAGGGCTTGTTTCCCAACTGTGGTCACAGCTCACTCACCTAGCAGTGATGGGGAGAGCAGTGGACACTCAGGGATCCCAAAAGAAGAACATCAGGGAAGGTTCCTGGAGGAGATGGTGCTAAGCTAAGTGTTGGAGGACAAGCAGGAGTAGCTGGCCTAGGGTGCAGGGAAGGTAGAAGGGCTCTGCAGGCAAAGGGCACAGCATGTGCAGAGGTGAGAATGAACCTGGTGTGAGAAGGAAGGGGTATGTGTGGGAGAACAGGGAGCAGGGAAAGGAGGCAGGTGGTGAAGGGCCCTGAAGGCCAGCAGAGTGACTCAGCCCTCTCCTAGCCTGGAGAGCTCCCTGGGCTTGGGAACCAGCCAGCCCTCACAGTGCTGACCCACTGACCCAGGGCTTCTGTGCAGGTGGGAAATGAGAGTACTAAGACCCTCAAGGAACTGAAGCTGATTGCCTCAGACCCATTTGAGAGACATGCATTCACAGTGACCAATTATTCAGCCCTGGATGGACTGCTGAGCAAATTGCAGCAGAATATCATTCACACAGAAGGTGAGGGCTCCAGCGTGGTCCACTTAGCCTCTGGCAGGAGGCCAAGCCCTGTGTGTCAGCCCCACCCCTGTCCTACCTCCATATGGTTCTCTGGGCAACTCCTATCACCTCTCTGAGCCTCAGCTGTTCCATCTCTAAAAAGGTAACCATATCCCCAGCCCTCATCGCTTCCCCAGAATTACCTGAACCTCTGATGAGAAGCTTAAGTGTTGGAGAAAGAATGACTGGGACATGGATCCCACTCTCAGGAGCTCACAGATGAGGAAACTGAGGCCCAGAAAGAGGAAGTAAGCTGCCCAAGCTTACTCTGCGGGTAGATACTAAAGCAGGATCAGGTCTCCACTCTCAGCCTGGTATATGTCCCATTATTCCAAACATCGTTCCCTCTGGGTATGAGGTCAAACTGGGCCCTTCCCTGACTTAGTTTCTCCCTTCACCTCAGCCCACAGCAGCATCTCATTGGGCTTCTTGGCTTCTAGGCACTGTTGGAGAGGCCCTCCACTACCAACTGGCACAGATCGGGTTCAGTGCCCAGATCCTGGATGAGGTATGTGGTGAACTCAGCACCAGGCAGGATCACCATAGAGGAAGGGCCTCAGTGACACCCAGGGACTCAGGGACCCCTGGCTCACAGTGCAGGGCTCTGTCCTCCTGTAATGAGGCCTCTGAAGGAGCCCGTTTAGGATAAAAGAAAACTCTTGTACTTGCTTGCCCTAATCTGGACCTTTGAGGTAGACAAAAGAATGGCCATATTTATTACAGGGGTCAGTTTTGTTCTGTGTGCTCAAAGATTGAGCAGTTCCCTCTTAATATACGCTACTAACACAAGCTTTGGCTCAGGTCACTTGCCTACCAAGCTGAGTACTCCTCACCGGAGGCACTATTCCTCCCAGATGGGGAGAGATGCATGCATGGTGAGGACATCAGCCCTGCACAGAGGTGGAATTGTGGTTAGCAAATTACTCAACACAGGTAGGCCTTGGGTGTCAGGCACAGGCTGAGCAACCTGTACAGAAGGAGATGAGTTCTGTCTTGCTCAACCATACTTTGTTTTAATGCTCAACGTCTATGGCCCGGGTCAGATTTCCACCCTGGAAATCTGGAGAGACACTCACTGGAGAGACAGTTGCCCCGATAGGGTCATGGGTACAAGGTAGGAACTGGGTATTTGCCATTTCACCTTCCTTCTGCGTTTCCAGCCAGGTGGTCAGGGATCATTGAACATCCCCCGCCCCCAGCCCAAGGTTTGTGACATTGGCTGGTAGGCCCATGGCTGCTGTGGCTGGCCCCAGCCCCTCCCTCTCAGATGACCTCCAACCCTCATCCCCTGTAGGGGCAGGTGCTGCTCGGTGCCGTCGGGGCCTTTAACTGGTCAGGGGGAGCACTGCTCTACAACTTGCACAGCCGCCGGGGTCGCTTCCTGAACCAGACGGCAGCAGATACCAAGACTGCACAGTACAGCTATCTAGGTGAGGCGGGGCCTGGAGACTACCTGAGTGAGGGTGGGGCCTACACAGGGACACTGAGTCTGCGCATTAGCCTGCACTAGGCTTCCCAGTTAGGGCAGGCTCTGGTCAGTCACATGGACTGAGGGATGGGCCTTGGTTAGGGATGCTCGAGGCTGAGAATTAGGGCCTTTAGGATGAGGACAAGGCCTCCTTGGTACTGAAGCTCAGGGTGGCCCTGAGGATGTGGGGCCTTGCCACTAACGGTAGTGGTGGGTAACCCTTCACCCCTCTCCTTGGTCCTCATATACCATGTGTATGATGAACGTGGGTGGTGAATGTGTGTGAAGGAGTATATTTGGAGTGAAGCTGTATATATGATAATGTGTGTGTATCACTTCTGTGTGATGGGGCACATGTGTGTGACCAGCTACGGTGGTTAAGTGGGAGCACTCCCTGATGCCAATTTTTAAAAGGATGAGAAAGACAGTTTCTCCAGATCTGCTCCCTTCTGCCCAGGCTACTTTGAAGGATTGGCTGGGAAAGTCGGTGTTCTAAGGAGTGGCCTGGGAGCTCCCAACGACAACCACCACCTCCTCCCTCCTAGGTTACTCAGTGGCCCTGCTGCACAAGGCCTGTGGCCTCTCCTATGTGGCAGGGGCTCCACGGTACAAGCAGCGGGGGGCCGTGTTTGAGCTTCAGAAGGAGGGCAAAGAGACCAACTTCGTGCCAGTGCTGGAGGGAGAGCAGGTACTTGCTGGAGAAGGATGCCCCCATTATTATAGATGGAGGATCTGGAAGTCCCAGAGGGAATGGGACAGGCTCCAAGGCACACCGAGGGGCATCACCTCAGCCTGGACAGAACTCAGACAGAATGCAGTGCCACGGCCCCAGCTCTGCATGTCTGGTTATCAACTGGCTTCCTCCGCTGTGGGGCATATGGCCGCTCACCCAGGCTTCTAGGTTTCTCTGGTGAACAGATTGATCTGGAATGACCCAAATTGGCAGTCCAGGAAGAACAGGATCAGGAGTCTAGGCTTGCTGAGGGGTATCAGAGGAGGCCTCCCCAGCACCCTTGTGAGCTGAGCTCCTCCTGGGCTGTAGATGGGATCCTATTTTGGCTCTGAGCTGTGCCCTGTGGACGTTGACATGGATGGGACCACGGACTTCTTGCTCGTGGCTGCTCCTTTCTACCACATTCACGGAGAGGAAGGCAGAGTCTACGTGTACCATCTGAACAAGCAGGTGGGAGTCTCCATCTTCGCAAACTTGCTGAGCTTGTGGGTGCTTAGCCTGCTGCAGAGGTGATGGAGGCTGGGAGCGCCCTGGCCCTGCCTTGCTTGGAAGGACAGTGCTGGGGAGGTGCGCAGGGTGGATGGTGGACAGCTGGGGCGGCTGTTCCATTTGTTCCCCTGCTCCACCTTCTCACTTTCCCCACCCCATCATCCCATGTTGATGATGATAACATCCCAAATAGCTGCACGCTCGACAAAGCATGTTTTGTCTATGATCTCGCTTGTTTCTCACTGTAACTGTGTTTCTCATACTGTGTCACTTCCATTTTACAGATGAGGAAGCTGAGGCTCAACGATGTTGAGACTTGCTCAAGTTTACATAGCGAGTGTGTGGTAGAGCCAAGACTAGAACCCGGGCCTCCCAATTGCCAGTGCGGTACCCCTAACTGTGGGAGCAGAGGGAGAAGGCTCTGGGTCCTAGCAGGCTCTGGGCAGGAGGATCTTAGCCTTACCACTCGCTTACCGTGTAGCCTTGGGGAGGTCCGTTGCCTTTTCTGAGCCTCAGCCTCCCTGCTAGAGAATCAGAAACAAGTCCAGTGAGCATGCCTTCTGGGATGGCCGTGGTTGTGCACCCTGCATCCCTCTTGAGGGCTGAGCTACCTGTTTGCTTTACAGAATGGTTCCTTCTCTTTGGCACACACGCTGAGTGGGTACCCTGGATTCACTGATGTCCGATTTGGCTTTGCCATGGCAACAGTGGGGGATATCAGTCAGGATAAGCTCACAGATGTGGCCATTGGGGCCCCCCTGGAGGGTTTTGGGGCAGATGATGGTACCAGCTTCGGCAGCGTGTACATCTACAATGGACGCTGGGATGGCCTTCCTACCACCCCCTCTCAGGTAACCTGCAGGGCTCTCTCCAGCCTCTACTATGAGATTCTGACCTCCCTAGATGTGATAGCCTGAGCCCCAAGTCAGCTCCAGTTCTAAGTGTCAGGCGGGTCCCAAAGGGTCAGCAGCACCCAGTGAAGGACAGAAGTCACTTGGAGGTTCCAGGCCAGGACCTCACCCCAGACCCTTCCAGTGGGGTAAGAGGTTGTGGCAACATCTGTTTCTTGACCCGTATCTCCCTTTTTTGGCATTCCTGACCATGGACCTGCCTCAGATTCTCCTTCCTCACTTTCTGTCCCTTCTCTGGCTCCTGCCCCCCCCACCCAACCCCATCCATGCCTTAACCCTCATCTCCCAAGACTCCATTGCCAGCCTCTCATGTTACATAGTTTGTGGGCACTTTCACCCATCTCAGACCACAGTTGTTCTTCTAACTTCAGTTTTGTATGTCCAGCTGTGTCCCGAGCACCTTGCTGGATGGCCCCCTAGGCATCTCATGCTGCCTAGCCCAAAGCATCCTCTCCTCCCAGACCTGCTGCTCCTCTGGGCCCCTTCTCCTATCCCCCACACATATCCTAATGGTTCTCTCCCATATCCAGCCCTGGCCTGGCTCCTGTCTCTCTCCATCCCTGCCACCCCTGGCCTGGCTGCTCCTACTCGCCATCTTCCGCCCTGTGTCTGATTAGTCAGGCCCACCTCATTCCCCAGCCCCTCATCAAGCCTCCTTGCACCCAAACCCCCTCTGTTCCCACTGCAGTGACCCCTAGCTATGTCCTCAGATGTCCTGCTCTTCCCCAACCCCAGCTTTCATCACTTGCCATGTCAAGTCCCACCTGCCCTTCAGGGCTCCATTCAAATACCATTCCCCCTGGAAAACCTTGCCCTTCTCTTTTCAGTTCCTCAGTTGAGGGCTCACTGGGGTGGGGATCAAGGCTTATCATGCTGATTTGAATAAAACCCAAAAGGGCTCCCCTTCTCCTCCTCCATGCCTTGTGCTTTTCTCTCCACAGTGGATCAGAGCCTCAGAGGTGGCCTCAGGACTCCACTACTTTGGCATGTCGGTGGCTGGTGGCTTAGATTTCACTGGTGACGGCCTTGCTGACATCACCGTGGGCACTCTGGGCCGGGCAGCTGTGCTCCGGTAGGGATTCGTCCTGCCTCCTGGGGTCCCAAGTCCCAGCCTCACCTAGTTGCCCTGTCTTCAGTGACCCCATGAAGACACCAGGCACTGATGGGAGAGAGTAAATGTGGTTGTTGAGGGCACTGGCTCTCGAATCTGCCCATCTGGGTTTGACCCTCAGCTCTCAATTAACCATTTGCCCTTGGGCAGGTTCTTGTATTCTGAGTCCCACTTTTCTGATCTGTAAATGGGAATAACAACAGCACCTCCCTCACAGAGTTATGAGGATTGAGAGAATCTTTGCAAAGATTTGGTACAGTACTCATTGAAAGCTATTATTTTGATGATATGATGATTTTCAGAACTTCTGTGTTCCATCCCTAAGGGAATTATCAAATCCCGTGGCTATAAATAATCTGGCAGAGCACCTATCTGTCCTGTGCGCTCCACCAAGCTCCAACTTGGCTGCCTATTTAACGCCCCTCTTGGCTGTTGCTGTCTGGCATCTCAAAGTTAACATGTCTAAAAATGGACTTCGTGTTCTCACTCACTCCTCATTCTCCCCAAGCTGCCCTTCCCCAGGCTTGCCAGCTAAGTAAATGGCACCACTTGTTCAGGACAAATAACCAGGAGTCATCCTTGATTCCTCTCTTTTCTTTCTCCCACCACCCCATCAACAAGATTTTGTTGGCTCTGCCTCCACAATGCCTCCCGGTATAAGACGCTGGCATCTTTCACCTGCCATGGTGTTCTTCCCTGCTTCCACTCCCGTGCTCTGTTCTCCACACGGCTGCCAGAGGAGTCCCTTTATCCTGCTGCTTAAAACCCCTCAGTGGCTCCCACTTAGAGAGTAAAATCCAAATTCTTTACCGTGGCTCACCATCCCCATGGCTTGTCTCTGCTCATCCCTCCATCCCCATCTCCTCTTACTACCTTCTGTCTCACTAATTGTGCTCCAGTCATGCTGACCTTTGTGTTCCTTACATGTTCATTGCTACCACATGCCCTTTGCACTAGCTGTGCTTTCTGCCTGGAAGGAGGTTCCCCTTCTCTTCACACAGCTAGCTCTTGTTGACACATCTCAAATGTCTCATCAGGGAGGCCATCCCTGATCACCCAACTAAGTAGCCCCCAATCTCTATTACCCTAACCTGTTTTCTTTTTTTTTTTTTAAATTTTTTTTTTCAACGTTTATTTATTTTTGGGACAGAGACAGAGCATGAACGGGGGAGGGGCAGAGAGAGAGGGAGACACAGAATCAGAAACAGGCTCCAGGCTCTGAGCCATCAGCCCAGAGCCCGACGTGGGGCTCGAACTCACGGACCGCGAGATCGTGACCTGGCTGAAGTCGGACGCTTAGCCGACTGCGCCACCCAGGCGCCCCTGTTTTATTTTCTTAAAATTTTTTAATGTTTATATTTGAGAGAGAGAGAGAATCCAAAGCAGGCTTCAGGCCCCAAGCTGTCACTGCAGAGCCCAACACAGGGCCCGAACTCACAAACTCTGAGATCATGACCTGAGCCACAGTCAGACCCTTAACTGACTGAGCCACCCAGGTGCCCCCTATTTCCTTTTATCATAGCATTACCTGTACATAGGATTTTCCTGTCTCTTCTTATTTGCTTGTTGTCTATTTTCTCACTAGAGAAGGGACTTGTCTCTTTTCCAACTACTACATCCTGAAGATGCAGAACAGCACTTGGTATACTGGAGACGTTCAATAAATATTCATTGAATAATTGAATGAGCCAAGTACTGAAGTCTTGTGGTCACTCCTCATGGTTCTCTTTGCTATCTTGTTTAGCTCAAGACCTGTGGTTTACCTGAATGTGTCCATGACCTTCACCCCCATGGCACTGCCCATTGGCTTCAACAGCAGTGTGAATGCTTTTTTGTGTTTTGAAATCAGCTCTGTGACTACAGCTGCCGAGACAGGTAATAGACAGCCTGGCTGACCCCCCTCCCCCCTCCCCCCCACCCAGTGTTGTGGTCATTCCTTGTTGGCTTCTGTAGGGGACAGAGAAAGAGGACTGGGAGGGTGGTGGTGTGCCGGGAGTGTTATGAAGTCCTGGTACTTGAAATCCCTCTATTAGAGCTTAGTTCCCTTGAGGTTAGGTTCTGCCTAATGGGAACTGTCCCAGAAAAGAGCGGTCTGCTGTTAAATCCATACTGTGAGGGGATTTATCTGACCCTTGTTGGGCAGAAGGATTTTGGATCCCTTCCTCAAGGCTGAAGGATTGAGTTTCTGAAAGAAGACTCAGAAAAAAGGCAGCCACGCCTTCATCCCCCTCTCCTGTGCCCGTGTGTGTGTGCATGTGTTTGTAGGGGCTCCTGAGAAGTGCCTTTCCTCTTACTCTCTGATCACATCTTCCCTCCTTCCCTCCTCACTGTGTCTCCCTAGGCAGGTGGGATTAGATAACCTGCTGGAAGCCTGGCCTCTTTTTCCATCCCCATACTTGGCATTGGTTGGGTGCCTTTCCAGAAGGCAGAGGATGGGCATGGTTTTCATAGCCCAGGTACTTATTGCTAACCCAAGAGCTCCCCTCCAGAGTAATCCCTCAGCAACAGTCCCCAAGGTTTAATCTCTCCAGAACAATACCTAAGATGTCTCTTTGCCTCTTGCAGGTCAGAAAGCATTCTCCCAGGTGGGAGTGGCTTTCCTGTAGAAGGAGGCCTTCATCAAATCTGGGGGTAGAAAATGACAGACCTATCAGTTCCAGCTGTATAGGATGAAAGATTCAGGTCACATTGCTTGAATAGCAGCTTCTGAGTGGCTGTGTGACACTGGGCAAGTGTCTTTCATTCTCTGGGCCCTGGTTTCTATTCTGTACAGTAAGAGAGTTGGCCCAGGTAGTCTGTAAGGTGCTTCCAGCTCCGCTATCCTCAGGTCTTACTCTATGGTTTCTCTCCCCAGTCTCTGAATTATTCTTCCTCATAGTTTTCTCTTTCAATCATAGCCCTGGGAATGTGCTGCTTTGGGTTTGGGGCTGGGGCACTGAGGGACTAGAACCAGGTGCCAGAAGACCATGAGAAAAGTACTTTTGAAATGAAGAAACTTGGGATTCCAACACAAGGGACTAGGTGGGGACACCACTCAGGAAGGGCTCATGAGGAACTGCAGGCAGGCTAGGGGCCCTCTGTCTAGGGCTTACCCATCCCAGTCTTATCAGGAAGGTCTGGTCTTCATTCCCAGGCCTCAAAGACACAGTTCTGAACTTCACATTGGACGTGGATGTGACGAAGCAGAGGAAAAGACTGCAGTGTTCAGACAAGAATATTTGTCAGAGCCACCTTAGGGAATGGGATGGCAGTGTGTCCCGTCTTTGTGAGCCCCTCCTGCTCATTCCCACAGAGGGAAAGGTAAGTGGAGGAGTTTAGAAGAGAGTCATGATGGGTCTGGGTTTTCTTGAGAAAAAAGATTTGAGATGCTTGCCATGAAGGATATATACCCAAAACAAACTAGACAATTATAATAATCCTAGCAGATCAAGAACCATATAATGGCATGGGAGATGGAGTTAATTATACTAGAACTCCAAAGTAAAGAAATCTACTGAAATTGAACACTATGTCTCTGAGCTTCCTAGAAACTGGACACAAAGGGAAATGCTCTAATGGCTGACATTTTTCTTGGCAACAAATCAGGAATAACGGTGGATCCCCCCACCCCAGCCTCATGTCATCTCACCTAGTAGTGGGGCTGAGTGCCCTTATATGAGTAAACATCAGAAACATTGAATGAGAGAAAATAAAATAAAGACAAAAGGTATCATTTACAAAGGTTTACTCCTGACAGAGGTGCCTGGAGACACAAAAGACATGCGTTTGTCAGGACTCAGCCTTAGAAGGACCTATAAGGATCATTTATTCCAATAAACTTATAAGTTATGCTTCTCACTACATATCTGTTCAGGGTGTTAATTGGATTAAGAAAGTGTTTGTAGCAAGTCTATGCCTTCCTTAAATAAAAACTACATTTTCTACCTAGGGATCATGCTCACCTACTCTCAGGTGTTCAAAGCTCCTACCATCACTGAAAGGCTCACTTAAGGCCAATGGCACCCTAAGTAATCTCCTCATCTTCAGGTTTTACCTTTCTTTTTTTTTAACGTTTATTTATTTTTGAGACAGACAGAGAGAGACAGAGCATGAACGGGGGAGGGTCAGAGAGAGAGGGAGACACAGAATCTGAAGCAGGCTCCAGGCTCTGAGCTGTCAGCACAGAGCCCGACGCGGGGCTCGAACTCACGGACCGTGAGATCATGACCTGAGCCGAAGTCGGACGCTTAACCGACTGAGCCACCCAGCCGCCCCAGGTTTTACCTTTCTAATAAGTCCTCCAGGTTGCTTTGAGAAAGACCTTTATGAACATAGATGTGACCACAATTCTTCCCTTCTGTGGCTTCCATTTGCCCTCCAAAAAATATTCAAGTTGGTTTGTAACTCTTGATGGCCAAAATCCCTTTGTGTTTGGGATGGGAACCATCCTGAGTTTTCAGGCCTGAGGTTGGAGCAGATCAAGTGAGATTTTTCCAAAGCTCTAGGCAGCTTGGTTGAAGGAAGTTTCCCTTCAGCTTGGCTTATGTGGAAGAGGCTTATGACTTCTGACTCAACACTTTCATTGTTTATTTCTTATTATGACTACATCAGACTTAAAAGTATTCTTGTCATTTTTCCCCCACATGCCACTCCAATCCTGTATTACTTGGTGACTCTGTGGTAGCTCTGCGAGGAGGACTGCTTCTCCAGCATCAGCGTCAAGGTCAGCTACCAACTCCAGACCTCAGAGAGCCAGAGGGACCATCCCCACCCTGTTTTGGACCTCTACACTGAGCCCTTCACCATCTTCCAGGTGACGCAGCGAGGCGAGACTCCTGGGAGCCGTCCCCCAAAAAGTACCTGTTCCTCTAACTTTAAAGAATGTTAAAGTTAGGAGTACCCTCAGACAGTATTTGGGCCCTTTGCTGTTTAAACGGGGGAAACTGAGTTCCTGAGATGGTGTTCATTTTCCCAGGGCCTTACTGGTGGGTAACACAAGTCTCCAAACCACATGCAAGGTCAGTTCCTTTATGTTCACAGAAAACGTGCTTGCTACATATTTAATGATGCATAGGAATTTGTTGTCCGACTAGGCAAGGGTCTCTGGTGATAGTGTGGTGGGGGTCCTGTGTGGAGTCTGGACTGGGCCAACCTGCTCCTTCCTGTAGATAGGATGCTCTTTAGTGCATCTGCCTACCCAGGCCCTGACCTCAGCCTTCAGGCTGAATGTCTGACCTACCCAGAAACTTGGTGAGTGTCTGTCACAAGAAGCTTCTCTCATAACTCCGAGAAGTCAGAGGGAAAAAGAAACAGTCAAATTTCTTTTTTTTTTTTTTAATATTTATTTATTTATTTTGAGAGAGAGAGAAAGTACAAGTGGTGGAGGGGCAGAGAGAAAGGAAGAGAGAGAATCCCAAGCAGGGTCTGGGCTAGCAGTGCAGTCCCCACCCTGGGGCTCGATCTCACAAACCGTGAGATCATGACCTGAGCTGAAACCAAGAGTTGGATGCTTAACTGACTGAGCCACCCAGGTACCCCTCAAATTTCTTGATTCTTTGATATATAGGGTGATTTGGTTCTCTATACCCTGGCCCCCAATGGTATTCTGTCAGTCTTCATTTAGAGGGTCTTATGGCATATAGAAACATCAGCAAGATCAAAGTGACAACATACACATTTAAAATAATAATTACAGTCAGTTGGAATGAAAAGGAAAAGCCGCCAAAAGTAGTTCATACTGACATAGAAAATCTTCAGGTAGCGTACATATATTTCCAGGTAATCATAGGACACTCATGACTGTCTAATATTTTTACAACAATGCTCTATATAAATTAAATAAATATTTGGCTTAAGTTTTGGCCAGTATCCAATGAATCAGTCACAAACAGTGAATAGAAATAAGAGAATAATATAACTAGGGTGACTCTTTCCATTGCTCTTCTGCCCAGGAAGGAGAATCAGCCTCCCTATGAGCAAAGATTGTCATCTTAATTCTTTTAGGCAAGAAATTTTATCTTAAATTTATAATAGTATATTTATTTTGTAAATAATTTTTAAAATTTTGGTATTGACAGAATAGATGATTCAGAAAAGATTAGGAGAACTAACGTAACAAATTTCATGAATAAGTAGATTATAATTAATTATATACATTCTGTTTTTCAAACCTTTTTATTTTGAAATATCTGGCTTGCTAAAAAATGAAAGAATAGTCCAAAAAATTCCCATGCATTCTTTATCTAGATTCCCCCAAAGTTACCATTTTGATATTTTATCATATTTGCTTTATCATTCTCTTATTATATATATATATACACACACACACACATATACATATATACACACATACATATATATGTGAATATATACGTGTCACACATCCATATATGTGTACATATATACAATGTATACATATCACATATACATATATGTGTATATATACATATCACACATTCCATATATGTATGTGTATGTGTATATATATATATCACACGTTTATATTTTGCAACCATTTGAGAGTAAGTTACAAAGTTACAGATAGGATCCCTCTTAAACCCCAATACTTCAGTATATATTTCCTAAAAAACAAGGACATTCTCTTATAAAACCACAGTATGAGGATCAAAATCAGGAAATTAACAATGATAAAATGCTCTTATGTAATGTATAAACTTATTCAGATATCACCAGTTGTCCTATTAGTGTCCTATATGGCAAAAGAAAACAATTTTTTTTTTTCTGGCCCAAGATCTTTCATTACATTTTTTCAATACTCATCTTTCTTTAGTCTTCCTTCAATCTGCAATAGTTTCTCGGTCTGTCTCACCATTTTTCAATGGTACAGGCCAATTATTTTGTAGAATATGTTTCCTCATGGTTACATTCAAGTTATGCATTTTTGACAGGAGTATCACAGAAGTGAAGTTGTGTCCTTCTAAGTGCACAGCATAGGAGGTAGAACATGTTGATCTGTCCCTTTCGGGTACTATTTCCCTTTGTAATCAATAAGTATCTTTAAACTTTTTAAAAAAAAATTTTTTTTTTCAACTTTTTTATTTATTTTTGGGACAGAGAGAGACAGAGCATGAACGGGGGAGGGGCAGAGAGAGAGGGAGACACAGAATCGGAAACAGGCTCCAGGCTCCAAGCCATCAGCCCAGAGCCTGACCCGGGGCTCGAACTCACGGACTGCGAGATCGTGAACTGGCTGAAGTCGGACGCTTAACCGACTGCGCCACCCAGGCGCCCCTAAACTTTTTTTTTTAATGTTTATTTACTTTTGAGAAAGAGAGAGACAGAGAGTGAGTGGGGGAGGGGCAGAGAGAGAGGGAGACACAGAATCTGAAGCAGGCTCTAGGCTCTGAGCTGTCAGCGCAGAGCCCAATGCAGGGCTCGAACCCACGAACTGTGAGATCATGACCTGAGCTGAAGTCGGACGCTTAACTGACTGAGCCATCCAGGAGCCCCTAACAAAGAGATTTAAAAAAAAAAAAAATTATTCCACTAATGAAATGGGTGAGGAGAAATTATTTGGTGTTAGGTTAGGCACATAGATGTTTCCAAAGAATGAGTTCTAGCTGGGAGCTTAGATGCTTTAATCCTGCTCTCTCTCACTGGGCCTGGGTGAAAAAGCAGGCTACTTGGCTATATTAAAAGCAAAAGTAAAAAAAACCTGCCTCAGACTGTTAAGCTAGCCAGATAGAGCTCCAAGATCTGACTTCTTCAAACTGCATCTCCCTCCTCTGGGAAGTAAGTTTCTTTTCTAGCTTTGGGCTCCCATTCCAGCTCCAGGCCATGGTAACATTCCTTGCAGAAAGCTACTGAGGTGGTCACTGGCTGCTGGGGAGATAAACACAGAGATTCTCCAGTTAAGGAGCTGGCTGCTTCCTTCATAATAAAAAAATAGATCCAGCTCCTTTAGAAAATTTGATTTTTTTAACTTAACTAGGGCTGTTCACCTTGCCTGGGCCTTTTGGACCCTATGTAACTTTCCAAATGATTTTGTTTTAGTATAGGCAAAATTACAAGGGGAATATTTATCCTACAGAGAAGACTAGTCATGGGGACAAGAACCTCACAGGACTGGACCTCACAATATTTGGGTTAGGTGTCCCCCCATTCCTGCTCCTGCTGTTCCTGCCTCTACTTAAAAGGACTAAGGAAGCTTTTTTTTCTCTTAGGTTTTCCTCCCTAAAATGTTCAGATTAGTGACTTGTGAGCAAGCCTGCTGCTTAATTCCCATGATATAAATGTGACAGGCACCCCCACCATTCCATGAAGGTCCCCCCATTTTTCACCTTGGCCAGAGGCCTAAATCCCGGTGTACTTTTGTTGTAAGACCAAGCACACTCCGTACCCCTGACAGGTCAAGGAATGTCACAGTCACAGCTCTCTTGGCCATATGGGTACAACCCCAGTCTGTTGGCCTTCACGTCCTTCTACCTGCACTTCTCAGAGTCTAAGGAAGGAAAGGTATGTCCTACGGAGAAGATCGAGAGGCAAAGCTCCCAGGGATGGTGGTGTCCCTGGTCTGACCCCTGCCTCTCTCTGTTTGGTTATAGCTGCCCTATGAGAAGAACTGCACGAATAAGCTGTTTTGTGTTGCTGACTTACAGATGGCCATCACCACCTCTCAGTGAGTTGTCAACTGCAACCAACTTTCTCCTGAAGGTGTACCCGGCAAACCCCTCATCAAAATTTGACTTTTCCTCATGGCCCACAAAGGGCTTTGAATCTATTACCTCATTGGGTCCTCAGCCACACCATGAGGGAGGCAAGAGATTTGTATTTCTGTCTTATAGATTATGGAATAGACTCAGTAGCTGAGGGACTGTGTGGGATCACAGAGCTCATTTGGTGGACTTGAACCTAGGTCTCTGACACCCTGGACAATGCTATTTTCATACCCTAGTGTTTCTTGCTCCTAGGACTACCCCAGGTAGAGGTAGCCTCTTCCTTGGCTCACCTGTTAACCCAGTTACTTAATTAATTCATTAAATATTTATGGAGCATCTCCTCTGTGCCAGGCACTCTACATGCTGGAGATACATCAGCAAACAACATAGACAAAACAGCCTTGCCCTCCTGGTGTTTTAGGAGGAGAAGATAGTAGGTACATTTTATGTTGATGAGATGTACTATGAAGAAAAGTCAGGGAAGGTGGGAGAAAGTGCCGGGTGGGGGTGGATTGCAGTTTTGGAGTGGTCAGGAAAGGGCTCACTGTGGTGACATTTTGGTACACACAGGAGGAGACTGGGGAATGAATTCTGTGGGTGTCTGCAGGGAGAGCAGCTGCAAATTCCCTGAGATGGGAGCATACCTGGAGGTGGGAGGAATGGCCAGGACACCAGTGTGGTTGCAGTAGAATGAGGGAGAGGTAATGTGGGGGCAGGGAGAAAGGTTATATGGGACTTCTGAGGCCCTGCATGAGGGCTTTTATTGTGAACTGGGAAGCCAGACGAATGACAGGATCTTGCATTTTAACAGGCTCATTCTTGCTGCTGTGTGGTAGACTGCAGGAACAAAGGTGTAAGCAGGGAGATAGTAAGGATCTATTACAATAACTCAGGTGAGAAGCGATGGTGACTTGGGCCAAAGTGGTAGCAGGTAAAGGTGCCTATATTTTGAAGTTAGAGCCCACAGGACTTGATGACAGATTGGATCAGGGGAGTAAGAGAAAAAGAAGGGTCTAAGGCAGCTTCCATGGTTTCATCCTGAACATCTAGATTTGTGCTGTCCAATACAGTAGCCACTAGTCACATTTAACTATTTAAATTAATTAAAATTAAGTAAAATTAAAATTTTAGTTCCTCAGTTGAACTAGGCACATTTCAAGGGCTCAACACCCACATATGGCCAGTGATATTGAATAGCACAGATATAGACTATTTCCATTACTGCGAAAGTTCCCTTGGATCACACTGAACTCCACAATAATGGCGATGCCAAGAACTGAATTGGGGAAGCCTTTAGAAGACTGATTTTGGAAGGCAGGGTGGAGAGAAAGAGATAAGGAGTTTGACTTTGGACACGTGATGGTCTTAAAATGCCCTTCCTGGCTAGTAGTGCTGCACACATAACACGGCACTGATGGCCCATTGGCCGGAGTTGGCATCTGGGTGGAAGAACGCTGTTGCCTGAGTCCTGGTAAGCCTTTTCATAGACATTTGTAGGAATTGTGGATGGCTTAGCGCGGCCCATCCCAATTGCTAAGGATCCAGTTCAAGACTTCTGAGTGTTTTGGAATCCAGCCTAATAAACAGATGCAGCTGTTTCCAACAGGAATTAATTACAGCCAAGAACTTCCCTCCCAGCCAACTCCTTGGGATATATATAGCACACACAGCTGGCCCTACATCACCCCCTAGTGTAAATAGTAACCAGTCTCTTCTTTTTTCAAAAAGTATGATTGAGTCTAATCCTTAGTTAGCATCCAAATGTTTCAGGGGTTTCAACCTTTTTATGGACATGGATCTCCTAAAGAATCGAAGGAAAAAGCTCGAAGATGACATAGGCATAAAACATAAGTGTTTGCATTTGGGGCCCTCTGAAACTGTCCCTGGCCCTCAGGTTAAGAACCCCTGTGAAATAGAACAGTGGCTCTCAGATCTCTCTCGTGGGTTCTAGAACAGTTTAGCCAACTGATGTTTCAACATCTCTACCTTGTTATGCCATAGGCACCTCTCTTTATATCCCTGCCTGAACTCATCTGTCAGCTGCCACCCTCTGGTCTTCCTCCAGTGTTCTCTCCCTCACGAATAGGACCACTTGTTCATCCAGTGTGAAAATTCAGGGCTCATCCTTGACTCCTCTCTCTGCTGCTCTGGTTACAAGTGTGGTCTTACCATATCTGGTTTCTATCCCTTCTCTCTATCCCCGCTACTACTATATTACATCAGGCATTTGCCATCTTTTTTTTTTTTTTTTTAATTTTGTAAAATGTTTATCTTTGAAGGAGAGAGGCAGAGTGTGAGTGGGAGAGGGGCAGAGAGTGAGGGAGACACAGAATCCCAAGCAAGTTCCAGGCTCTGAGCTGTCAACACAGAGCCCGACGTGGGGCTCCAACCCACGAACCAGGAGATCATGACCTGAACCAAAGTTGGATGCTTAACCATCTGGGGCGCCCAGGTGTCCCAGGCATTTGCCATCTCTTCAATGGATTTCCACAGCAGGCTCTAGTTGTCTCCCCACCCTCTCTCCTGCTAATCAATCTATCCTCTTCTCAGTTCTGATAAAACAAAAAGAATACTACCACAACAACAAAACACATGTCACAATACTTCCCAGAGCTTCATATTCTGTTTTTGAACAGATTTCCTAGGTGGCTAGGAAATTTTCCTTATATCGCTAATGTGTTCTCCTGCAGATCTTGGTTATGGATAGTGGTTCTATACTCTGGGGCCCCACAGCACCTCAGTGGACTGAAGGAAGCTCTCACAAATCCCAAGTCTTCTCAAGTCTGAACAGACTGTTTTAAACCATACATTTAACCAACTGAGCCACCTAGATGCCCCAGTATTGAGCAGAGTATCTGGCACAGAGAAAGTACTCCATAAGTATATATGAAATGGATGAATTTGTGTAATGAAGTACCTTGCCTAGGGTTGCAGTGAATTGGCAGTAGAAAGAGTATTTAATTATAATTTTCCCAACCCCCTTTTGAGACTGTTAAACCTCAGGCAAATTAGACTCTCTTGGCTTCTGTTTCCTTTTCTATGAAATGGACAGTAACCATACTATTTTATACAGTTATTACGAGGATTAATTGAGGATGTGAAGCATCGAGCACAGTCCCTGCCATATAGTAAGCACCAAATAATGGGAAGCATTATCACCGTCTCACATAGCAACTGAGGGGGGATAGCAGTCCAGGTGTTTGCTCATGTTGAGGGGGAAGAAAATCTAGGCTAAATGTATCCTTTAGGCAATTTAAGAAGTTAGTTAAGATTGTGCTATTGTATTGCATTGAGGTTTTTTACAGATCAAATAAATTGGTAACATGTATCTATTTGCCTACTGCTGTGCAGGCAGGAATTGGTGGTGGGTCTCACAAAGGAGCTGACTCTGAACGTTAACCTAACTAACTCTGGGGAAGATTCCTACATGACGAGCATGGCTTTGAATTACCCCAGAAACTTACAGTTTAAGAGGATACAGAAGGTAACTATGATGGCAGTTTTGGAAACATACACTCATGGCTGTCCCTTCCTGTACACCTGCTTTTTTATGGCAACCTCTGAACTGGTCTCCCTGCCTCCAGTCTCATCCAGGTCCATCCAATAAACTAGATGGATCCCCTCCAGTCCAACTGCATGCTGTGCTATGGGTTCAGTCGTGCTATTCTCTGCCTAAAGAGCCACCAGTGATGCCGTTCTGCAGTCACTCCTTGCCTGCAGCCTTTCTTAACCAGGGTTCTGAGAGGAAAATATTCTCTAAGTTAGCAGGGACCGGGAAAGTAAAAGTCTGCCCTGCCATTCATCAACCTGGGATCACAGACTCAAAGCCAGCTGCAAGATACTAGGAAACTAATTCTCCCAAGGACATCCTGCAGCTGTGAAGTAACGCTGAAAAGTGTTCTCTAAAATCATAGGCAATCAGAGACTTTGCTGCTTGAAGTTCTATCTGTAATTATGAAACCATCTCACTCTTGACTGGATAATATGTAACTTTGAAGAGAAGCTTTCATCTGAGGTACAGCGCTTCAGACAAAGCATTCTGGACACAACTTTACAAATCCACCCTAATAGTTTCCAAGGAAGGGGTCCCTGGGTCTGGCCCTGTTTTACCTAGTAGAGCCTGTCAAAACTCTGCTTTACTTATATTTCACCTGAACTGTACCCTTCCCCGGAATCCTTTAACTGTCTTTGCTTTTGTTTAGTGAGACAGACATACCCTGGTGCAGTTTTCCTCATTGTAAGCAATCATTAAACCTGCCTTTGTCAAACTACAGGTTTGTCCCTGGGGTCTTAGGCTATTTGAGCTAGGATAGCATCGATTACCTGAAAATAATGAAATTATCTCATAAGCTTCTTGAGTGGAAGTGGTGTTGCACTATCCTTGGGAGAATTAAGAAAATTGTCCATGAAATCACCTTCTGTATTCAGTGGTCCAGATGAAGATCCATGGTTGAGAAAGGCTCCGTGGCAGTGCTTGGCTCGTGCTAGCCTTCCAGCCCATCTCAGGATATTAAGTTTGCATTGGTCCAAGGCCCAGTTCAAATGCCTCGCTACCAATGAAGACTTCACAGATTCCTTCCTCCTTGTTGGATTTCACCTCTTTCGATACTGTTTTTCAGTGGCAGGTCAGGGACTCCCTTCACAGCTTTACAGAACCACTCCCTGGGCCTTGTATTTAAATTCCTCAACTACCTACTACTGATCCCTTTTGCCCAGCTTGTGAGGAAGACAGAGACCAAATCTGATTTGTGTCCTGACTCCTGGCAGATAAAGCCTGAGCTCTGGCATGTAGAAAATCAGTGAATATTTGAATTGGTATGAGGCAAATGCTTCCTTTTTTGCTCTTTAAGAACAGGGTCTTTTCTGTGTTAACAGCCTCCTTCTCCAGACATTTGGTGTGATGACCCTAAGCCAACTGCTTCTGTGCTGGTCATGAACTGCAAGATTGGTCACCCTATACTCAGGAGGTTGTCTGTGAGTCTGTTTTGGTCAGCTGACTCTTCTAACTTGGACTTGGTGTCTCTCACGTTCCCGGTCTCATCTGAATCTCTTAGTTGTGGTCTCCACACTGTACTGTAATCAACCCCTTCAGCAGAGCTTAGAGCTGCCAAGTTTGCTCTCAAAGTAGGGAGTGGTGGGGTGGGAGATATAGCCGCAAACTGCTGGTTCACCCCCATTACAGCAGAGTGAAGTTGGGAGTAGTATGGGAGGAGCGGCAGACCCAGGGTTACTATTGTGAAGGGAGTCCCTGATCTGCCACTGATGATCTTTGTGCCGTGGGCAAGCTCTGAAGTGGTTTCCTCACCTGTACAAAGGGAATAATGCTGTCTGCCCAGCTTATTCCATATTGACATTGTGAGGCTTACATGGAATAATACATGTGGAAGCATCCTGTGCTACAAAAATGTGAGGAATATGAATTGCTTCCCAGGTCTGTTTAGTTAGTAGGAAGCAATCTGAATTGTGGGTGGTAGAGAGAGGAACCACGTGACTTTTTTTTTTTTTTTTTTTTTAAATAGGCAATCTTTTCAGTAGTTTGGCAGCTAGAAGAGAATGCCTTTCCAAACAGGACAGCCAGTATCACTGTGACAGCCACCAAGTAAGTACTGTCTGTGTCAGAGCAGGTCCAGGCTGTGGCCCTGGAAGAAGTCTCCATCCCGTGCGTGTGTGTTAAGAGTTATGGCTCCCTCACTGCTCAGGAAGAGCCTCAGTGAACCCACAAAAAGAACCTATGCTGCTGCAGTGACCTGGCTTTCCCTTCTTGCTATCAGAAATATTGAAAACCTTCTTTTAGTGACACACAAAGCAAAACTGGCTTAGCGTCTGGTAAATTAGCCTTGGACGCAAGTTCTAATTCTGGTTCATTTAACTTTGGAGAAGTTCTGTCATCTGCAAAACTTCTATGTTTGGGGGTGTAGGGTATAGTGTTAGGGAAGGGTTCACAAATGGAGATGATTCTGCCCCTCAGGGGCAGTGCCTGAAAACATTTTTGGTTGCCACAACCTGGAGCAGGGGGTGGAGGGTGCTACTGCTATCTAGTGGGGAGAGGCCAGGGATGCTGCTAAACATCATACAGGAGGATAGCTTCTCACAAAAAATTATCTGGCCCAAAATGTCAATATTGTCAAGGTTGAGAAACTCTTTTAAAATCAGTGTTTCTCCAAGTATGGTCTTCTGCACTCTAATACTTATCTTCAAGAGTCTTTTCTTACCTGACCCTCACTGACCCGGAGAAGCCAAGGTATGTAAGTAGCTGTGTACAAAGCAGGTGTGCTGTCAACTGACACTCTTATTTCCTAGTTTCAACGGAAAACAGTCTTTGGTCACAAAGACCCACAGCCTCCAGTTCAAGCATGCCTTCATTGCAGTTCTTCCCAAGTAAGTACTTCCGAGGGGCCAACACCTGCAGGAATTCTCTCTTGTGGGAACTGGTGGTCGGGGTGGATGTGGGCCTTGTCCTTCACTGATAGGAGGCTGCTTAAAGCCCAGGCTCCCACTGATCTCTGGGGCACTAACAGTTGGGTCCTAGAAACACCATGGTAGTAACCAAAGGGGGAGCAGTGCCTGCTGGTCTTGCTACAAAAAGTTACTGACGTAATGCTAAGGAGGGAAGAGAGGAGCTGTGGCATTGAGAAATAAGGAAAGAGAAAAGTAAGGCCACTCTGAGGAATGATAATTAGACACACACAGAACCAGCCCTAATATACAGAATTCAAATATCCTACCTGATCCCAGCTGCCCTACCGCCACTCTACATTTTGATATTCAGCTTTGATTCATCTTAAGGATCTGGTACCCTCTTTCTTAGCGTATACACTTGGTAGCATTCAGGCTCCTTTGAAAGAAGGGGGCCTTGAGGCCTAACAAATATCGTCTCAATTGCAGACCGTCAGTGATATACATGAACACAAGCCAGGGGCTTTCTGTCTACAGAGAATTCTTCTTCAATGTAAGTGCTTAGTGCCTATAATTGCAAAGTTACAGGTGGCAAAACACCAGTTTGATTTCCCACGCTCTGATTTTATTTTGCAGATACATGGGGAAAATCTCTTTGGAGCCGAATTCCAGCTGCAAATTTGTGTTCCAATCAAATTACAAGATCTCCAGATTATAAGAGTGAAAAACGTGACAAAACACCAGTTTGATTTCCCACGCTCTGATTTTATTTTGCAGATACATGGGGAAAATCTCTTTGGAGCCGAATTCCAGCTGCAAATTTGTGTTCCAATCAAATTACAAGATCTCCAGATTATAAGAGTGAAAAACGTGACAAAAATTCAGGTACTTAGAGGCATTTCTTTATCATGATCACACCTCTTTTCAAAGTGACTATGGATTCTCAAAGGTATGAAACCAGAGTTCTAGAAAAGGAGTAAAAACATGTTTAGTTAACCTGGGAACACATTGCCAAAGTCATGTTCACAAGAAATATCAACCATTCAGCTCTTAAAGCAACACTTCCGTTTTCCTCCCCTTGGTGAAAAATAAGCAAAAATTCAAACCTTTTTAATACCCATGGAGATACTTACTTTCCCTCTGAAACTGATAAATTCTGCTTGTCTTTGTGACTGGCAAATGAGCTTGATAAACATGAGATATTTCTTGCACTTCTCCCTATAAATTTACCATCTTCCTTTCCTCCCTCCAGTCTATTTCTGCTTTGCTACAGCCTCTTTACTCTCAGTTGACTCTTCATCTGTAGTATGGTTCCCTTATGGTACCTACAGCCACAGGCTCTCATCAGTATGAAAGTTGAGGTCTTTGGCTTTCCTTATTTACTTATTTATTTATTTAGCTCAAGGTACATGAAATGTCAAGGCTCAGAAATGAATATATGGAAAGGCATTTATAGAATGGACTCTGCTGACAGAAAGAGGACTTCTAAATTGTAATCACTTGTTCCCATGTATAGTTTATTTTTAAAGAACATTTGTTAACTTCAGAAACATTTTAGTTTCTACTAGGAAACAAAATTCTTGTTTGAAAAGTTGTTAGAAACATTTAGAATGGGAAATCCACCCTGCTCTGGGGATGAAGGCTGAAAACAGCATCAAGGGCTTTAAGACCAGTACCCTCTCAGCTTGGGCCTGTAAGGCATGTCTGACTTACTTAAACAGACTGTGTTGGCAGAGCAGGTCAGTGGCAGACCTGAAATTCAGCATTGTCCTATAGAAATGCTGGATCTTTCTCTTCATTTGCTTCATGGCAGGGGTGTTACATTTAATCTTGAAGGTCATCTGTTTCAGAATCTTATCTGTGAGGTAATGGAGCCAGAGCACATTATTATAAGGGTGATATTCACCCCAGCAGTTGTTGTTCTCCTTCCTCATTAGCCTGTAGATCTCAAACTGGTAGTCACCTTCACCTGTAAATAGGTCCTCATCCATGGAAATGTCACAGAACACCACGATCCCATCCCGTTCCAACCGTGACAGGGTGTAGTCAATGATATTGACTTGTAGTCCACGGGTGGGGATAGTGCTCGTGTTCCCGTTGAGGGTGTACTGGAGCTCTTTGAGGCTGGTTTTCTTTAAGAGCACATTCCCCCAGTGTAAGTCTCGGTGCTCAAAGTGCAGTGATGCCTCGGCCACTGCGAGAGATGCTGTGATCTGGTGTAGAATGCTCTTTGCAGTAGCCATGGAGGACAACTTCGTTCTCATTTGCTCTAAGTCAATCCCTCCAAACTCAAATTCCAGCACAATGAAGAGCTGGTCTTCCTCAAAAAAGTCAGGCCGGTCATTTGCAGACCCTTTAGTTGAGTTATAATGGTCCCAGGCTCTGAGGAGCAAGGGAGGGTAAGATCCTTGAACACAGTGCACCGAATTCAAACCAATAAAGCCTTCTGTACGGTTGTGTATCTCATCAGACAAAAGGCTCAACTCTTTGGAGATGATGATCTCCGGCAGAATTTCCTCAAAAGTTTTCTGATGGGCTCCGTTGACCAAATCTGGTCCTTCAATAGCAATGATTTTTAGGGCAACAGGTGTGTGATTAACAATTGTTTGAAACACTTCACCAAACACCCCTTCTCCAATCTTCTGACAGCATTCCAATTTTTCTGTGGAAAGGCAATTGCTAAAGGGGATAGGGCCCTCCTGATTGCATTCCCCGTAAACCTTTTCAGCATCTGATACCTTTTTGTCTGTGACATGTAGTGTCTTAAACGGGGTTAGCAAATACATGGAAGAGCAGTTCCAAGGAGACACGGCACTATTTGTTCTGTTCGTAACAGGAGGGTTTGGATATTCAGAGATGAGGGACTCAGAGAGAGAACTGGCAACGGTGTAGCTACTGCATACTTCCGACACAGCAGTCACCATCTTCTTCTTGTGGAAACTGAAGGAAGCCCTGGCTTTGGTCCAAGAGGCATTCTGTAAATGAGTCAGGTCCTGGGTGAGGGATGAGTCTTTTTCCCTCTTTTGGTCCCTCTTAAACTGGTGGTAATGGAGAAGGGAGGTTTCTACTGTTTCCTGCAGTTTCCTTTTTCGACTAGGCCCAGTTCTCTCAGGCCTGTTGATTTCCCCAGGTACAATACAGCCCTTGCAACCATCTGCCTCCTCGGAGTCTATCTGGGCAGCCCCTTGAGACCCAATCTGTTGACAACAGCCCTGGTCTGTGGCCCTCTTCTTACCCATGCTTGAAAAACCTGGCCTCTCCAGCCTCTTCCCCGTCTGTTCCATTTCACAGCAAGGCTCCCTCATATTCCTCCCAACTGCCCCACTCTCAGAATCCTCAGGGTTTCCAGAGTCCGTGACACTAAAGAGAGCTGACCTGAGGTTGGCATGGGCTTGGTGGGCCAACCTAGTGAACCTGCCTCCTCCTGTTGCTGCCTCCTGGAGGCGGTGGAGGGATGCTGGGTCCAGGGAGGCTGCTGGGAGGTACAAGCCACTCGGAACTTCAGAGGCTGCATCCAAAGAGGCGGCGGGGCCGGTCCCGAGGACACTGTCTCCTGGCGCTGGGAGGCCGGGGCCAGGAGAGGCCAGACTGCTGAACAGGGAGGCACTGGTGCCCAGCTCGCCGCCGTCCCCGGGCCGGCTGCACGCACTGAGGTCCGGGCTCAGTAGGCACGGGTTGCCGTTAGAGAAGGGCGGCGGTTCGAGCGGCCCGCAGGGGGTGCTGCAGTTCTGCGGAGGCCGAGCTCGCAGCCTCAGGCGTCTTGGCGTCGCGATCAGACTCGGCCGGTCCTCGGAGACTCGACCGCCAGGGCCCCTCCGCCGTCGACCCACCGGAAAGCCGAGGAAGTCTGGGTCGTCGGGATCGTCGGAAGCGATAGAGCGCGAGGGGCCGCCGCTGCTGGCGTCGCTGCTACTGCTGCTGCTGAATAAACGCTTCCGGTCTTTCGGCGGGAACCACTGCGCCGCTGCCCTGCCTGGTCGCCGCCGCGGCCCCCCGCCGCCCGCAGCCCCATACGTTCGGAAGAGCCGATTCCCAGGTCGCGGGAGCGACGCCGCCATCGTCGGCACCCGCCCAGAGGTTCAAATGCAAACACCGCGAGACTTCCTGAAGGCAGAAGCGCCCGCCAGCTAGACTGCTGGGTCCTAGCGTCCGGCTATGCGCATGCGCCTCACGATGGGTCTCGCCGGGGCTGGGAGAGGGCGGATAACTGATAGTTTGGCGTCCTCATATCCGCTGTGGAATGGCTCTCGTTTCAGGACCACACTCTGTGCAGCCAGACTCAGGTGGAAAGGTGCGGAAGCGATCCTGTTCAGGTGAGCGCGGCCTTCCCGAGAGGCCGAGGGAGGGAAGAAGTGCTTGAAGCGGGTGACGTGAGAGGTCCGATGCTCCTTTCCCCGACGTTTATTCCTGAAAACATGCAGGGCGGCCTCAAGGCGCTCCTTAGCCTCTTCTCTGGGTAACGTTAGCCATATCTGTGGCTTTGCTTGAGCCAAGGTGAGGGCTGAAACTGTATACACCCTGTATTCTGGTATCTTAAGGTGCCCTGCGTGCTAAGTGTTAAAGCTTTCATCTTTTGCACTCAAAAAGGGATTGTGCTAACTATAACCAGAGTTTCCTTTTCAGCATGGAAAAAAATGGCATTCAGTGAGCTGTGTCATCACTTCAAATAAGGAAAACGTAACGGTGGCTGCAGAGCTCTACTTGAGTCAATTTCAGCAGGTACTTGAGATGGTGAAATGCTCCAGATGTGACTCGTTCCTCGCGTGCATCTCCTATCTTTCGGAGAAAAATTAATGGTATCTCAAATGTAACATGTCCAAAACAGGTGTCTCGATCTACTTTTTGCCTCAATCTGTTCTTCACTCAATTACTTGGGGTAACTTAGTAGGGTAACTTACTCTAGTTATTTATTTTAGGAAATACTTGTGACTCTCTCCTTCCTTTCCTACATCCCCATATCTATTACAGCAGCAAGTTCTATCATTCCACCTCCAAAATGTATTCTAAATCCATTCACTTCTTTCCATCTCCACTGCTACTATTGTAGTTCTGGCCACCATCTTTTGCTCCAGCTATTACAGTAACCTGCCTTTTCCTCTTGTCTGCGCTCTTGCCATGGCCTCTACAAATCTTTCTTCACATAACAGCTATTTTAAAAGTAAACATTGTGCCACGCCTCTCAAAAAAAAAAAAAAAAGTGACATTTGAATACACCTAGACTAGGGCCGCCTGAATGACTCAGTCAGTTGAAGGTCTGACTCTTGATTTCAGCTCAGGTCATGATCCCAGGGTCGTGGGATTGAGCCCCATGTTGGGCTCTGTGCAGAGCGTAGAGCCTGCTTAAGATTCTTTCCTTCCCTCTGCCCCTCTCCCCAACTTGTGCGTGTGCTGTCTTCAAAATATTTTTTAACAAATTAATTAAAAAATTAATACTTCTAGACTAAAACACATACTTTTTCAGTGGCCTGCAAGGTACTGCATGATCTAGTCTTTGCTACTTCAACTTTATCTCCTAGTACTCTCCTCTTTCCCACTTTTTTTTTTTTAATTTTTTTTTCAACGTTTTTTATTTATTTTTGGGACAGAGAGAGACAGAGCATGAACGGGGGAGGGGCCGAGAGAGAGAGAGACACACAGAATCGGAAACAGGCTCCAGGCTCCGAGCCATCAGCCCAGAGCCTGACGCGGGGCTCGAACCCACGGACCGCGAGATCGTGACCTGGCTGAAGTCGGACGCTTAACCGACTGCGCCACCCAGGCGCCCCACTTTCCCACTTTTTTAAAAAAAAGTTTATTCATTTATTTTGAGAGAGAGAGAGGGAGGGAGGGAGGGAGGAGGAGGGGCAAAGAGCGAGGGAGAGATAATCCAAAGCCAGCTCCACACTGTCAGTCAGCATAGAGCCTGATGCGGGGCCTGAATTCACAAATTCCGAGAACATGACCCAAGCTGAAATGGTTGGATGTCCAACCCAACTGAGCCACCCAGCCCCCTTTTTTTAATATTTATTTTTGAGAGAGAGAGCTAGCATGGGAAGGGTAAAGAGAGAGGGGGACAGACGATCTGAAGTGGGCTCTGTGCTTACAGGAGAGAGCCCAAAGCAGGGCTCAAACTCAACAAAACTGTGAAATCATGACTTGAGCTGAAGTCACATGCTTAACTGAGCCACCCAGGGCCACTCCCCTTGCCACTCCCCACTTCTTATACTCCAGATATTGTCCTTTCTCCAATATTGTTCTGGCCATATGATCTTTGTACTTGCTGTCCCTTCTGCATGACAGTGCTTTTCCCCTGTATCTTTATGTGCATGGTTTCTTATAATTAGCTCAGGCATTACCTTAGAGAGGCCTTCCCTGATCACTCACTCTAAAGTGGGAAATAGGAGGATCGAGTGTAACACCTCACAGTGATCCAGATGAGAATGATGAGATCTGAACTGAAGGAGTAGCAATGAGGGTTGGAGACAACAGACAGATGAGAGAAAGAACAAAAAGGAGAATTGTCAGGAACTGATTCGGGGCTGGTGAATGGTGTTGTGACATGAGGTAAAGTGCAAAGGAAAATCAGTTGGGGAACGATTGCAGGATACTTGCTTGGGTAACTGTGGTTGCCAAGACCACTAACTAGACAAAGGAGTACAGGAGAAGGAACACATATAAAGGAAAAGATGCTGTTCAAAAATAGTAAGTCCATGTCTAAAATATGTTTTATCTACCCTCTATCTTATAGTTACAGAGAGATGTAAATGAACTGCAGATCCTTGGTGAAATAACTTTCAACAAATCTCTGTATGAGGGGCTGAATGCAGAGAACCACAGAACTAAGGTAATCCCTGGCTGTTTTCTGTTGTTCTGGACAGTGTCCTGGGGAAACTGTGCCTAGCCTTAGAGCCCCTGTACCAGCACTCTTCCTGTTTTCAGTCTTAACACCTCTGATCTTGACTCTACCACGAGCTGCCTCTGTGACCTTGAATTAGCCAGCATCAACCTCCATTTTTCCATCTGTGAAATGAAGCAATTGAGTAAGAGGCTTAAGCTGAAATAACTAGGCTGAAATCAACAGCTATGTATACTTTGATTTGAGAGTGTATTGTATTTTTAAAATTTGCCAAGTGAGAAATTATTTTTTTGTATACATTAATTGCCTTCCTCGTGTGTAGTATTGTTTAGTTATGGTATTAACCAGTTACAATACTCAGGAATGCATGATTCTTTTATAAATCTTAAACTAAATACTGGAACACTTGGGATTTCTTTTGCAAAAGTGTGACCACAAATCATACTAATGTCTGTGATCTATGGGCTAAATGCTGTGTGTGCTACTCTGAGCTGTCATTCTTGTTGACACTTAACCTAGATGTGCTCCTGGCTTGCGAGAGAATCCATCTATGGGCCCTTTAGTCAGGCATGAACATTACTGGAGAGGATGTCAAGAAAATGAGCTGGATTGCTAAATGTTAGGTTCTCTGATTTCCTTCCTGGGGGACGAGAAATGAACAGTTCTCTAGACATGTCAGAAATAACACTTTTCAACTATTTCCAATACAGAAAATTATATGGGGGAAAGAGAAGTGCCCCATTGTCCCACTGCCTAGATTAAAAAAAATAGAAGAGCAAGAAAATCCAAGCCTTACAGAAAAATATCAAATGAAAAATAATGGTTCCTTCATTCCCCCCCTTTCCCATGCCCCCAGCTCCTTCTTCCCAAAGGGTGTTATGGTTAACAGTTTCTTATATGCACATTTGTGAATTATTTATTTCTTCCTCTTGCTGATGGCTTTTATTTCTATACATAGATTCCTTATAATTATTTTCCTTTCTTTAAATTCAATACCCTAAGCAAAGTGTTAAGTTGTTCCTGACAATAAGCAACAAGGGTAGAATGAACCTGTGAGTGTAAATACCAATGTATCCAAGTGCGTTTCATTTGCAAGTAAGGGAAAACTCCCACTAAGGTACCATAAGGGCATCTGTTGTTTGTCTGGTCAACGGCCTGGCTCCTTTGAATCTTGTGCCCTTCCATCTGTGTTGGTGATACCTTCCCTTGTGGCCAGCACAAAGCTACCACCTCTCCAAGTGCTGCGTTTTCATGTGTCAGGATACAAAATAAGAAGCAAGAGATCAGTAGCAAAACTTCCCTTTGTAGGAAGGGAAATTTTCCTAAAGACTCCCAGCAGCTGTCTCCTTACATCTTGTCAGTGAGAACTGGATCTCATGTCAGTCACTGGCAAAGGGGAATAGCTCTGTCATGATTAGCTTAGATCAGCCATGATTTCTGATAGAAAATTCAAAAATTCAGTGTTCAGCTGCAAGCAGTAGGTACCCTGTGTCCCACTTCTCCTTCACCTTTACCAGGGTAGCTTTGGGGTACCTTTGGAACCTGTGGGTTTAGAAGAGGAAAAGGGGAAGAGGTTTTGAGAAAGAGGAGCATTTCTTTTACTCAGATCTGGCCTGTTATACCACTGTGACCTTGGGATTTCCTTTCATTATTTTCCTAAACCCATACTCTCAAGTCCTTCCCCCTGCTACCCACCCCCCCCACTTCACTCTTACATAGAAGAAAAACCAGCTCTCTTCCTGTTCTTCCTCCCTGTGTGTTGCTTTGCTCCCTCTCTATTGTCAAGGCCCAGAACTTACACCTATTAAGCTCAGCTCCGTCTGAATTAAATAGTTGCCTGGAGGGTCAACCCTAGGAAGTAACCAGCATTTATAACTTAATTGGAGGAGGCCTTAAAGGAGTAAATTTGTCCATCTTTCCGACTCATACAGCAGTTATCCCCGACCTTGTTGCTTAGACACTTGCATGAAAGGACTCAGTGTTTTGGGCAGGCAGAGAAGTCTTGATGGCCCTCTGGCCCCACTTAAGTCCTGGGAACATGCTCTGGGCATGGTCTGTATGCTGGCCACAGCTTGGGAGGGCCATAAATGGGTCTCGGGAAGCAACATCCGCTGAGCTTTCCGGCTGAGTCCTGTTAGTGAGAAGAGAGCTTAGACTCTTGAGATTGAGACAGCCTTTAGACGACAATGCTGGGGATGCTTCTAATACAAGAACTCTGTGAGTACACTTGACCCTTGAACAACCTGAGGATTAGAAGTGCCGGCTCCCCACATAGTCGAAAATCCATGTATAACTTTTGACTCCCCAAAGACTTAACTACTAATAGTATACCGTTGACTGGATGTCTTATTATATTATTATATTATATACTATATTCTTATAATGAAGTAAGCTAGGGAAAAGAAAATGTTAAAGTCATAAAAGATACATTTATAGTACTATATCACAAATAAATCTGCATATAAGTGGACCTACACTGTTCAAGCCTGTGTTGTTGAAGGGTCACCTGTAGTATACATGGATGCCATTTTGCATTCATTATCATATCTTAACATATACTTTAGTTTGGTGAAGAGCGGACCAGTGTCTTTGTCATATTTCATGTGAGACAAACGTGTTATCAGACTTTAGGGGTTTGTGCCCTAAGGTCAAAAAGAGCTGTCAGAATGATGTCAGAACAGAGTTGGAAAGGACTTAGAGATCATTTAAAATAGGTCATCATTTTGAAGATGATGAGCTGGGGGCCCAAGGACACAGAGTGGCAGAGCTGGATGTAAAACTGATTTTCTTTCAGTGTTCTCTCAAACCTAGAGACCAGTCCCTTGGGACCTCTGTTAAACTGTCAGATAATCCTTAACAGATCTCCTGACTGACCAAAATAGTGTAAAGTGTTTTGTTCTTTACATAATTTTGTTGTGCTGTTGGTTCTTTTTTTTTTTTTTTTTTTGGGGGGGGGGGGTTGTTATTTTTTTTCCTCCAGTTTTTGTTCTCTTTGCTTTTTGAGGATTTTTTTTTGTTTTTGGTACATCTGGCTCAGAGATTCTTTCTTTGGCCATGTCCAGTCTTTTTTTTTAATGAGCCCATCAAAGGCTTTCTTCATTTCTGTGACAGTGGTTTTTTTATCTCTAGCATTTCTTTTTGGTTCTTTCCTGGGATTTCCATCTCTCTTTCATTGCCTATCTGTTCTTTGTTTTGTTCTTGCATGCTGTCTACTTTATCTGTGAGAGCCCTTAGCATGTTAATCATAGTTGTTTTAAATTCCAAGTCTGATGATAATTCAAACACCTTTCTGTGTCTGCTTCTGAGGCTTGCTTTGTCTCTTCAAAATGTTTTTTGGGGCGCCTGGGTGGCGCAGTCGGTTAAGCGTCCGACTTCAGCCAGGTCACGATCTCGCGGTCCCTGAGTTCGAGCCCCGCGTCAGGCTCTGGGCTGATGGCTCGGAGCCTGGAGCCTGTTTCCGATTCTGTGTCTCCCTCTCTCTCTGCCCCTACCCCGTTCATGCTCTGTCTCTCTCTGTCCCAAAAATAAATAAAAACGTTGAGGAAAAAAAAAAAAAAATTAAAAAAAAAATGTTTTTTGCATCTGGATATGTTTTATGATTTTTTCTTTCTTTCTTTTTTCCTGGTAATTTTTTTTTTTCCTGATAACCAGATACGATGGACCAGGTAAAGGAACTGTTGTAAATAGGTCTTTAGTGATGTGGTGGTGAGGTGTGGGGGAGGGGAAGGAGGATGTGCTCACGTGCTCTACCATCCTGTGATTAGATTTCAGTCTTTTAGTGAGCCCATGCTCCTGTCTGTGAACCTACACCTCTGGGCTGTGAACCTCAGAAGTATTTCTCATTTTTTTTTAGTCCCCTTAGGTGGGACAGGATACCTAGAGTTGGGTATTTCTCTTACCCTGGGTCAGTTACGCTCTTAGCAGGTTACGCTCCAATTAACTAGTTTCCCCCGATGGCAGGCCAGAGTGCTCTGGCCTATTTCAAAATGGTTCCTTTTCTTCTCCCCTTGCCAGAAGCATCAAGGGATTTTTTTCGAGTATTTACTGTAGGAATCTGGTCAAGCTCCTAGAGGAAAACCTTATAGTGTTGTGGAGGCTCCCATATGACTGGGTTCCCTGGAGGTTTTAACTCTGAGAGTTGTCAGTACTGAACTTCTCATGATTAATTCATGAATTACAGATTGGGTTTTCCTACCCCAGCGCTGGGAAGCCTCTACTGCCTGTATTTATCTATCTGTCTCGCTAATCTTGGGGGCAGCAGTTTGCCAAGTATCCTCCCCTCTCTTAGGGCGCCAAGAAGAGTTGTTGCTTTTTCAGTCTGTTCAGCTTTTTACTTGTTAGTACGGAGTGGCGCCTACCACGCTCTCTACATGTGGAACCAGAAACTGAAAGCCTCGTTAGGTAATTTTAGATGCTGCATCAGGAAACTTTAGCTTTTTCCCTTACTGTCATCAGTCTTGGTCAATATACAGAATGTTGCCAAGTTCTCATATTTTGCTCCTTAAAATAACATGTGGAATTTTTTTCTCATCTGCTTTAGGAGACTTATTGGATGATCTCTGTATCTTGTTCTAGATCACTATCATCTTCCTGAAAGAGAAGGAGTATTTGCACCTCATCTTTATAAGCAGTGCTGGTGGCCTTCTGGTTTTGATTGTGATTATAATCACCCTTTTCAAGGTCAGTTCTACTCATGTGAAGTATTAAGATACAGAGATTTTCCTTAAACAGATTTGATGGTCATTCCCCTATTTTAAATCCTTTACTTTCCTTCCCCTGTTTTAGCGTTCAGACATTTTTTTTACTGCTTTCAAGATCCTCACTCTCCAGCCTTTACCCTTCTCAACTCTTAAGTCTTGCTTTTTCCTCCAAACACGTGTAACTAAATAGGTTTGTGTCTGTGTGCTTGCTGTCTATACTGCCGTCCCCCCACCCCAATGCCCTTTCCCACCTTGCTCACACTCTTCCCTTAAGACCCAGCCCAGAGATTCCTCAATCTTCTGAGCTATGTGCTTTTCCTGTGAGCTACTTTCTGGAAACCCTTCCGGGTGTCAGTCATCACACTGTATCATAATTATTTCTGTTCCTAGTAGATTGTGAGTTTCCCTTTTATTTTTTTCCTCAATTTTTTTTTTTTATAATTAAGTAATCTCTATACCTAACATGGGGCTTGAACTTAACAACCCTGAGATCAAGAGTCTCATGCTTTACCAACTGAACCAGCCAGCTGCCCCTAGATTGTGCATTTCTTGCTGTAGGAGGCCATACTATCTGTAGTAGGCTGAGTATTTTTATATAACTAAGATCCATTATAGCCAAAATTATAATATTTTGCAGAATTAGTTAAGTTAAAAAAAGGTTAAGGAGCAGGGCACCTGAGTGGCTCAATGGGTTAAGTGTCTGACTTTTTTTTTTTTAATGTTTACTTATTTGAGAGAGAGAGAGAGAGAGAGAGAGACAGACTGTGACCTGGGGTGGGGCAGGGGGAGAGACAGAGGGAGACACAGAATCCAAAGTAGGCTTCAGGCTCTGAGTTGTCAGTGCAGAGCCTGATGTGGGGCTCAAACTCATGAACCACAAGATATGACCTGAGCCGAAGTTGGACACTTAACTGACTGAACCACCCAGGCACCCCATTAAGTGCCTGACTCTTGATTTTGGCTCAGGTCATGATCCTAGGTCATGGGGTCAAGGCTTGCATTGGGCTCCTCACTGAGCTTGGAGCCTGCTTGAGATTCTGTGTCTCTCTCTCTTTTTCTCTTTCTCTTTCTCTTTCCTCTGTTTCTTCTCTACTCAAACATGCTCTCTCACTCAAATTTTAAAAAAAAAGGTTAAGGAGGTTTGGGGTTTCAGAGGAAGGTGGAAAATCACTTCTGACTGGAGAATGAAAAGGCTTGTGGAAAGGTAGCATTTTAAGACTGATCTTGAAGGATCAGATTATCAGGGAGAAATTCAGAGGAGGTGTGAGAAGTTCTAGAGAACTAGATGACGGTTTTCTAAAACAGATGGGTATCTTAGGCCTATAATGGGACTTCCCCTCCTTTGTTTTAGTTTGGCTTTTTTAAAAGAAAATACCAGCATCTGAACTTGGACAGCACACGGAAGGCCTCGCTGAAATCAGAGAATCTGCTCACAGAAGAAAATTAGGACCAGCTTCCTCATCCATTGGGAGAGAACATCAGCTAGTCCTTCAAGTTCTAGAGACTTGGTGTCGTTACTTTTTTTTTTTTCTTTTAAGATGATCTAGAGCAGAATCTAACAAATTGTTAATGGAACATTGTTTTTTAACCATACACTGTCCCCAGAGTGTCTGTGTATTGTGCAGAAAATAAACTTGGGAAACATTTGAAATTAAATAAAATTAAATTTTCCTTTAAAGAAGTGCCTTTAATACAGAAATATACTTTGTGATATTTTTTTTCTCCAAGAGGAGGTATAGCAATTTCCAACCTTATTTGCCTAAGAATACTTTTTTCTTGGCGTTTCCATTGATGTCTCCCAACATAGTGTTCTACAAAGTACATCTTGGGGGACAGTGGTCAAAAGATCCTGGCATTTTCAAGATCCTAAGATGTGGCCTATTACTTCAAATCAGAACACAAAAAAAGCACGCCTGGAACAAATGTAAAAAGTAGAAAAACAGAGGTCACCAAAACAGGAACTAGAAGGTGAGGAGAAAAGCAAGACTCTTCTGTAATTTCATTTCTGTTGTATGTATGAATACATCTATTTAATGCACTGTGCTAATCCTTACCCAGCTTCCTGCTCAGTGAATTGCTCAGGGAGACTTCTGTTCCTTGGTAAATACTGTCACCAGGAGAGAGCATTCTTCCACAGGAGGAGATGGAACCTGGCCTGGGAGTTGGGGGCACAGAGATGAGGGCCTAGTTACAGGCCGGCTTCACTCTTAGTATCTTATTTTATTTTTATATCCCTTGCTGTCAAAACTTGGCCCCATCTCCCCACTTTTAACCCTGCAATGGAACAGTCTTTGTTTTCATGGATCATAAAAGTCATTGCAATAAATTAAATGGTGTATCAGTATATAATGTAGAAAGATATCCTTGTCTTCTTGATCTAATTCAGATGCTTTCGTTATTTTTTTAATTTTTAATTTTTTCTGAAATGTGTGTGTGTATAAAGTGCAAATTAGGGACTGAGTTTTGCTTTTTGTTTTGTTTTTCTCCCAGAAGCATAACGAACTTTCACAGCACCATTAACTGAAATAACCACCTCCTTTTTGCTTATTCACGCTCTCCCATTTCGCAGGGGCTAAAAGGCTTCAAACATCTCCCAGACTCCTTTGAGGTGGGTTTCTAATTTCGATTTTTCCAGTGAGAGGCACTTGAATGAGAGTGGAAGGTGGACAGATAGGAGGTCTTTCTTTTGGTTGCGGCAGCAGTGGTGGAGGCAGGTGAGTACAGACCCCTGAGCGGCAGTGCGACAGCACAGCCCCTCCCTGCAACTCCCGACCTCTGGGTGATACCAACTCTCCCGTTTTTATCTCCCAGCCCTCCCAACAGATTTGAAACATAACTCTCATTAGTAAATCCCTTTCTGCTTGAAATATCTAGAGTGGTTTCTGTTTTCCTGTTGACCTTGAGTCTAACTATATTATTTCCAGTGAATAACAGCTGTCTCTATATCATTTAATGAAATGTCCATTAATAAATTAAAATTCTGCTGTTACTACTCGTGAAATTCCTATGAATGCATATAAATTCTGGAAATTTAATTTTGTTTCACTGATCTGTTTGTTCCTGTACCAGTACCACAATTGCAGGAACACTTTTTAGCATTATGCAAACGATAAATTCTAAACAGCACAAAGTATCTAAAAAATAAAAAGTTAGTCTCCCTCTCCTCTCCACCTCCAATCTCTTTCCAAAAGCAACCACTGTTAATACGTTTTTAGATATTCTTTAAAAATATTCCTCTGCATATACCAGCATATGCATATCCACGTATGGATAAAGGAATTAGATTGTATAGATTGTTCTCCCTCCTACTTTTTCATCTAATGGATTTTAGGCATCTTTTGGTAGCAACCTCTGGCAGATCTACCCCATCCTTTTTAACAGTTCCATGATACACTGCATTGTATTTACCTAACAGATCCCTACAAGTGGATATTCAGGTTGTTCTATTTCTTTCCTTCTTTTTATTACAAAGAAAAGGTGTGATGAACATCTCTAAACACGTATCCTCCCTGGTGTGCTTTTCAGGTATGTCGATGGGTAAGTTCCTAGCACAATCACTGGCTCCGAGATGACGTGCATTTAAAATTTTGATAGACGAAATAAGTCATGGGAACGAAAGGTACAGAACGGGGATTGTAACCAGTGGCATTGTGACAGCACTGTATGGTGACACACGGTAGCTACACTTGTGGTGAGCACAGCAGAACACGTAGAGTTGTTGAATCACCGTCGTACGCTTGAAACGGATATAACATTGTCAGCTACACTTCAATTCAGTTGTTTTTGATAGATGATGACAACCTCCAAAAGGTTTCTACCAGTTGACACCCCCACTCAGAGAATATCAAAGTGCCACCGTGTCCATTGCCACCAGCTGGGCATCATCACATTTTCACTATTTTGCCAACCTGATCATTGTGGAAAATGGGATTCTGTTTTTGATACCAGTTTTCATGTAACTTTGCAGTAAACTGTGATACCTGATAGGACATTTTCATTCTTAAGAAAAACTACTGCTTCTATTCTTTCAGATAATTCTTAATATCAGTGTTTCAGATTCCTAAAAGAAAACCTTTGAGGTTTTAACTTAAATGTACAGATTAGGTTGGGGCACCTGGGTGGCTCAGTCGGTTAAGCGTCCGACTTCAGCTCAGGTCACCATCTCGCGGTCCGTCGGTTCGAGCCCCGCGTTGGGCTCTGGGCTGATGGCTCGGAGCCTGGAGCCTGCTTCCGATTCTGTGTCTCCCTCTCTCTCTGCCCCTCCCCCGTTCATGCTCTGTCTCTCTCTGTCTCAAAAATAAATAAACGTTAAAAAAAAATTAAAAAAAATAAACGTACAGATTACGTTGAGGAGAACTGCTTTCTTTACGGCATTATTTTCTTACTCAGAAATAAGACATTTCTCCACTCGCTGAGATTTTTGAAAACACCCTGCAGCAAGGTTTTGTAATTTCTTTCAGAGATCTTAATTTATGAAGACTTTTATTTCCAGCTGTATTGTTGTTGTTGTTTTTTTTTAAGTTTATTTTTGAGAGAGAGAGAGTGCATGTGCACACATGCCAGCAGTGGAGGGGCAGAGAGACAGAGAGAGAGAGAGAGAGACAGAGAGAGAGAGAGAGAGAAAGAGAGAGAGAAAATCCCAAGCAGGCTCTGCACTGTCAGCACAGAGCCCGATGTAGGACTTGAATTCCCAACTGTGAGATCAGGACATGAGCCAAGAGTCAGATGCTTAACCGACTGAGCCACCCAGGCTCCCCTATATTATATTTTTTATTGCTACTGTGAAAAATGTCTTTTTCCCCTGGCTGATTATAGAGCTTGTATTTAGAAAATTTGTTCTTTTGAATATCTTATCTGGCCATCTTACTGAATTCTGTTTTTTTAATAGCTTTTTAGTTGATTCTCTTGGATTTTCAAAGGAGAAAATCCTGTCTGGAAATAATGGTGATTTGGGGGACGCCTGGGTGACTCAGTCGGTTAAGTGTCCAACTTTGACTCAGGTCATGATCTTGCAGTTTACGAGTTTGAGCCCCACATCAGGCTCCGTGCTGACGTCTCGGAGCCTAGAGCCTGCTTCAGATACTCTGTCCCCCTCTCTCTGTGCCCCTCCTCCACTCATGTGTGTGCTCTCTCTCTCTCTCAAAAATAAATAAATGTTAAAAAAAAGAAATAATGGTGATTTGGAGTCCTTCTTGTATTTGTACTCTTTTTCACCCTTATTTCTTTGACTAGAACTTGTAGAGCTCTGGGAAGTTAACTTTGCCTGATGTTAATGGGATTGCTGTGTATACCCTCCTCTGTCTGCCTCACAGCCTGTCCATGGTCTCATTCCCTGCCACTCTGCCTTTGGCAATTTCTGGGGCTTGGTTGGAGAACCCATCTACTTCTCATGGAGCCTCTTATGTTACCTGTGTTAAATCACTGGCTCTTTAGCGTGATCAGCTTTTCTGCTGATCTGATTCCATCTGCATCACTTCTTCCAGGAATTCCTTCATATTTTTGGTTCCTTTATTGTATCATTCTCCGTTTCCAATGCTACTGTGGACTTCTTCCCTCTTTACATTTCTTGAGTTACTTCAGAGGATTTGCCTTTGAAGGCAAAGAAAGAAGTAAGTTTGCTTAGATATTTTCCTATTGTTGGATCCAGGAGTTATGTCCAAGTTTGTAGTGTTTTAGGTGATTTGCAGCCCTTGGATTTATATTTTCTTTAAAAATTATTATTACGGGGCGCCTGGGTGGCTCAGTCGGTTAAGCATCCAACTTCGGCTCAGGTCATGATCTCACGGTCCGTGAGTTCAAGCCCCGCATCGGGCTCTGTGCTGACCGCTCAGAGCCTGGAGCCTGTTTCGGATTCTGTGTCTCCCTCTCTCTGACCCTCCCCCATTCATGCTCTGTCTCTCTCTGTCTCAAAAATAAATAAACATTAAGAAAAAATTAAAAAAAAATTATTATTACAAATAAGATCCTACTCCCATTATAACAGTCAAGCCTTATATTGACCACCTATGAGCTATTGACTGAGCTGTGCTGATCTGATTGGAGTTAAACCAATGCAATTGTAGTCAAGAGACTGTGTAAGGGACCAGTCTGAGAAGGGAAAGGACTATTATAAACAGAGACATGATTAGATTTTACAAATTCATCTGCTATAGCTTGGGCCAAGGCCTTTATTCTAAAAGATGCTTTTCTAGTGCCAGGCATTTTCCATTTCCCGTTCATCCTCCTCCTCCTGAGAACAGGAAGTGCCAAAGCTTGTATAGATACAAGGACAATGGGTTATGGCCGCTGTCTTGACCAGATAAGGACCAAGATGGAGTCAGCTTGACACTAGCATGGGGAAAATGCCGCTTGTGATTTCTCTGTTTTCATTTCCCCCATTAACACCTAGTGAGCACAGATTCAAATAACCTTTTTCTCTTCTGAAAACATCTGAACTTTGGTTGTTGAAGAAGGCATGACATCAAGCAGATGTGAAAACCTTTATCTGGCAAGCTTGTTAGGCCTAATTAAATTTTGAGAAAGGATGCTTCATATGGCAAAGCTCAGCAGTCTTACATTATCCGTATATAGTGAAAGGTCTAGGCACATCTTCTGTACCCTTAAAAGAGGGGAAATTAGGTATTTTAGGGATATAGGTATTTTGGGGTCTCCTAGCTATAATTAGTAATGGTAAGCCTTGTAATAGTGCCAGAATTTTACCATTACTTTTTTTTCTTTTTAAGATTTTATTTTTAAGAAATCTCTACACCCCACGTGGGGCCTGAACTCACAACCACAAGATCAGTAGTTGCATGCTCCACCCACCGACTGAGCCAGCCAGCCACCCCTACCATTATTTTAAGAACAGATTTAGTGGGGCGTCTGGGTGGCTCAGTTGGTTAAGCCTCCTACTTCGGCTCAGGTCATAATCTTGCTGTCTGTGAATTCGAGCCCAACAGCGGGCTCTGTGCTGACAGCTCAGAGCCTGGAGCCTGCTTCAGATTCTGTGTCTCCCTTTCTCTCTGTGCCCCTCCCCTGCTCCTGCTCTGTCTCTCTCTGTTTCTCAAAAATAAACCTTAAAAAAAATTAAAAAAACAAAACAAAACAGATTTATTAAATGGAATCAAGGGAAACATTTAATCACTTTAGGAAGAGTAGTTCTAGTATCAGAGGTCAGGAAGTAGCTGGACGCACCTAAATAGACAATTTCCAACTTCAGTTAACTTGACTTTGATTAGTGGAAGTATATTTTGGAAAGTACATAACTAATAACACTCTCACAGTAAGATCATAGTGAAAAGTGAAAAACTGCCTTTGTCACACCCTGCCCCACCCTGTGGCCCTCCTTAGAAGCTGAAGTGAACTGGTGTGGTGTACATCCTTCCAGGCTTTATCCTGTGCATTTGTAAATATTCACATAAATACGTATATAGTACATAGTTTTGGGGTTTTGTTTTGTTTTCCTTCTTTTTTTTTTAAATAGCATTATATAAATTTTTTTAATGTTTATTTTTGGGAGAGACAGAGCACCAGGGGGCAGGGACAGAGAGGGAGACACAGAATCCAATGCAGGCTCCAGGCTCTGAGCACAGAGCCTGATGTGGGGCTCGAACCATGAACTGTGAGATCGTGACCTGAGGCAAAGTTGGATGCCTAACTGACTGAGCCACCCAGGCGCCCCTGTTTTCTTTTACATAAATAGAACCATATATTTTGCCATTTGTGAGAATGTGTGACCATTTTCAAGGATCCAGTGTCAGAGAAAAAAATGCTGCTGACAAATGTAGGTGGAGGGGATGGGGAGAAGTGACATCTTGGTCTAGTGTGTCTTTGGGGAATTAATAACTGTGCAGAGCTCTTTACAGTATAAACTGTAAAGAGACCCTTTCAACTTTTCCAAAAGTGGAATTAAAGACATTTTTGTAATTGCTATATGATGCCAAATAGCTTTCCAGAAGGACTGAGCCATGTTACATGGTTATCAGCAGCATGAACATGTCCTGGGATCTCTGTTTTTACTTGACTTATTTGCTTAATGGATATATAATCATAGCTTTAGTTTACCTTACTTTGTTGGCAAGACCATGTACTTTCCCATGAAATGAGAAGATGTTTTTTGGGGGGGATGCCCGGGGCTAAATTGGTTAAGCATCTGACTTCAGCTCAGGTCATGATCTCGCGGTTCCTGGGCTTCAGCCCTGCATCAGGCTCTCTGCTGTCAGTGTAGAGCCCACTTCGGCTCCTCTGTCCACCCACTCTCTGCCCCTGCCTCTCTCTCTCTCTCAAAAATAAGTAAACAACAACAACAACCACAAAAAAGATGACTTTTTTGTGCCCTCTGTGCTTTACTTTCTTGTCCAGTTCAAATGTGGCCCTGGTTCCTTCTCATTAGCTCTTCTGGACTGCACCATCTTCTGGGATAGAAGTAATAGGTGTATTTCTCCCTCTGAACTTTGGATCCTCTGGGTGAGTAAGGATGCTTTGACTCAGATAGAATTGGAGCAGTGTGACCTCCAGAAATGGGAGAACTGAGTTGTGCAGATTTACTGGTGGGCATCAGGAAGCACTAGTCCTTCCTGGTGGTCTGTCTGAAAGAGGAAGTCTTCCCAAGTACCACAAAGGAGCCAGGACCATGGTTCCAATGTCCAGGAGAGCCAGTTGGAGGCTCTGTTCCTCCCCCTCTCTCCTCCCTGAAAGAAGTTCTGGGACTCCATAGCCAGTTGCAGTCCTGAGGGTGGAGTTGGGGGGCGAGTGGCTGGTGATTGAAGACGTATCTCTGGGAATGTCTTCTCTTCTATCTAGGGCCTGGGAAAGGGGCCCGGACTTGCCCTGCCTGGTGTGCCGGCAGATGTTCTTGTGATCTTGGCTTTGGTTTCTGGGATTTGACTAGTGTCCTACTTTGGGGTAATCTTTTATCTCTTCAGAGCTGTGAATGAGGTGTAAGATTAAGGTTGGAAGGCTGAGGTGGGAGAAAACATCACTGACCCACTTTGATTCTGCAAAACTTTGAGATTTCCTAGTCTAGGAAAAGGCTACCAGCCTAACTCCTGGAATTCTACACTGGGGCTTGGGGTCCTTTGTCCAATGATGAAGAACTCACCTAGTGAGTGAGTGAAGACTGGCTAGCTAGTAAAGGACACTAGTACCACTAGGTCAGGGGTTTCTAACTTTTTTCCTAGGCCATAAACCCCTCTGGTGGTCTGGTGAAACCTAGGCACCCCTTTTCAGATTTCTCCCAACATTGTATTATGAAAAGTTGAATTCTGCGGTTGCGAACAGCTGTCTTCCCACCATCTAGTTTCTTCCATTAACATTTTATACTATGCTTGCTTTATCACATATTTTCCCATCTGTCCATCCATCAGCTGTTTTCAAGTACATAAAAATAAAAGTTTACAGGGGCACCTGGGTGGCTCAGTCGGTTAAGAGTCCGTCCGACTTAGCCTATAGGGTCATGATCTTGTAGCTCATGGTTTGAGTCCCGTGTCGGGCTCTGTGCTGACAGCTCAGAGCCTGGAAACTGCTTCCGATTCTGTGTCTCCCTCTTTCTTTGCCCCTCACCGGCGCATGCTCTGTCTGTCTCTCTCTCTTTTTAAAAAAAATTTTAAAAAAAGTTTACAAAGAACCAATTATATTGAAATACAATAATCAGAATATTGAAAAGTTCTTATGGAGACTCATGTGCTTCTTCTTTTTTTTTTTTTCATGTGCTTCTTTTTTAAAGCAACATGTCTAATAACTACCCTTTTATTTATTTTTTAATGTTTATTTTCGAGAGAGAGAAAGAGACAGAGTGCAAGCAGGGGAGGAGCAGAGAGAGAGAGGGACACACAGAATCCGAAGCAGGATCTAGGCTCTGAGCTGTCAGCATAGAGCGCGACACGGGGCTCAAACTCCCAAACCGTGAGATCATGACCTGAGCTGATGTCAGACATTTAACTGACTGGGCCACCCAGGCACCCGTTATCTACCCATCTTTTAAAGTAGTGGTGAGGGGCGCCTGGGTGGCGCAGTCGGTTAAGCGTCCGACTTCAACCAGGTCACGATCTCGCGGTCCGTGAGTTCGAGCCCCGCGTCGGGCTCTGGGCTGATGGCTCAGAGCCTGGAGCCTGTTTCCGATTCTGTGTCTCCCTCTCTCTCTGCCCCTCCCCCATTCATGCTCTGTCTCTCTCTGTCCCAAAAATAAATAAACGTTGAAAAAAAAAAATTTAAAAAAAAAATCAATAAAGTAGTGGTGAGCTTAAAATGTCTTTTGAGATATCTGCAATAACTGTAATGTGGGAAAATATCTGTAATTTCTATTGGTGTGAAGATACAGATACTGCTAACATGGCCATGTTTTGTTGCCTACATTCATAATTAAAGGAAATGTTACATTTCAGTTAAAGAGTGGTAAAAAAAAATGTAACATATAGAGACCTCCTACTTCATATGTTCTGGTGCATTTAATAAACGCAGTGCCCTAGGGGCACCCAGGTGGCTCAGTTGGTAAGTGTCTGACTCTTGATTTTGGCTCAGGTCATGATCTCACAGGTTGTAAGTTCAAGCCCTGCATCAGGTTTTGTGCTGACAGCATGAAGCCTGCTTGGGATTCTCTCTCTCCCCGCCTCTCTCTCTCTCTCTCTCTCTCTCTCTCTCTCTCTCTCCCCCTCTCCCCCTCTCTCTCTCCCTCCCCCTCCCCTGCTTGGGCTCTCTGTCTCTCCAAATAAATAAATAAACTTAAAGAAAAAAAAAAAAGCAGTGTCCTACCCTGGGCTTTGTACTTTTGCAGCTAATCTTAATGATCATTCCAGAGAGTTTTAGCTCTGTTTTCTGAAGGCAGAAACAACCCCACAGGTCTAGTTATAGCAGAGCTGTTGGAACAACAGCAGATTTTTGGATCTCCAAATCGAATGGTTTTTTTTCCACAAAAGCTTCCTGTCAGCTTGGCAAGGCGGAGCTGACAGCCCTGGGCGGAGTGGCGGTTTTCAGACTTTGCTGGCACAACAGTTGCAGGTGGCTCAGCTCTTCAGGTTCCTTGGCCTTGCCCACTAAGGGCTGTGATGCTCTGGCCCAGCCTGGGCCTGAAAAATTCTGCTTTTTTGGCAAGCCCTCCAGATGATTTTCATGCAAGGGTCACCCCCTGGGAGATGCTAATTATGAGATCAAATGTGTTCATCTGATTACACTTCTGTCAACGGATAGGCCTTAGCACAGACTTGGAGCCTTGGTGACCTAGAAGTTGCTTCAGGAGACAAATTTAACTTAATGCTCTGGCAGAATTATCTCTGAAATCTTCTATGAATATGCACAGGCTTAGTCACTCTGTCCTCAGATGCTTCAAATATGCCGGCTAATGGCCAGAGGCATGGTGATCAGGAATCAGTCCATCCTCCCTCCCTCCGTTCCTTCCTTCCTTCCTTCCTTTCTGTCCCCCTCCCCCATCTCTTTTTCTACAAGCCTCCGTGACCACCTACTTGATGAAGGCCCCGTGGTACAAAGTAAGGTAAATCCCTTTCCTGCACTCATAGTCCTATATGACAGATATGTATCCAATGGTAACCGCCTAAATCGTACAGATCTTGTCCTTTGGGTATTTAGGGAAGGAGAGGGGGTCCTGGAAGCCTTCACGAAGGAGACAGACCCCTGTAAGGTGAGCCTTGAAGCCATGGAGGACCGAGGGGAGACCAGCCGTGGCAAAGGCACAGAGGTTGGAAAATGACAGATGTGGTAAAGCATGTGAGCCAATTCGGCTGAAGCTGAGGGTGCATAATGTGGCGTGTGAGCTGGAAAGGCAGGCGGGGACAGTAAGTACGATCAAGAATCACCTAAGGAAGAATTGTGTACAGGAACTACGTGAAGCACAACTACTCACGGTGTATTTTTCATACGAGGATTTCCTGCACGTTCTCATTTCATTACTACCTCAGTTATGTGAACTGGAGAGTGGAGGGGAGTGGAAGGGATGGCTGTGAGGAATTTCGCGAAGGTTATGGGAGAAAGCAGTGCAGGGAGCAGGAGGAAGGAAAAGATGAGATTGCCCTAAGGCACACCTTGTGAGAGATGTCGCTACTCTGAGGGTTTGGTTGACTTGAGTGAATCTTTAGCCTTTTCAGTGCTCGGCAGACCATCACTTGACTCTGCCCTTTTTAAGTACTTGATATCTCCGTAGAGTTTTTCCCCAGGTTGCATTTTGAGAACTAAGTAATGAATAACAACCCATCAATTAAGATGGGTCACACAAGCCACTGATGGACTCAGAAATGCTTCCCACAGAGAGGAGCCACCTTTTCCTGTTGACTGTACTGAAATGGCATTAATAATGCATCTGCTATTTCTTAAATGGACCAGTAATGTCTATTAATGGAATGTGTTTATCATAGAAGGACTATCGGAGGAAAAGAAAAGCTAAAGGACAAATTACTTTGCAAGGTCTTTTATTGTGAAACCCTTCCCACACCCACTCTTATTGTGAAACCTTTCCCACTCTTGTCCCTTCTGGGCCATCCAGGATACTCAGGACTCAGAAGGAAACCCAGGTCTGCCGATGGCCCTCTAAGGCCTTATGTTGTGGTGACCTCCTCTTGTGCCCCAGCACAGACTCAAATCTACCTCTAGGCCTTGCATGAACCCTCCTCTCTTAGGGGTGGGAAATAGAAACACATTCGCTGTGTGTAAGTAATATCTGAACCTCTGCTGCAAGAACCATATTATTATATGGAATTTGTGGTTTTTAAATTTCTTTTTGTCTTCCTTTAATGTTTTGGAGAACAGTTTTTGTTGGCCTCCTTGGGCTAAAGGGAAAGCTTTAGTACCTAGGGGAATTTCCACCCTTGCTAGGGCTATAGGGAAAAGTATGTCTTCTGAGGCCACAGGGTGACCAAGTGCTACCTCAAGCCTCTGATGGAAATGCAGTGATGCTATTGGCTACTCCTGTGGAGCCACCCACCTGCAGGCAGAGTGGTTTCCCTCTTGGAAGCTCCTCATCTCCTAGAGATTGGGAGTTTTTCTTGATTAAAGGGGTGATTTCTGGGGCACCTGGATTGGCTCAATCGGCTAAGCGTTTGACTTCGGCTCAGGTCATGCTCTCACAGTTCGTGAGTTCGATCCTCACGTCAGGCTCTGCACTGTGAGTTTGAGCCCTATGTTGGGCTCTGTGCTGACAGCATGGAGCCTGCTTCAGATTCTGTGGCCCCTTCTCTCCTTGCCCCTCCCCTGCTCATGCTCTGTCTCATTCTCTCTCTCTCAAAGATACTAAACATTTGAAAAAAAGATTATAAAGGGGTGATGTCCTTATAATTCTCCTGCCTCCAGGGCCCACTCTATTGCACCATACCCCCTCCCTTATGATCTACAAAATTCGTGGGAGAAAGAAGAGAGAATGGTATAGAGAAAAGGTTGGAGTCAGAATCATGAGGGTCTGTTTCCCCTTAAATAGAGTCCAGCACATTTCTTTGGGGGAGACATGTGAGGGCTCTGTCTGTGTCAACTTCAACATTTGAGGATCCATCATGTTTTTAACTAGAAATTATCCCAGGACCCGGAGGAGACCAAGATGGCCACAGCAGGGGGTCCAAACCACACAGAACAATAAGCTTAAAATGTTGGCAAGTCTTAGGAGCAAGTGAGATGATATAAAAAGAAAAAAAAAAGGCCCTTTAGAAATTCATTTTCCAAAAAAAAAAAAAAAAAAAAAATTCATCTTATAATTCCCTATCACTTTACTGCTGGTGCCTTAACTCTTTCAGCTGGACAAAGTCTTGTGAACCAGATGAGAATGGTTCACTCACTGCCAACACTCATGATAATGAAGCATCATGTAGATGTCTTTGGGAGAGGGGAGGGAAGGGATGTGGTGGTGAGCCAGGGAGGGGTTTTCACTACTTTGAAGACAGGCCATTCACCCCTGACCCCTGACCCAGGAAGTGAAGTTTCAAGGCACGTGGTCAGTTCTTGGCATGCCAGAATGCGCTCCACCCCCCGCAGCAGTGGGAGCTCCTGCAGAAGGTGCCCATTCTCTTGATGGACCCCTCACTCCAATATGGCATCATGAGAGAATCCATTGCCCTCTGCGGAGCTCTATACTTCTGGGCCTTGGCAGTGGCTTCCCTCCACAGCAGCAGGGCAAACGTGTGAGCTACATATTAAAGGTCATTCAGAGGAAGCCACAGTTCCAGAGGGCTGAGCCCTGAGTGGATGGCTGGGAGACCGAGGACTAATTTTAGCTTTTTAGGTGACCTGGGACCTTGTTCCATCAAGTGTGTAATGGGATTGACAGCTACCTCTCTGGCTGGGTTCACAGAATGAGTCAAGTGAATTGATGTGGAAGCTGTAAAGCACTGTGCTCATGGTGACAAATGGAGATGACCGCTGGGGTTGGAGAGCCAGATCACCTGGATTCAAATTCTGGCTCAGATGCTTACTCGTAGACTCATCTAGCCTCTTAGGGAAAAATAAAGATAATGATTGTACCAACCACATAGGTGGTTAGGGTGGTGATGATTAAGTGAGCCCACACACATAGTGCATTTAGAAGAGTGCTCGGCAAGTAGTGAGCGCTAAGACATCTGGTAATGGTGACGATACTGGAGCAGGGTGCCTTGGGGCTTGTAAGACGAGATAGGGTTAGGTGGAAGCTGGAAAAACTATCAATCAAAAGCAGTAGGCAATTTTCTTTCAAGTGGAGAATTCATCTTGGATCTGGAAACATCCCTGACTTAGAATTTGAACGACGGAGATGTAAAGTGCATAGGCCCCTTCTCCCGCCTTGGGTATATTGGGTGTTTGGCTGAACTGGTGGGAGTGGTGAGCTGGCCTCCCCCATATGGAGGTAGATTGCAGATACTTGGGTTTGCAGCTTTCTAGAAGCATTTTTCACAGTGTTGTGACCCTGAGCCCCAGGAAGAAATACATTCCACATCACATGGACACACTCATACTAAAAACAAAAGTTTCATGAAAACTATACCTACCCTACACTGGTATTTTCGCTCTCATTTTTGCTTTTGCTCTTGAACTCTTCAACTCTTGAAATGTCTCTCTCTCTCTCTTTTTGAATGTGCTTGGTTGTAACCCTGTAAATTGATACCATGACCCACTGATGGGTCTGGATCTAGCAGTCTTAAGGAGCTGCGCCATAAGGGAATCCACAGGAAGGGTCTGGCCCGGCCCCAAGAGTGGCCCTTTCCCCTTCAGTCTTCCCTCATGTGGTCCCTAAAGCTTTAGGATAGTTGTGTCAGAAACTGCAGCCTGGTCTTGGCTGAGTCATGGGGTGGTTCGAGAGGGGCTGCCCACTCTGGTGGGCGAATAAGTGCAGAGACCCTTCTCTAGAAGGGTCTAGAGTGGCAGTTATTTGAGCCACAGAGGGCAGGGAGCCTTGCATTTCAGCCTCTGCCGCAGCACACAGTAGGTACTCGGTAAAGCGAGAACAGGGGAGAGTGCATGGGACTGGAGCTAGTGCTAGGCTGTGCCCTATGACCTGGGGCCTCAGTGATCCAACCTGCAAAATGAAGGCCGTGGCCTCTAGGATCTCTCAGGAGAACACGCAGGCCATGCCACAAAGCCTGGAACTCCCTTTGTTGGGGGGAGAGACCCAGTGGGGCACATCCTATACGAGGCTTATGCAAGGGTGAGGGGGCTCTGTGGGGGGTGATGCTTTCCAGCCTCGAACTCTTCAGGCCAGATCTTGAGGTCTTGAAAGGCCTCCTCGTGGGCTCAGGTTAATGGGAATCTTCACAGATGTGGTGTCACTCCATTGAGGCTGCCTCTCCCCTGAGTATTGGAGATCCATGTGAGAGGAGGGCTGAGGAAGAGGCCTGTAGGAGAGTGGAAGGGAGGTCTGGTGACAATTTCCAAGCCTCCCCCCCAGGATGACATCAGCTTCTAAAATCCTTAGTCATGACTGGGACAGGGTGGCAGCTCCAAATTTCCTCCCTATTTAAAAAAACCAGGCCTGATTTTGTTCACTCACTCAACATATATATATATATTGAACTAATATATGGCAGATACAGCAGTAGGCATACGATACAAAGATGTCAAAGGCAAGGTCCCCATCCTCCAGGAGCTTTCTGGTCTTAGTGGGGGACACAGTCAATAAGTAAGCAAGGTCCTATCCAAGAAGGACAAGTGCTTTCAGGGAATAAGAAGGGGTAATAATGGAACAGAAAGTGACTGGGGTGGGGAACCTAGGAAGGAGGGGCAGAGAGAGAGAGGGAGACATAGAATCCCAAGCAGGTCTCGTGCTTGGGTCAACACAGAGCCCCACGTGGGGCTCCATCTCACGAACGTCAAGATCATGACCTGAGCCCAAATCAAGAGTCAGATGCTTAACCCACTGAGCCACCAGGCGCCCCTGTAGTTTTTACTTTTAGAGGCACATTTGGTGAGCTTTCGGGATCCTTCCAACTCCTGCAGCCTGTGGTTCAGGGAAGGGAACTTCTCACAGGTATATGAAAGGCCAGGGTAGATAGAGGAGCCAAACTGTTTCTGGTCAGGTGGCAGGATGTAGAAAGTGAGTGGGTGTACTGTGTTAGCTCAAGGCAGGGGGTGGAGGGGGGGGGCACACATAGCTCGCCCAGGGGCCTGCCTCTCCGTGGCTGTGGTAACTTCTAAAACTGATCTCGGACATGCCCTCCTTCATCCCAGGGCTCACACCCTCTCATTTCATTTCACCTGTTGTGAAGAGGGGTGCAGGGTTAGCGCCCTAGACTAGGCCCATCTCTTGTTTTGGGGACCTTTCTTTTTTTTTTTTTTTCAACGTTTATTTATTTTTGGGACAGAGAGAGACAGAGCATGAACGGGGGAGGGGCAGAGAGAGAGGGAGACACAGAATCGGAAACAGGCTCTAGGCTCTGAGCCATCAGCCCAGAGCCCGACGCGGGGCTCGAACTCCCGGACCGCGAGATCGTGACCTGGCTGAAGTCGGACGCTTAACCGACTGCGCCACCCAGGCGCCCCGGGGACCTTTCAAACAGTTGGTCTGAACACCCCCCTGGCATATTTTATGATCCTAGGTCCTGGTTGCCTGCATCTCCACACCCCCACCCCATCCGTCTGTCCTAGGTGTGGTGGGGAGTTCATGCTGTGGGCGCTGGCTGGGGCCTGCTTGCCAACTGACCCCCTGGGAACGTGGGGTTTTAAAAGAGAGGCAGCTGCTGCAGTAGGAACACCCACTTAAACACAGAGGACACAGGAGCCGTGGGTTGGGCCTGTCTTCAGTGTTTTCAGCCTGAGTGGTGAGAATCAAGGTTCCCCAGAGAGCAGGAAAAATCAAGAAACCTGGTGTGTTTGCCTCCAACTTTTTTTCAACCCCTCCTCACTTCCTGCGCTGTAGGTCCCTCCACCCCTGGCCTCAGTTTCCCTATCTATTCCATCTATTCAACGCCCCCTGGGATTTCTTTGGGAGTAGAGAAAGGTGGGTTTGAAAAGCGGCCCTGCCTACTCTCCTCTCCTCGCCCCTGCAGCGCCGGCTTTCCGATTTCCTGCCCCGCACGTGCGGTCCTGCGCCTCAGGAGTGCCCTCGCCGGCCGGTGGCCCGGCAGATGGTCGGGGTGTCGCCCTCAGCAGAGGAGGAAGAGGGCGAGGTGGCAGCAAGGTCGCGGCCCGGCGCCGCCCCCGTCCCCATTCCCACCCCCACTCCACCCCCACCCCCCGGGCCCCGGCCGCGGCTTCCGCAGCCTCGCCCGCAGCGGCCGGTGCCCCCGCGCGCTCCTCGCCCTGCACGCCCGGCCGGCGACCCCGCTGCTTGGAGTCGCGCCTTCGGGAGCCGCAGTGACGAGCCTCCTAGGACCCGCGGGGAGCAGCGGCGAGAGGCGACTCCCATGCGGCACCCGAGCGGAGGCCCGGGCCGCAGGCGCAGGTGAGGCAGCACCATGGGGCAGGCGGGCTGCAAGGGGCTCTCCCAGTCGCTGTTGGACTACAAGACCGAGAAATATGTCATCGCCAAGAACAAGAAGGTGGGCCTGCTCTACCGGCTGCTGCAGGTCTCCATCCTGACCTACCTGGTGGTGTGAGTTCTCCGGGGGCTGTCGGGGGGTGGGGGAGGCGCGGGGCCGCGGCTGCCCCCTCCAGGGACCTGGGACCTGGACGAGCGTTCCTCGGGCTCGGCCAGGGGCTCTTAGGTCTAAGGGTGGCAGGTAAGGAGAGAGCCCTCTTTCCCCACCGGCTCTGGAGGTGATGAGATGCGGGCAGGGAAATCTGTGTTCCTTCATTTACCAGCCTCTCCGTGGGCAGCTCCTTCCTCTGGGCCGGGGCCCTGGGGTCGGGGCCACTCGAAAGGGGCAAAGACGCAGGGGCCTGGCTCCAGCTGTCTCTCTGGGAGCCTCCCTGGTCTCTTTGGTGCAGGCCCAGGCACCGGGTGGGTTATTTATAATCACTGAGCTCAGTGGCAAGCTCCTGGCCGGGACAACTCAGCAGCCTGGTATGTCCCAGCACTCCCTTCTGGTCAACTCAGCACACCCCGGGCGGCCTCTCTGGTATCCCGCTGGGGGTCCTGCCCTGAGGCCCTCTACCGGGCACCCAGCCGGACCTTCTGCCTCTACCTTTCCCCCCTCCCACCTGGCGGGAGCTGGCACCATGGGTAGAGGCGGCAGCTCCTTGGAGTTGCTCGGCCAGGCACTGTTCAGTACCCTCGCCCCCAAGGAGGGAGGGAACAGGTGGAGGGAGGAAATGACACCAGATGTCTGGGAGGCTGGTGTGCCTCTTTTGCTGCTTTCAGTAAATGCTGTTGAGTCCCTACTATTTCCTGACTGGGGGAGGAACAGATGCTCCTCCTGGGAGCGCCACCCTGACCTCACTAGGAAGCCAAGTGCCCCCACTGCCCCAACTGCCCGTGGAGCTTCATCCCTAAGGCACCCGCATGCCTCCCACCTGAGGGCCTTTGGACACGCTGTTCCTCAGCCACGTGCGCCTTTACGCCTCTCCTTGGTTAGCGCCCGCTCATGCTTCAGACCCACGTTCTCGAATAACTCTGATGCATTCCACAGGGATCGTTTGCTTAATGCCTGACTCCTGTCCATTCTGGAGACACTATGAAGGCAGGCAGGGCCTGGCATCACCTAACTGCTAGGAAGTAGGTGTGAAATGAATGAATGAATGAGTGAATGAGTGTTGTTCCCTGAGAATTTGCTCAATGTTTCTGTCCAGGCTGGGCCCAGTTTGTGCCTACTAATGTTGGCTCACTGTCCCAGCCCTCTCAGGGTTCCTTGGAGACAAGGAGAATCTAGGACTTAGGGCATAGCAGGTCTGCCTCCAGAGATGAAGAGGGTGGGCACATTTTGGTTGGCACCTGCTATGCAAAGAACCCTTACTGGCATCATGGGAGGTGAAGGCCATCCCCCATCACTCCTGCATGACCTCAGGCAGGCAGCTTCCTGCCCTCTCCTGGCCTCCCAACTTTCCCAAGCGGTCAAGCTGTATAGTCTCTAACCTTAACTGTCACGTCACCAGTAAGTTGATGAGTTGTATTTATTGAGCTCTTCCCTGGCGTGGCACTCACTGTGCTAAGCAATTTACATGTGCCATCTCATTGAAAAAACAAATTTTTTTTGATATTTTGAAATAATTTTAGATTTACAGAAAGGTTACAAGAGTAGCATAAACTTTTTGAAACGTCCTTCACCTAGATTGCTCAGATGTTAACATTTTACTACGTTTGTGTTGTCCTTTTCCCTTTTTCTCTCCACACACGTGATGTGTGTGTATATATGCAATTTTTTCTGTTTAAGAGTAAGTTGCAGACATTATGCCCCTTTACCACTAAATACTTTGGTGTGTATTTCTTAAAACCAAGGAATTCTCTTATTTAATTAACCAAGTACAGCTATGGAAATTAGATAATTAACATTGAATCAATATTATTTTCTAACCTACAGACCTTTTGTAAATGGTTCCAATAATTACCTTTATTTATTTTTATTAAAAAATTGTTTTTATTAAGTTTATTTTTGAGAGAGAGAGAGAGAGAGAGAGAGAGAGAGAGAGAGAGAATGAATGGGGGAGGGGCAGAGAGAGAGGGAGACACAAAATCCCAAGCAGGCTCCAGGCTCCGAGCTGTCAGCACAGACCTGACGCAGGGCTTGAACTCACAGACCGTGAGATCATGACCTGAGCTGAAGTTGGATGCTCAACCGACTGAGCCACCCAGGCACCCCTAATAATTACCTTTAATAGCAAAAAAACAAAAAAAACAAAAACAAAAAAAACAAAAAAAAAACAACCCTGAAATCCTGCCTTGCATTCATTTGTCTTATCTCCTTAGTCTCCTTTAATCTGTAATTGTACCTGAGACTGTCTTTGTATTTCATGACACTGATGTTTTTTGAAGAGTGCAGGATTTTTATTTTATTACAGTTTTTAAATTGAAGTAAAATTCACATAGTATGTAACACACCGTTTCAAGCATTTAAAATTATCCGATTCAGTGGCTTTTAGAATACTCACCATGTTTACAACTATCACCGCTATCTTATTTCAGAACCTGTCCATCATCCCAGGAGAAAACCCGTAACTAACTGCTAGCAATGGGTTGGCATTCTCCCTTACTTCACTTAACAGAATGTTTCCAAGGTTTACCTATGCTGTCGCGTATATGAGTCATTCATTCCTTTTATGGCTGAACACGATCCCACTGTATGGATAAACCGCGTTTTGTTTGTCTGTTCTTCTGTGTGGACAGACATTTGGGTTGTTTCTCCCTTTTGGCTGTTACAGACAACATTGCTGAGACCATTCATGTGCAAGTTTTTGTGTGCATGTGGGTTTCCAGTTCTCTGGGGTGTATATTTTGGAGTGAAGTTGCGAGGACAGATCATTACCTTTTGAGGAATGGTCAGACTTTGCCACAGCAGCTGTACCGTGGCAAGTACCCGTTTCTCTGCAGCCTCACCAACACTCGTTATTTTCCTTTTTTTAACTGGGTTATTTGTGTTTTTTATTGCTGAGTTGTAAGAGTTCTTTATATGTTCTGGGTACCAGACCCTGACCAGCTATCTGATTTGCAAATATTTCTCCCTTTCTGTGGGTTATCTTTTCATTTGCTCAACAGTGTCCTTTGATGCACAAAAGTTTTTAATTTTGATGAAGTTCCACTCATCTATTTTTTCTTTTATTGCATGTGTTTTGGGTGTCAAAGAGTATAGGATTTTGTACTCTTTTGTAGAATGCCCCAGGCTGGATTTGTCTGAGGTGTCCTCATGATTAGTTTCAGGTTATGCCCCATTTCCTTTAACTGTCCTCACACCCCTGGAGGGAGGCACTGTTGTCCCTGTGCTGACCCCCGGAGTTCATCGGCCCTCCCGAGGTCACATCACCAGCGCAGGGGTGAGCGGGCTGGCACAGCCTGGGCCAGCTTCAAGGCCTTAGCCCCTGAGGGCAGCCATCTTCCTGCTCTCAGGGTTGCTTGTCGCCTCTGCTGCTTGCAGGACCGGGTCTCAGGCAGCAGTGCCATCGTGGCCCCTGCCCAGGAGCTGGGGAAAGGTGAATACCCCGGGGAAGATTCCCAGAGGGCAGCAGTGACGCTGATGCCCACCTGCCGGGCCCTCTTCCCACAGGTGGGTGTTCCTGGTGAAGAAGGGTTACCAAGACACCGACACCTCCCTGCAGAGCAGTATCATCACGAAAGTCAAGGGCGTGACCTTCACCAACACCTCTGAGCTCGGAGAGCGACTTTGGGATGTTGCGGACTACGTCATCCCACCCCAGGTCTGAGCCCCACCCAGCACTGGGACCTCCGCAAGTAGGGCTTGGCTCAGGGTGGGTCACATAGGAAGCTGCTGAGGTACCCAGGGACTTCATCAATTTTCTCCCTTGGCCCGGGACAGCTGCCAGGGTTTGCAGATGGAGACCCTGCACAGATCCTTCCCCCAACACCAACCCCTTGTCCTCCTTGACTACACCTATGGGACCGCTCCCTTCCCAACAAACCCTGAGCCTGTAGAGACCAAATGGGGCCCCAAGGAGTTCCAGATCAGTGTGAGTCAGGGGGCCTGGCACAGAGAACTGCTCCCGTACATTAGCTGCTGCCCTTGGGAATGGCTCCCTGGCCTATTCACAACTGGCCCGGGTCAGGGCCTTGGCCACCCTGTCAGTACCTCTTCTCCCAGATCTGGGCTTAGATCCCAGGGGCTGAGGTCAGAATAGGGATCCGTGGATGGGGCCAGTTTGGGGTTGTGGGCCTGAAAGGGACCTATCAAAGGACATCTACTCAAGGACTTCAGAGTCAGTGGGCAAATGGGTGGGATCCACCGATTTTGTGGCCCCGTTGTCCTCAACACCCCCTGCCAGGAATCCTGGGAAGGAGGGTCCCTGAGAGGGTAAGAGGATGTCCCTCAACCCCTCTCTGGCTTCTCAGGGAGAGAACGTCTTCTTTGTCGTCACCAACTTGATCGTGACCCCCAACCAGCAGCAGAAAACCTGTGCTGAGGTTTGATTTGGTGCAGAAAGCTGGGGGTGGGGGGGTGAGCCTCCATCAGTGGTTGGGGTCTACCCTTCTCCTGAAGTAGGGGTTTCTGCCCCCTTCCAATGCCCAGAGGATATGTATACTGGAGCACAGACCTGCATCACTTGGGGGGAGAGAAGCATGTTTCCCAGGGTGTGTGTGGCCCCACTCAGGGGAGGAACCCCGTCCCAACTCCTGGGGTGGGACCTTGGTTCTGAACTGGAGCCCCTGCAGGGGAACGCCCAGCCAGGTGCCCCTTCTCTTCCGGCAGAGTGAAAGCATTCCGGATGCCTTGTGTTACAGAGACAGTGACTGCCCTCCCGGGGAGCCCGTTGTGGCTGGAAATGGTGAGGCCTGGAATGGCGGGGTTGGGAGCAAAACGGGGGGGATTGGAGCCAGGAGGCTTATAGCATTGTTCCCGTCCCAATCTCGCAGGAGTGCGGACTGGCCGCTGCCTTCGGGTGGGGAACATGCAAAGGGGCACCTGCGAGATCTTCGCCTGGTGCCCAGTGGAGACAAAGTCCAGGCCAACGTGAGTGGCTATGGCCTCGGGACCCTGAAGAGCTACCTGGGCAGTGAGCGGGTCTCAGCCTGATGGTGGAGACATGTGTACTCTGAGATCCTCTTTCTGAGGACACCCCACAAAGGCCTGAGGACCACCCCAACATGAACAAATTGGTGGTCCTCGGCAAAGGCTCCAGGGGACCCAGGGAGCAGGCAGGCTTCAGCCGTGCCACAGGCCTGGGGGGATGTACAGAGGGAGCAGGGCCAGGGCCTCCTGGACAGACTGTCCTGGCTTGATTTGCAGGAAGCCACTCCTGGGCAAGGCTGAAGACTTCACCATTTACATAAAGAACTTCATCCGTTTCCCCAAATTCAACTTCTCCAAGTATGTGGGACTTGGTTCCCGGGGATCTAGGGCCTGCCTCCTTGTTCACTGTGCGTGGGCCCGTGTGCATGGGCGTGTGTGACATCTGCATGTGAACGAACCACTGGGTGATGCTGGGGCACGCCTCCCCTCTGCTGTGGGAGGGGCGTTCTGTCCTTGAATGGAGGAGGGTGCTGAGGGGGAGTAGTCAGGACTTGAGTAGGGGCTGAAGTTGGGGACTCAGCCTGGGCCAGGTAAAGGCCCTGGGACTCCTGCGTCAGTCAGGCTGTATCTGGCCCGGGAACAGCCAGTCTTGGTTTCATTTCACTGTCTGTTCGTGGCCTCCATCCAGGACCAATGTGCTGGACACCAAAGACAAGGCTTTCCTGAAGTCCTGTCACTTTGGCCCTGAGAACCCCTACTGCCCCATCTTCCGACTGGGGTCTGTGGTCAGCTGGACGGGGAGCAACTTCCAGGAGATAGCCCTGCAGGTGGGTAGCGTGCACTCAGGGAGCCCTGCCTGGGGGCTCACGGGCCCAAGAGCTCTGGGCCTGGGCCCAGGAAGAGGGTGGTGAGGAGGGGGATGCCTGGGGTCGAGTGGTAGTGCAGAGTCCCCTGCCCCAGGGACTCACTGTCTTCAGGATTAGCTCTGACGCACAGCCTGTCAGAACCCAGGCACTCAGTGAAACGCACAGCGAGCACCTGCTGTTTGGTTCGCAGTCCTTGGGGGCATCAGTTGAAACTGAGCCCGAAGGAGCCCCACTGGTGCGTCTGGCTGTCATGTAAGGTGCTGGCTCCAGTAGTTCCCTTCTCCTTGGAAGCATGAAACAGGGGACTTGGGGGGTGGGGGCTGTCAGCAAAGTGCTTTTCTCAGCCTCTCCAAAGGGACCTGGAGCTTCTGCCTTCCTCCTGGGAGGATGCTCCGGCGGGGCTGACCCGTGGCCTGAGCACTTTCCCCGTCTTGTCCAGCTCTCGGTGAAGAGCCGGTCTGTGACTTCTGCCCATCTCCACAAAGTTCTGTGCACTAATTCTTGTCTCTTCTTCATCAAGGGTGGTGTGATAGGAATTCAGATTGAATGGGATTGTGATCTTGATAAAGCTCCTTCTGAATGCAACCCTCGCTATTCTTTTAGCCGTCTGGACAACAAATTTTCAGAAAACTCAATCTCCTCTGGGTACAACTTCAGGTAACTGGGGCTAGACTTGCTGTCTTGTGACCCTGGCCACATTTTGTCCTTTTCTGGGTGCCAGCACTATGACACCCCTTACTGGGGGGAGGTTGTCAGAGTGGAGGTGTAGGGAGAAGGAGCTGAGGAGAGGTGAGGGGTGCCAGCTGGGAGCATCACTGGGAGAGGAGAGAAGTTCCTGTCACCCTGTGGGTTCGCCAGGAAGCCGAGGCTTAGCTTCTTAGCTCGGTCACTTCCATCAGTGCTGTAGTGGCCCTGGGTTGGCCCAGTGTGTTGTGGGAAAGCCCTTGCCTCTTGGGGGATGTCTGTAAGGATTTCAAAGATCTGGAGGAGTCTTTACCATAACGTTAGCAAGAGGGTCTCCAACCTCCCCGGGGGTGCTCATAAATCTCCAAAGTGACCTGGTATGTGTTGCCAAGCACAGAAGTTCTCCCCTGGACCATGTCTCCCCTAGGTTTGCCAAATATTACCGAGATGGAGCTGGAGTGGAGTTCCGCACCCTCATGAAGGCCTATGGGATCCGCTTTGATGTGATGGTGAATGGCAAGGTGTGTGGGTGTATCTCTCATCCTGAGGCCGGGCAGGTCTGGAGTGGGGCATGTTGGGAGTACCTAGGAATCTTGCTGTCCGCCCTTCCTTGTTCACCCTGCTGTGTTTCTCTGTGCTACAGGCAGGGAAGTTCAACATCATCCCCACAATCATCAACATTGGCTCTGGGGTGGCGCTCATGGGTGCTGTGAGTACCTCCTTCCCCTCACCTTCACCCTCTGAGCACTGGCCGTGGAGGGGGACACTGCTCCAGAGGTGCTGTCCTTATGCCTCAGAAAGAATAAGAACGGGCGAGGTCAGTGGGATGCGGGTAGAGGGCTTTCTGGGACTTGAAACCTGCCAACAGCCCCAGGTGGCAGTGACTGACTGACTTTCTCTTTCCAGAGCCAGGGAGGTATCTGCCTGGAGCTCTGGAGCTGGGGGCGGGGCTGGGGTTCTCTGGGATCCTGGGTCAACCCTGAACTTCTAAGCTTCATCTCCACTGCTGCTAAAAAGAAGCAGGATCCAGCTATATGCAGGGCTGCTCAGCTGTGGCCCTACTGCTTATGCTCTTCTGTGTGGGGCCACCCTGTGTGCTGTGAGATGATTAACAGCATTGCACTACCTCCCCGCTAGATGCCCACAGTGCTTTCTCTCCCCCTTGTGAAAGCCAGAAATGTCTCCAGAAATTGCCACATGTCCCCCGGGGAACAAAATCACCCCCGGTTGGAAATCCGGGGGCTAAAAAGATGAGCATTGAGGGAGTCAGGCTGTGGTCCTTCCTCAGATCTGTCCAGCTGGGCCCAGAGGGATGCACAGGAGAGGAAATAGTTGCTGGAGGGTGGGCAACGCTTTCCCCCGAATCTCTTGTCATGCCCCTTTTTTCTTCTGGAAGTTTTTTTTAAAGACATGGGAGCTGTCCGTGGGTGGCCCCTGCCCATCCTGGCAAGCTCCTTGCCAGGGTTTCCGGCAGCCTCGTCCTCTTGGCCCCACTGGAGGCCTCTGGAAGGACCTAGGATGGACTTTTTATTGAGGCCAGGAAAACCGTGTAACAGTATCAACAAGTCAGAGGATTCAGCAAGGCTGTTCTCCTGAGAGGTGGTGGGTGACAGTGAGCCCCAAAGGATTCCTCTTCACTGCAAACAACCATTGTTAGGGAATCCTGTGTTTGCTTATGTAACTTTCTTAGAGAGGGGCCACTGTCAGTCATTACTTTCTTATGATGTGGGTAAATCGGAACACGAGCGCATGGGGTACATACCTGTGAAATCAAGGTAATGGGAAAGGTGGTGGCGGAGGCTGGGTTGGGTGGAGTGTTCTCTGTGGAAGGAGGAGTTGATAAATAACATTTGGGGCATCTGGGCAGGGGCGGGGGAAGAGTTGTGCAGTGCCCTGAGTCAGAGGCCCAGGTCTCCCTTGGCCCACCCCCACTGCTTCATTCCCTCCTCTTTCTGGTAGGAAACACCCCCACCCCTCCGTGCTGCGGCTGGAGTGGCCCTCTGGTGGATGAGACGGGCGTGTGCACCATGCGCTCTGGTCCGAAGCCCCTGTGAACAGGTGTGGGTGGGTTCCCCTGGGTTAGCTCCGTCCTCAACCTCATCCTGTCGTTCCCCCATCCCTGACCACCCCTGTCATTCTTGTTCTTCAGATCCTCTCCAACCCGTCTCTCACACTACCAGAAAGAACGTTAGAAATTTCTAGAATGCCACAGTTCTGTGTCTGCCCCTATTCAAGGCCTCCCCCTGAGGGATTAAGACCAAGGCCTCAAAGGCATTATAAGAAAATTTTCAGGCTGGTCCCCATGTCCCCATCCCCATCTCCAGAAGTGTCTCTTGCTTTTGCAACACGGGCCCTCTGGGATTTCCTTTGCTCCCTCTGCAATGCCTGTGCTCAGTAGACATTTGTTGAAGACATGATTGGATGGGGTCAGGGCAACGCAGGGGTGCCTGGCCTGATAGAGCAGATGGAGTCCATCTGCTAACTCCGGGCGAACTTTGGCTGTACCACGGACAAACTTTGTGGCCTTGGACAAAGGTGCCTCTTTCTAATTCATTTTTATTTTATTTTATTTTATTTTTTTGGGACAGAGAGAGACAGAGCATGAACGGGGGAGGGGCAGAGAGAGAGGGAGACACAGAATCGGAAACAGGCTCCAGGCTCTGAGCCATCAGCCCAGAGCCTGACGCGGGGCTCGAACTCACGGACCGCGAGATCGTGATCTGGCTGAAGTCGGACGCTTAACCGACTGCGCCACCCAGGCGCCCCAAAGGTGCCTCTTTCTGAGCCCAGTTTCCTATCGATTGGAGATAATGGTGCTCTTTAGGGGTTGTTGTAGGGTCCGACGGAAGGTACTGTGTGTCAAATGGCAGGGTGCTTTCTGGAAACCTAGGATTCTGAGTCAGGAACCCTAACTCTTTTGCTGCAGGGGGCTTTCTTCTGTGACTTGGTACTTATCTACTTAATCAAGAAGAGCCACTTTTACCGAGACAAGAAGTACGAGGAAGTGAGGTCAGTTATGCTTCTTCCCCTGCAGCCTGGGGGGACCTTTGTGGGGGCCCCCTTGATCAGAGCTCCCCTCCCTGGCCTAGAAACTTTACCCTGGTTGGATGGTAATGCTTGGTGTGTGACGGCAGGGCCATTGGGAGGTCCCCTGGAAGGGCCGCGGAAGGTGGAATGTTCTGAGAACATGCTTTACAGAGCTGGATTCTGCCTCAGAGCAGCTGGCAGAAGAAAAGGCCTCCAGAGGCCATGGGCAGGGGACCTGGTTTCCAGGCCTGACTCTGCCGCTATCTGCCATGTGACTTCAGACAAGTCCGAGGCCTCCTTGGGCCTCAGTTTCTCTCTCCGTGAGCGTGCTAGCACTTATGTTTTAGGATTCTTGGACTTGGTAGTCCTGGTTGGCTGGGGTTGAGGGAAGCTGGAGTGGTAACGGAAGAAGACGATAGATTTCTTGTTTTTTCCTGTGGGGGCCATTTCCAGGCTCTCTCGGGCCCTGAGCATGGTGGTGTGTATGCGTGTATTCATAGCAGCAGAACATAGTATGAGTGGGAAACCCTCATGTCTGTGGGCACACTGGAAGGGGAAAGGGGTTCTGACCCAGCCATTCTGGAGGAGCTGGGATCAGAATGGGCAATTGCAGATGGTGGGCTCCAGATGGGCACCTGGGCACTCCCTCCACCCCACCGCAGCCTGGGACAGCAGGTGGAGGGTCAGCCCACATCACTTGCCTGGACTGAACCCAGCCCTGATGCAGGCTGAGCCCTCAGCCCTGACCCTGGTCGCAGACGGAGCCCTCATTGCCCATGCCTCCTGGCTGAGCTGCTGGAGGAAGAGGGGTGCCCCCCACAGGGCGAGGGGATCTACAGGGCCTGCCCCACGCCCCCACCCCGCCAGTCTGGGGAAGGTGGGCTGGGCTCTGCAGGCCAGGGTTAACTGGGTCCTGTCCTGCCCAGCGTCCTACGGGTCCTGGCTGAGTCCTCGCAACAGGACGGGACCCCAGACGCAGAGGAGGCGGCAGCGGGGCCTGGGTTGGCCGAGCAGCCGGAGGCACAGCACGGAGGCGGCAGCCAGAAGGAGAATGGCTGCCCGCCAGGTGAGGGGCTGCTGGGCTGAGGACCCGAGAACGAGCCTTGCAGAGACGGCCTGGCCCTCTCCTCTCCTCCCTGCTCCAGGGTGACCTGGACACAAGGCAGGACATCCGGGACGCAGGAGCACCCACCCAAGCTGGACTTTGTGGGGGACAGGGGTGCTTTAGCTCCTTTGTGATCCCCATTATTTCCTCAACACCCCTAAGTTACCACAAAGCTGTCTGCTTGCCGTGCTATCCCAGAATTAAGACAAGAGTACGATGTCATTTCCTCAGGCTTCCTCTGCCTGGCACCTCTCTGAGCTCTTTGTTTGTATGAACCCATCAGCAACTTAATGAGGTGGACACTCACAGTCCCTGTTCTAATGAGGAAACTGAGGCAAGAAAGGTTGTGGCTTGCTCAAGCCACACAGCTAATAAATGGCAGAGCTGGGATTTGAACCTAGTCAGTATGTCTCTAGAATCCAGTTCTTCTCCATGATACTTTTCTGCCTTATCAAGCCCCCCATTCCCCTACTCCTCATCAGATGCCTTCCAGAAATTCTGGAGCTGCCCTCGCCTTAGGAGGGTGGTGGTATGTTGACAGGTGGGCCTGCAGGCTGCCCTTCCCTGGGGAGCCTGGCCATATCTGCAGATGCGACCTCAGCCTGGTGCAGGAGGCAGCCCTGGGCTGGGTCAGGAGGCTGGCCTTAGGCCTCTCCTTCTGCCTGTGTGTCCTTGAGCAGGTACGTGGCCCGTTTTGGGCCTGTAAACGCCCTTTATTTCCCCGACTGGGGGCTGCACACAGGGGATCCTCTTGCTCAGTCAGGCTGGGCTGCTAACTCTCCTTTTGTAAACCATATCCATTTACTGGCCCGGACCGGGGGACTTTCCTCTGGTTCCCAGCTTTCATTCTTTGTTGACTCAGGGACTGGCAGCTTCCAGTGGGGAGCTGGGCCTGTGCAGGGCAGGAGTGAGAAATGGACTGGGAAGGAGAGGCAGGCAAAGGAGGGAGAGAAGTGAGGAAGACAGAGACGGGGCTGTGGCATGGAGGCAGGGAGGCTGGGGTCCTAGCAGCAGCTCCCAATGTGCTCCCTGAGCTCCTCAGCCTGTGAGAGGGAAGAATGACCACCCCGCTGGTGTTGGCTGTGGGACCAGCCTTGCCTATTGCTGTGGGAGGCCCGGGTGCCCTCAGGGTGCCACCACAGGGCAGCTGCTCATTGCTGGTACAGCTCCGGAGGCCCCGGCCCGAGCACCTACACGGACCTGGGCTGTGGCCAGGGACTCCGCCAGTCTGCCCGTCTCTGCGAACTCTCTGTCTGCAGTGCCACCAGCGAGAGGCTGCCGCGGGTGGAGTCTGCCCTTAGGGAGGCCTGCCCTCTTCACAGGGTCCCCAGTTGTCCTCTGTGTGCCCCCTACTCCCCCCACACAGGTCTGGCCACCCGGGGAATGGAAAGGTGAATGTGGAACAGCTACAGAACCTGCAGACAGCGGAGGCATAGCCAGAGGTGTTCGCTGAGAGCAGATTTGGTGAAGATGTTGCGGCAGAACCGCCTGCAGCTCTGAACTGAAAACTCTTTGTGTTTGCGTGGGACAGGTGTTTCCGGTCACAGCCATCTCTTCTGCACCTTGGGATCTTACTACAAGCTTTTCGTTGTGTGTCAGGGGAGGGAAGCCTCCTAGTGGCCAGTGTGGCTCGGATCTAGAAGAGGAGGAATTGGAGAGGGAAGTGGGGAAGGCCAGCGGCCCGAGTGGTACTCGAGTGTTTTCATTTTTCCGAGAACTCAGTTCATTCATTCATTCACACAGTGAATGCTATGTGCTGTGGGCTGTGCCCTATCCAAGAGATCCTTAAATGAGATGCTGACCTGGCCCCTGGGTGCGGGGAGCACACGTGTAATTCCTTCCAGAGCCAACAGACGTCACAGCCCGGCTCAGCCACTCTGGCCTTCCTCCAGCCTCTAGCTGAGACTTTCACAAATCCCTGTTGAGAATGATGGCTCCTCAGAGAAAGACTTTGGCCAGCATCCAAGGGGACGTTTGGCCTTGCCCTCAGGGATAAAATAATAGGTGGCCAAGGAAGCAACCAGGGAAGGCCTGGGCCTGGAAAGAGGCAGCTAGCCCTTGAGGGGAGAGGCAGCCTCTGAGGGTTTCCAGGTAAGGTGGGGAAGGGGAGGCAGGGAGGCTTCTGCTCCAGTCCTCCTGCCTAGCCTCAGGAAGCTCTGGGCATAGTGTCTCCCCCAAACGGGAGACCAGCTGCCTGTGTCGTTTCTCCCTTGCGGTTCTGTGGGGCTGAGTGTCCCTACCCAGCTTCCCTCGCTTTCTCCTCATAGGCGGGGTCTGAAGGGCTAAGGAGATAAAAATAGGTGGAGCTCACTTGGCAGGTGGAAGCAGTTGTTAACAGGGAGGCCCTCGCCCCTCACCCCAGCCTCTCTCCCTACCCTCCTCCTTCCCAGCCCCACCCTGCTGAACTACGCTGCTTCCCCCATTTAGTGGCTGCAGAGCCTCGCTACTCACTCAGAGGTGTGGCCTGTGGACCAGCAGCATCAGCATCACCTGGGAGCTTGTTGGAACGGCAGTCTCTGCCCCCTCCGTCGTCCTCCGAAATCAGAACCTGTTTCAACAAGACTTCGGGTGATTTGTACGAACGTTCACGTGTGAGAGCACTGGTTAAGGAGATACGCAGCGCCTGGTTCTGAGGGAGGAGAAGGCCAGCTTTGGCAGCCGCTGCGGATTTCAGGTCAGACTTACACACATTCTACTTTGAGAGCAAGAGGATTCCACCCCACCCCCACCCCCGGGAAGGTGACATTTTGCTCAATGCATTTAAAGTAAAATATTTTGACTAGATAATACTTATATGATTCAAAAACCAAACAAAAGGTACAAAAGAATAGACAGTGAAAAGCCTGCCTCCCACCCCTGTTCCCCAAGGCGACGTTACTGATGCCAAGAGGCTCTACTGTTTTGCTGAGAATCTGCTTGGTTGCTTGTGCCCTCGCTCGGGAAATGAACTTTTCCTGATGGCTGCAACGTCCCATCAAGTCTCCTCTGTCAGGAAGGGACACGATGGAACACAGTGAAGTACCGGGCTAGCTCCCTTCTCCCTCTCCCACCGTCTGAGGAGTCCTCGTGTAAACCCAAGGGGAGAGACCTATAGCTCATCACTAACTGTTGTCTGGTCTGCTCGGTAGCAAAGGCCTGTGGGGCTGCCTGTGGCTCAGCAAGCTCCATGGTTGGTTTGCACAGCTCCCCGGATGCTAAGGAGTGAAGGCTTTGGCTCTCCTCTGCACACAGAGGAGGCGGGAAGCATCCTTCCACTGACCGGGGCCTTTGGAGAGGGACAGAGGGGCTTGCAAAAGGCTTTGCCACTGGAGCAGGGCATGGTCCCCGAAACGGGAAGCTTGCTCCTTCTGGAGCAAGTGGCTCCTTCACTCTGGACTGGTAACCTGTCAACAACCCACCTGCTCTCTGAATACAAAGTGAAAAATCTGGGTGATCTACTATGGTGTTTCACTTCCTCACTAAAGCAAACCCTAGGATTTGATATACTTTTACATTTGGGAGGAAGCAGAAAGGGCAGGGGTCATGACTGCTTAGGAGTTGGTCTGGTTTCTTTTAGCCTGTTTTTGGAATTGCTTTGCGGCAGCCATATAACCTGGGGGAAATTGTACTATTCGTTTTACACTGGAATGAAAATGTCTCCCTACAGTTTTCATTCAGTTGGTAAATATTTATTGAGTACCTGTTGTCAGGTGATGGACTCAATCTGGTAACAGTTGTGAGAAACACAGAAACCGTCCCTGCCCAGGTGCTTACAGTCTAGGAGGTGAGCCTTAATCAGTGGTCACACATAGAATCACAGACTGAATTTTCAGTGGAGTAGCCAGAGGTTTCCCCTAGGACGTGACATATAAGCCGAAATCTGAAAGCAGTCTAGTTGATGGGGGAAGCATTCCGGGTAAGGGAACCACATGTGTAAAATAAATGCTTTGACATGAGGAGTAACTGAGGAGCTGGATGGAGATAGTGTGACTGAAGCTGGTTTTATGAGGCTTTCTTTCCATCAACTCTCTTTAATCTTAAGGGCTGCCCCATTAAACTTCACTGCCACAGAGGACCTAACCTAATGGTTTCAAGTCCAGCCAAGCTTTCCAGGTGGCCTCCCCTACATGTCATGGGTCTTGTGCTCAGAAAAGCCAGTGACCCCATTACAGCTTCTGGATAGTGTTGCACACTGCCAGTTTCCTTGCTTTTGCACAGCTCCCCACTATCCCCTCTTTCTTTGCATAATCTTGGTGCATGAATGGGAGGTTCATAAATCTTACAGAAACTGGCTTTGAAATGGCAAGTGAAGTGGGAACTCGAGCTCCGTTTGGGAGAGTCCTTCTCTCAGGACACCAGTTGCCTCACCAGGTAGATGAGCACGCCAGCCTCTACAGAGCTCCTGTCCGTGCTGACATTACAGGATCACCTGAACCGTTGCCTATGCTTACATTCAGGCCGTGGCCTAAAGCCATCTACCTAGTAGTTTCCTAATGATTAATTCCATGCCTTGGGAGTGCCATGATGCTGGCTAACGGGATTTGAAAACTGGGTGCTACCAACGTGCCATCAAGAGGACCAGCCATGAAAGAGCTAAGCGCCCTCTACTCCTGATGCAGGGGTCACCAGGACTGACCAGTCATGGCTACCTTTTTGCCACCATCCCATCGGCTCTTTCTCCGTGGCTTGCTGCCCTACTGGGGGACCAGTTGTAAAGGGGGAACATGACTTCCTCCAGGTGTCTAAGCACCCCAGCTATGGACGACAGTGCCCTGCAGAGTCCCTAAATCACCCCACTTGGAATGGCATCTTGCATGTCCGGAAAAGGGCTCCACCTGGTTGCTACCCACTCCCCTCCACCCAAATGACACAACTTTTCTCAGAGCATACTCTCCAGTGGACCCAAGAGCACCGTCTCCAAAAGGCACACCTTTCTCCCAGCTCTTTGTTTCCCCTTAGGCCAGTGCACAGAATTAAAGGAGGAAAGATGGCAGCCAATATCTGAGACCTGCCCCATAAATGTATTCTGATATTTTTATTTGGTTATAAAACAATAAAAAGTTTTAACTGTAAACATGTCTTGATTTTTTTTTTTCCCTTCGTCTTAGTCACTCCGTGTTTTAGAGGAAAATGTAAGGAGAAAGTGAGCCCTAAAGAGGCAGACACAAACAATTAGTAAGCAATATATTATGTTCCTTATTCTCTTGCAAAGAAATTCAAATGGAAATAAGGAAACTCTTTAAATGAGCAAACATTAAAGGACTAGGAAGGCACTGATAAAACTGGTAATTTTCATTCAATGAGTGTAATTTGATAAAACTCTGGAAAGCATTTGGAATCAAGCTTTTATCTTGTTTTAGGAGCTTATTAAGTTCCCTGAAAACAATATAGACATGGATATTCTTTGCAGTATTTTTTTCTAACAGTTAACATTTCAAACAACCTTAACTGCCTAGAGATAGAGAAATAGTTAAGTGAATCAGTTCACTTATTCCACCCCCTCACCCGCCCCCATATCCAGTAGGACTCTCCCTTTACTCCACATCAGGAGTGAATCTTCTCTTATCCACTCAGAGAAGGCCCTGAGGGGACGGGGGAGTTTAAGAAGGGGGAGTATGCAAACCATGAATGTGAGCCTCTTCAGTCGGGGTCTGAGAAAGGGTTTAGAGGTCATTGGGAGGGGGAGGCAAAGCTGTGGCCTCACCGGCTTCTTCCCTTCATGTGCAAGCATGTGGTCCAGAGCCCCAAATGGGATTCAGGAGGCCTGGGTCCCAGATCCATTTACGTTATTGGCCATAGACCATATACCATGTGTAAAAGGAGACTTGGACTCAAGCTCTCAGATCATCTTCTGATCTAAAGCTGATCTTTTTTGAAAATCCAAATGTCACATCACTCCTGGCTAAAACTTCCAAAGGCTCCCCCAAACTGCTCTTAGGACCAAGGCCAAAAAATCCCCACCGTAGCCTTCCAGGTCCTGGTCATGGCCTCTTCTCTAACTCTCCAGATACATGTCAAACTCCCTCCTGCCCAGTGGCCCCCGCACATGTGCTTTCTTGCAAGTAGCCTCTTCAACTTTGTTCTTCAACACTGTTCTTCAACTCTGAGGTCTCAAATGTAATGTTATCTCCTCAAGGCTTTCTTGATCCCCACTCCCCAACCTGAGCTCAGTTTGGGGCTCCTATGTGCTCTCTTCACAGCACTTACCATAATTTAAATATTTGTGAAATTAGGTAATACTGGTCTTCCTAGTTAACTATAAATTCCTTCAGCAACATGTTCGCTACTATAACTCTAACGCAATACATATTTCTCAAGTATATGCACTTTATTCTGATGTAACCCCTCAACCCCGACAAGAAGGGATTGTAGATTAGCATATAGACAGACACTCTAAACAAGCCCAAAGTTTAGCTTCAATGTTGTCTGTTTAATCTCCATTAGACATATTCTAGAAAAGAGCTTGAACTTATTTAAAATGGAAATGACAGCCAGCTGTAACCAGGTGAAATGGAACTAAAATGGCACCATTCATACCTGAAAGCAGTGGTTACTGGGAGGGAAGGCTGGAATCTGAAAAGGTACACTCGTCAGTACAGCAAGTGGAATTAGAAGACCTGTATTTGAAATTTGGCTCTGCCTCTTTCTAGCTGTGCCTCTAATGGCAGAGGTATATTTAACCAGAGCCCCAGCTTCATCAACGAGGGATAACGTATCTACCCCATAAGGATATTGCTAGAATTAAGCGAGATAATGGGTGTAAAAGGTACAAGGCACAATGCTTGGCGTATAGAAAACACAAATAAATATTAACTGTTGTTACTTCTCAGGATGTTAACAGTAAGTTTTCTTTTTATTTAGGCCCTACTGGCCCTCTCTGGGTGGCCTATGTGTAATTGCAGGGAAATTACAGAAGCCAGTCCCAGCTCTCCAATTTTGCACCCACGGCACACATGGGGTATGAGTTAAGGTAGGCAAAAAACTCCACGAAGTGTCTTACGCTTCATTTAATCTGAAGAATATTACAGACTCTTCGTCTTCAGATATAAGTTATAACGTTACAGAACAAGCAGCGAATTCAACAATTTAAAAACTAAGTGTACACGGTGTTAAATCCTGGCGACAGTCCTCCCAATCTGGTTTTTTAAAAAAGTCATCCCTGCCCTCATTCAGTAGACGTGCACCATGCCATAGAGGAATGTCCAAAACAGGACGTAGGTGAAGAGGCCTCCGATGAGACCTCCTGTAAAGAGCGGTCTTCGTGATTTGAAGTATTTGTTCCACCTCCTTCCCGCTTTGAGAATTAAGAGCAGGGAGAGCAGGACGGAGGCAAGCAGGTAGAAGATGAAGCCGTAGAGGCCGGTGAGGCCGAGGATGCCGGCCGTGGCCCCCGACAGCGCTGACACTGAGGTCCGGCAGTAATCCAGGACAGCGGCGTTGCCTCGCACAGCTGCCTCGCTGATGAACGGCGGCCCTTCCCGCTTGGCCACCACAGCGGCCATCGCACCCGCCGGGGCTCAGCCTCTGCTTTCTCGCGGAGCTGCAGAGGGAACCAAGTTACAAGTGGCCCCGGGAGCCTGGCGAGTTGCGCTCACGCCGCCCCTCCCCCCCGGGACTTCCAAGACCTCCCACCATTCGCGGATCTCGGACCTTCGCGAGACGCAGAGGCGGCTGAGGGTTCGGACCGGCCCTGCCCAGTTTCGCCCAGGTACCTGCAACACGGCGGCGGACACAGACACTTAGCGTTCCCTCAGACGGCCAGCGGCAGACAACCTCCCCACGCCATCTTGCGCTGGAGGTTGCTGGGAGGACCAGGTTGCGCATGCGCCAAAACCTCGCTCCCGCCCCCTGACGCGTACGCGGCGGGCTCCCCGAGCACGCTCCACCCCCTCCCCGTCCTTCTGCGCACGCACAGGGACTTCCGAAAGCTGAACAGCGCTCCGACCGGTGACTGGCTGGGGATCTGCTAACTATTCATGAGGGGGCGGGCCGAGTTGGGTTGCCTTTGTTAACCAAGGAGGGCGCGGCCGCTGGGATTTTCGCTGCGGGCTTCACTGAGCTGCGCTTGGTTGCCAGATTGCGGTCGAGATGTCCTACATCCCCGGCCAGCCGGTCACCGCTGTGGTGGTGAGTGCGCTCGCGGGCTCCTCCTCGTCTTGGCTTGTCCCCACTTTGCAGATAGGTAAACTGACGCCCCAGACAGGTTGACAAAGCGTTGAACCCAGGGCTCTTGCAAACCGGCGCCAGGGCTCTGGTCCCGGCTCTGCCTGAGCGGGACCGCGGTCTTCCCCAGCCAGGCAACAGAGATGGCTGGGACCCAAGCTCCTCCTGAAGACCCTGAACCGAGGCCGGACCCCGCACATTACCGCCGCTGCGTCGGACTCCTTCCTGCGGGAAGGACCGAGGAGAAAGTCCCCAGCTGTGGGAATACCGGGAGAGCGCCCCCTTCCCAGGCCTGAGTCCCCAGCTGAGCAGCCGAGGGGGGCGGGCACCGGGCCCGACGTCCGTGAGTCGCAGCCTCTGGAATGAGGAAGTGCTTCCTCCGCTGCAGCCGACGCCGCCGCCCAGAAGGAAACTTGGGGGGTGGAGATGGCCTGAGCCTGAGTAGCAGCACAGTATCCCTCCCATCCAGGCTTGCTTGTTCGGACCTTCCGCCGCCCGCTCCAGAGTGAAGGCTCATGCAGTTGGCTCGCTCCTGCTCCAAACTTTCCCCGGATCCCTAGCCCTGGGGCAAAGTCCAGGTTCCTCGCCTGGCACTTCGGGCTAGCTCAGGGCCCTGCCTACAGCCCCCCCCCCCCCCGCCCCCCCATTGCCTTGTCTTGGGTGCCAGATGCTATTAGACTAGGCAGAGGGAAGAAGGCAGGCTGGGACATTAGACTCAGAAGCCAGTGCCAAAGCTGAATGAAGCCTGGAGGCAAACTCCAAGGCGGAGGTGGGGAAACTGAGTCCCAGAGAGAAGTCTAGTCATGTCCAGGCCTAAAGGAAGTCCTCAGGAAAAACCCAGATCTCTGAGAAGAAATGCCTGCCAGGCAGCATTGGGTCAGATGGAAGTCCCAGTCCTGAGGCCATGGGACTTGCCGCAGAATCTCAGATGGGTGTACAGCGGAGCTCCTGCAGTCAGAAGTTGGCAGGGTGTGAAGCTGCTGATAAAGGTGGCATGTGAGTTTGAGCTTAGAGAACGAGCTGTGGCCTGGGAAAGTACATTTCTGGATCTGGGGACAGCTGTCCTAAGCTTCACCCTGGCCGCACCAACCTTGGCTTTCTAGATCCCTAGCTGCCTCAGAGAGAAGGGGCCAGGTTTGCTTCTTATGGAAAAAAAGGGGGTGTAGGGGAGGCACCAGAAAGGGGCCGTAACCTGCCTGACTGCCTGACTTCACCTAGTGAGTCAGTGACAGGGCCTTGTCTTCCAGCCCAAGGGCCTGTACTCCCTTCTGACCTTGAGGGTGGGTCAATGGTGTGCAAAGTTCTGTTTTGGAGGAGGGGGAGCAAGCCTGGAGGAGCTCACACTTTTGGGCACAAGGACCTAGGTCTAGTGGGCCTAGTCATACTTCTTGCTTCCCCTCTCTCCTATTCTGGCAGGTCCGCAGGCCTTCCTCAAAACTGTAAGACCATGACCTTCCAATTCTTGGGAACACTAGGAACATGTCTGAACATGGTGGGGGTCTGGCCTCTCCCTCTTGTGTTTTGGATTGGGGGAGGGGTGGAGGAGGCTTCCTTCCTGCTTCCTGCCTATCCCACGTAGTTACCATTTTGCGAATGTTAAAACCATTTTCGCTTCTCCTCTGAACTCTGGTTCCATAGGTCCTTCTGCCTTCTGGACACTTGCCTGGGTGGCTCCTGGAACTCCAAAATGCTTCTTCAGGGTCACCAGCTGAGAGATGGTTGTGTTCAGCCGGGCCAGGTGGCTGCGAGTTTCCCTTGACTCCTCTCCACCATGGGCAGTCCCCAAGTCTGTTGACCTCATTTTCCAAGTAGTCGTGTTCCCTGGCCTCCACATCCCACCTCTGGGATACACCCGTTCCCCTCCTGACTACCCAAGTGGTCATTCTAGCCTCAAACCTGACCATGACCAACCTTACTCCTGGGAGTCCTAGTGGGCCCAGAATCAAAATCAGGTGTCCAGACTCCTGTCACTCCTTCAAGGCCTGCTGCAAATGATCCTTCCTCCGTCCAGATCAAGTCACTTTGGTTTTTTTTCCTTCCTGTTAGAACTCAACTTTGGGTGAGGGGGAGTGGTGGGGAGGGGGCGGGGGCGGGCAGTGATCTTGTCCCACCCCTACTATTTGGTGATTGAAGGGTGCCTGCTGAGGGCTTTGAAAGGAGCTTGGCAGTTTGGGGATCACAGACCTAGAACCCTCTTCTGCCTCCTACACTGCATGAACAGCAAGGTCTGGGGCTTAGGGAGAAACTCCTTCCTTCAGGGCCAGCCTCTTGGGCCCACACTCCGCAGCTTTTCTGATCTGGCCCCAGCCTTATCTCAGCACCCAGTTCCAGACCTATGCTGTACACTCATCTCATGGACATGTATCTGTACCACTTTCAAGTCTATGCTCTTGTCCCTTGGCCAGGACAGCCCTTCCTCTCCTTTCTGTGCAAGTTTGAACTTCTCTGCTTTTCTGGAGCATCTCCAGTCTTGCCCTTGATAGCGTTGGCTCAGCAATGAGCTGCCTCAGCAAGGTACCTACATTCCCTCCCCCCTACCCCCACAGGGCCTGACCCCTTCTGCCCTGTGTGGTCCTTCCCCTGGGACATAGCCCCCTTCCTCTCCCCTCCCAATCCATAGCAGCCATAGCATGCTGGCTCTTGGGCCAGGAGGGACTTAAAGCGCATGTTGACTAAGGTTGGTGCCTGAGACTAATAGGAAGGGGAACAAGGCTCCGACAGCTTGCGTAGGTGGATTGTTGTGGCTGAGTTCTGAGTCTCACCCCCGTCTCCCAGGCTGGTGACCAGCTGGAATCTTGAAGAGGGCCCTGGGCCCCACCCCCTTGGCATGGCTCTGAGCTGGCCTAGCAGGCTGAGGCTACTGCTGGACACAGATCAGATTTGTTGTCCACATACCCACCTGCCTCCAACGTGTTTTTCCCTTTGCCAGCAAAGAGTTGAAATTCACAAGCTGCGTCAAGGTGAGAATTTAATACTGGGCTTCAGCATTGGAGGTGGAATTGACCAGGATCCCTCACAGAATCCTTTCTCAGAAGACAAGACAGATAAGGTGAGAGAGACCAGGGGCCTGGGATCTCTCCATTGGGCTCAGAGGCCTGAGATGGTGGGTCTCTGCTTCCAGGGCCTTCACGTAAGGGAGCAGACCTCTTTCAAATAGTCCTCCCTAAGAAGGTTTAAGAAATGATCTGGTGGGAATACATAGGGATGGAGGTGGGGGAGTGGACCTCCCAGCCCTAGGAAGACTCACTTAGAGTCCAGGAGGAACAGGAAGAGGCCGGCAGGAGGTGCCAGAGCATGGTGGGGCAGCCCCGCTCTCCCCTAGGCTGTCTTGGCACAGCCTGTGCTGGGGGCAGACTTGTGCAGAGTTGGCTGGGAGTTTGCCATGTTGGGCTTTGCTTTCTGGGTAAGGGACCAGTCTAATGACCTAGGCTGTCTCTTTCCAGGGCATTTATGTCACACGGGTATCTGAAGGAGGCCCTGCTGAAATTGCTGGGCTGCAGATCGGAGACAAGATTATGCAGGTAACACATGTCCCAGACGAGGAAAATAACGCTTGGGTCAGGGTCTGAAGCACTTGGGTTGGGGGCTGCCCTGCTTCCTGGGGCACCTGGGAGGCTCCCTGAAACTGTTTGGAGCCCCTGCTGGTGTTGCCCCCAGAGGAAGTTGGCTTTCTCCTCTGTGTGCCTCAACTGTGGTACTTGGTGATCCCTCAGCCAAGAGACATCAGCTTGGGAGCCTGCTTGGGTGACCCAGGACCCCAAAACCCAACCTGCTTCCAGATCTGAGAGGGCAGAAAACTGAGGTAGGCTCTATTTTCTCCTTGGGCCAGGTGAATGGCTGGGACATGACCATGGTCACGCACGACCAAGCCCGGAAGCGGCTCACCAAGCGCTCGGAGGAGGTGGTGCGTCTGCTGGTGACGCGGCAGTCGCTGCAGAAGGCAGTGCAGCAGTCCATGCTGTCCTAGCAGCCTGCTGCGGTCCCTGACTTGTGCCTGCCTGCCTGCATTGACGCCACCACGCTCTGTTTGCCCCTCATCTTGGCTTCTGATGTGTGCTGGGCCCCAGCTCCGAAAGGCCAGAGCTGGTCCCAGAGGCCTGTCCCTGGCCTGACTCAGCCTTCCTTCCCCTCTCCCACCACTGGCCTGAGCTTCTGGGACCAGCTCTCTCCTGCAGACACTGATGGAAAGTAAGGGCCTGGAGTTGAATTGTATTCAGTCTGTAGTGACCACAGGTTTGGCCCGCAGACTCTGCTGCTGCATGGCCTCAGCAGTGACCAGATGGGCAGAGGCCCCACTTCATGAGAGCCACCACAAAGTTGGAGGATGCCAGGTGGGGCTGGCCTTTCCCACACTCAGTCCCAACTGTAGGGCTTGGCCTTGTCCCTGTGTCTCAGCTCTGCAGTGACTGTGCCCCATGTTTTTCCCTGCCTTCCCCAGCAGGGACTCGACACACTACCAGAGGTGCTACAGAGGTTTGCCCATGTGGAAGCCAGGCAGGCTCACAGTTCACCCCATTGCACCCCATTTCCCTGAGGGGCGCTGACCTCCCCAGGGTTCACCTGCTTACGAGACTTAGACGAAATTCAAGGCTGACATTTCAGGGCAGTTCTGAGGATTGCCATCTCTATGCCTGTGCGTTTAACTTTATATTTTTTTAATCACAACTTTGATACAAAAGCATTTTTATCTTACTGTTTGGAGGTGCCAATTCTACTTCTGAATTTAGCTTACTAATTCACATCTGGGAACAAGCATTGCTCTGGTTCCTGTGGAAATGGGGCAGTATGAAGCTGCCCATACCTGACATCTTGTGCCCAAATAAAGTGCTGGAATTCATAAGGGGTTTTTGCTGAGGCGTGGGGTAGGGACATCTGGGGATGGATGGCAACTAGAGCTCTGGTCGTCAGGGTGGCTTAGCCTGGTCCCCATCCACTTCTGAGATGAAGCCCAGCTATTCCCAGGCCTGCCTGTTGCTGTCTGGTCAGGGCTGCCTCTGTGGGAACGTCTGGAAGCACCTTCACTGGAACTGGGGGCAGGGAATTCCGAACTTCCCATGTGTCACTTATGTGTTGCTGCACCTGGGTGGGGGGGGGGGGGACTCATGGGAACCGAGGTGTTCATGGGAACCCCTCCCACCCCCCGCCAAGACTCTTGGGAGCATGGAGTTTCCTGCAGGCAGGAGTGCAGCTCCACATTCCAGAGGCTGTCCTCTGAGGAGATGGAGGTAAGCTGGACAACACTGGGGCCTCTGCCTGGCCCAGTGTTGCTGTGCTACTGGCTCTGGGGATTACTGTCGTTCATGGATCTGCCTACAAGTGTCAAATCCAGTTTTCCAAATTTTCAAACCAGAAATTTGGTATCTCCTATTTTTGCAGGGTGGCACCCAATAAAACAGGTCTATGGGCTTGGTCAGCCTGCAATCTCTGCTTTTGGGGAAACAAGATCTGAAATTCTTTGATATTTGGATAGAGGAAGAATCTGGAAGATAAGACCCCACCCCCACCCCCGCCAACATGAAGAGTATACACTTAACCCACCCAACCTGTGCTCACAACCACAGTCTAAGTGTCATAGAGAGACATGGTACCTGTGGGACCTACCTGGCCCTGAGCAGGCAGGCATCTTGCACTACCCACGAGGGCTCCCCGATGAAGTGCAGGATCGGCATGCAGCTACCTCGGGATCAGTGTACTTTGCAACCCCTGGCGTTTCCTTTCATGGGTTGAGTAGGGCTGTCTCCCTAAGCCCTAAGGATTATTTCAGAAGCCAACACACCTGCCTTCTGCATCTGGCAAAGGCTCAGTGTGCAGAAAGGAAACAAATCAGGTTTTAATTAAGGATACAGGCACCTCACATTGATCTCATAGTAAAAAAGTCTTGAGAATGAACTGACAAGGCACATCCTGGGACACTCCCCTCCTGCCACAGGAAGGAGAGCTGCCTGGGATAGAAGAGAAGGGGGTTTGGAATAAAGGTTGGGCCCATGAGGATTGCGTGAGGTGGTTTCAAGTCCGTATGTCAGGCTCAGGCTCCTGAACAGCCAAAAAATTGGTGAGGCTCAGGTAGGAATCTGGGGGAAGTGAGGGAAGGGGGCCAGTCTTCCCCTGTAGGGGAGCTACACTCACCAATTGGCAGGTCTTACAGGCCTCTAAGGCACAGGTTTGTGTGTTTGTGTGTGTGTGTGTGTGTGTGTGTGTGTGAGCGCACGCGTGTCCATCCCATACTCCAGATGCAGGATGAGGAGCAGTTGAAGGGGATTCGTGGGGCCCCGGGACTCTGGGAAAGTGGAGGTAGGCAGAAGGTGAAGAAATTAAGCTACTTACTTCCAAAACATCCCTCAAAAAAATCCAAAAGGGGTTAGTGTGATAAAGATCCAGAGGGATTGGGCATAAGCCTAGCTCAGAACAAATCTGTTGGGCACTTCAAGGCTCAGAAATACAGTTTCTTTGCCAGACCCTGGCCTGGGCCACCTGCGATTAAGTTGTGGGAGTTGAATTACGTAGGAGTGTCAGGACGGTGAGTGCTCAGAGAATGTGGCCTTCAGAGAAGGGACCCCAAAGGCCTGACCCCAATATCCTATCCCCTCTGCCACCAGCACCAGCACCTCTGAGTCCACTGGCCACATCACCAGGCTGCTTGGTCTCTGGGAACACGGCAGTGGCAGCAAAGCGCCCTTGGTTCACAACTGCAGGGTCAGTCCTTCAAGCTGCTCCCAGAAACACTGGTTGTTTAGGTCAAGGCCTTCGGCTCCAAGCTCAGCACCCAATCCTGCCTGGGACGGCTGTCAGAACCCGTGTGTGCTGCCTGAAGCCTTAAAGAAAATAAAGACGGTGGCATCAAGATGCAGGAGGGCCAGATGCCTGGCCGGCAAGGCCTGGGAAGGGCTGTCAGCAGTGTCGTTTTCCGTATCAGAGCAGAATCTGGTGTCTGTCTCAGAGGGAGGTTCCTCCCCAGCCCGGCCTGGGAGAGTCCTGGCTGAAGGCAGGCCGGTTTGCGCATAAGGCGTTTGGCCCTGAGGAAGAGAGCACTTCAACACTGTCAGCACAAGGCGCCAGCCCTGCACTCCAGACTCTGCCCCAGCCTTCCTGGCGGGTGCAGGGCCTGGGCCATTTATGCTGGGTCCCTGGGTGCTAGTTCAGTTGGTCATACCCTGGTTTCTTTCTGTATAAGCAGAAGTGCTGAATGAAGAAGACAATGTCGAAGAAGATGGAGAAGACACCGAGTCCAAACTTGGTTGGGTCTCCAAAGATCAGTGTCCACTGGTCTGTTAATAGCCACAGGGGACAGAGTTTGGCTTTAAGTTGGCAGCTCCTGAAGCAGCTGGAGCATATGGGGCTGTGGGGGTGGGGGGGGTCCTCATCTGCCCAGGAAACCACTAATCCTCCAGCTGCCAAGGCCCCTAGGTAAGTCTCACCTTGGGTGTTGGGATTGGCTTGGATTCCCAGGCTGGGGTCAGGTGGAGAGGTGTCCCAGGAAGCCTGGCCCCCACCCTGTGCCTCCAGCCCACTGAACGGGCAGGCAGCCTGCTGGCTGACTCACCATTGTTGTAGGACTGGAGGAACATCTGGAGGAGGCTGAAGCTGCCCCCGGTGAAGTCCAGAAGCACGTTACCAATGCTCCAGCCCTCGGTGCTTTTGTAGTAAAAGTTCATGTAGGCCTGAGTCAGACACATGGGCAGATATAAGGTCGGCAGTGAGGGGGCTGAGTGGCTGCCTCATGCACCTTGTGACCGCCACTCTAAACAAGAGCAGCTCTAATTCCTCCCACTCATGTGCTTGGGCCTCAGCTCCAAAGAACACAGTGACCTTTGGGCTCTGACAATCTCTGCCAGCAGAGGAAGCAGCATGGGCGGGTCCAGGGGGTCTCATCTGGGTGCACGGCCAACAGCCCTCCTCCTCCCATCCCTGCACCTAGCAACTGCAAAGGAGCAGGGATGTTGCTTCTCCATAGTCTTCATCCTTTCCTGTTCTGCGACAAAACCCTGCCCTGGTTTTCTAGCAATTGATTTTTCTTCTCATCTCCATTGAAGGGTCTTCCTAAACTCAGCCTGGACTTCATGTTGTACTTATCAACATAGGCTAGGAGTCTGATTGTCTGGTCTGGTACCCCAGCTCCACCCCGGGAAGGAGGTTATCTCGGGAGAGTTACTGGAGTTCTCTTAACCTCAGTTTTCCCCATCGGTAGAGTGGACTGGACTTCCACCACAGCTCTGGCTGGGCTCTGGGGACTCCATCTGGGGCTTCCTAGGTCTAGTGGGTGGGTCTGCGTGGACATCCCCCCACTTCCTGCCGCCGCTGCCCCACATCCTTCCTCCAACACCAGAACCCTCTGGACTTCTCTGACTGGGGCAACCTCCCTATCATCCAAGAGGGAGGGCATGGCCCCTGTGGTGGTCTTCTCTCAGCCAGCCACCTGTGAGTTCCCCTTTGTCCTCTCCCACCCTCTTTCATGCTTGCGGCCACCTCTCCAGTTTTGGGACAATTCCAAGCGTCTCCAGGTGGGGCTCCTGCCTCCTAGACTGACCAGGCCCAAGCCTTCCCACACTCAGGAACTGTGGCCCCGGTTCCCTCAAGACCTATCCCCCTCAACTGCGAAGCCTTCTTCCCCAGCCCCCTAGGGCCCTCTCAGTTTCAACACTGCTCAGCCAGCAAGGTCTCCTTGCTGCCCCCCCCCCCCCCCCCCGAATACCCCCTCCTCTCTCATCCACACAATTAAGTCCTGCTCATCCTTAAGGCTCTGGATCTGTTTCCATGCCCTCCAGGAGATGGACCTTGACTCTGGCAAAATGCTATCCCTCCTGAGCCCAGGAAATACAAGCCTCCCTGCACCAGGGAGACTGAAAAGGGGGCTTTTGCACTGGAAATGGGGTAGGTTAAAGGAGGCCCTGGATTCAGGGGTGGAGCCCACCATTAGCAGCTATTTCACACCTTCCCCTGTCCTGGGCCATTGGGCTATGGGGCAAGATGTGTTTGACTCTAGGTCTCTGCATCTGAATAGGCCTTAGTACTTGAGGGAGCATGCTGAAGGCCCCTAAAGTGGACCCTGGATGAGACCTCTGAGGAAGGCATCTCTGGATGGGAGATGGAGGTCAGAGGTCACAGCCCCGGGCCGCTTCCTCTCACTCAATCTTTTCCAAGTATCTGGCTGCTGCTCTTCAGGGTCATCAGTTGTGCTAACAGGGGGCGAGAGTAGGGGGCAGACGAAGTCATTAGGAAAGACTGGGATGGCGAGAGAAGTGACCTGCACAACCTGACTCTCAGAGTGGAGCATGAGCTCAGAGAAGTCTCCACTGACTTCCTCAGGCGATTCCTGGCTCCAGGGAGGAGCAGCAGTACTTACGGCCGGCTTTCTGCCTGGCCCTGCTCTGGCTGCGCTCGTGGCTTCCACTGCAACCTTCCATTCATGCCTCCTCACCCCGGCTACAGGCTGCCCCGTGGGAGCAGGACCTGGGGTCTGTATCTCACCCCTCTCACTCTAATGGCCATGTGAAAAGTAAGGAGGGCCCTGGAGGTACCTGTGGAAAATACTTGACAAGCGTCACCGCGAGCTTGATGTAGGAGAAGCAGAAGAGAAACCGCAGCCACGTGGTTACCCCGACTGCAGCCAAAATCATGGTGATGAGCACAAAGAGCCACGAGAGCACCAGGAAGCTGATGGCAGGCCAGGACACGTGCTGGCTGCCTCGCTGAGGATGATGGAGAGAGGGAAGGGAAGGGGATAGGTGGTGGGGGTTGAGAGTCCAGTGCCAACCACACCACTGTCGCTATCAGGATCTCTAGTTCAGTCATTCTTGGACTTTCCAGAGCCCATTTGCTTCTTGTTCCCACACTGCAGAACGGGTACCTCTCAGAGGCCACCAAGGGCTGGGAACGTGGCCCCCAACACACTGGAGGCCTGGTGCCCCATTCCAGCCCAGACTCGTTCCATGATCCAGGTGGAGCCTGATCATCTCTGGAATCTATCCCTCACCCCTACCTTTCCCCAAAGGTAACCTAGAAGGTCCGTGACAGGGGGAACCAAGCAGTCCCCGGCTGACCTTGCATGTGCAAAGGGAGCTCCCTGAAGGAAACACTGCACCCACAGGGAAGTGAGAGAAGACATGCAGGTCAGTGATCCCCTGAAAACCGGCCTTATGGTGCTTTCTTTGCTGAGGCACTCAACAGCCCCCAGCAATGCAGCGGAGGCCATTCTCCTCAGCCTGGCACTCCAGACCCCTGGACCCCTCAGGAGGCTGCTCCCCTCACTCGGACCCTGAACCCCAGCCACAAATATCTGGTCATAGTTCCTCTCACTGCCCCCTGGCCTTCAGAGTTCTGTCCTCCCACTGGGGCCGCCCCATCACCACGGCAACATCACTTATACTATGGACCACAACTCAGAGCCACTTCCTTGACACCCTCCCCCTCCTCTCTGGTTGTGTCAGGGCCTCCATGAGCTGCCCATGTCCTCCCGTCCTACTCAACTCTCAACCCACTGGGTCATCACTGCCTCTGTGTCTCTCACCCCACACCTGGGGGTCCTGAGGGCTTGGGCTCATGGGTGTTCCCTGTGTCCAGCATGGGGCCGGGCCTCTTATCTCGGCCCCAGTAAGCAGATGCCGAGTTTCTGTGTCTTCTATAAAATAGGAGGTATGGGTGGCGGCTGGTGGTGGTGGGTGTTGGCACCTGAGGTGGGGCGGGCACCAGCTCATCTCTCACCTCGTACAGGAAGCACTGCACCATGATAACCAGGGTGAGGGCGACTGCGTGCAGGCTGAAGAAGACGTCGTTACTATCCACGGGGTTCACTCCATTGGGGTACTTGAGGAAAAACTGCTCCTGTTTGAGGGGTTGGGAGAAGCCTGGGGGTGAGGCGCAGCCAAGCTACCAAACAGCTGGGGCCAGGCTGCAGTGGGCATTACCTTGATGTAGGGCACCCAGAAGAGGCCAATGTTGAACACACTGTAGGCCACGAAGCCTGTCAGGTTCAGCGCCACGAAATCAAAGCTTAGACCAATGACACTGGCATGGGAGCGACAAAGAGACAAAGCAGGGTAAAAGGTGAGACTGGAAAGATAGGAGGGGACAGAGCTCCCAACACATGGGGAGGAGGGCCCAGCTCTCCCAAGGAGAGCACTGTCCTCAGGCCCCTTTGCACACCCCAATCGATGCCACACTATCCCACCCTCTTGGGAACCAGTGTCCTCCCTCCTTCCCCTGTCTCTGCCTCCATAAGTCCTGGCCCGGAGGGAAGTCTGGAGGCCTCCTTCAGAGAGAAAGCGTCTCCGTCCCTGGCTCCCAGCTTAGCAGCCCTATGAGGCCCATGTGGCTGGGGTAACTGCAGGACAGCTTGGGTGCTTGCTATGCAAAGACACAACTCCAGGCCCACTTTGTCTTTAAAGTCAGGGTGGGGTCGCTTAACCTCCAAGGCTGAAGGACCCAGCTCTAGCACTGCAGCAGGACTTGACACTAATTTCTGCAGGGCTGGATGGACCAAGAACAGCAGATGTGGTGGACTCCTCCCTCCCAGCACATTCTCTGCTTCCCTGAGAAGCCCCAATTCGTTGCTTTCACAGGGAGGGGCTGAACTGGGCCACAGACCAAATGCCTAGCACTGCAAGTCCTGCCACAGGCTCTTAGAGCTTTCATACTGGACAACTTTCTAGAAAGGGCAGGAAGAGAGAAGACCGGAGGAAGAAAGTCTGAACCCATGCTGCCTACAGCCTCGCTGGGATGCCTCCCATCTTACCAGCCCCAAGTGACTGCAAGTAAAGCTCAGTGAGTTGGTTACCTTTTCCGCCTCCAGTTGGTGATCACCTGAGGGTAGAAGGAAATGGACCAGGCCACAAAGTAAATCCAGCCAATCACCTGGTTTATGATGCTAACGATATTGCTGTGGACGACCAAGAAGCGGATCCTCGGGCTAGAAAGAATTTGGGGATGAGCGGAGGCTGGCTCGAAGGAAGCCCCCATGTGCCCGACGATGCCTGCCTCCCATCTCATCATTTAAGCCTATGTGGGCTGAGGCCAGCCTACCCGGTCTGGTTGGAATGGTTTCCGTGCAGATAAGCAGTAAGTTGTCCAACATTTTGAGACGTCACTTGAAAAGAGGAATCTGTCATGCCGGGAGGCACCACAACCTGTTAGGAAAACTGAATTCGATCCAGTGCTACATAGTTATTGGGACCTGAGTGTCCAGCTCCAGGCTACACTCTAGGAAATAGTGGGACGGATCACACACAGTTCGGACCTTCCAAGAGCTTACTAACAAAAGGGAGAAACATTGGACCAACTACCCCTCCCCCAAGAACCCCCTCCCCCTACCTGTGTGTTAGACTTTCTGAGCAGAACAATAGCCCTGCCCTCAGGCCTCAACTTCCAGGGAAGGTGGGACAGCTCTCCTCTCACTAACCATGTGATCTCAGGCAAGTTATTCGACCTCAGTTTGCTCACCTGTACAAGCGGACAACAGAAGTGTCTACCTTTCAGGGTTGCTATGAATGACATAAAGTCCATAAATACTATGTCTGCTATTACTTCTACTTCTGCTATTATGGAAGGCTCTTCAATATCCACAAACAACATCTGCCCCACGCCCAGTGTGGCTGCCAAGTGACAAAACAGAAGAGGTGCAATCAACAGACACTTGTCAGGGAGAACATTCTCACCCTCATTTCTGATAAACATTTTATGTTTATCAAAAGTTCTCTCCAAGAAAGAGAGAGGCTTGCCTGCAACATCTGATCTCCCAGTCATTTCCTTGGATACTCTCAAATCCCCCGAACGTGGCAGGGAGCAGGATGATACCTTTGCTGACCCAAACTGTCTCCCCCTCTTTGCTCCTTGGGTAATGCTCTGGGCCCCACACCTCCACCCATATCACAGGCGTTGTGAGGATGCAGTCACTAGAATTCAGTGGCTTCTTTATGAGGACCCTGGAAGGACTTTGTGTTTTTAGCACTAGAAATCAGGGGGCTTTGGCGGAACAAATAAAATGGTATGAGCGGCTGCTGCAAAGCCCAGAGTCTAATTCATGGCCCACCTCTTGCAAGCTACGTCCTCATGATGCGTACCACTTTTGGCTATTTTTTTCTTATTTTTAACAGGTTTTCTTGGCAATGTTGTTTGTATATTTGTAAGTGGGCCACTACGTCCCTTCAGGAACTAGGAAGGAAGAAAACTGGTCAACTGGAAATCAACTGGTACAGGGCAGAAGGAAATCGTAACTACCACTATCTTTTTTTTTTTTTTTTAATTAATAAACTTTATTTTTAAGAGCAGTTTTAGGTCCACAAATTTACCACTATCTTTCATTCTGTGCTTTCTTTCTGCATGCCAGGTACAATCCTAGACATTTTATACTCACTATGGCTTTTAATCCTCATAACCCTTGTCAAGCACACATTATTATGTCTACAAGTGAGGAATCTGCGATGTGCTGGGTGGGGTACCTTGTCCAAGGCTCATAGGTCAGGCCCCTAGTTCTAACCAGTAGTTTCCAAAGGCAGGAGACAGGACTGGCTAGAGCTGGATGGGAGGGGCCATATAGGTTGGCTCCTGGAAAGTGGGTTGGTACTCATATGGATCACTCTAAAACTGGATTTGATTCCCACCATTGATTTTTTTTTTTAAATTATAGTTGACATACAATGTTATCCACCATTAACATTTTTATGAAAGTGAATTATAACATATGTGCAGAAAAGTTTACACATCACAGCTTGATGAAATAATATCCACAAACCAAGATCAAGCACTCGGGTCAAGAAATGGAACACTTCCAGCATTCAGAAGCCCTATTCAGCTCTTTTCCAGTCACACCTAAGCCCCAAGGGGAAACGTCTATGCTGACCAACACCACAGATTTGCCTTGACTGGGTGTGCACTTTATGCACAAAGAAGCATACAGTCTACTTTACTGTGTCAGGCTTCTTTTGCTTAAAATGATGTTTGACTTTCACGGATTTCGAAAAGATGATACTTTTACTTAGCGGTCTGACCTGAAACTAGGCGATCAATGTCATTCCTCAGAGTCTAAATTTGATCTGTGGATCATGCCAGACCTCAGCTGGGTGCCACAATCTGCTGTAAGAACCACCAGGCTTTTCTCACCCTGCAGCAGTCTTCATACCCCAGGGCAGGAGGAAGTGGTGAGAAGTGGCTCAGTCTAATGAGGCGTGGTGTTCACCAAAGGGTGAGAGGGGACTCCCTTCCCACACAAGGCCCTTCTGGGTTGACAGGCTTTATCTGATCGCATGCTTTAGTGCCGTTTTCTTGCCAAGGGCCTCAGAGCCAACTTGCAGCCCATTTCTACAACCACACAGGGCCTGTGACATGCCTCAGAGTTATCCCTGCATTTATTTTGTCTTTTTTTTTAAACCACTGTTTATTCTCTACATTATTCTCCCCTATTGGTATTTTTTACTTAGTCAATTTTTAATTGGCTCAAATGTTGGTAAGGTAGAAGCAGTGTGTATATTAACATATAAATGCATAAGGGCTACGAATAGTGATCATTAGACAGCATTTGGCACTGATTTTTGGAAATAACACTCAACCAATGGAATCTCAGAATAACGCTTTGCAAACTTCAGTGTGGACCTAAATAATCTGGGGATCTTGCTCATATGCAGGTTTTGAATCAGTAGGTCTAGGATGGGGCCCATGATTCTGCATTTCTAAAAGGTTTTCAAGAAGGGACAATAGTATTGGTCCGCCAACACCCTCTAGGTAGCACAATTTTAGAAAATCATCATATGAATTTCTTCTACATTCCCAGGCCCATTTTTGCCTCAAATTTCTTACCACCACTTTCCTAATTCCATCTATGTGGCATAAAATGCCCATTGTCAAAGAGACCAACAAAGCCAAAATCAGAGATTTCGAGAATGATGGAACAGGGGCGGCCCACAGTATAAAAACATGGTGGCCTATTTCTACAGGTACGCACTTAAAGACTATTTTGTTACCCAGCAGTTCTCCACCCATCAGTTAAAATTCATTACTTACTTCATCAGGGAGCTCAAGGATAGTAACATTTTTTGAACGAAATGTGATTTGAAAAGTGATCACCAAGGTTGCATTTAATGGATGCCTGTGGAGGACAAGAGTCTGATTACTACTGAGAAGCCGGACACTGTGAGATCTCAACCAACCCTCTGGATTTCACATAGGCCTGTCACTTCTCAAGCAATTAGCATTAAATGTGCTATGTGCTAGGTCCTGAGTCTCAGACAGGTGGGGTCCTTGCTCCTTAGGAGCTTTCTATCTGTATTAGGAGACAAGAAGCCCATGGGGGCCAGGTGAGACCCTGAGAAGGTGGGGAACTGGCTGTGACTGCCAGAGGCCAACAGGACCATGCCATTTGCTCTGGTGGAGAAGGCTTCCAAGGACTCAATTGTGAGCAGGGATAGGTGTGTCCCCAGAAAGCCATGAGATGTGTCTGATGGGAGTAGTCGGTGGTGTCCTCAAGTGTGGATGTACAGGCCTGGAGTTAATTTGGAAGGCTATGGAATGCCACTCAAGGATTCTGGAGAGGGACGATGTGGTGAGGAGATGGCCTGTCAGATTTATAAGGTATCCACATACAGAGGTGGCAGGAATTGGGACGGAATGCAGATTTGTTAGGGAGCCTTGCTACCAAAGCTTTGGTCTGAGATCAGACTGCCCAGGAGAGGTAAAGAAAAGGGAGAAGGGTAAAGAGTAAAGGACAGGGTTCTAGACCTTCATCCTGGGGATTGATCCTGGCTGGGAGTCTGGCAGTCTGTACTCGGCCAGCACCTCACCCCTAAACCAGCAAAGGTCAGCAAGGAACACTCTCAGACAAGGCTAAGCATGAGGGTTGCCATGAATGGGATTCACCCAGTATGTTCACTTCTGCTTTCAGGAGGGATCTCAGAAGTGTTGGTGAGCAGCTCAGCAACTTGCCCCCTGATCTTCAGGGCTGTCATCAAATGCTCAGAGCCTTGGGAAGGACCACCCTGAGGTCAACTTAAGGACTGCTGGTCACTTAAGGACATCTCTCAGAAGGGGAAAAGGTTCACGTCTCTATGGAGAATCCCCCTTCCTCCTCTTCTGACCAGAAACAAGGATTCAGCGGCTGGTGGGGAAAGACTCTAGGACCTCAATCTGCAGACCACCTGCTATCGCCTCTCTTTCTCTGGCTTGTCTTTTTGTTTTTGTTTTTAAAATTTTATTTTTTCAGGAGAGAAGGGACTTGATAATACCATATAGAATACCATATAGCATATCCACTGACCCTCCTCTGGCTTGTCTTTTTTTAATTTTTATTTTGAATGTTTATTTATTTTTGGGTGGTGAGGACGGAGCACGAGCAAGGGAGGGGCAGAGAGACAGGGAGACACACAATCCGAAGCAAGCTCCAGGCTCTGAGCTGTCAGCATAAAGCCCGATGTGGGGTTTGAACTTGTGAACTGGGAGATCACGGCCTGAGCCTAAGTTGGACGCTTAACTGACTGAGCCACCCAGGCACCCCATAGCTTGTCTTAAAGTGAAGAGGCAAAGGCATCACACTTGAAATATGAACGGAGCCAGGGGTCAGCTCTGACCCAGCCACAGGGTGAATGAACTCAGCTTATGGTAGAGTTGAGCCCGGGAACTTACTGAAGGGTGATGCTGATGTTGGCTGAACTTCCATTTTCCAGCTTCACAGTGGGAGGAACAGTGAGATCGACTGTTGACTCTGGAAGGGCCCAAACCAATGACAAGCCATCAGGTCAGAGAACTCAGGCCCACAAGGAAAAGCTGGGACAAGGATCCCTGACATCTGAACTCATGAGCGCTGACTCACAGCAACCCCCATGTTCTAGGAGAAGATGTGGACGTCCTGGGGGGGATAAGTGATGGACCTGGAAACCTGAGCCTTCATTACGTTCCTTTCCCTCTGACACCAGAGAGACAGAGGCAGACACAGGCCTGAGCAGGAAACAGTGTAGCTTCCTCTTTCCCACACCAAGAAGCTCTGGGGCTGAGTTACCCAGAGATAGGAGCCCCAAAAACTGTCACGCAGGAATTCAAGGATCGATCCGGGACTGGAAAATGTGGACTTGAACCACCTCTTCAGATGGGAAAGCACAGAGGTCTCCTCTGTTCATGGAGCTAAAATGGCCCTGTAGAACTGCTCCAGCCCCTTCCTGTACTCTCAGAGACACACAGGGCCCAGCTATCCTGTTTCTAAAGAACCCCTTTGGGCTCCATACTAACTTAGCTAAACCCATTCACTGATCCCCTTCCTGAGGCTGACTCTGGGGGCTGGAGAATGGTGAACACCACAGTCTCACATAGGGATTTCTTCTTGGCATTAAGGTGTTGATGAAGGATAAAGTAGACAAATAGGCCTTAGGAGTGAGGGCGGAAGCAGGTTGGGAAGGCCAAATACCCTAGAGCAACCTGGCTATAGAACCAGAGTGAGCCAGCCTCTCCCTGACCTCTTCCAGTGTTCTTTGGGCAGCCCACACTCACACCCCACCCCTACTCCCAGGTGTGCTCAAAGCCCCAGGCACCTGTCCACCTCACCTCCCTTACCTCGAGGCCTTCACGGTTATGCAAGGACTAAGGAGTGGTCAGGAATCTAGACTGGGCAGGAAAGGGAGTCCACAGGGGAAAGAAGGAGCTCAACTTGATTAAAGAGGGAGCAGCTGTAGGCAGCCCCAGGTTTCTCTCTCCCCACTCCCCTCTAGGCAGAAGATGAGGAACTGAGATCTGAGATTTTTAGGTGTTCAGATTGGAAGGGAACATAAAAGTTCCCTAATTTAACCTCCACTGTCTGATCCTATTTTTCATTACTCCTACCTGGAAGGTGCTCTTCCTCTGCCTGAACATCTCTAGGAATAGTAACCTCATCTCCTGCAAAGGAATTGGCCAGCCTGGAACTTGTACTCCCGGGCCTGGCTCTGCTGCCTGGGGCCCCTGAGGGGCCCACATTAGCCCTGCACACATGAATGCAGACACAGGCTCTGTCACCTGCATCTGCAAGCCTCCAAGCTGAGACTCCCACAGTCCGAGGTCTCTAGTTCCATGCTCTCAGCACAGCTGCCTGGCTGAGTGCCGCTGAGTAGGTTTGTCCCCATGCTGGCACTTTCAGAGGCCAAGCTTCTCAGAGCCGAGTAAGACGATCCCTCCCTTAAGTGTAGCCTCAGGGCCTGGAGGCGGCTTTGGCAACTCTGCCCCTTTTCCACACTCTGATGTCAACCCGAAGCTTTGTTCTGGGCTTGTTCTGGGCTTGCACAGCTGGGGGTGGGGTGGAGCGGGGTGGGGCAGTAGTGCGTAAGTCCCTGATGTTACTTTCTGTCTAGAGTTGAGGGCCACACTAGACAAGCAAAACCACTGAAGAGACAGTGCCCCGGACAGGGATACTGAAAGTGAGGCCAGGCAGCTACCCACACCTCTGGGTCCACCCATAAGCTCTGGTGCCCTAGGGTTCTGCTGGGCTGTGGTCAGGGTGAGTGAGAGATCAACATGCCTTTGCTCATCCGCAGTCTTTGCATTTTAAAAGAGGAGGCTGTGAACTCTCATAGAACCAGATCAGGGAATGTTTACTCTCCCCTCACTTAGAGCCAGGGAAGACGGTGGCACTTAGCAGCTGACAGACTGGGCTCTGAAGTCACACGGTTCATCCTGGCTTTGTCACGTCCTCGCTGTGTGACCATGGGTGAGGTTCTGAGCCTCTATGGGTCTGTCTTTCCTCACCCATAAAATGGGGAGAATGGCACTACATGTAACACTGGTGTTTGCGACCCACCCTCCACATGGCCTGAGTGCGAAATAATTGCTGGTGACCATTCTCGTCATCATTTAAACACTGCAGAGCATTTTTAAGCCCAAGATGGAAGGCAGTTACAAAGCAGGCATCATATCCAGGGAAAGCATATTTTACAGTTTGCCCTGGAGGAAGAGTCTCTGGACACCACATCAGAATTACCAAATAAGTCTTAATGAAACCACCCCAAGTTTCCCCTGAGAAAAACCTGGGTTTTTTTTTTTAAGACATACTTGTTGGCACCGCCCACTGCGCTCCCCACCCCACCCACTCTGCTAACACTGTTAACCCATTCTCTAATGATTGTAACAGTGAGAGGTGGGTATTCTCATTTCCAATTCAGATATAAGGAAACTGAGAATCCCAAGAGGGAGTGTCTTGCCCACACGGCTCAGTGATGGAGGCAGGATTCAAACCCAAGTTTCAAGCCCAGGTTCTTGCCACTAGGTTGTAGTACCTCAAGATTCCACCCAGAGAAGTCAGACACCACAAACTCTGAAGGCCAATCATCTCATCCAGTCCTGGATGACCGACGCCCAAAGTAAAGAGCAGACAGGCAAGGCAGAATGAGGTCAGAAACCCAATTTCACTCACTTGATTTTATGGTGGCTTCCACCATTCTTTTTCAATGAGATTCAGGAAAGGAGGTGAAATAATAAAATGGAGCAGGGATCCTAGGCAGGTTCCACCTTTGCTGTTTTCTAGCCATGTGACTTTGGGGAAGACTTTTACCCCCTCCTGGGCCTAAGTTTCCCCTCTGTTTAATTGAGATGGTGGTGGCTGGATATGCTCTTCTCTCCTAAGGCTTTATCTAAAGCCTGCTAATGCGGGTGTGACATACACTTGGGCCTTTTAGGCCCGGAGAATATGATCCCACAGGTCTGGGGCGGGATTCTGGAATCCGTATTGAGGAACACCAGGATGGTGCAATCTTTCCTTTCTTGGAAATTGCTTATCCACAAGGTGTGACTACAAAGTAACATGACTGATTGTTTAATAAACCTGGAAGAGCCTTCAAGAGGCCAGATAACTGTAATGGTACAGCCACTGTGTATGGTTGGGAAGCCTCTGCAGGATTTGTATTGCTTGTATAAGGTTCATTCGAAATTGTTAGGGATTTGAAGATATCCCTTAAATAGCCTTGCTATTGTCCCTTGACGATAGCCAAGCTGATGATCAAAATAACTGGCCTGCCATCCTAGGAGTGCTAAACATTTTCTTTTCATGAAGGAATCTCAGCAATGTTTTAGGCAGTAGGAGAACTGATAGAATGATGCAGCCCTCTAAGAGCCCTGCTCTGAAGATCAAGCTTCACAAAGATGCACAAACCCTAAGGTATCTTTCGACGACCAGCCTGCGTTCTGTGAGGCCCTACCCCTTCCTGGGCTGCGGCACCCTGTTCCTCGGTTCATAAGAGAAGGTCTTTTCATCTTACAAGGGGATGCCAGGCAGACTCCTCAGGTATCTGAACCTGAGAGAAGAACCAGGTACAAAAAGGTGGCCACCTCATTTGCTTCTGCGCATCTCCCAGGACCCATATAATTCCCTCTGTGAGGTCTACAGGGCAAGGAGTTGTCGGAGTTCCACAGTTTGACTTTGGTGACATGGAAAAGTAACAGGGACCCTGTGAAAAAGGCCAATTATCTTGGAACCGTCTGGCTCCCTGTAAAACTCCTGGACTCCAGACCTGGGTCTGCTCCATCACCGAGTGGTCATTTGGCCACGGGCAGACAGGCGCATGCAGTCTGGACAATCCTAAGCCACTGGCTACAAACAGGTCAGGCCACTTACTCTATAGCACCATCTCCCTCTTTACAAAGAGGCCCATTTCTAAACTTACCACATTTCTCTATGAACTTCAGGGGAAGAAGGATAGAAATCATCAGCCAACTGCTTATCATGTTCTTCAATTTCAGAGAACTAGGAAAAAGGACACACAGCAAGAGAAGTTCAGGTTAAAGTTGGAGCAGCTCAGCAACAAGTGGACAATATGCCATTTGGAACCATGGCATAGACAGTTCATAAAGGACTTTCACCTCACACCTGTGACCTCATGGGTTTTGTATCACCAGCTTGGAGGAGGAGACTCTAGGGTGAGTGGGTGTGAGGAGACTTAGTTTTCTTTGATATGTGGGGAAATGGGCTCAGAGAGGCTAAGCGTGTTGTGTAAGGTTCCACTCTGAGGAAGTAGACAAACACTGAATTTTTCCCCTCTTCAACTGCTTCTTGCAACCTAGTTAACAAAAAGAAAAAATGCACTCTTCTCAGTTGAGGGTCCTTTTTTTCAAAAAGTTATTCAAACTGTAGTCAGATATTTGACTTTGCAAACCTAAACCCCTTAAGAAAATTAATTTCATTCCCTGTCCGGAGACAAAAGCCTAAGGGGCTAATGCCACCAACTGACATTTGGTTAAGTCCCTCCAGGACTAGCAGGGATCACTCATGATGGGGAGCCAGTGAGGGACAAGGCCCTGATTAGCCCAGGAGAAACTCACTGGTGAAGCGAGGGAGATGCACTGCATAATACCCATAATCCCTGACGCACAGCAGGTGAACCATGTGTCAAGATGGGGCAGGTCAGCATGGATATCTGTAACTTGGTCTATACATGTTGCCTTGGCACACAGAGCCCAGGCCTTCCCACCTGACAGCCTCTGGGGATCCCTGTGGGGACAGCTAGGAGAGGTCTGTGTGGAAACATCCCTTTGGTTTCAGTTTTCCCAAAAGGCCTCAAGGAGCCTCCTGATATACCCCTCCATTCAAATAAGTCTTCCTCACTGCTCCAGCCTGCCTGACTTCTGCTTGTCCTTGCCTCCTCCAGGGGCCTCTCTGCCTGATGCAGCTCCCTTTGACTGTTAGGTCTTATCTCCGGGGCTTTTCCCCTTGCTGGCACTGACCTCCTTTCTCTAGCCTTCTCTGGAGGCCTCGCCTTTGGCATCCCTGTGCCCTCTACCATCCACTTTCTGTACTGTGACCTGTAGGGAATTGCTCTCCTGTGTCTGGAATGACCATGCATCTCCCATTCACTCTTGCCACTCTCTGCTCCTCACACCTGCCCGTGTCCTCAAGTTCAGAATTAAGAATGTCCCTCAGGGTAGACTCTAGATTTTCCTCTGGAAATCAGATACAAATCAGGCCTAACCAACTCTTCTCTCATCCTGCAGGAATGGAATGTGGACTGAAAAACTCAAATATTTGGTTAGCAAAGGTCTCCCAGGCTCAGAGGCTGAGATACCTTAGAGGAAAGACATCAGGACAGATAGACATTAAGAGGTAAGTCGATTAAAATGTGAGAAAAAGGTCAGATTCATAGCTACACACTAAAATTATGTCTTGTGAATGCTACAAGGTAGAAATGGAGAATTTCATGACAATGGGCTCAGTCAGGCATGCCCCTCTTCCTGTGTTAAGGTCTATCTTCCAGGCCTCACTCAGATACCACTTTAAGAAGTCTCTCACTCCCAAACCATCCATTCCAGGAGAAACCTGTGGCTAGGGGTCTCCAACTCCTGTCAGGTATCTGATTTAAGCCTGTCAACTGTTTTATAACCTGGAATTTCTTGCGTCTCCTCTTGAAGAATACAGAAAGTGGCAAGGAACGTGTACCCTACAGACAGACTGCACAGGTTTGAACCTGAGCTCCCCACTTATTAGCCGTATTACTTTGGGGTGCTATTTAACCTCCTCAAGCTTCAATTTCCTAATGTAAAACAGGGACAGGGAGACTACATCATACGACTTTTAAAGGAGATGAAAAGTAAAGCATGGCTTGTGGCCTTCCAAAGAGCCACAGTTCACAAACAGAGTTAATTCGTGGTATTAAAATTTCATGGTGGTGGGGAGGGTCTGATTAGGAAAAAAGACTGAGAAACAAAGTTGTAAAATGATTACTGCTGTTGCCTAGGGCGCCTAGCAAGCTCTCATAAAGCATACGTGTTACTTTTTCTCAATTTTGTTGAAAAGGCAGGGCCCAGTCATTTGTCATCCTTTCCTGCAGCCTGAAAGCCCCGGAATGCAGGGCAGGGTCTCATCATACCCAGTTCCCCAGAGCCCAGACCCGCGCTCAGCACATCAACTGGAGTTTCTGGAAGGGCCTTCTCAGCATCTCCTCTCTCCAAAGTAGACTGCAAACTCCGCGACCTGGATTCAGGCGGCAACTAACCAGAAGGCGGGGAAGGGGTTCAGACTTGCACTGGGATAGAGCCACCCACACCGCCTCATCAGCCCAACGTCCCCTGCCTCTGCTCACCACCAAGCGGGCCTTTCAACCTCGAGGCTGTCCGGTGTCTCGAGGCCGGGACTGCTGGTAGGTGGTGGAGCCCTGGCGCGGCTGGGGGGTAACTAGATGCGCTGCAAGATCTCAACCGACTTACTGTACCAGTCTTTAGCCCTCTGGGGTTCCGTCTGGGAAATGGGGGGAGGCTGTTGGGGCCGCGCCGGCTCTCACCTGAGATCCTCTAGGCCCGGGGAACCCAACACACGGCACGCAGGAGCCGTTTGTGACTGCACCCGCTTCCCCCGGCCGGCTTGACTTGGGGTGAGGGCGGACCAGAAGTCACCTGACTCCAGCCACCTGATTCTCCGGGTACAGATTTCGGCGCTATGCACTCTGGGAACTGTAGTTTAGTCGTAGCCCGACCATCAGGAAGGATTGGGGGCGGAGCAGAGGGGCGCAGGCGCCTTGGGAGGGATGAGGGCTCGGGTGTGAGGGAAGATTAAGCCCCTTTTACGACACAGAGACCCCTGGAGCGCCCAGTGCCTGTCGGCGTGCCCTGCGCTAGTTCGGTAAACGAAGCCCGGGCAGCGCTGCACTGCCCTGGAACTGCTGCCTTGCAGGACGGGCCTTCTAGGTCCCGCCTTCCATAGCCTCTCCGCCTATAGCCAGGGCCTGCCATGAGGGGTGGCGCGGGGCTCCGCTTTTCTTGACCAATGGGAAGGCGAGAGGCCTCCATGTTGGTGTGGCTGAAGGATTGGCAGGCGAGGCCTCGCGTCGGTGCCTTGAAGCCGGGTGGATGTGCGGGAGGGGGCGCTACTCCTCCGACGTCAGCTGTGTTGCGCTTTGAAGCTTTGGCAGCTTCGCCCTCCGACTATGGCTGCACGGTCGGTCATTCTCGGTATCGACCTGGGCACTACGTCTGTGAAAGCGGCCCTGGTGGAGTCCGCGCCCGGCGACCCATCCGGGTTCTTGGTACTGGCGAGCTGTGCCCGGGCTGCGCGGGCCGAGGCAGCGGCCCAGAGCGCTGCGGCAGGGCCCCAGGTGAGGCAGCGTCCTGGAGTTGCACCGCCTCGGGGAGCCACTCTCTTGCTCCTCAAAGGAGGCCTCCCCCCAACCCCTTTTCTGCAAGGAAGTCTCCCCGATTTCTCCAGTCTGCCTGACCTCTGCCTGTCTGCTGCAGCTCCCTCTGATCCGTTAGGTTTCTTCCCGGTAGCTTTCCCACCTGCTGGCACCGATCTCCTTCCTCACTCTCTGGCCTCTGGTGTCCTTGCTTATGGCGCTGTATCCCCGTGCTCTCAGCCCTCCACTTGACCTGCGGGAAATTTCTCTCCTTGTGTCTGTGGAGTGACCTCAGGCCTCTCTTGTTCTTGCTGTCTCTGCACCTCACACCTGCCGGTGTCAAGTTTAGGATTCAGTTTGTTCCCCAGGGCAGAATCTGGATTTTCCTCAGGAACTAAGAGGAGGAATCAGGGCGAAAGAGGCTCTTCTCATTCTGCAGGGGTGGAATGTGGACTGGGGAATTGAAACACTTGGTCAGAAAAAGACACCAGGTTCCAAAAGCTGAGACACCTTGGAGGAAGGACTGCAGAGACAGAAAGACAGGAGAGAGAAGCCGATTAAAATGTTAGAAAAAGATTGGAGTCATCATTATACTCAAAACTAGTGTCTTGTGAGAGTTACAAGGTAGAAATGGGGGAGAATTTCACCACAATGAGAGCTCTGGGTTCAGTAACATCATCAGTTCTTAGAACTGGATTCCATTAATTCCCTGAAAAGGTAGATTCCATTAATCTACCTTTAATCTAAAACTGGATTCCATTAATTCCCTGTGTTCAGTTAATTGACAATAGAAATTAATATGTAGGAATTTTCTGTGTAACCTTGGACTTTTTTTTCTGGATCTCTGCTTGTTCTTCTAGTTGTAATAGGAGGCCTCTAAGGCCCCTTCCAGCCACAAACTCGATTTTTCTGGGCCATACTCCCAAGAGCTTGTTTTTCACAATCTCTTGCCAGTTATCTGGACTCAGTTGTTTACAGCTCAGAGTCCGTCTTGCTCAGAAACATTTCAGAGGATAAAGATTACAGGAGCACTTTGCATTTTCATTTTTTTTAAATATATGAAATTTATTATCAAATTGGTTTCCATACAACACCCAGTGCTCATCCCAAAAGATGTCCTCTTCAATATCCATCACCCACCCTCCCCTCCCTCCCACCCCCCATCAGCCCTCAGTTTGTTCTCATTTTTTAAGAGTCTCTTATAGCACTTTGCGTTTTCATAGAGACTTTCAAAATTAGTTTGGTTGGGGCATCAGGATACTTTAGAATGATTATTTCACCTCATGGACTGTGAAATGGAGGCAAATTCAGCTCTGACCCTGTGGGGGTGAGCAGCTGGGATTAGAGGATGTGAGTTTAGGCAGTGCCCTTTCTCTTGCAATAGGGCCACTTCTTGAAAACTGCTTTCTCCGCTTCCCCCAGTGTTCAGCAGGCTGTTCCGTGTTTACAGGCACACAGTGTGCCACACCTGCCTAATGAGGGGTTTCGGAGAGGCCAGTAATACCCCCCTTGCATCTTCCATGTGTGCTTTGTGCTCTGGGACAAACGACATTGCTGTAATTTAATCTTTAGCAGAATTTCTCCACCTTGGCACTGTTGATACTTGGGTCAGATGATTCTTTGTTGTGGGGAGCTGTCCTGTGCATTGTAGAATGTTCAGCACCCCTACCTACTACATGCCCGTAGACCCTTCCTACCCAGTTCTGACACTCCAAAATGTCTCCATATTGCCAAATGTACCCTAGGGGACAGAAACACCTGGTGTCCCTGTGCTCTCTCTATGTCCATACTTTTCATTCTTAAGAAGTATTGTGTAGAACAAGGCCAAGCTTGGCAGCTGTATAGAAAGTCAGGCTTTTAGGTGTTTGCAACCTTAAAATACCAGGATTTTTGAGTGAATCTCTGTGACCCTTTCGGAGTTAGTTTTTCCTTTCTGGGCCTCAGTTTCTTCATCTGTAAAGAGGGGTGTGGAGGAGGAGGGTTGACTTGAGTTTCTAAGTTCTGTTCTCAAATCTAAAGTTCTAGGATTTGATCTGGATAGAGTGATTGATAGTCTGAACCAAGAAATGGAGGCAGCGCCTTTCCTGTTACCTGTGGGTATGCCCATTGTCTGAGAGCTACTCCCTCATCATACTCACCACTGAAACTCGAACTAATTGCTGAACACTGACTGCCTCCTTGTCTTCGCTCCCACCTGGCCCATTTCCCTCCCTCACCGTCCCACCCACACAACTCACACACCAGTGGGCCCATTTTAAACAGTGGCTCCTCTGTCCTGGGTTGATATACCATCTGGCCATGTGGGAACTCTTTAAACTAGCACTGTCCTGTAGAAACTCTAGCTACGAAGCTGACCCACACCTGGAATTTCCAGTTCTCTAGTATTAAAGTAAAAAGTAACAGCTGAAATTAATTTTAACTGCATATGTAGCCCCATGTATCCAACATACTTCAATATATAATAATGAATATAAATTTATTAATAAGGTATTGTGCATTTTTCATACTAAATCTGAAGTCTGGTATGTATTTTACACTTCCAACACATCTCAATTCAGTGCCAGCCATGCACTTCCTCTCTGCTGGGCTCTCACTGCCCAGCCAGTTCTGCTGTAGTCTCTCCCATATACAGTCTCTTTAGGGTCTGGGGCTGCCTCCTCAGGAAAATGATTTGTGTTCCCTCTGCACTTTTTTCCCCATTCTACTCATCCTCACCTTCCTTTTTTTTCTGTTTCTTTGTTCACACTTGTTTGGAGCCTAGAACTGCCCCTGCCCAAGGCCAGCAGGCTGACGGACAAGTGAGGGGTCTGTCCCAAGGAGGGGGAGGGCTGTGTTCTGCCCTGGGCAGGATAGCCTGGGGCTTGAGGGCTCAGTCTTCAGATGCTTTTCCAAGACTGGAAGCTTTCTCAGTTCCCCAGAGACCAGACATTTATTAAGAACGGAGCCACATTTCTCTTCTGAGTTTTCCAGGGGTCCTTCTAGTTGTTAAGCTTATTATACCTTGAGGTGATTTTTGTGTGCCAGAAACATTGCACTTTGGTTGAAATCAAAGTAAGTATTCAATTTACTAAATTCAGAACCCTAGTTCTTACACTTTTAAATTTAGCTTATAAAGCTGGTTCCATTTATAAGTCTAACATGTCACTATCATTTTTGAGGGCCTTTGAATAATACTTAATGCTATTTCAGTTATATTTATATATATAGATAAATATATATTTATCTAGTGTATAATTAAGATACACTATATACACTAGATAAATATATATTTATATATAGATTTATATTTATATTTTTTATAAATAAATTTATAAATTTATAAATATTATATATATATTTATATTTATATATATTTATAAATCTATCTATCTCTCTATATATATATATTTAGGTACTGTAGTTGCCTGACCCACAGCTTTTCATAATACTTAAATAATTCTTATAAATCTAATAAGTTAAATGGATAACTACATAAACTTTAAATGCTCTTATATGTTTAAAATCCTTTTATAAGTATACAGTAATGAGATTTGAACTTATAATCACAAATCGAGATCAGTTACTCAATTTCACATTTTAACTTGGAGTTGCAAAGGTAACCTAGGCCAAATTCTCTTAAACATATAAATTTACCTAAAATACCAAATGCTCAGATTTCCTTAAGCACAAATGTTAATCACATAGGTATGACTCTTTTAAACATGCATGTTTAATTCTTGATCAAGGAAGCAGTTCTGTCATCTGGGTTGCTTTTCCAAGTGTATATATTTTGGTGGCCTCCTTAGCTTATTGAGACTTCTTACTGATTAGAGGCATCTCCTGGGATGGGATGGGATCTTGGAGTCTGATTTCTAGCCTTTAACAGAGACTTCATAATTTAGAAGAAGAGATGGTCATGGAAACCTAAATTTTTTGGTGTGAATCACCTACTTTTGAAGTTATATTAGTTTCTACCTCCCACCCATCGGGATGTACTGCTTGATTGGATTTGGCATTTCATTATCTCTAAGATCCCTAAATGTGTTTTCCCATCTGATTCCAGACACCTCTAACTTTTTTCAAATCCTGCATTCTATTCATATTCTTGTCTCTTAAGACCACTGGACCCAGAGATATTAGCATGCTATTTGATTATATTCTTAACTCTCATGACTTTGTTTTTCAAGGTTATTTTGCCTAGACAAGTTTGTAAGGAGGCAAATCAGGGGAAAAGGCAAATCAGGAGAAGATGGTCCTGACTGTCTTGAATCTCATTTCCACCCCTAAAAATCTTTCTATACTATCAGTCTCTTTCTGGGTACCTTATCTCATTGCCTAATTAATCTTCTGAAAACACTGCTCTGATGATGATACTGTCCCATTCAGAAAGCCCCAAGGGCTTCCCATTGGCTTTAGGAGGAGCCCCTTACTCTGGGGCTCAAGGTCTGCCATTGGGCTCACCCTCTCTTTTATAGCCTCATTTCCCACCACACCCTTGCATGGACCATCTCACTGTTGCTGTGCCCAGGTATTCTCTGGGCTTTCTTCTTGCCTGCCTTCCCTAGTGGATGTTTTATTCTTTTTTTTTTTTTTGTAAGTTTATTTATTTATTTTGAGAGAGAGAAAACACGTGCACAAGTGGCCCAGGGTGAAGGCTCGTGTGTGAGAGCCAGGGAGGGGCAGAGAGAAAGGGAGAAAGATAATCCCATGTGGGCTTTACACTGTCAGCACAGAGCCTGATGCAGGGCTTGATCTCAGGAACCGTGAGATCATGACCTGAGCCAAAATCAAGAGTTGGACAGTTAACTGACTGAACCACCCAGGTGCGCCCCTGCCCCCCCCCCCCCCCCCCCCGTCGGTGTTTTGTTTCCAAGTCTAAGGCCTGGCCCTAAAGGCACTGAGGAAATGTTTGTCAGATGGATGAACTAAAGTCCCAAGTAGAAGCAAACACTAGGGCTTGTCCACGAGGCCTTTCCTGGCTACACCTTTCCTTCCAGGTTCCTTCCTGCTGTGTTCCATCCTGCCCTTATCCCAATCCTCTGTGTGCCTTGAGATAGACCCTTAATTGCTCCTTACATCTTGGTCTTGTGTTTTCCTATCCTTAATGTTAGACTGTCAGTTCCTATAGGGCAGGGGCAGTGCTTTTCTCAGCTCAGACTTGCCCACAGTAGAGGGCAGAGTCTTAGCCATTTTGGAACCTCATCAGCCCCAGCGCCTCACCTGTGCAGGGAGGGACTGGAATCTCGTCCACCACATTCCTACTCTAGGTGCTGCTGGAGGTGGTGGAGAACCCTCAGTCCCACATGTCATCCGTGAGCCTGGTCAGCAGGTCCTGGAAGTGACCCCAGTGGAATTAGCTGGGCAGCCCAGGAAATCCCTTGGGGCCTCTGCCCTCCACCCCCCCCCCCGCCCCCCCGCCTGTCTGTGCCACTGTCTGACGCGTCCTGTTCTGTTTCCAGGGGCGGGAGCAGGATGTAAGCAGAATCATCCAAGCCCTAAATGAGTGCCTTGCTGCCCTTCCTCAGCAGTTGCTCCAGGAAGTCTGTGGCATTGGAGTATCAGGACAGATGCATGGAGTCATGTTTTGGAAAACAGACCAAGGTATGCTGGGCTCCAGGGATGATCATGTGCTTCTAGCAACCACTGTGGAACAGCAAAGTGCTGCGGAGGGCTCTCTCTGAAGGATCGGGTCACCCTGCAGTAGGAATGGAATGGCACATGTTGTCTCTTGTATTTTGTGTACGTCCTGTATGTTGTGTACCTCCTATCTTGTACAAATGTGTAATGAGTAAGCGAACTGTCCACTCACACACCGTCCATCAGCAGGGTGAGGGAAAAGAGTGACTTGTCTCTGATTCTCTGTAGGATTCAGTGGAGTGGATTTTCCACAGCTTTCTCTTTTGTGTCAGGGTCTCAGAGCATCAAAGTAGACAACTAAGAGATTAGTGTGGTTATAGGAGATGCCAAGACACAGTGGAAATACTTTTGAATTTGGGCATAATTTTTGTTGTTTGTCATAGTCACAGACATTTGTGATTTTTGAATTCCAGGGCTTGTCCTTTTTATGGGCTCAAGTGCTAAGAATTATTTAGTTGGTTGTCTTATATCTTAAATGCCACAGTGCAGGTGACCTGTTCTTTTTGGCCTCTAGGAAGAGACTTATTAAGCCAGCAAAATAATGATGAGTAATTTTCATGCCAGATGTTGGGCTAAGGATGTTACCTGCATGATCACATTGAACATTCCTGACATCTTCATGATATAGGTTACATTATTGTCCCCATTGTGCAGATGAGAAGTGGAGGTTCTGAAGTTAATATGCCTGGGCTCATATGGCAGCAAGTGGGGACTCCAGCTTTTGAACCCAGGTTGGTGTGACTTCAGACACTAAGCTTTTAAAGGCCTCTTGGAGAACCAAAGCTGCACGAGGGTGCAACAGTTCAATGAAGCCAGGAACTTCCCAACAGAATGTCTGAGGAAGGATTAGGATATTATGAGCTCCTATTACAGCAAGCATTAAAAAACTTTTTTAACTAAAAAGTTCTATACAGACATAAAAGTAGGGAGTATTATGGACCAACACACACCCATTACCCAGCTACTTTACTGCAGGGTTTTTTTTATTAAGGTTTAAAATTTATTTTGAGAGAGAGAGAGCATGCACGAGCTGGGGAGGGGCAGAGAGAGAGGGAGAGAGAGAGAGAAACCCAAGCAGGCTCTGCACTGTCAGTGCAGAGCTGGATTCAGGGCTTGATCTCACGAACCGGGAGATCATGACCTGAGCTGAAATCAAGAGTCAGACGTTTAGCAGACTGAGCCACCCAGGCACCCCCTACTGTAGGTATTTTAAGTAGAGGATGGATGGCTACTTTGGGGGCTGTAGTTAAGGGGATTTGAACACCAGATTCACCCCTTTTTGCCTGGAGAGTCAGTGATTCCAGTTCCCCGGGGCCAAGTGAGTGGTGACCTGCTTCTCAGCAGCATGACTGGTGTCTAGTGATGCATCCTTTGATTAGTTCCCAGGAGGGGCTGGGTGGACTGTAGAAGCCAGTGCAGGACCTCTTGCTTCTTCCCTCTTCCTCATCTGCCTGTTGTCAGGCTGGCTGGGACCACAGGAGCTGCTTGGCTCCAATCAGTAGCAGGAGGAGAAGGCCGATTAGGGTGTTACAGCTGACCTCTCAGAGGGAGTCTAGGTTGTAAAAACTTTTTAAACTCCTTAATTTTGCATTAACGAGAATAAATGTCCTTTTAATACTAAAACCTGTCCCAAAGAGGACAGCAGAGATCTAATAATTGTGGTCTGGTCATCTGCCTCCCGTTCTGCCCATTTCCTGGACTCTGTAACAACCACACAAACCATTGCCCACATCGTTGGAGAGAGCTGCTTAATATTTCATTGAGTCAGCCCACATGCCTCCTTGCTTTGTTTTCTGCTTCTGGGAAGGAGGGAAACCACTATTTGACGATGGTAATACTTGCTTAGCAGAGTTGAGTGAAATCGTACTTGGGATCAAGACATTGTATTTTTAATGGTGGCCATAAATCAGTTTAGCTTCAGTACCTACAGTGAATAAGGCTCAGTACTTGACCCCACGGGAGACGTAGAAACTAGCAGACAAAGCCCTCACCTTCCAGGACACACTCAAGGCAGTCAACACAGACAGGCACCAGTAAGCCGAGCGGAGAGCTAATTGCTTCCATGAGGGCACAGGCCAGCCAGCGGGGAGAGGAAAAACAGTGAGAGTGTCTTCTGAGAGGCCTGTGGTTACGCCTGTAGACTCCATTTCGAGGGTCAGTAATAGCAGGAGAGAAGTGGGCATGATAAGACCAAGCTAAAAGGCAAGCGGCTGACTGGGAGAAAACGTTTGCTTGTGTGAATAATATGGGTACATATAAAGAAATAAGGACAGAGAAAGGACAAATGGTCCTGTGGAAAATGGGCAAAGGATACCGATAGGCAGTTCCTAGAAGAGGAAATACAAGTGGCTAATAAGCATATAAAAAGAGGCTCAATGTCATTAGTAATTAGGGCAGGGCAGATGAAAACAATAATGAGAAATCATTTCCACCCACTGAATTGTAAGAAATCAAAGTTTGAAAATGTCAAGGTTGGGAAATGGGGTGGAAAATTGATATTTTTAAATATGGCCGGTGGTAGTATAAATTAGCATGGTGGTTTGGAGGGCAGTTTGGCGGGGGCCTGTTCCAAACAAGGGGGCTGCTGTGACTCAGCAGCTTTGCTACTTGGTATCTGCTCAGGAAAATTACTTTACCATGTATGTGCATAAGGAGGCGTAATCACGGTCGTTCATTACCCTGTTATGGTAGTGAAAACTGGCGTTTAAGCGCGTTTAAGCTCTGGGGAATGGATGCATAAATGGTGGTATGCCCAGGCTGTAGGAGGATGTGCAGTGTAGTCAAAAAGAATAAGGTACATTCACATACACTCACATGGAAAGGCCTCTAGAACATTTGCTGGATGTTAAAAATAACCCCTAGAAGAAGAAATATAGTACAATGCTGTTTGCTTAAAAAAAAAAAAAAAATAGACAAAAACAAAATAAAGTCAATCAAGCCAAACAAAATATGTTGTGTGAGTGTGAAAACTTGAGATAGTTCCCCACAAGTGCTAACAGGGACAGGAGTGGGGGCAGGACTCAGGTAGGGGTATAAGCGGACCTCTGGCTTTATCTGTAATAGCTGAACATCTCATACCGAGAATGCATTCACTTGTCACTTCTGTAATTAAAAAATTAAAAATATATCAATTCTTTGCCGAGAGAGAGAGAGAGAGAAGGAAGAAAGAAAAAAGTTAACAAATATCAGACCAAATTCTGAAACAGAGTGGATTTGAATCTTGGTTCTACCATTTAATAGCTATGTGACCTTTGGCAAATTTTTCTTAACTTCTCTCTGCTTCATTTTTCTTGTAAAAAGGGAAGAATTATCATGCCTATATTATAAGGCTGTTATATAGATTAAATGAATTATTTTTGAAGTGCTTTGAAGAATACCTGGTACATAGTAAGGATTCCATATTTGTTTTCTCATACAAACAAAATAAAACTGTTAGTAAAAAAAAAAATTTTTTTTAAAGGATCAAAGAGTTTTGGAAGCAGATAAAGGGGTTGAAAAAAAGCTGTAGAAATCCGGCTTTGGGCTGGAATAAGAATCCCAACTTTAGGGACACCTGGGTGGCTCAGTCAGTTGAGCATCTGACTCTTGGTTTTGGTTCAGGTCATGATCCCGGGGTCATGGGACTCCATTGCACTGAGCATGGAGCCTTCTCCCTCCTGCCACCCTCTTTCTTTCTCTCCCTCTCTCTGCCCCTCTCCCACTCACTTGCTCTCTCTTTCTCTCTCTCTAAAAAATACAAGAATTTTTAAAAAGTAAGAAATACATGTTTTAAAAAAAAGAATCCCGGCTTTAAGTGTAGGTACAAATACAGTATGTAGTTGTGGAGGTGCACTGCTTTGCCCCGACTCCTACCCCAAGTGAAACTTCATACACTTCAGGTGCATGATCTGTTAGGCACCTCCCTGCTCTTCTGGTTGCTGGCTGGGGATACCAACCAGAGTTTGACAAGCTGTCTCAGAGCCTTTGCCCTGACCCATCTACCTGCAGCATGTATCCCCAGACATTCTTTTTAAAAAAAATTTTTTTTAATCTTTATTTATTTTTGAGAGAGACAGAGACAGAGACAGAGAGCAGGCTAGGAGCAGAGAGAGGGGGAGACACAGAATCCAAAGCAGGCTCCAGGCTCCAGGCTCCCAGCTGTCAGCACAGAGCCTGATGCGGGGCTTAAACTCACGAACCGTGAGAACATGACCTGAGCTGAAGTCAGATGCTTAACCGACTGAGCCACCCAGGCACCCCCTCCCCAGACATTCTTATGGCTCACTCTCTTCTTTCATCCAGGTCCCTCCTCACACGTCACCTCAGAGAAGACTTCCGTGATCATCCTTCAAAAAAATCTATCACTGCTGTTTATTTCTTCACAGCAATGAAAAGTATCAGATATTATATACTTGCTTGTGTATATTCTGTATACCTAGCATGTAAGCTTCATGACAGTAGTGACTTTTTCTTGTTGATTGCTGCATTGTCAGGGACTAGAACCCGTGCCTAATACATATTAGATACTTAATAAACATGTCATTCAATCACCCACGTATGAATGAACAAATGGATGTTTCATGGTCTGGAACAAAGAGGGGAGAGGCAGTTAAGTTTCTTTCTTTGGTTCTTAATGAAAAAAATTTATAGGAAAATGTAATGATTTTGGCTCCCAAATCTGGGGCCTGAGATCAGACATAGCCACAAAATAGCTGCATGGGAGGCTTTGCCCTGCTTTGCTTTATGGTAGGCATTGTTCTCATCTGGAGGCCATCTCAGGACATATGGAGAACAAATTCTCATCTCTGTCCATTAGATCCGGAGTGTTCTTGTTACTGATAACCTTTCTCAACTGGCACTCAAGATTCTTTTCCCATTCTGCTACAGTGGTTGTATTTATATTTTGTGGAAGTGTGAGAAATATTCCCTATATGAGAAGAGGAGAAGACAAAACATATGAGGGATGTGTATTGTCTTTCTTGAAGGCTGCTGCAAATCTTAGACCCCAGACAGAGTTTAGAAGGTAAAGATTCATTTGCATCATCATTATCATCACTAACATTAATTGAGTACTGACTGTGTCAGGTACTGTTCTAAATGCTTTACATGTGTTAACTCATTTAATACTTACAACCCTACACACACAACACACACTACATACCCTAACCCTAACTCTAACCCTTCCCCTTGCCACTAGTCTAAGAGTGAAGTTGACACATGGCAGGAAGAGCTACCAGGACCCAGGAAAGAATTATAAGTATCCTTTACCTCTGGGCTTCCGGATACAGTTGCCACCAAGATGCTGAACTAGCTTGACAGCTGGCTGTCTCTGCCAAGGTCAGTTTTAGAGGAATCATAAGAGAAAAACACCAAGGAAAGGGGAGAACATTGTGAGAGAGCCTGGGGTGATGGGGCTGCTTTGATTTGGGATGTGTGGGTTGACAGTGGCTTGGGTCTGGGGCAAGAGGCAACCAGCCTTGCCTGTGAGAGGATAAATCAGGAGGGGAACAGCTGGTCCCCTGGACTGCCGTGGCTTTGGGACAAGCAGCATTGTCCGCATACCCTCAGCAGCTCTGGTGTCTTCAGGAATAAAATCAAGGCAGTGGAGAAAAGCAGGAGTCTCTTTCCAAACCCCAGGGCTGGTGACATTGTAATCTAAGGATCCTCAAAACATTGTTTTTTCCTGGGAGGCAGAGTGGAAGTACTGACCTGAGGAGATGTTTTGCAGGGTGGGATGGATTAGCTGCAGATTTACCCCAGGATTCATTCATCCTTTCCAGCCGCTTGGAGGCTGGCAGGGATTGGGATCTGGCCCATTTACACTGACTGACAGAGTAGCCAATAGTCCCAGCACAAAATGAGTTCATGGGCCAGGACAATAAGACATTTGAAGAGCACAGCTGTTTCACAAGAAAAACATTGTGCCAGGTGATTTGATGGAGATTCTTTGAGAAACAACTGTTAGAACGGTCAGTCTAATTTAAAATTAGCTTGACATACTTACTAAAATGTATGAAAGGAGAATATTAGCAAGAAAACATAAAAAGGACCAAGGAGAATTATTAGGTCTGAAAAAATATAATGGTTGAAATAAAGAATGTAATAGACGGGATTAATAACAAAATGGATAGAACTTCAGGACAAATTTGAAAATAAAAGATGCAAATTTAGAAAATCTCTCAGAAGGAAGAAGAAAAGGACAAAGAAGTAAAAAATATAAAAGAAAAGGTAAGAGATATTGAAGATACAAATAGAAGCACTAGCATCTGAATAATAGGAGATCTAGAAAAGGAAAAATAAAAGTGGTAGAGGAGGAAATATTTGAAGAACTAATGAAGAAAATTTACCATAACTGACAAAATAATATCTTACGCACCAGACTGAAGGGGTGCATAGAATGTCAAAGAAGGGAGAGAAGGAAAACCTCACAGCCAGATATATTATAGTGAACTTTCAAGGATTTCAGACAAAGAAAATACCAAAAGCATACACAGTGAAAGACCAGATCCTATATAAAAGAATTACAAGCAGATTGACTAGACATTTTTCAATAGCAACATTCTATGTAAAAATGCAATGGAATGGTATTTTGGTTACCTACTGGTGTATAGCAAACTACCTCCAAACTCAGTTACTTAAAACAGCAAACATTTTATTATATCTTGTACAATTTACTTCTGCATATCAGATAGAGCTACTGTACACGGAGTTGATGGAGGTTGCTTGGGAGTATTTGTGTAGTGGACAGATGGGTCTGGAGGGTTCAAGAGTGGCTCTACTCAATGCTTGATGCCTTGGTAGGGAAGGCTGGAAGGCTGGAGTCAGCCTGGAGGATGGCCTTTAGATGCCTACATGTGACTTCTCCATGTAGTTTCTCCAGCATGGTGGCCTTAGGACTTCTTTTTTTTTTTAAGTTTATTTATTTATTTTGGTGGGGGGAGGGGCAGAGAGAGAGAATTCCAAGTAGGCTCCACATTGTCAGCATGGAGCCCAATGTGGGGCTCAATGTCATGAACCATGAGACCACGACCTGAGCCGAAATCAAGAGTCAGATGCTTAACTGACTGAGCCACCCAAGTGCCCCAGGTAGTGGGACTTCGTACATGGTGGCTGGCTTCCCCCAGAGTGAGTGCTCCAAAAGGCTCTGGTGGGAGCTGCAAGACTTCTATGACCTAGCTTTGGGGGTCCTAGGATGTCACTACCCCCACATTTTCTTGGTCAAGCAAATCATCAAGTCCAGCCTAGATTCAAGGAAAGAGGATTTAGATTCTGCCCCTTAATGGGAGGAGTAGCAAGGAATTTGTGGTAATCTATCACAAATCTACAAAGTGTTTTTAAGTATTGAAGAAAAGGAACTTAGGACCTGGAATATTACAACTGTCCTTCAAGTATGAGGATATGAAAAGATATTCGGAGCCATATAGGCCTTTAGATGCTTTGCCACAGAACGAACTATACTGAAACTAGTTTTGGGCATTTGAAATAAGAGCAGAGAAAGATCCAGAAGATTTCAACAGATAAATGACATAAATGAAGTAAAGATGGCTAGATTCCTGAATAAAGTTTGATGCCTAAAAATCAGTTAGCTAAGGCCAAAGTAAAAGAGAAAATATATCCATCGTCATCCAGAATCCAGTCTAGGTAGTATCCTCATGGTAAGAGTTGGAAGGATGGAGACTCGGGGACTTGAGAGTGTGCTAAGTTTCTTTCCTTACAGGGTGAAAGGGGATATAATATCAACTGTAAAAAATGAATAAAAAGGAATATAGAAGAAGTGGGATAAATGGAGGGAGTAGGTGACTTGCCCAGGGTCACACAGCCATTGGTGACGGAGCCAGGTATTAAACCCAGGTGCTCTTACATCAGAACCCAGGTGTGTGAGTGAAGCATTATCATGGGTGATAAAGTCGTGCTTTAACCTCACTAGCAGAATGGTCTCACAGACATGCTGCTGCTGGTCAGTGGCTCTTTTCTCTGTGTTTGGTAATCTCCTTTGTTTCAGGCTGTGAATGGACAGAGGGAGGGGCCTCCCCTGTGTTTGAGCCCAGAGCTGTGAGCCACCTGGTCACATGGCAGGATGGCCGGTGTAGCAGCGAGTTCCTGGCTTCTTTGCCCCGGCCAGAGTCCCATCTCAGTGTGGCCTCAGGGTTTGGCTGTGCAACCATCTTCTGGCTTTCGAAGAATAGGTACGGACAACTGTTTTTGAATTGGATTCTGGGTTTCCAGGGAAATGAGAGTGGCCAGAGGGCTATACCTCCAGCTGGTCAGCATCACTCCACATGCTGGAGTGTTCCTCAGTGAGGTGGCCTGGCACAGAGTGTGGTCACAGGACCTAGACTTGGTCCAGAGCTGCTTCATTTCTCAGAAATCTTGGTTATCTGATTCTAACCAGGGGCGGAAAGAAAGGGGCAGAGAGGACAAGGGACTTGCCAAGGGTCACGTGGTGAGTTAATGGTAGGGTCAGGGCTGCTGAGAACGGCCAATGTCGGGTTTTCCCAGGCGTTCTCCCCTGAGACCACTCCCCTAAGGCTGACTCCAGCCAGCTGTGTTTTGAGTGGCTGGGAGGTCCTCACCCCGGGAGGTTTACTTGTCAGGGAGCTGCAGCATGTGGGGTGCTGGTTGCCACCCGGCTATGCCATGTCTAGTCCACTGCCTGCAGCTAGGTGTGGTGCATGCTTTCAAGTTGCTATTAGACCATGTTGAATTGTTTTTGATATGAAAACTAGCCCAGAGTTCCTGAAGTCCTATGATGCAGTGGGCACCATCCATGACTATGTGGTTGCCATGTTGTGTGGCTTGCCAAGATCCCTGATGTGCGACCAGAATGCTGCTAGCTGGGGATATTTCAACACTCAGAGCCAAAGCTGGAACTTGGAGATGTGAGTATATCCTTGCAGGCCGGCTCCAGGCTAAAGGTCAGAATCTCTAATGTGAGAGCTTCAGTGGGACTTTCCCATTCAAGAAGAGTGGAGGATTCCAAGAGGCCAGGAATCAAGTTCCAATGTCCTTCAGACTGTTTCAGTCACCAGGCATGGGTGGGCCTAGCTGTCAGCGAACCCTTGCAGGGGGTTACCCTGTACGCCATGCTGTCCTGCTCTTCCACAATTGCCCAGACCTAGGTTGGCTTCCCCAGTTCTCTGTGACTCAGCCCTAGCCTATAGATTTCAAAGAATAACTTTCACTATAATAAAGTTTAAAATAAGGTTAAAAAATGGAAGTAGCAGTCTTGAGAGATGTCTTTTAAAAGTTCTTTTTAAGCAATCTTTTGCCTTTTCAGATCCAGAAATCCAGTGCCCTATAAGTTCACTTCCTTCAGGGTCCAAATTCTGAGCTCTGTAATAAAACAAAAAGCACCTGGTAGTTCAGGTAAAGGACTTTCCAGCATGTTTTATAAAATTGACAGCCCGTGTTCACTAACCCCGAGTGATGAATACGTTTGGTATTCAGGAGACTGATGGATTTGACTTTGGTTTGGCCTGTGCTAACTGATTGTGACTTTGTGTTGGAACTCTATCTCCCTTTGCAGAGTATTTGTGTTCCCTTCAAACATAGGAGGCTGAGTGGGGATGATATCTGGCTCTTGTGTAATCCTTCCTGATCACCCCTGCTTACACTGGTTGTTTTCTTTCCTGGAAGGCTAATCCTAAGCTTTTGAAAGCCAGTGTTCATTCTTTAAAAAATACAAGTCTACTTCTCATGGTTTTAAAAAAAAGCCAAAGAGGCCGTCTCTGAAAACACTGGATTTTACCCTCCCTTCCCTTATGTGTTATCCTCTAGTGCTTTCCTTTGTTGAGTTTCCTGGAAACAACAAAGACCAAAAAAACCCAGCACCAGGTAAATACACTGTCCATTTTTGGATTGCAGATTGAGGACCTCAGGCTTTCCCATCCACCTGCTCCCAGACATCGCTGAGGCGGGCAGCTTGGCGGGCAGAACTTCCCGTGCCTGGTTTGGAGTCCCAAAGGGGACGCGGGTGGGCGTGGCCTTGGGTGATTTACAGGCCTCCGTCTATTCCTGTATGGCCCAAAGGACAGATGCGGGTAAGTCTTTCTTCTGTTCTTTCCTCAGACTTCTACTGGTGCCTTCTAAGCTCCAGCTCTGTGTGAGGGTACAAGGGGAACATGTACCAAAGCCTCGGCATCCTGTTGATCATTATTCTGTAAACATGAAAAACAGCCTCATTCCTACAGGTTCTGAAGCCCCTCCCCTGGGAGCTTGCAATCCTATAGGGCAAGTTCTGTCCCTGACCACAGTCTGTGCTTTTCCTTTCCATGGCCAGGTAAGGGAAATGACTGTTTCTAGCTGGCTGATTGCTGTGTAACTCCATGACCAAGAAAATAGATTAGTAGATTAGGGTTTTTGTTATTGTGTTTCTCAATGAAAGTTCCATCTCATCTGATTAGAAGTGCAGAGTCTTTTCTGTACTCAGTGTAAGAGAGTCACAGTGAGATGGAGGCTGCAGTCTAGGGCAGAGCTTGGTCGACTTTTCCTGTAAAGGATCGGATAATAAATATATTAGGCTTTGTAGGCCATGCCGTTTCTATCATAGCTACGTAACTCTGCTGTTAGAGCCTGAAAGCAGCCATAGCCAATACATAAATGAATGGGTGCCGCTGTGTTCTAACAAAACTTCATTTATAGACACTGAAATGTGAATTCCATAGAATTTTCACGTGTCATGAAATTTTCTTCTCCTTTTGATTTCTTTTCAACCATTTAAAAATGTAAGAACATGCCACTATGATTGTAAAATGCTGCAGCCCCTTTGGAAAACAGCCTGGCAGTTCCTTAAAAGTTAAACATGACCCAGCAGTTCCACTCCCAGGTGCACACGCCGAAGAGAACTGGAAGCACGTGTCCACACAAACAAGTGTCCACACTTCACCCAGATGTTCCTAGCAGCATTGTTCATAACAACTTATAATTCAAAAAGTAGAAACAATCCAAACTCCCACCAACTGATAAATGCATTTAGAAAGTGTGCTATATCCACACAGCTGAAATGCCACAACATGGGAGTGAAAGGGAGGAATGAAAGAAACCAGTTCCAAAAGGCCGTGTATCGTATGTTTCCATTCCTGTGAAAAGTCTAGAACAGGCAAATCCATAGAGACAGACAGCAGATGAATGGTTGCCAGGGGCCGGGGGAAGCAGTGATTGCTGATGGGTACAGTTCCTTTTTGGAGTGATAAAAATGTTTTAAAATTAGATAGTGGTGATGGTTGCACAACTGTGAATATACTAAAAACCACTGAATTATACCCTTTAAAAAGTTGTTTTTTTATGGTGAATTGATGTGAATTATATCTCAATAAAGCTATTATTTATTTTTTTTTTTTAATTTTTTTTTTTTCAACGTTTATTTATTTTTGGGACAGAGAGAGACAGAGCATGAACGGGGGAGGGGCAGAGAGAGAGGGAGACACAGAATCGGAAACAGGCTCCAGGCTCTGAGCCATCAGCCCAGAGCCCGACGCGGGGCTCGAACTCGCGGACCGCGAGATCGTGACCTGGCTGAAGTCGGACGCTTAACCGACTGCGCCACCCAGGCGCCCCTAAAGCTATTATTTAAAAAAAAAAAGTGAAAGCCATTCTTAGCTCTCAGACCATACAAAAACACATGGCTGGGTGGGTATGGCCTGTGGGCTGTTGTTTGCCCCTCCCCGGGCTAGGGGAGAATTGGGACCTGCCTGCCCAAGCTAGGTGGTTGCAGGATGGGGATTTCATTTGACCCTCATGGCAGCCTGGCCAAGTGAGTCCACTCTGGGAGCCCCTCCTTGTTACCAAGGGGAATGGAGAATTCATTCATCTTACCTGAACTCTCTTTGTAGTCACGTCCTCTTTCATCCATCAGATAGAACTATTACACTTCAACCCTGACTTTAAAAAGTCTGACCAGCCTTCTCTATGTAGTTTATTCCTATTTCATTTCATTTCATTTCATTTCATTTCTTTCTTTCTTTCTTTCTTTCTTTCTTTCTTTCTTTCTTTCTTCTTCTCTTTCTCTCTCTCTCTCTCTCTCTCTCTCTCTTTCTTTCTTTCTTTCTTTCTTTCTTTCTTTCTTTCTTTCTTATGTTTATTTATTTTTGAGAGAGAGACAGAGCACGAGCAGGGGAGGGACAGAGGGAGAGGGGGAGACACAGAATCTGAAGCAGGCTCCGGGCTCTGAGCTGTCAGTACAGAGCCCGAGAGGCAGGGCTCAAGCCCACAAACCATGAGATCATGACTTGAGTGGAAGTCAGACGCTTAACCGACTGAGCCACCCAGGCACCCCTATTTTGTGGTATTCCTAAGAAATAACATTTCAAGGACTGTTATTGTTTTGTTTGGGGTAGCAATTCCTCATTCAAGATTAGCTGAGAGGGAAAAGTGAAATTCTGCCCATTTTGTTGGCACTTATATGTGATAAAGTCTTTTAAGGTCAGAAGTTTTTCAAAACCTTCTTTTCTCCCAAATTTTCATCTAAAATCAATGCTCTGGGAATATGTTAAGTTTGTTCTGTGGCTTTTAATTTTCCCAATACACCAGCTCTTGCCTTGTATCATTTCATCACAAAGTGTGAATGTCAGGGAACTCATGTGGGCTTTGGAGTCAGTCCCCAGGCCTGGGTTAGAATTTAGCCCCTCTCCTCCTTCTGGTGTGGCCTTAGGCAAGTGGCTTTTCTTCCTGAGCCCTTGTCATCATCTAAAATGAGGGTGACAACACCTTTCTCATGGGGTGGTTGTGGTGACACAGTGGGCTGGTGCCTGTAAAGAGCTTGGTTCTTTCTTACTACTCTGGTGGTTTTTAAATCATAGGCTGTTCCCTCGACAGAGGGCTCTCCTGTGCCTGGATGTAAATGTGTGTCCTACATAGTAAGTGAGGGGCTAGTCAAGTGGGAAGAAGCTAAGAATTAGGCTCCCTCTTCAGTGAGCTGGCTGTAGTCTCTGGTTCCAGATTGTGGCTGCTGGCTGTAGTCAGTTGTGTTGTGTCTAAGGGCAAGGTTGGTTGGCCTCCATCCTTGACACCTCCACTTTGGGGGACAGGTAGAGGGCATGTTGCTTCTGGTAAACAGTCACGGGGAAAGGCTTGATGTGGCAGAAGGTAAAGGATATTGACTTTCTGCGATTTGTTTCTGGTCTCCTTGCTTCCAAACCCCACTAGATGGGAAAGTTAAACGTTGACCTCAGTTATTTCAGACCCCAATAGACTGAGAAGCACAGGCTTTTTGGCCAAGTCTTGTGAGAAGTGGAAGAGAAGAGACTCCTAGAACAGTCCACAGGCCCTGGCCTCAATCCAGAGGAGAAAATCATCCCCTCCGTGCTGGGTCTGGGACCTTTTCCCCCACTGGTAGAGGAAGGTTAAGAGAGCCATGGAAATGGGAAGGAGGTGGTGCTTGCCGAAAATGAATGAAGCCTCACCAGAGAGTTAAATACTTGGGCTGAGCTCTTTCTCCCTGCAAATATTTCTCTATTGCTGCGTAAAAAATCACCCCAATATTCAGTGGCCTAAAACAGCAAACATTTATTATCTCTCAAAGTTTCTGAGAGTCAGGAGTCTGCATGTGGCTGGATGGTTTGGCTCAAGGTCTCTCATGAAACTGCAATCAAGCTGTTGGCCCCCTGGGACTGCAGTCATCCAAAGGCTTGACCAAGCTTGGCGGATCTACTTCTTAGCTCATTCATGTGGTTCTTGGCAGGAGGCCTCAGTTTTTTGCCACATGGGCTTCTGCACGGGGCTGCTCATGACATGGTGCCTGCCTTTCCCCAGAAGAAGTGATCCAACACAGACGCTGCAGTGCCTTTTTATGACCTGGTCTCCAAAGTCACACATGGTCACTTCTGCTTTATTCTCTTCGCTAGAAGCAAGTCACCGAGTCCAGCCCACACTCAGGGGGTTGTGGGGGGGGGGCGGTGCACAGGAATTAGGCTCTACATCCTGAAAGGAGGAGTACCAAAGAATTTGTGTACCAACACACTCTCCCCCTTGCCCTTTTGTGACTTGTGACCTCTGGGTCAGCCTGACAGGCCTAACTTCTGCTTTCTTTGGACCCTAGTTCTCAACATCAGCACCTCTGTTCAGTTGGCAACCTCCATGCCTCCAGGATTCCAGCCGGCACAGACTCCAGACCCAACAGCTCCAGTCACCTACTTCCCATACTTTGACAGGACCTACCTGGCGGTGGCAGCGTCACTCAATGGGGGCAATGTGCTGGCCGCATTTGTCCACATGCTGGTACAGTGGATGGCCGATCTAGGTAAGGTGTTGCCCATACAGTGATGTGTTCCTGCTTGTCCTTTCTATGTAGCAGTGTCTTGGTGCTTAGTGTGTTATTTAAGCTTCTAGATTCATGTGTCAGACCCAGCCAGGCTCCAACACATTCCTTCCTTCCTTCCTTAGGGATCTGGATGTATAGCCTTCCTTCCTCTCAGCTTCTGAGCTGCCATCACCTATGGTTTTTTTTTTTTGAGGGAGCATCTTCTCCCCTAACCTTGACTATGGAATATCATAATAGTGTCTTAGCTCTCCCCTGCCCCACTTGGTCACCTTCTCTGTCAAGTAGTCTCTGGGTCCCTTGCATTTGAAGTCTTCCTTCTAATGACTTCAGACAGCTGAAAATAAAATGATCAAATGTGGATGGTATTTGACAGTATTATAAAATCCTCATAGCACTTATTCCTGGCAAGTAGTTCCTGACTCCCTTTCTTAGAAGGATCCCTGGAAACTGATGCCCTCCTGCTTTCTTCAGGATAGAACTGATCAGACCTCTCTCTGCTCTTCATTTGCAGGGAAACCTGCAACCTCCTTCTTTCAGAAGAGGTTCTCTTTCCAAGCACTTAAGGTAGAAATGAAATTTCTGGTCAGCCATGCAGATCTGGGGAAATCGTGTTCATCAGGTGCACTGGTCCACCTGTAGGAGCTCTGAATCAGGTCATTCTGGGGAACTTTCAGCATTTTAACAAAGTGAGGCAGAGCAGCAGGGAGCCCATAGGAAGCTCATTACTGGTTGTGTAGACAAGCGTCACTGACCCATGTCAGTCCTCTCTCAGGCTGGCCAGGGATGTCAGGATTTCAGGGGAATTCTGCCCCCTTGGCTTGGATCCCCTCAGGAATGCTTCATTAAAAGAACAGAACTCGGATTTTGTTTTGTCTCGCATCAGAAAAGGTTTTCAAGAACCAGTCATCAGAACCTTCAGGCAAGCCCTATATTTAGATACTGGTTTAACTGGATGACTCTATCAATTATTGACTGTGTTGACTGGTATTTCTCTTTATACAGAAGTGACTGTTATTTTTACCCCTGAAAGAGATGGTAATACTTAATTTCTCTGTAAGATCCTTTCAAAAAGAAAAGTCATGGTTCTTATTTTCATGAAACTGAGTACTTTGAAGGTTAGTATTATAGGTAGCTTAACCTTTTATGAAATTTCTACACTGTGCCATTTGATTGAAAAATATATAGATGCAAATACAACAAGTTTATTCAGATAAAAGACATCACATCTGTTAACCAGAAATGGAAATATTAAAACATAAGGTGTAAAAATTAAACTCTCTCTCTCTATTCAGAATACCCTAGGTTTGCATTGTTTTCCAGAAGTTGGAAAACAGACAGTTCCACCCTCATGTGGTTTAGAGCAGGGACTCTGGAGCCAGGTGGCCTGGGTTTGAATCCCAGCCCCACCACTTCCTTGTGCCCTTGGGCAGGTTCCTTATCCCGTCTGTTCTTCACTTTCCTCACCTGAAAAGAGATGCTAGTACCTACCTCAGAGGACGGCAAGGATCAAATGAGTTATACTGCAAAGCACTTAGAATGATGTCTGGCCCATAATAAGTGTGATACAAATGCTTGTGTGGTGGTGCTACACAGGAGAGTGGCCTCAGTTCTCAGCTCTGTCCTAAGTCATTATGTGGCCTTGGCAAGTCCTTTCCCCTTCTGTGTTTTTTCAGTTCCGATGGTCTGTGTTTCTAAGCCCATGATGTGAACATGTGGCAACTCAGTATTTAGATTCTGATGAGGTGGTAAGCCAAGGGATGCAGAAACAGGGCTAGAAGCCAGGTCTCTCCAGTCTCCAGCTGGTATAGACCTTCCTTCAGGTGCCCCTCAAGGCTGGGGTTGTGGCCCAGGTGTTTCCCAGTGAGGAAGAACACTTTATTTTAACATTTTCTTAACATTATTAAGGATATACAAGCACATGGTTCATTGTTTTGTTTTGTTTTTAACTATAGACTTTCTTTTCTTTTGAAAGTTTTCCACTCATGTCATTTTTCTGTTCCATGATCTACTTCAGGATACCACATTGCATTTCATCATCCCATCTCCTTAGTCTCTCTGTTTTCTTTCTTTCTTTTTTTTAAAGTTTTTATTTCTTTAAGTAATCTCTATACCCAACCTGAGGCTCAAACTCATGACCCCGAGATCAAGAGTCACATGCTCCTCTGACTGAGCCAGCTGGGCGCCCCTCTGTGCTTTCTACTTGATTGATCTGTTTTTTTTCTATTTCATTTCCCTTCCCTTTCTTCCCATCAGTTTCATGGTTTTATATTCTTCATCTATTCTTTTAGAAGTTTCTAACACACTGTGTTTCCTAGGATATGGAGAGGTAATCCCTTCTGCACATTGCAGTGCTGGTGTAAACCAGGCCTGCTTCTAAGGGGCAAGTATGATGTACATAACTTTTGAACCAGAAGTTCTCTTCCAAGGACTCGGTCCTACAGATTTATACACTTGTACACACATGCTAGGTTACTCACCAAGCACATGATTTTTCTGAGATTTTAGTAGAATTTTTAGAGGGAGAGGAAAGACATTTATTCTGGTTTTTTTTGTTTGTTTGTTTGTTTAACGTAGGCTCCATGCCCGACGTGGTGCTTGAACTCACAACCCTGAGATCAAGAGTCGCATGTTCTACTGACCAGGACAGCCAGGTGTCCCCATTCTGACATATTTAACCAAAGTCCTGCTGATCACATTTTGGCTATAATATTTAATTATTTCTCTCTCCCTCTTTGTTTCATTCCTGAGTGTGTATGGTTGAATTTGTACAAGTTAAATGTGCTGCCAATGAGACTCCATGGCGACTCTGGGGTGGTGGCTGTCAGCACTGGCCTGCACACTGGAACCACTTGTGGAATTAAAAAAAGTTGTTTTTTTTAATTTTCTTTAAAAAAAATTTTTTTAACGTTTATTCATTTTTGAGAGAGAGACAGAGCATGAGTGGGGGAGGGGCAGAGAGAGAGAGGGAGACACAGAATCTGAAGCAGGCTCTAGGCTCTGAGGTGTCAGCACAGAGCCTGACGTGGCGCTCGAACCGATGAACTGTGAGATCATGACCTGAGCCAAAGTTGGACACTTAACTGACTGAGCCACCCAGGCTCTCTAAAAAATTTTTTTTCTAAGGTTTATTTATTTACTTAGTGCTACCCGGGGAGGAGCAGAGAGAGACAGAGAGAGAGAATCCCAAATAGGCTCCATAGGCAGTGTGGAACTGACACTGGGCTCAATTTCATGACCAGGAGATCATGACTTGAGCTGAAATCAAGAGTTGGACGCTTAACCACTGAGCCACCCAGGTGCCCATGCTTGCGGAGTTTTTAAAACAATGCTGATGTCCTCATCCTGTCTGTAGAATGCTGATGATTTGGCTGTGGGGTGGGATGGGGCAGGCATTTTATAGAAGTTCCTCAGGTGATTCTACTTCAAAAGCGTGGTCCTTGGGCCAGCAGTACTGGCTTGTAGAAGTGAATAACAAATACAGAATCTTAGGGCCTGCCCCAGCCATACTGAGTCAGAAACTGCATTTTAATAAGATCCCTAAGTGATTCATATACATATTCAGAGGTGAGAAGCATTGGTCTAGACTGGTGGTTTTCAACCTCTGCTGAGGCTGGGCTGGATTGTGATCAGCACTGTGATCCTGGGGTTTCTATGACACTGCTAATAAGTCTAGTAGCAGCTGTAATGATGCTTTTTTTTTTTTTAAGTTTATTTTTGGAAGAGAGAGAGAAAGTGGGGGAGGGGCAGAGAGACAGGGAGAGAGAGAACCCCAAGCTAAGTCCCATGTGGGGCTTGAACTCACAAACCATGAGATCATGACCTGAGCCAAAATCAAGAGTTGGATGCTTAAACGACTGAGCCACCCAGGTGCCCCATGACGATGCTTTTTGATCAGTGTATTCATTTGTCCTCCTTGGGAGCATTGTTGTAGGATGATTAGTTGTAGGATGGTTAGCGCTTACAGCAAACTTATGAGATCTCTCCTTTAAGTCTAGGCTGGGGTCTGGGGCAGAGCACAGCTAGCCAGACTATGTGAGTCCCTGAGCCAGGAAACATCCAGCCTCAGTGAGAAGCAGCAAGTAGATCTATCCCTGCCCTCTGGGAATTCCAAACTGTCTCAGCCTGCAGCAACAGGTGGGGTGCATGAACTCACACAGGTCTTTTCTGTTCCTGGAAGGTCTGGAGGTCGAAGAACCCACTGTATATTCGTGCATGATCCAGGCAGCTGCACAGCAGAGAGACACCTGCCTAACTATCACTCCAACGGTGTGGGGCGAGAGGCACCTGCCGGACCAGCTGGCCTCAGTGACCAGAATCTCCTCCTCTGATCTCTCCCTGGGTCATGTGACCCGGGCCCTGTGCCGAGGCATTGTTCAAAACCTGCACTCCATGCTTCCATTTCAACAGCTCAAGGAGTGGGGTGTGGAGCGGGTGATTGGCAGTGGGAGTGCGCTGTCCAGGAACGAGGTTCTGAAGCAGGAGGTGCAGAGGGCGTTCCCTTTCCCAGTGTCCTTTGGGCAGGATGTGGACGCAGCTGTGGGGGCAGCTCTGGTCATGCTCCGGAGGAACCTTAATCAGAAGGAGTCTTAATACATTCTTTGGCCAAAGGACTTGCAAATTCTATCTAATTAGCAATTCTCACATGACCTTGGGGTCATCCTTTTCCTGGACACATTTGTGGGCAGCTTTTTTTTTTTTTTAATTTTTTTTTTTTTAACGTTTATTTATTTTTGAGACAGAGAGAGACAGAGCATGAACGGGGGAGGGTCAGAGAGAGGGAGACACAGAATCCAAAACAGGCTCCAGGCTCTGAGCTGTCAGCACAGAGCCTGACGTGGGGCTCGAACTCACGGACTGTAAGATCATGACCCAAGCCGAAGTCGGCCGCTTAACTGACTGAGCCACCCAGGCGCCCCTGTGGGCAGCTTTTAAGCAAAGCTTGTTCTCAGGGCACCATCTTGACCAAGAACCTACGTTCAGGGCATACTCTAATAATGCAACCAGGACTCATCAACTGGATCCCAAATCAGTACTTTCCAAAAGAGACTCACCTGGGAACTGGTCCCAAATATAAATATGGTGAAGAGAGAGAGAGAGAGAGAGAGACAAAGAAAAGGAACAGTACCCCAGCATCCCGGTCAGCAGGCTCATCTATGACTCACCTGTAGACAAAGAGAAAATAAATATGGACTTTAGGCACCAAAAAGTCTGGTGACTGTGCGCTCAAAGTAAGAAAAGAAGACCCCCCCACCCCCCCCACCCCCGCCAATCCAGCTTTTGGATTGTTTTTAAAAGGACATGAAACCCAGGCTTGGGTCACATGCACTGTTGGAAAAGTCCTTCCCTACTGGATTGTGCCATGTGACCCTGAGGTCCCTTTCTCACTCTTGTTCTCCCTTGGCCACAGCTGGTTATAGCTGAGGCAGGGGGTCACCCAGGGCAGTAAAGCAGACTGGCTGAGATGAAGATGCAGGGATCCATGCTGCCTTCTCACCATGCACTTCCCCTCCAAGGACAGCCTGCTGCAGTGGAGCTGCTCTAGATCCTTAACACAACTGGCTTGAAGGCACAGAACAGGGAAGGAAAGGTGGGTGGCATAACCAGCAAGGGGGATGGATGCTATGTGGCCCCACCATTCAAGCACATTGTTCCCAATAGTCTGACCAGGCAGGACCCTTTTTCGGGGGTGTGTCTGGGCAGCAGTGTATTTTTCTCCTGCACATTCTTGGGAGGTCTTCCAAGGAAAGGGATGCAGCTGGGCATGCTCCTGTCAGAGAGGATGGTCAGTTTAATCAGAGAGAACCCCTTATCCTGCAGGCCCTAGATTTTCTTTCTCTTGGTGTCGGCCTTGCTGGCCTACCATGTGTTTCTGGCCTGCAGAAACATCCCACTGGAGTCAGCATCCATGTGGGGGTCCCAGAGCATCTTAAACCTTTCTGTAGTTGGTAGGGATGACCATGGAATGGCTCCAGGAAAAGGCTGTCATTCCTGCATCTAGTTCCAGACTCCTAAGAGTGATCCCAAGGCTCAGGCAGGCCTGACTCTGAGACTCCTAGGCAACTATGAGTTTGGGAAGTGGCCATGTTGTTTCTTTGTAAAGGTCACTTTATGAATTATGTGGTTGTCTGAGCTCTTAGATTAATCTGCCTTGCCATGCTGATTGGATTTCAGATACTAAAGCTCATTCTTTCAGAGCTTTGTCCCTTTAATAAGACACACCTGTCTGCTTTGGGAACACTGTAAATTATGGCATAGCTGTAGGGCTTGGTTTGGCAGGTTGGACATAAGGATCATTTGTAGGTTGTTCTGCAGAAAACCCCACCTGCTCCATGATTGTACCAGGACAAGTAGCTGAAGATCACTCGGGAAAGTCATGTGAGTTTTCTCTCAGCCAAGATGAGTTGACACCATTATTCTGGAGCCCCTATGGAAGGCCTGTGAGAGAGGTCACCTTGGGATAGGCCGAAGGATAACAGATAGCCTCTCCATCAGGAGGAGTTGGCCCTCTGACTCCTGGGAGGCAGCCTGTCTTGTATTCTCAGGGTGCTATGGATGGAGCCTGTAAATGTAAGATTAGGAACTGGATGCAAGGCCAGGTAGCCCAGACCAGTGCCCAGTGCGGTGCCGGAACTCTCTGTTCCCTTTCCACATGTCCACTCTATCTCTGAGGGCTGAGCCTTGCGCAGTCCAAGCTTGCCAGCTAAAATCTCTGTTACTGTTTTTATTGCACAGGCCTGGAGCCTCTGCAGTGGGGTTGAGCACAGCTTCCAGGGCTTTATTTCTTCAGTCTGAAATCATAAACCACTCACTGCTTTTGCCGTCATTCCCTGGAGGTACCAGTAAGTGTTTGATACCAGTGTGATCCTCAGATGAGGAACTGGCCTTTAGGACTGTTTGCCCATATCCTGATCTTACGAGCAGGTGGTAGACTTGCACTTTCTCCCCAGATTTGCTTTGGCCAGCAAAATGTGACCAGAAGTGTTCTACTTCTAAGCAGAGGTCCTTAGGAGCCAGTGTGTGATTTTCCACACTCCGTTCCCTTTGCCAGGAGTGACTGGTGGTGTCCCAGAGAATGGAGGCTCTGTCAGCCTAGGTTCCATGTTAGGGCACTATGGTGTAGAGCCCTCACCAACAAATGTGCAACATGAAATGTGACTGAGAAATAAACCTTTGATGTTTGAAGCCACTGAGATTTGGGGTTGTTGCCACAGCATAACTTAGTTTACCCTGACCACTACAACCACAGTAGAGATTGTGTCTAAGAAGACTCAGCTGCACCCAGCACAGACCCAGACATTTATTGAGCACCCACTAGGAGCTGGGTGTTCTGTCAGGACAGGGCTAAATTGCCAACACCAGGACAGATTTACACATGTGTGCAGAAGAAGGAACAATTCATTCTTTATGTAAGTGACATTAAGCTAAACCTTGGAGAGTTTCAGTCCATCAATACCAACAGCAGTTAACATTTTTTGAGCTATGTAGTAGGAGCTAATCTATACTTGTTTGGACCTATTTGATCTATATGGTGACCCTAGAAGGTGGGTACTATTATCTTCATTTCTCAGATGAAGAAACCGAGACACAAGTTAAGTAACCTACCTAAGATCACAACTCTCAGATTCAACCCCAGAGCCCATTTTCTTTAGCATTCTAGGCTGAGAGAGCAGGTGTATTCACATGAAAGTGACCGGCATGAGCAGGGTGTGATGAACTGTCTGGTGTAACTTGGTCACAGGGCTTATGAAAGGGTGTGATAGAACTTGTGGCTGGACGTGTTGGCCAAACTGTGAAGGGTCCTAGATGCCAGACTGAGGGGTTTAGACTTTCTCCTGTGGGCAGCAGAGTGGAGGACAGACTTCATGAGCTTTAAGAGTGTAACTGTCAGCCATGGGGACTTTACGGTGGAGAATGGGTGTTACAGGAGGTGGGGGCCCAATTGGAGGGGCCTAGAAAACAGCTTGTGAAAGACCGTAGGCCTGAACCAACGTGGGGGCAGAGCCTGCCACACATACCCTTCTTTTGGCCCTTGACTATGACTAGATGTATGTAATGTTTATGTGGCTTTCATGTTCTTTATTCTTCTTCTCAACTGACTGAAAGCTGCTTGAGGGCAGGCTTCCTCTTAGGTGTTCTCTGCCCTGCCCTTCTCCTTAATCTTGGGCTGATGCCCATGTTTGAATGTCCTTCTCCCGGGGAAGAATACAATACCTTGTCCAAGACCCAGCTCAGATGCTATCTTTCTGCTGCACAGTCTCCCTGGAAGCATATCTGTGACTGGATTATAATTGCAGCTGGCATCTGGGACCCAACTCAGTGTTTGCTGTTGGCATGGCCTGTTGGCTCCTGGCTTGTGCCTGTTACAGCATGCCCCACCCAGTAGAGCGTCAGAGAGAGCCTAGCAGTTTTTCCTCATGTGTCCTGGCCTTCTTGAGGTCAGAGACCATCTTATTCATCCTACTCACTTGCTGTGGTTTGCTAGTGCTTGGTGGGGCTTCAGGGTAGAGGGTGGTTTGCACTTGACCTCTCAGCCACGATTAGATGGACAGATAGCCCATCTTTGAAATTGAGAGATTCTGGGTTTAGAGATGTTCACTGTGTGACTCATGAAACATTAAGCAAATCTTGTTTTTTTTTCATTAAAAAACAATTAGTCACAACCTCAAGCTAATGGCCGGAGATAGCTCAACAATCAGCAGATGCGGTTCTCTTCTGAAATAATGATGATGAGAACAATAACCCCTCATGCTTGCCTAGAGCTTTACCAGCTCACAGAGACCATTCATTCACATCCAGTATTCTTATTAATCCCCCAGAAAAGCCTCATAAAGCAGGCAGGGCAGGTGCCTTCACCCGTTTTGGGGATAAGGACCCAGAGCTTCAGCTATCTGCCCAAATTTATGGAGCGGGTGTCTGCTGGGCCTGTCTGGGTCTCCTCTCCTGCCTCTATTCTCTGCCCATGCATCTGACCCTCCAATCTCTTCTCTCTCTTGTTGCCAGTACCCGCCCTGGGTCCCAGCTCTGCAGAGAGGGGCTCAGCTGTTGGGTGCTGAGTGGATGCCTCATCCCTCCCCAGCTTAGATGGCCAGCTCCATCCACTTCTGGAGTGCACTGTCCCCTCTCACAGAGCCCTGCCCTCCATGGGAACTGACTCAGGTGGGTACCTGGTGACACTAATGCACAGACCAAATGCAGAAAGGAAAGTAGTTTTCTTCTAAGTCTGCTGTTTGCCATTTGTATCCGGGATCCCTGAGGCCATTTAAAATCTGGGAAGCAAGACACAAAAGTCAGGAAGTTAAAAATCCACACAAGATTTAGAAATCCCAAGATAAGACCGGTAGAGTTGGCACTGTCCTCGGGTGGGTTACAGGTACTCGCGGTGGTGCTTTAACCACCTTCTCTGGGGCCAGAACTAGCTCTGCTTATTCCTACTTGGGTCCTCCCAGAAATGAGGGGCTGACGGTTCCTGATTTGGGTAATCAGGCTTTTATTAGCACACGACAGTTTGCTGGTTTCTAGCTGTACCAGAAAGTTTGGCTTCAAATCCATGAGGGACCCAGATGGATGAAGAAAATAAATGAGGATCCCATTGCCAGGGTCAAGGGCTGAGTTTAAGTCAATGTGCCCCCCTGGTGGTGACGCTAAAGAACTGCAGCCATTGATGACCTGGGGCCCAGCCCACTTGGCCCACCCACGTGCTGGTGTGGCCCCTAGCACTTTGCTGCACTGCCTCTTGTTCCCATCAGACCTGAGCTTGAAGTACGCGCCCCCTCCCAGAATTCATCACTGAAACGTGATCTACTTACAAAGAGTTTTAATGGATACATCATTACATAGATTCAAGAACACCTTGTTGGCAAAATACCACCCAGAAAACCAGGCTGATGGCAGCAGTGCTCAACCCTAAGGTCTTGTGTCTGCTGCCATTTCTTGAGTTTTAGTAGAACCACTCAGTGCAGGTTTGGCTCAGATAAAACCATGCCAATAAATGTATATGTTGTGCTCCTTTGGGCAAGTTGTGGAGCTAGGTAGGCTTAGAGAAGGAGAATTGAGGGTGCAAGAGCCCTGTCACTCTGGAGCCATTAAAATCTGCCAAATAAGCCACAAACCTCAGAGCAGTTAAAGCTCAATACAAGCTTTAGGAAGCTTCAGACAAGACTAGTATGGTTGTCACTGTCCTTGGGCAGGTAACATAGCCTGTCTATACTTCATTTCCTCATCCATAAAATGGGGGACAAAATCAGACTCTCCTCATGAAACTTTGTGAGAGTCTGATGAGCTAATGCATAAAGTGCTTATCCCAGAACCTGGCACACTGCATGGTCTTAATAAGCATCCACTGCTATTATCGTTGTCTTTGTGATCACATGCACTGGTTGCTGCAGGAAGGTGCGGGTCTAGATTTCTGTAGGGGTTTAGAGGTGAGCACTTTGGCTGGGCCCTTGGTGGAGAGGATTTTTGGAAGAGGTGGAGTTGAATGATAGAGCCTCGGCATCCAAAGGTCCCACCTGCCACCTGGGCCTTAAAAGACAGGTTAAGTCGATGCATAGTGCAAGCACGTTGGGCAGAAAGAGGGCAGGGGAAGGGGGTGGAGGCAGGGACAGTTAGTATGGCTTGGGAGGAGATGTGTCCAGGTAACAGGAAGGGCTGGGCCACAGTGGGAGTGGAGACTGGGGTTGTCGGCTCAGGGTACCAAGCCGAGGGGTAGGGCCTTATTCTGTAAGGGGGCGCAGTCAGGAGGATATTCTACGTCTGGGGATTGGGAGGTCATGAGTCAGGGTGCTGGGCACTTCTGGTGCCTCAGGTGAGAGGAAGTAGCTGCCAGCCGCAGAGAGGGATCCATATGAGCCACAGAAACGTACCCTGGACAGAACAGAGAAGGAGAGGCTGGAGATGACAAAGTATGTCAGACTTTGACATAAGAAAGTTGGTGCCTTAGGGGCGCCTGGGTGGCTCAGTCGGTTAAGCGTCTGACTTCAGCTTAGGTCATGATCTCGCGGTTTGTGAGTACAAGCCCCACGACGGGCTCTGTGCTGACAGCTCGGAGCCTGGAGCCTGCTTTGGATTCTGTGTTTCCTTCTGTCTCTTCCCCTCCCCCACTTGTATGCTGTCTCTCTCTATCAAAAATAAATAAATGTAAAAAGAAATTTTTAAAATGTTGGTGTCTGATAGGCAGTAATGTTGAGGGAAGGGAGTGTGGAGGGCAGAGGGGTTCATCTTGGGACATGCTGATGGGAAGGGGTTTGTGGTCTTTACCTGGAGTTCCCAGGAGAGCTCAGGGGAAAGGGTGGGGCTGGACCCCTGGATGAGGGAGTCCCTGGCTTGGGCATGTCAGATGAGTCCTTGGAGGAGTGGGGGTCTCAGAAAAGGGTAGGAGGAGATAAGGGTCCTTTTCCTGTATATTGAGGAAAAGCTGTCAGGGAAGGAGGAGAAGGGCCAGGATTTCCCTGCAGCCCTCGCAGCGTGCATGGTGCCATGTAGACTCTGGGAGATGTCAGTGCCCAATGGCTATGTTACAAAGGGGACACATTTAGTGACATGTGTTGTCCTCACTGGAGGCAGAAATCACCTTGGAAGCTAAGGGGACACCTCTGGTAGAGAAGTATAACCCTCCCCTTTCTTGGACGTTGCCCTGGGCTGGCCAGTCCTCTCAGTGCCTTTCTCAGATGTCTCCCACCCATGCCCCAGGGCTGCTGTGGCTGAGATCCGGACCCGGCCCAGCCAGTGTGTGAGCCAGAGGCTGTCCCTAACACAGCATCAGCATGTCGGTCTCCACACCGAGGTGTTCTCCGCAGCACCTCTGGCCCACACACATGGTTAGAAGGAACAGTGACCCTAGAGAACTTGTAGGTTGAGGGGTCACTGCTGGTGAGTTTTTAAAATATGTGTAACAGATGGCTATGCATGATTAAGAACGAATTCCATGGTCCAGCAATCCCACTTCTGGGTATATGCCCAAAAGAATCGAAAGCTGTGACTCAAAGAGATATTTGTACACCCATGTTCAGAGCAATATTCCACAGGCAAAAGTTGGAAGTAACCCAAGTGTCCATTGACTGATGAAGGGCTAAACAAAACATGGTCTACACATGCAATGGCATATCGTACAACCTCATAAAGGGAGGAAATCCTGTAGTATGCTACAAGATGGATGAATCTTGAGGACATTATGCTAAGTGAAACAAGCCAGTCACAAAAAGATAAATACTGCACGAATCCACTTCCATGATGGTCTTAGAATAATCAAATTCATAGAGACAGAATGTAGACTGGTTGCCAGAGGCTGGGGGAAGGGAGGAATGGGGAATTAGTGTTTAATAGGTATAGGGTTTCAGTTTCACAAGATGAAAACAGTTCCGGAGATGGATGGTGGTGACATTATAAATGTACTTAATGCTCCTGAATTGTACACTGAAAACTGGTTGAAATGGTATTTTTTCATGTTATAGGTATTTTACCAAAATTTCTCAAAAAAGGATGAATTCCAAGGTTCATTTAAAAAAATTTTTTAACGTTTATTTTTATTTTTGAGACAGAGAGAGACAGAGCATGAACGGGGGAGGGGCAGAGAGAGAGAGGGAGACCCAGAATCGGAAGCAGGCTCCAGGCTCTGAGCTATCAGCCTAGAGCCCGACACGGGGCTTGAACCCATGAACTGTGAGATCATGACCTGAGCCAAAGTCAGACATTTAGCCAACTGAGCCACCCAGGCGCCCAGCACAGATTTCTCATATGTAAAATAAGTATGCCCAGGGTTGTTGTGTGGCATGGGAGAGTGGGTTTGTGCAGCTTCTCTGTAAACTGTAAAATGTCGTGCAGAGTCCACGAAGTGTCTGCACTTCAGTGTCTTGACTCGGGGGTCAACCTTGTGAGCTACTCCAAGGAGGGCTACGATGGGACTTTTCTGGCACATAGCTGCTCATTTCAGGCCATGTAGGGCCCCCGGCTTTTTGGAGTCCTATAGGGTTCCTACGGGCAGCTGCTGCCAGGATGGGTTCTGCAGGGCATTTCAGGTTGCAGACTGTATACATGCTCAGAAGGACTTTGCAGCCTTTCTCAGCCATGTTCCAGGAGGGAATTATTCCTTACAGTATTGACTTTCCTCCTATGCTTTTACAATCATACTAAGAGAAATAAGAAAATAGACACGGAAATAATTTTCTGTGTTTTGTGGTTCCATGAGGAATCCCAGTTGAGTAAGGCTGGGACCTGGCAGACCCAGAAGCCTCCACAATCCTTCACGAGGCTTCCACAGAGAATGAGAGGCCCAAGAGAGGCAGGCATTTGTCCAAGGTTGCACAGAGGTGGCAAAGCCGTCATTCAAAACCAGGTTCCTGAATGTCAGGCCATGACTGTGTGATGGGTGATGTGACCCTTTACATTCCTTCCACATTTTCAAACTGGAGCAGTTTCATGATGCTGGGTTTTACTTCTCTGGTTGTTGAGTTTTTTCCCCAGACCACCCTATCTGTAAGAGTGTTGGGTTTGAGAGGCCTGAGCAGTGGCCTCCTTTTTCTTGAGAGCTGAGGTCACAGCTCTGGCTGGCTCTGGGCGGTGTGTGGCTAAGTGCACTGCAGCCCTGGCATGGTGGGGGGAGGGGCAGCAGCTAAGTGGTTTCTGAAAAAGGGAAAAAATGATGGGAAAAGCTCTGGGATCCTCTGGGAATCAGAACCACGGCAACAGCAGCTGCTGCCATTGCTGGAAACATTTTCCTTGAGTGCCAGAGTGTACCCACAGCCCATCCCTGCCAGCGCTGAGTGACCGTGGCCCAGGGAGGGGCCACGGACCCTCACAGAGGCAACTCTTCTCCCCACACCAGTCCAGCTCTCCCTTCAAGTAACGAAGCCTTGGAGCTTGCCGGCACCTGCTGTGTCCGGGGTGCGCTGCATCTAGCTGGTGAGTCCTTTCTGTTGTTTGCTGGCCGGTGCCGATGCTAGCTTTTAGAATGACACAGGGAGCTGTCAAAAACTGAGCCCTGCCTCTGTCCGCTTGGGTGACTATGAGCAGTTCAACTAGCCTCTCAGCACCTTAGTTACCCCATCTGAAAACTGGGGATAATAACAGTGGCTGCCTCAAAGGTCATGGTGACGCTAAAGTGAAGCTATAGCTGTGGTGCACTTAGCCTGGTTAATCGTAAACACTTGGCAAGTGACTGTGGAGGTTGCTATTGTCATTGTGTATGAGTTGCATCAGGGTCATCCTGGACCCTCCTCCTGGAGCAAAGAGGCCAGTGGTTTGTGGCCGGAGGTTTCGCCACATAGCTCCTTCCAGGCTGAAGGGGTGCTGGGTGGGGTGGCAGGAGTCCTGGGTTCTCACCCAGGCTCCACTCGCTCTCTGTTTTAGATAGGGTTCCTGTGGCTCTTCATCCATAGGCGGGGTAGCCCCCGGATCTCTGTCCCTCTTTAGGAAATGCTCAGGTAGGAATTTCTCTTTAGGAATGATCAGGGGTGGATCCTGGACCAGTTCCCAAGAGCCTGTAGGGAAGCTGGAGGCAGACAGATGCTTTGAGCAGAGAGGGAGCAGGAGAGCTGCGCCCCGGGATGTGTCACCTGGATTAGGAAGAAAAAGGGGGCTTCGCCCAGGTGGTGGGCAGTTTCCTTCCTGGCTCTGGAGTGGAGAAAGATCCAGAGGCCAAACCAAGTTTTGCTGAGCAGGGTCATTTTTTTCAGGACAGTCCTTTAGTCTCCATTGGTAGGTTTGTGAATCTTGCCTAAACCAGAACAGCCATCTCCATCAGACACCCCAAGTCATAGTTGGAAATTTCCCCCATCATCGTAGGACATTCAACTGTGATAGGTACCTTGCCACGGGGCTCATGTGCTAGACACACCCGGGCCTGGCAGTGGCAGACTATCTTGTCCCTGTCCACCCTGCAGCCCAGAGCAAATGGCCTCTCAGTCCCTGTCCTGCCCTCTGCTCTGGAAGAAGCTTAGTTTTCAGTAGGAAATCAAGTGTGAGGCATGCAGTGCAGATTTGGGGTTTGTTGACTGACCGAATGATGGTACTGTGTGGGCTGCTTCATGTTTATTGGGTTTGGTTAGATTTGGACCAGTCAGAGGGAGAGGCAAAAGGTGACACTGTGGAATGATTTGTGGGGGCCCCTGCTAATGGGTGCTCTGGTTGGGATATTAAGAATTGTGAGTCAGGCATCAGGTTTATTCTTGGTTTTGTGGCCAGTCCTACCAAGGGGAGATGCCCTGCGAGAGTCAGGCCCTGGCAGATGGCCTGGTTCCTACCTGTACTTCGTTTTGGCCTTTGAGCTTCCTGGGATGCTTGTTTGAGCAGGAAGGTGCTACAGGTTGGGGCTTCTGAGCAGAAGGGGGTTGTCCCTGCCTGCCTGGCCCCAGGGCTAGGGGACTTTGGGCTGATCAGTTCCTCACCCTGGTGTGAAGTCCGGGGCTGAGTTTAATGGCTGAGAAGACCCCTGTGGTGGAGTGCTAGAGATACTCTGCAGTCAGGCTTCCGGGTATCAAATCCAGGTTCCACCTCATCCTAACTGTGGCCTCCAGCAACCACTGTGCCTGAGTTTCCTCATCTGTCAAATATTTACCTCTTGGAGATGTGAGAATGAAGTGAGCACATGTGAAGTGTTAGAATGGTACCCACCCTTGCACAGTACATGCTCAAGCACGTCAGTTACTTTCGTTCTTACTAGCCTCCTGTGCCTTTTAATGGTAGCAGGCTCCACATAGTATGAACATAATAAGACGTTCTCTTCCAAAAGCGCAGATGAGTGTTGGTGTTTATGCTTCTGAAGCTTCTCATGGCTTCCTACCATCCACACAATAAAGTCCAAATCCTGTTCCTTGACGTTCAAGGACAACAGCCATCTGGTTCTGCCCTGCTGCCTGTCCTCCAGGCCCACTGGCTTCCTCTTCACCAGCTACTTTGGGATCCCCATCCTCTCCCCTGGCCCCAGATCAACCCTCCTCTCCTTCTAGGCCCAGATCCTCTGTCACCTTCTCCATGAAGCCTTCTTCAGGACCCTGGCCCCTCCTGTGATACCCTGCCCCAGCCAGTGCCTGGTTTCTGTCTCAGATGGGGCCGAGTCCTCTCTGTGCCCCCAGCACAGGCCTGGGTACCCAGTAGGATTCAGTAGATGGCTGTTGAGTGATGGGATGAACAAATGGGTGAGTGGTTGGAAGGAGGATTCCCTGTGGCCAGGAACACTTCCTGCTGCAGGGTTTCCATCTGAGGGATAACGCAGAGAAAGACTCGAGCCCCCCTGAGAGGAACAGCAGGCAGGATGGAAAATGGGCCGGCAGTCAGCTGTCTGTCTTCTTCGCAGGGTGCAGAGTGGTGAGGCTGCCTCATTTATTTTTCCCCCAAGGACCTGGGCATCAGATAATAGCTGATCTACTGCCGAGGCCCAGCTGTGTGCTCTGAGTGTTCACTGCCTGAACTTGCACTTGAAAATGCAGGTTGTGAGCAGCTTCCCATTTCTTGACTGGCTATTTTTTGGAATCCAACCACTGCTGGAACATGAATCTCACTAACTTTCTTTGGAAATGGGAACAAGAAGGGTCTATATCTGATCTCTTTCATGTTCCCGACAGTGACCACAGCTTTATTTCATAGAGAGGGGGATCAGGCAAGTGCCCTGCTCAGGAAGAGGTCATAGGATGTGGGGGAGATAAGGCAGTGCCAGATAGAAATTGCTAGACTGCATAATGGATGGTGCTAACAGGGCCACGAAGGATGATGGACAACCAACTGGGCCACTCTGGATGGGGAGGGAGCACGGCCAGTGCAGAGCCTGGGGGTGTGGAGGAGGCAGCATTAGTGTTGGACCCCAAAGGGAGGTGGCCTCTGAAAAGTGATAGGATTTGGGCATGAAGAGGAGAAGGAAAATGCCCCCAAGTGGAGACACTGCAGAGGCAAAGGCCTCTGAGATGTGGGACAGCCCTGGGTACCAGGGAGTGGGGATGCCCTGCTGGATGGAGGGAGGAGTGGGACAGAAGGTTAGGAAGGGGGTGGAAGACACTATCAAACCAAGTTCACGGCCATATGTGCTAGTGCTAGCTGCCAGCTGAACACCACATGTTCAGGCCTGGAAGGCCTGCACCAGCCTCTAATCTCTTAAAGTTTAAAAATTCAGGGATGCTTGAAATTTCACAAAAATGACAAAAAAAGTGCAAAAAGTCCCCACCAACTCAATAGTTGCAGCTGCCAGGTTGAAGAGCAAAAGCAGGCAAGCACGTGGCTGGTGACGGGGACACGTGGCACAAGAAGGCCTGTGCAGCATGGAGTGTGAGCATGTCAGTCTCTGCCGCTCACCCTGTTCACAGAGACACAGCCTGTTCTGCTCTTTGAGGCTGAGCCATTCTCATCACCGAGTCCCTCCCTCAATGCCCAGCCATTGACAGCCACTCCCATTGTTTCCTTTATTCTGATCTTGGAGGGAGGCAGAGCAGTAGTTATGATCCCACTTTGCAGATGAGGCAACTGAGGCCCAGAGAGGAGAGCAATCCATTCATGTCTTTCAGAGCCTTATGGCTTCAAGCTGGCCCACACATCCACCCTTGAGCCCAATGCCCATGGGGTTGCTAGGCCTGCTCACCCCTGGGGCCTCTGAGGTAGGAGGTATAGCACCCCTAGAAGCTTTAGTTCTGGGGGGCTAGGGCCAGCAGCTGTTGGATCTCTGGGGTGTCCTGCTTCACAGGGGCTTTTGCAAGGAGGGCAGATGGGGGCTAGAGTTGTGGAGTCCTCAAGCTGGGCACACACCTGATCTTGGTGGCTGCCTGCAGGCTGCCTCTCAGGCCACAACGGATCTGACAAGGATGAAGAAATGGGGGAGCTCAGACTCAGGGGAGTCTGAGGAGCCACCCCAAGAGGACTCCTGCTCAGACCCCCTGGATGGAGACCCTAACTCCAGGCCAGCTCCAGCCAAACCCCACATCTTCCCCACGGCCAAGAGCCGCAGTCGCCTTTTTGGGAAATGCGACTCGGAGGAAGCTTCTCCTATGGACTGCTCTTACGAGGAAGGCCAGCTAGCCTCCTGCCCAGCCATCACCGTCAGCCCTGTTGTCATCATCCAGAAGCATGAGGATGGCCTCACCTGTGACAGGTAAGCTGCATCTGGAGCCTGAGCCCCTCCCCACCAGGAGCCCAACTGGCTCTGCCAGCTGAGGCCCCAGCTATGGAGATACCATGTGTTCCTCTAGCTTATGGGCTGAAGGTCATAGAGCCAGGGAACTGGAGAGGCTTCACAAATCGTCTGGTCCAGCATCTGCACTCCTAGGAGCCTCAGGACACATGGTCATGGATGCTGGCCTATCTGCTGATCTTAGCTGCAGGCTGATCTCTAGGTTTCCAGGCCTCAAATGCTCACCAGCCCCAAACACTTAGACTCTAAGTTGAAAACCTCAGGGCCAGGATGCTTTTTAGAGAGTGCAGAACAGTTCCAGTGACAAGCCCAAGGGCCCTCTCGCTTCCTCCAAGGCAGGTGAGGGAGGTACATGGGCCGGCTGACCTCCAGGCCAGTGTGAAGACACTTTTTCACTTAACAGGAACCGTCCAAACTGCTGCAACTCCCCGCCTCCAGCCCCCTCCGGGCTACTGCCCCCAGAGCCCCAGCTCCTGAGTAGGCAGAGAAGTGAGTGGCTTGGGTGTTGGAGGAAGCAGTGGCAGCAAAGACTTTCTAGATGGTGCCTACAGGCAGGGTGGGGACAGAGTGTGGACACATGCACCCCATCGTTCCCTGTTACATCAGTTTCCTGGACGGTCATGTAGACTGAGGGATGGGTTTTATATCATGTTTTTTCACCTTTTGGTTTACCCTGGGATTTAGTCATGCTCCCTGACAAGCTCTGGAGGCCCCAGGGCTGAAGGGAAATCAGAGCAGGAGATGAAGGTGTTTTCTGGCCTGCAGGCAGTCTTCCCAGGACTCTGCTCCTGCTGGGTCTGAGAAGAACCTCAAGCTGTATGATCGCAGGAAGATCTTTGAAGCCGTCGCTCAGAATAACTGTGAGGAGCTGCAGAGTCTGCTGCTCTTCCTGCAGAAGAGCCAGAAGCACCTCATGGACAGCGAGTTCAAAGGTGGCCCCTGCAAGGCCGGGCTCCTGGGTCGGGCCCCAGCTGTCATGCACTGCTCTGACCCTCACTTTGTCTTGCAGACCCAGAGACCGGGAAGACCTGTCTGCTGAAAGCCATGCTCAACCTGCACGATGGGCAGAATGATACCATTCCCCTGCTCCTGGAGATTGCCCGGCAGACGGACAGCCTGAAGGAGTTTGTCAACGCCAGTTACACAGACAGCTACTACAAGGGTGAGGAGGGGGACGGGGTTTGGCATGACTCTGTGCACAAGCACAGCTGGAGCCAGGTGGCATGCCTGGGCAAGCCTCTGAGCTTCGTACTCCCTGTACCAGCCACTGCGTTGGCATCTCCTGGTCCTGGGGGGGTCCTTGCCTCCCCTACCTGCTGGACTTGTTTTCTCCTGGTGCTGAGGGTCCCATCCTCCCCTCTGTGGACTTGGTGTTCTTTGCTTCCAGAAGCCATGGCTACTCTCCCTGCTACTGTTCCTTGACCTTAGGCAGTTTTGACTATTCCAGGTCATGGTCTGGTGTTCCCTGGGGGTCTCTACTTCTGCCTCAGGGACTCTCTAGGCCCCCTTTGGGCATTCTGGCCTGCTCCCCTCTTGTATGGGGGAGTCACCTGGCATTTTCTGCCCAGATCTTCCCCCTGCACCTATCTAAGCACCCCCACAGGACTGTGAGTACAAAGCCAACAGCACACACCCTCCACAGGCCAGACGGCCCTGCACATTGCCATTGAGAGGCGGAACATGGCACTAGTGACCCTCCTAGTGGAGAACGGGGCAGACGTCCAGGCTGCAGCCAACGGGGACTTCTTTAAGAAAACCAAAGGGCGGCCCGGCTTCTACTTTGGTAGGGAGACCATGGGGTAGACCCTTGGATTTTTGACAATTGCCAAGGGGAGGTTTCGGGTGGAGAGAGAGGGATTTGGAGGCCGGGTGGTCCAGGGACCAAGCCAATCTATTCCTGAGGCCCATCATATGCCTGTGTTGGCCACAGGTGAGCTGCCCCTCTCCTTGGCTGCATGTACCAACCAGCTGGGCATCGTGAAGTTCCTGCTGCAGAACTCTTGGCAGCCAGCAGACATCAGTGCCCGGGACTCGGTGGGCAACACAGTGCTGCATGCGCTGGTGGAGGTGGCCGACAACACAGCTGACAACACTAAGTTTGTGACGAGCATGTACAATGAGATTCTGATCCTGGGGGCCAAGCTCCACCCTACACTGAAGCTGGAGGAGCTCACCAACAAGAAGGGGCTGACGCCACTGGCTCTGGCTGCCAGGAGTGGGAAGATTGGGGTAGGGGGAAGGCTTCGGGCCTGGGCAGGGAGTGTGACTTTAGATGGTGGTGTTGGGGGGACGGTCTGCCTTGCTGCATGCCTGGCATCACCATCACGCAGAGCCCTGCTACTGTGACACTAGCCTGTAGGGGTAGGGCAGGGGGCTGTTAGAGGAAGCCAGAGGAATTGTGAGATGCTGGGCAGAAGCCAGCATCGCACCTGACTGTTTCTCATTTCTACCTGTGAGCATCACTAGCCAGACACAGAGTAGTGGGGACGGGGGGTGCTAGGGCCTGGGGATAGGAGTGTGTTGAGACAAGGGTGAAACTGATGTGATCAAGTGTGATCAGCCAGGTGTGATCAGGCAATGGGTCTGATGTGGCCGCAGCTGGGGTCTGAGGCAGTGGGCGGGTTGATCTCGATGGTGGTCGGGAGGCTGCTGGATGGAGGTGAGGACTCTCCTAGGGCTTGGGTAGAGTCTCCAACTGAGCTAGGAAGCAGACTTATTCCTGAGGCAGAGTTGGTAGCCTGGTGGAGACGCATCTTGTGGTTGGGGCTCCAGGATGGTCTCTAACAGGCTCTCGTATCCCCGTGGCAGGTCTTGGCCTATATTCTTCAGAGGGAGATCCAGGAGCCCGAGTGCAGGCACCTGTCCAGGAAGTTCACCGAGTGGGCCTACGGGCCTGTGCACTCCTCACTCTACGACCTGTCCTGCGTCGACACTTGCGAGAAGAACTCGGTGCTAGAAGTGATCGCCTACAGCAGCAGTGACACCCCCGTGAGTGGGCCGGGGTGGGACTCAGCCAGGGTGGGCTTCTTGTCTCACTGCACCCCCCAGCCTCCACCCCAGCCCCTCGATCCAGCTCTGCCTGTCTTCTCATCACTGAAAACCTGCTGTGTGGGGTCTAGGCCCAGAAGCTTCATCTCCCCATTTGTTCCCACTGAATGTTTTCCTTCATCATACAATGTACAATGATATTCCCATAAAAGCGTAAATATTTCAGATATACACAGACAAAAACAACCTTCTTTTTATACCATATAAAAACATGTAGCTTTATTTTGTTTATATAAATGGGATCAAACTATGCAAAATGTAAAACAACCAGTTTTTTTACTTACTGGTGTGTCTTGTAGATAATTTTATATCAGAGTAGGTATGGATCTGCTTCATTAAAAAAAACCCACGCAGTGTTCTGTAGGAGGGCTGGGGATAAATGTCCATTGGAGGACATTTGAGTTATATCCAGTTTTCCGCTCTTTCAGTACTGCGAGCCACTTAGCATGGGTTTGGGAATTTTTCTAGGATGCCTGGAAATGGAATTGCTAAATCAAAAAGTATGTATGTTTTAGCATTTTAATAACTACAGCCAAGTTGTCCTCCACAGACTCCATCAGTGCATTTGCCCCCACCAGTGGGAAAATCTGCCCATGCCCTTGCCACCCTGGATATTATCAGTCTTTTCTCAAAAACCGGCTTAAGTTCTTGGGGCCTGAAATGCTATCTTATTGATGTCTTAATTCTCATTTTCTTGGCTAATATGAGGTGAATAATTTTCTCATATAGTTACCTGGCCATTCATATTTCCTTGGTAGATTTCCTATTCATTGTCCTTGGCCATCTCTTCCACTGAACTGTTTGCCCCATTCCTCTTTGTTTCTAGGTTCTCTTAGTATGGAGTGAATCCATCCTTTCTCTATTGCATATATTGCAAATATTTTATTTTTTCGTCTGCCTCTTGTCTTCTAACTTCAGTCAATGCATCGTTTGCTTATGAAAGGTTTTCAGTTTGAGAGCCAAATTAGTCTTTTTCTTTTATAACTTCTGTGACTTTTATCTTGCTTTTTGTAAGTCCTTTTCCACTATAAGGTTATACAATATCCTTCAATATTTTTGTTTAGCTCCTTTGTAGGTATTTTATGTTTGTCTCTTTAATTTGTCTGGAATTTATTTTTGTGTAGGGGTGAGGTAGGCATCTTACTTAATTATTTTGTTTCCACATGAGGGTCCCAGGGCCACTAAATGAAAAGCCTGTCCTACCCCCACTGCTTTGAAAGGCTACTTTCCCTGTCTGTTCTTTCTAAGGTATACCTGCCCCCGAGGCAGCCCCAGGGGCTAGTCTGGAGTTTGTGCTGGTGAGGAGGCTACCACAGTAGCCTTACAGGGCAGAGGCTGTGTTTACAGGGGCAAAGTCTAGTGGGGGAGAGAGGTCTAGACTGCTTTGCCGTGCCCCGCCAGCCTTTACCTGGGCTGCCATGCTGGATCAGGGCGTTGGATTCAGAATCCTGAATGGAGTGTCCCCAGAGGGCTGGCCCATGTAGGAAACGGCTTCAAAAAGGCTGAGGTGTTTGGCCTAGAGAGGAGAGGGCTCTGGGGCCACACTGCCATTTTCATGTCTTGGAAGGCTCTCTCAGGCAGAAATGCAATACTGGGGTCCCTGAGTGCAGAACTGGGACAACTGGTGGAAAGCAGAGAAGTAAGACCAACTTTACTCCAGAGAATTGATCTTCCTGACAGTTAGCATTTCTCCCCAGGCTGCTCGAGGCAGCGAGGAGCTTCCCATCCCAAAGGCACTGAAGAAAACATTGAACCGGGACCTTACTGGGGGAGCTAGAGCTTGGGCTGGGGGTTGGGTCGATGACCTGCAAAAGAGGATGATTTTGGCTTGTCCATCTTAGGAATATACTGGAACTTCAACAGAGATCTCTTGGATATGAGATTTTGTCATTCCTGGCTGGGGAGTGAGCCTCACCTCTCTCTGCTCCCCTTAGAATCGCCACGACATGCTTTTGGTGGAACCGCTGAACCGACTCCTGCAGGACAAGTGGGACAGATTTGTCAAGCGCATCTTCTACTTCAACTTCTTCGTCTACTGCTTGTATATGATCATCTTCACCACAGCAGCCTACTACAGGCCTGTGGATGGCTTGGTGCGGCCTGAGGCTTGGGGACTGGGGAGAGGGATGGGCATTTCTAGAAGACCCCCGAGACCCAGGCCCAGGCCAGGCCCTGGACTCCTTCCCAGCTCACTGGAGACATGGAAGGATCACCCAGAGCTCCTCATGTCCCTGTACACAGCCCTCCATGTCTCAGGTTGTCCTGGCAACACTCCCTCCCCCTTCTCAGTCCCTCCTGTGGTCTCCTGGTTCTGTGAGGCTGAGTGTGTGGTCTACGAGGTCCCTGATGGCTGAGGAGGGGCAACAGGTTAGAAAAGATGCAGGAACGAGGGCTCTAGAAGCAGCTCTTCCCTCGGTTGGCTGTCTGTAGGGTCATGAGCTGGCGTGAGCCCTGAGCCTATTGCCATCCCACTGGCCTGCCCACTTTTGTTCATTCATTCACTCATTGTTTGTTCCCTGGACATCTACTTTTGAGCATTTCTTCTGTGCTAGGCCCTGGGCCATCCATCAAATCGGCTTGAGACCAGACTTCTTCCTCTACCAAGAGCCATGGACTCCTTTGAGTTACTAAACTGAATCCTTTCCATTCAATACCCAAGCACCTAATTTGCTGCCTTTGTTTCCAGGGTGCCTTGCTTATAAATGTGATTTAAAACCCCACTTCCTAGTTAGGTGAAACCTGACTTCTATCCACCTAGTAAGGCCATTTAACGATTTCATTTTATGAGAAAAGAGAAATGTGCTAATAAGACAAGCTAGTGAGGCAGTGTTTATCAAACATCAATGGCAAGCAAAAGGAAACCCACCCCAGGAATGTATCCGAGACACAAGGATGACACACATGTGTGTGGGACATCTCACCTCCCACCATCCAGGGAAACCTCAACAGTCATGTGACACCAGGGGTTCACCATGGGCTGTGGGAGCAGCAGGAAGCATATGGCATTAGCATCTGTAAGAGTGTCTCCACCTATGCCATCTCCCTCCTCCCATAGGTGCTCCTGGCTGGACAGTGTCTGGGAAGGAGCACAGCACTGTAAGGATGCTCTGCTTGGCACCTAAAAGATGCCACTTTGGGAATCAGCTCCCACAGAAGGGCCTCCTTGCAGGTGTCCCCAGTAATGCACTGTCTTTAATGATGCCTCTCTCCTGATGGAGGCTGGGCCTCTTGGGCAGCCCAGCTTTTTTTTTTTTTTTTTTAATGTTTATTTATTTTTGACATAAAGTGAGCGTGTGAGTGGGGGAGGGGCAGAGAGAGAAGGAGACAGAGGATCTGAAGCAGACTCTGTGCTGACAGCAGAGAGCTGGATGTGGGGCTTGAACTCATGAACCGTGATGTCATGACCTGAGCCAAAGTCGGACACTTAACCAACTGAGCCACCCACACGCCCCCAGGGGTGGGCTCTTAATCACAGGGCTTGGTAAATGCTTGTTGAGTGAATGAATGAGTGAATCGAGTCACTAACTTCTCTGCACCTTGCAGCCTCCCTATAAGCTGAAACACACTGTTGGGGACTATTTCCGAGTCACTGGCGAGATTCTTTCTGTATCAGGAGGAGTCTACTTTTTTTTCCGAGGGGTAAGCATTCCTTCCCACACTGTGAGTTTCCATTATCACCAAAACAAAAAGCCAAGAGACTCACTCATTGCTCACTCACTCTTTACTTCAGGGGAGAGATGCCCAGGTGAAGATGAGGCATTCGTGCCCAGTGGGTTTCCGCAGACTCAGGACAGTTCGAAGTGTTCGGAGACAGATAGTCAGGACTTTCCACTGGACGTACAGTTGACCCTTGAACACTGCAGGGGTTAGGAGCACCAACTTCTCACACAATCGAAAGTCTGCTTATAACATTTGACTGCCCCCAAATTTAACTACCAGTAGCCTACTGTTGATTGGAAGCCTTACTGATAACATAAACAGTCAATTAACACATATTTTGTATGATACATGTATTGCACACTATATTCTTACCATAAAGTAAGAGAAAATAAGAAAATCATAAGGAAGAGAAAATACATTTACAGTACTGTACTGTATTTATATAAAAAACTGCATATAAGTGGACCCTCACAGTTCAAAGCTATGTTGTTCAAGGGTCAACTGTAATGTTTAATTATGAAGTAGAGTGGAAGTCTCTTAAGTGACAGGATCATGACTGGTGGTTATTTAATTAAAACCATCTGTTAAAGCTCAAAACAATGAAAGAAATCTACACATATACTGGAATCATTTTATTTTACCTAAAAACTCATACATGTACATTCCTTGGCCATTTTTCTAATATATGAACAGTCTTTTCTTTGAAATTGGAACCACTGTTACATATACAAGTAATTGGAGATTATGGTGATTTTTCCCTGTTAACATTTTTTTTATTAAAAAAATTTTTTTAATGTTTTATTTTCTGAGAGAGAGAGATAGACAGAATATGAGCAGGGGAGGGATAGAGAACAGGGGAGACACAGAATTCAAAGCAGTCTCCTGTCAGTACCGAGCCCGATGCAGGGCTTGAACCCATGAACTGTGAGATCATGACCTGAGCTGCAGTTGGATGCTCAACCGACTGAGCCACCCAGGCGCCCCTCCCTTAATCTTTTTGATCTAAGCTACACCTGATTTTTTGTTTTTTAGTGACTTACCTTTAAGGAATCTTTCCAAATCATTGGATGCTGTCTTCACAGAAACAACTGTCTTTTTATTTTTGTACTCATATTTTATATTATAATAAGATACAAAGCCACAGTAACAAGTGCAGTCTTGATGACAAGGATTGACTGCGGGAGGGAGCAAAGTGTGTGGGTATCCTGGAGAGGGTCTCCTAGCCACCAGCCCTCACTGTGGGCGTCAGTCAGAATGTTTTCAGGGAGTGGAGAGCACTGGCTAATCTGGTGACTTAGTTCAGTGGAGGCTGCTTAAAGAATTTTTACTATAATGCATAGTTCTTGAAGAAAACTAGGGGAAAATGCACAAATTAGAAAGAAGAAAAGAAATTGCTCAATCTCATCATTCAAACACAGCAATTAATAATATTTTGGTACTTTTCCTTCCTGTCTTTATTTCTACCTAGAGTCGTAATTCCACTCTCTATTTTTAACAGTCTCTCCTGACTGAGTCACATAATGTTACCCTGTGAACCTGACCCTCGCTGTTCTACCCTTTTCAGAACCTCTGCTTTGATGCATTTGTTCCATCGTCGGCCATTTAGGAGCATTGCAAGTACACTCACCATTTCACCTTTCCTGGCTTCTTACTCTGTCTATTTGTTTGCAGATTCAATATTTCCTGCAGAGGCGGCCGTCTCTGAAGACCTTGTTTGTGGACAGCTACAGTGAGATGCTTTTGTAAGTGATGCTTTGACTCTTATGACTTGATAGCAGACGGTATCTTTTGGCCCAGTCCTAAAGTTACAGCCATCAGTTCTCACCCATCCTCTCACCTATGCTAAGCCTGGAACGTAGTAGGACCTCACAAATGTGTTGAATGAATGACAGAAGGCCCTCAATACATGTGTGGATGAATACTGAAGCTCTACTCTGTGTCATATACGCACCAGGTGTTAGGAAATGACATATATGGGCTCGTGTGGCTTATAGTCTGAGTTACAGTCTGAATACCCTTGGTCATTTTTTTTCATGCGTTTGTCCCACCATCTGGTAGTCACTGAGTTGGCATTGGAATACTGAGATGAAATAGATATGATTCCTGTCTTCAAGGAGTTTCTGATCCTTGGGGTAGTGTTTCTCAACCTTGGCACCATGGACATTTTGGACTGGATGATTCTTTGCTATGGGGGCTGTCCTATGCATTGTAGAATGTTTAGCAGCATCCCGGGCCTCTACCTGCTAGCTGCCAGTAGCACTCTCTCTGTCCCCCATTCTTGATGACCAAAAATGTATCTAGATATTGCCAAATGTCCCCGACTTGGGGAGGCACAAAGTCACCCAAGACTGAGAATCATTGCTTTAGGGGGAGACAGATAAGCAAAAACCATAGTTATAGAACAACATGGATGTCATCAGGACCCTGCTTCCTTCACAAAATAAGCTGGAACCTTACGAAATTTCCTTGGAGGACCCAGGATACACAAAGGGGGTTTTCAGATGGGGATGGGTTCTCCTGGGATTTATACTAAGCACTTAACTCTGATCCCCAAGTTTCCTTCATTCCTGAGGCCTCTCTATTCCTGGCAAATGAAAGGAGTTGATTTCTTATCCTATTGTAGCTAGCTTGTCCCCATGTGTTTACCATAATCTTCAGATACTTGCACTTTAACGCCAAAGGGCTGGGTCTATAGGGTTAGTGCAATGCTGGTTTGCTTTACTAAGAGAAACAATGTTCTCCTACATAGCATTGTGCCAATAAACTTGATTCTATTCCTAGGAGGACTTACTGCAGGCAGGTTAGAAATGGATTTTATTTTACTTTTTCAAAGCTACTCATGCCCATGGGTAAACATTGAAGAGTACTAAAACGCTTACAGTCAGTATATGAATTCCTCATCTTAAACCTTCCCATCTTGTAATTCTCCTTCCCAGGGACAATCACTTTTCATTCTTGCAGCTCTTTCTTCTGATGTTTTCTCACCTGGTGGATGAGGATTTAGCATCCTTTTACTTCCTTCCCCTCTGCTTCTGCTCCTCTAGCCTCCCAATATAGTTTGAAGTAATTTTTGTTTTAGTTGGTATTGAGTAATTTATGTTATGTCTCTACAAGTAGTATTCACAGTTGAGCTTCATAATATACTGTACTTCTTTTTTTGTTTGTTTCTCCTAAAATTTGTAATTATCTTGTTGTTACTTGTTTAGTTTTCTTTGTACCCGTTGTTAACTTGTCCCACACATCTCAAAGCCTCTCAGTAAAAATTTTCTCAAAGTCAATCACATAAATTATATGATTGGAATCCCTGCTCCTAGTTTTTTCCTTGAGAGATCTCCTCGTGGAGTGCTGTCCTCTCTTTCTTACTGGGCTGGTTGGTCTCTGGGCCTGCTACTTAGCCATCATCCTGGGACTCCTCTTTGTTGCCATCTTTGGGATGCTCACTGCTTTCATTCTGGGTTAGACTTCCTGTCTCTTTTTTGGTTTTCCTCCTTTTTCCTCCTTCAGTATTGTCATTTGGTGAAAAGGATTGTCTCCTGGTGAAGGGCACAGTGATGACAACTTTTATTGTGTCTGGTTCTTGAGTCTCATTCTCCCACATGTGCATCTGAGGTGTCATCCCTTCACTAGCACCTTAGAGATCCCTTTCACTTCTCTCCTGATTTGGATCTCTTATTTTCTGAACCCCAAGTCTTCCTTTTTACTGATTCACTCCCTTTTTGAGGGAAAAACATCCTCAGCTAAAGAAAAAAGGCACATAGTAGGGAAGGGGGGAGTAAAATTTATTTGAAATCTGGCATGCCTGAGAATATTTCTACTATACCTTCACATTTTATTGATATCTTGATTGGATATAAAAATATTTTTAAAAATTGAAGATATTTCTCCATTGTTTCCCTGCTTCCAGTATTATAGATGACAAGTCCAAAACTATTCTGATTCTGGATCCTCTTAATACCTGGTTTGGTTTTTCTCTTTGTAAATCTGTGGTATCTTCTGTTTGTTTCTAGTGTTCTGAAACTTAATGATATGTCTTGATTGCATTTGTTTTTATCCAATGTTCTGGGCACTTGGTGGGCTCTTTCAATCTGGAAATTTATGTCCTTTATTTTGGGAATATTTTCTTGAATTATTTCTTATGATATGTATATTGAACCTCCTGACTTAGTCCTGAACCAGTTCTTATATCTTCTCTCTTGTGTTCTCTTTATCTTTGGCTATTCTTTCTGGGAAGTTCAAATCAACTTTAATTTCTATCCCTTCTATTGAGTTTATTACTTTTGATACCACGTTTTAATTTCTGTGTGTTCCTTATCTATAGCACTCTATTCTTGTTTCATTGATGCAATATCTTCTTTTGTCTCTCTAAGACTATTGAAATAAAATTTTAAAATAAAATAAATTTTCTTCTTTTTGCATAGGATTTATTTTCTCTAAGTTGTTGTTTCCCATTTTCTTGTTTTGCTCTATCTTTCATATTAGAAGATACCTGGAAAAATTTTTTTTCTGGAAATTTTTTATATCTGCTCATGAGTAAGAGTGGAGGACTGAAAAGCTTGCTGGGAGCTCTTAATGTATGAATGGGGCTTATCAATTTTGAGCTTCACTATAAACTAGTCTAGGTTAAGCTATTTATTGGCAAACATCCAAAGTTTGTCAATTGCATCTTTTCAGTCTTCTGCCTGGAGGAAAGAAGTCTGGCTGCTAGATTTCTGAGAACTGAGTGGAGAAGAGGGCTTTCTGTAATCTGTATTATATAAAAATCACATAATCTGCTTTTGGTAAAATACCAATGCTTTCACTGTTGTTTGATGAAAGTGGTTCCAAAGATCCTCTCCTTTGTCTTCTTCAGAGACAAAACCTCCACTCTTCCTTATTTTAGGTCTCTTCATCTCCTTTCTGGAGGTCTCTAACCCTTTTGAGGCTCCTTGGTTAAAAGAGCTGATTCTCAGCTTTCCCCACTACAGATTTGGATTTGGGTCTGCTAAGTCAGTTTCTGTTTGTCCGCTGCTTCCCAAATGCATATGTGGGGGCTCCATTTGCCACCCAAGGTAAACTCTTACCTATTTCAACTGGTGTCAGTTCTTATTTTGGCCAAGGTTCTGAGAATACAGAGGAATAGTTTTCCTTTGCAGCAGAATTCCAATTGATGAGCCAGTTTATTGACATCAGTTTTCAGTAGACTCACATCATCACAGTGGTGTTTTTTTGCTTGGTTCTTTCACAGAAATGGGAAGTGAGGTTGTCAGCATGGTCGACAGTATAAATGTAGCTGGGGGTACTTTCGAGAGGAGGCTATGATGAACAAGGAGACCTGGGGTGAATATGTAAAGAAAGGACCACTGGGCAGACTCTGTCATAGGATCATCAGATTTACTACACCTTATCCATGGATCCTACTTGGGCAGCCCCCACCAGACCGAGTTGCTGAGGAACATCTTTCCTGCTCTCCTCCTGAGTTTGATGGTATGGCCAGCAGACTCCACCCCTGTGATTTTTTCAGGAGAGCATGGCCTGTATCTCCTCACTGCTAAAGCAATGTTTCCCAGACTTTTTTCATTATTGCCTTTTTAGACATTTTTTTCCTAATTGCCCCTCCCATGAAATCTAATACCACAAATATACTGTAGAGTTGTCCATACAATGTATTTCTATTTGTGCTTTCTACAAAAAGAGAGTAAGATTTTGTACTCCCATAACCAACTTTTCCCCCCTTGGGGATGCTATTACTCCTACTGAGAATCACGGGCTAAAGGAGACAGGACAGTCAACCCTAGCTCCCCGCAACAGCCTGTTGTCTGTGCTTCTGAGGGGGTGCCAGGCCTCCTGGGTTGCTCTTAGACAGAGCTTCCTATCCCTCCACCCTCAGCTTTGTGCAGTCACTGTTCATGCCTGGGGACCGTGTGCTGTACTTCTGCCACCACAAGGAGTACGTGGCCTCCATGGTGTTCTCCCTGGCCATGGGCTGGACCAACATGCTCTACTACACCCGCGGCTTCCAGCAGATGGGCATCTATGCGTTATGATTGAGAAGGTGGGTGCCAGCATCCAAGCAGGTTCTCCGTAGAACCTGTTTACCTCATGGGCGTGTGGGACATGGTCTACAAACTCTGTCCATCCTCTGTAATGTCTGGAGAGGTGCTGGTTTAGTTCAGCACCCACTTCCCAGATAATCCTCAAGATTCAGGCCATCTGGTCTTGACCTGGGTTTGGGGGCTCCCCTGAAACTGACCCCCTACATACCAGGCCTGCTCTCCACCAGAACAAGGCCATGGTGGGGAGGAAGCTATGGATGACTTCCTTATGACACTGGAGCTGAAAAACCACCAAACCAGACCCTCCTGCATGTTCTCCAGTTCTACTTAGGCTCAAGATAATCCAGGCTGACATAGTCGTGACATTTCCCTTGGCCGGCCTGGGGACTGACTTGGTTCTGACAAGCCTGCTCTCTCCTGCAGATGATCCTGAGAGACCTGTGTCGCTTCATGTTTGTCTACCTTGTTTTCTTGTTCGGGTTTTCCACAGGTAATGGGCTTGGTCAGGGCTGGTGGCGGGCAGAGCTCCCGGCTACCCTCAGCTTCCTGAGGTCTCTGCAGGGGCTGGGTGGGGAGAGGCCCACTGGGGTGTGTATCTGCAGGTGACAGAGTGGATGGATAAAGAACGCACAGAAATGAGCAAGAGAACGTGGAAATGTGATTCATAAAATATTGTAAACAATTTTAGAGGTATGAAGTGCTGCTTGCCTACAGTATAGCTGCATTTTGGCTTAGTTTTTATTTTATTTTATTTTATTTATTTATTTATTTAGGGTTTTTTTATTTTTTTTTTAGTTTTTATTTTGATATATTTCAGATTTTCAGAAAAATTGCAAAGAATAGTACAAATAACTTTTCTGTACATATTACCCACAATCCCCAAATTTTATCACATTTTAAAATCACTTTCCCTTCTACACACACACACCACACTTAAAAAAAAGAGTAAGCTACAGACATGATCAACCCTTTACCACTGGATAAAGCCTGCATTTCCTAAAAACAAGGATATTTTCTTACATAAACAATGTATAATGATCAGAATAAGGAAATAACATCAATACAGTACTATAACTAATCTACCAGCCTTATTCAGATTTCACCAATTGTCCTAATAATGTCTTTGTACAAATAAAAATCCCAGATCATGCATTGTATTCAGTTGTCATGCCTCTTTAGTTTCCTTTAATCTGGAGTGCTTCCTCAATCTTTCCTTGTTTTTTTGACCTTAGCATTTTTAATGAGTAGAGGCTAGTTTTTACAATGTCTCTCAATTTGGGTTTGTCTGATGTTTCCTCAAAATTAGATCCAGGTGTGCATTTTTGGTCAGACTATGGAGGAAGTAACGTTGTGTCTTCCTCAGTGCATTGTATCAGGGCTTCTTGTAACGTTTGTTTAGCCCTTGTCTGGTGGTGTTAACTTTAATTACTTGGTTTTGATGGGTGTGATAAGTAATTTGTGAGGAGATTTTTGAGACTAGGTAAATATCCTGTTTCTCATCACACTTTCAACCGGTATTTTAGCATCCACTGATGATTCTCACCTGAATCACTTAATCCTAATGGTTGCCAAATGATGATTTTCTAACCCTGTCATTCCTTCTACATTTATTCACTGGCATTCTATTATAGGGAAGAGCTTTCCATTCTCTTAACACTCATTTATTATTTATGTCAGTGTGGCCTCACAGATTCTTTTCTGTTTTTGTTTCATTTTTCATGGAATCTCACTTTGTTAAGTGGGTTATAATCTTACTGTCACCATCTTGATGCTGAGATTGTCTGAGAAATCATCTTTGGGAGCCTCTTCAAGCTGGCTCCTGTGCCCTTCTGACACATCCACAGAATTTCTGGGCACCTGGCTCTGCTTTGATCCTCGTCTGAGTTCTGCAATTACATGGTTCACATGTATACCCTCTCCTTCCCCCTCCCCACAGCCTGTTTTGGAATCTCTGTCTTGGAGTTATGGACAGCTTTGACTAGGAGCTTTGATTGATAGGGATGCGTGTGGGCTCTGGCACCCTGTGTGAAGGTCCTGGTCTATCAGTACCCACAGGAAGGGACTTGGCCAAATGGGTTAATGGATACTGGATGTGCAGTAACCATGGGCACAACAACTATAGAAGCTCTCAGGCTCCAGACTACATTTTGCAAAGAAAAGTGTAGAATGCAGCAAGAGACCATTCTGCTCTGAGCTGCTTAGTCTCCATCATTCTGGAACGTGCTGGCTTTGGGGCACCCTCTAAGGGGGACAGGAAGACAAGGGTGACTGAGAAGCTGGGTGTGGATCCAGGACTGATACGTAAAGTTAGATAGGTTGTGCACTGTACAAAGGCAGCTAGATTCACATTGTATATGTACATTTGCATATTTTTTAAAACATTTTTTCCCCTAGCAGATGATGATAAAGTTCTTATTGTAACAAAACAGTATACAGTTGACCCCTGAACAAAATGGGAGCTAGGGGCACCAATTCCCTGCATAGTCAAAAATCTGCAAATAACTTTTGACTCCTCCAAAACTTAACTACTAATAGCCTACTGTTGACCAGAAGCCTTACCACATATTTTGTACGTTATATGTATTATATACTGTATTCTTATAATAAAGTAAGCTAGAGAAAAGAAAATGTTATTAAGGAAATCATACAGAAAATACATTTACAACTATGCTGAATTTATCAGAAAAAAACCTGTGTATAAGTGGACTCTTGCAGTTCAAACCTATGTTGTTCAATGGTCAACTGTACTATGACGGTTTGCTGATAGTTCTGAAGAAGAGGGTTTTTTTTTTTCTTTTTTAAATTCACACAAAATTGCCATATGGCGAGCAGCATTCTTACTGCAGACACATCCTGGGAGATGGGGCGCATCTGTTGGAGGGGGGGTCTGTCTTGGCTTCCATCCAGTTGCATATGTCCCCGCCCCTGCCTGTAGCGGTGGTGACACTGATTGAGGATGGGAAGAATAATTCTGTGCCGGCTGAGTCCACATTGCACAGGTGGCGAGGGCCTGGCTGCCGGCCACCTGACAGCTCCTACAACAGCCTGTACTCCACGTGTCTGGAGCTCTTCAAGTTCACCATTGGTATGGGCGACCTGGAGTTCACCGAGAACTATGACTTCAAGGCTGTCTTCATCATCTTGCTGCTGGCCTACGTGATTCTCACCTATATCCTCCTGCTCAACATGCTCATCGCCCTCATGGGTGAGACCGTCAACAAGATCGCGCAGGAGAGCAAAAACATCTGGAAGCTACAGGTGGGGTGGGTGGGTGTGCACAGCGGAGGGCACTGGCTGCTCTGTCGCTGCTTAACACAGCAGGGGTGTATGAGCCCCTGCAGGGTTTGAGGAAGGGCAGAGAGCCCAGCCAGGCCTGGGGGATCAAGCAGAAGCATCTCTCCCAGTTGACTCCTTTCCGGCCCCTCTTTCGGGGTTTCCCTGCTACGCATCACCAGCTGGTATTCACAGACACTGTGTTTACTGTGACTGGGCAGTGCCCAGGAGAAGGAAACGGAAGGCTCAGCCCCATGGGATGCCCACCTCACAAGAGCTTGGTCTAGGGTGGGCCCCAGAGACCAGACTTGGGGGGAGCAGCTAAAATGGGGTTGATCCTGACAGCTATGTTTTTGAGCCACCTGGTTCTTAATCTGCCTTCCCACCTAATAATAAAAGCATCGTTCTAATTATTAAGTAGCAGTGACTCTATACCAGGTACTGTTCTAAGTGTTTTATATGCTCTCAGTTAATCCTCACAGCAATGCTGTCAAGTGGCTACAATTACTATCTCCATTTTTGTGTAAAGGCACTGAGGCATTGAGCACTTAGGCATCTGTGTCCAAGGTAACTGCGATCTTCCTCAACTTACAGAGGAATGACGTCCCAATAAACCCACTGTAATTTGAAAATGCATTTATTACACCTAACCTACTGAACGTCACAGCTTAGCCCAGCCTACCTTAAATGTGCTTAGAACACTTAACATTAGCTTACCATCGGGCAAACTCATCTAACACAAAACCTATTTTATAATAAAGTGTTGGCTATCTCATGAAATTTGTTGACTACTATAATAAAAGTGAGAAACAGGATGGTTGTATGGGTACAGAGTAATTGTAAGTGTACTGGTTGTTAGCCCCTGTGATCCCATTGCTGACCAGGAACTCCTGGCATCACGAGAAAGGATTGTATCATTTATTGCTAGCCTGGGAAAAGATGCACGTTCAAAACTCCAAGTATGGCTTCTACTGAATGCACACTGCTTTTGCACCATCATAAAGTTGAAGATCATTAAGTTGAACCATCATAAGTTGGGGACTGTCTGTAGTAAGTAGCAGTTAGGATTCAAGTCAAGCTGTCTCATCGTGAGGCCCTGTTCTTTACTACACTATCTGCCCCTCTGTGAGTAGGGAAGTCTGGGGTGAGACACTCTACATCACTCATGGGAGGCCCTGCCCTAACCCCAACCTGGCAGGCACCTCAGTGCCTGGGCAGTTCTGGGCCGGATGCGCTGAGCTTGGAGTGTGCACCTATTGGGCTATGGAAACAAGCCTGGTATGGAAGGCACTAGCGGTCCAGCTTGGGGGCACTGGGGCTGGGAGAAACTCTGGAGAGGTTGGTCTTGGAAGCTAGCCCCTGGACAAGCCTCTGCCCCTCAGCCCTTTGTGTCTTCCTACAGAGAGCCATCACCATCCTGGACACGGAGAAGAGCTTCCTTAAGTGTATGAGGAAGGCCTTCCGCTCAGGCAAGCTGTTGCAAGTTGGGTACACACCTGATGGCAAGGATGACTACAGGTGGTGTTTCAGGTAATGTTCAGGCAGGAATCAAACTGAGGGAGCTCAAGGGCTTCACTAGATATCAGGGATCCACCCAGAGCCAGCTATGGGCACAGAGGCCATTCTAGGGCTTTGTGGGCATAGGGGACTCAGCCACCTGCAGCCAGCTGTGGATACAGAAGCCTTCCTCAGGGCCTCTTGGGACCAGTCATGTGCATAGGGGACTCTGCCAAGGCCAGCTGTAGTTAGGTAAAGGGCTATCCCAAGGCTGAGCTGTGGGCATAGGAGACCTACTGGAAAATGAGGTGTCCAAAAGGGGTCATCCAATGATCAGAGTCAGAACCAGGAATCCAATATTTAAAGTCCTTGGGCCCCATGATATGGTCAGAGAATACAGCTTTGGGGGTGGTGTCCAAAACGCAGGCCCTTTTCAGCCTTCCCCTTACCGGCTATGTCTCCCTATCCTGCTCTATGGGCTTCTTGGGATTGGCCTGTGGCACCAAGCCCTCAACCAGGAACATAGGCATGGCTTTTAGGCCATCAGCTCCCAGCTCCCTTGTCTCCTTGCCCTGCAGGGTGGATGAGGTCAACTGGACCACCTGGAACACCAATGTGGGCATCATCAATGAAGACCCGGGCAACTGTGAGGGCATCAAGCGCACCCTGAGCTTCTCTCTGCGCTCAGGCAGAGGTGAGGTGTGAGGGAAGGGTGCTGTAGCACAGAGGTGGCCTGATGATGGGCAGGTGAAGCCTTGGGGTTCCTTGTTCCTTGGAGGCCTTCTTCGCCCTGCAACCTGAGCCCCTTCGGCTCAGGTCTGATCTCACTGTTTGTGAGTTTGAGCTCAGAGCCTGGAGCCCGCTTCAGATTCTGTGTCTCCCTCTCTCTCTGTCACCCTCTCCTGTTCACACTCTCTCTCTCTCAAAAGTAAATAAACATTAAAAAAAAAAAAAGAATGAAGCAAACCTAGTTTTTATTGAACACATTTTGAGTTATAACTACAATTTTGCACTAATTCTTTGTTTTTAGATTTTAGAAAATTGTGGTAAAATATACGTAACACAAAAGTTACCATTTTTAAGTGTTCAATTCATTGGTGTTAATTACATCCACAATGTTGTGCAGACTTCACCACTATTTCCAAAACCTTTTCATTATTTCAAACAGAAACTCTTTACCTATTGAACAGTTACTCCTATTTTTCCCTCTGTCTCTATTCTACTTTCTGTCTCAGTAATATTCCATTGTGTGTATATACCATGTTTTATTTATCCACTCATCTGTTGATTGACATTAGGATCGTATCCACTTTTTTGGCTATTGTGAATAATGCTGTGAACATTGGTGTCCAAGATTCTGTTTGACTCCCTACCTTCAATTCTTTTGGAATTAAACTGCTGGGTCATATGGTAATTCTGTGTTTAGCTTTTTAAGGAATGCCAAACTATGTTCTATAGCAGCTGCATTATTGTACATTCCCACCAGCAATACATGAGGGTTCCACATCCTCACCAACACTTGCTATTTTCTGGGTTTTTGTGGTGGTGCATTGGTTGTCCTCGCCACCTTACTGGATGTGAAGTAGTCAAAATGTCCATTTCATTCTCATGTTTGAAGACTATCTTCATTGAATAAAGAATTCTGGGTTAACAGATATTTTTCCTCTTTTTTTTAAAAAAGTTTTTTCCAACGCTATTTTTCTCCACTGGTCTCCATTGTTTCTGATGGAAAGTAGCTCATTATTTGCATTACTATATGTAATATGTCTTTTTTTCTCTGGCTGTTTTCAAAATATTCTCTTCATCTTTGGTTTTCAGCAGTTTGACTAAGACGTGCTCAGGTTTGGTTTCCTTTGGTTTTATCCTGTTTGGCGTTTGCCTGAGATTCTTCAATCTGTATGTCAGTGTTTCATCAAATTGGGAAACCATATATATTTTGCTTCATTCTCCCTATCTTCTTTTTTGGGGACCCCAGTTGCATGTATTTTTGATTACTTGATATTACCACATAGGTTTCTGAGATTTTGGTCATGTTTCCTTAATTTTTTCTGTTTCTCAAATTTGATAAGTTTTATTGATCTGTCTTCAAGTTTACTGATACTATTCTCCAAACTGCTATTAAGCTCATCCAGTGACTATTACATTTCAAGTATTGTGCTGTTGGTTCTTAAATTTCTATTTGGTTATTTTTTTTTTTTTTGTAGTTTTCATTTCTTTTCTGAGATTCTCTAGTGTCCTCTCATCAAGACCATATTTTCCTTTGTTTTTTTTTTTTTTTTTTTTTTTTTGAACATACTCATAATAGCTGATTTAAGTTATCTGCCTGCTAAATCCAACATCTGGGCCATCTTGGAGTCAGTTTCTATTGACTGCTTTTTCTTCCCCCTTACTGTGAGTCACATTTCCTTGTTTCTTTGCATGTCTAGTGACTTTTAATTGTATACTGGGAATTATGGATAATATGTTGTAGAGACTCTGGGTTGAATTTTTTTTTTTAACAATTTTTTTTAATGTTTATTTTTCACAGAGAGAGAGAGAGAGAGACAGAGCATGAGTGGGGGAGGGGCAGAGAGAGAGGGAGACACAGAATCCGAAGCAGGCTCCAGGCTCTGAGCTATCAGCACAGAGCCCGACGTGGGGCTCGAACTCACAAACCGTGAGATCATGACCTGGGCTGAAGTCGGACGCTCAACCGACTGAGCCATACAGGTGCCCCGAATTTTTGTTTTAATTGGCAGTTCAATTATTGATGATGAATCACCCTGAACTTGTATACACTTAGTTTTAAACTTTATTATGGTAGATATGTGAAATGCCAAGTTATTTGCCAATCCCATAAAACTTGTGGGACTGAACCTCCCAACTGTTTCCCCTGAGGATCTTGTCAGGGCTTAGTTTTAGGCTTTGTTAGGGTGGGTGGGTCTTGAGTAGACCTTACTCTAGGGCATGTAGAGTAAATAGGGTATTTCTGGTATTTTAGCTTGATCCTCATAGTAGGAAAAAAAGAGTGTTAATGTGGTGGTCTCTCCACTCAGTACTGCTCAGCTTCTAGTGTTTCTGTCCCACTTTCAGCCCCATAGTGGCCACTGCCTAGTGAGCCTTATGTGATCTCACACTGTGCAGGTATGATCCAGCAACCCATCCCAGAGACTTCTGGACCTCCACCCCTACAGCTCCCTTCTTCCTCTTCTCCTGCACCCTGTCCCACAGATTCTAGCTGCTTTGGCTGCTCCAAACCCTGATCTCTCCTTCCTTAGCTCAGAGGCACTGCCATACTCTGTTTGGACTCCCGTGTGCTGCACCATGGTCAGAGAAATTGTCCCTAAGCAAAGTATCAGCGCAATCATGGGGCTCACTTTGTCAGTTTCACTTCTCCCAGCAATCACAGTTTCCAGTCTGTGTCCAATGTCTGGAAACATTTATTGCAAGTATTTTATCCTGTTTTATGGTTGTTTACAGCAGAGTGGCTAGCCTAGTACTAGACACTCCATCAGAGCTGGAAGTAGAAATCTATTTTAACAAGAGGCTTACTTTGGAAAACTACTTAAGGGCGTAATCAGTTTTCCCAAGAGCCTCCTGCAATCCCGTAATTTTCCTACGAGTTTCACTGGAAGCACTTCCTGTGTCATGCCATAATACTTATTGATTATCTCTTCAATTGTTACCTGGTCTAACTTTTCAAAGATGGCTTTGTCTGTAATTTGAGCAGGTGTCCGACATCACTCCTATTGATTTTGTGAAACCCCACATCTTTAAGAGACTTGGTGTTTCACTTTGCAGTTGATTTGCGTTGTGTTTGCATGACATTGTTGGCTGCTTCTAACATTACACATTCACTGTGATATTATATTGGCTAAGTGGCAGGGATACACATATTCATTCATGTTACTTGGGGTTGGGGCCAGAGATGGTTACAGGTTCCCTGATTTTACATTTATAATTAATTAGTGAATATTTCCTGAGGATTTTGCTTTCCTGTACAACCTTGTAACAGTGGACACTTTAGTAATGAATAGTCATAATTCAGATAACAAGGAACTCTCCCACCCACAAAGTGTGTTGTGATTGGGAAGGGGTAAAGGAATGTATAAGAGAAAGGCCAGGAAAGAAAAGTGGTTAGTAGCTGAGCACTAAGGAGGGCACTAGGGAGGGCATGTGTGGGAGTCTTGGCATTAGGACTGTGGGAAGTGGGCACTGGGAGCCCCACGCCTCCTTTGAGAGCCTTTGAACTGGAGCTGGACCAAGCAGTCTCTGAGGCCAACCAGAAGATTGTGTCTCAATGAGACCTGGCCTGTATCCCCATGAAGCCCAGCTTCTATGCCTGGGTTCCCCAAGGGATCATCCTTCAGGAGTTGATGCTTGGTATTAGATTGTGTTTGGGGGCAGGCCAGTGTCAGCCTGCAGGCCTGGGGTAAATACTGAGACCTGGAGACTTCACCTGGAGTGGTCATGATGGACCAGCCTCCCATATTCCTGACGCCTTTGACATTAGCAAAGGGGCCTGAATTGTGACCTAAGAGTGGGAGGTATAAATTTAGGCTGATTTTCCAGAGAGATTAGACCCAGGGTGGCCAACCAGAGGCCTTGGCTGACCAGGGCTCTGGCAGTGGGAGGAGAACATGTACAGCTTTCCCTCTTCACTGTCATTTTGCCTAGGTGGCTGGGAACCTGGAGATGGCTATGGGGGAAACAACTGGGCCCCCTTCGGGAGCTTCCTGCCCATATATGAGAGCCCCATTTAAGGCCTGGTATCATCATGGTTTCCTGGGCACTATTCCCAATTTGCTGTGCCCTGGTGGGGCCCGGTCCCCAAATCCTGATTCTTTGGCTGGTGTCCATCACCCTATAGCTGATGGATGTGGAGCCACCATGGGGCAGGTCCCAGTGTTGCTCTGTGGAGACGTGGTCTCCCTCCCATGTGGGCAGGGGGGTAATGGAAGCTGGGAAAGGCAAGCAATGGGCTCTCATGAGGCCCCTGCAAGTCAGGTTAACGTGAAGGAAGAGAATTTAGGAAGTGCCAGAGAAGATGAGGCTCCTTAAGCAGGTAAGGAAAGAGGCAATGGCATGTATCCATGTGTCTCAGGAAGCACCGAAATGTCTGGGTCTCCTTTCATCTGGAGATTGGTAAGGCCAACAAATAAGTGTTTATTGCTGCTTGCAGCATCCAAGGCAGTAATGATGTTTTACCCTTCAGTTTCAGGAAGAAACTGGAAGAATTTTGCCCTGGTTCCCCTCTTAAGAGACACAAGTACAAGAGAAAGGCACCCTGGCCAGCCGGAGGAGGTTCATCTGAGGCACTTTGCAGGTTCCCTCAAGCCAGAAGATGCTGAGGTCTTCAAGGATCCTGCTGCTTTAGGGGAGAAATGAGCGACCCCTACAGGGTTCTCTTAACACTATTGGGCCTCAGGATATGCCACTGCTGCCAGACGGCACTCTCAGCAGCCTGGCCTGGTCTGTGCCTGCCTCGGCACTTTCCTCGCCTGCCCTGGACAAGCTGTGTGAAGCATTGTTGGATGCCTGGGAAGAGATAGCCATCCAACCCTCACTGTCCCCAAGTGAGTCTCCTGAAAGGAAAGGATTTTGCTCGCTCGCTCTCTCTCTTTTTTTTTTTTTTTACAGACTTTGTTAAGTATCATGAATGATGTATCTTTATGTGGACGTATGTGATGCCCCTATTTTATTTTATTTTCTATCACTAGGACTAAAAGTGAATGAGGCCCAGGAAAACACCTCTTAGAACATGCCCTTCAATGTAAAATGCCAAAGCTGTTCTCTGTATTGGGTTTAATACCTTCCTTGAACAAAGCGGTCTGGGGGTGATGTCGTTTATTCCTCAGAGAAGGTGGGGGAGGCTGGCCCTATTCCCAGCTCTGGTGGAATCAGGTTTTTCCAGAGTGACTTCCTCCTTCTGTGTGATCCATCACAGTTCCAAAAATTTTAGCTCTATTGCTGTTCAGATGAAAGTATGGAACCCTGTCTCAAAAGCATGTGGCAAGAGTTTTTTAATGATCTTCTATTTGTTGTGACCATAGTCCTGCTCCCCTGCAGTGGTATGTATCTCCACCTCCATCCATCCTGTTGTCCATCAAATACATAAGTAAGTAAGCAAGTAAATAAATAAATAGGTAAATATCATATCAAGTGTGAACTTTGTGCCAGTCACTGGGCTAGCATAGCGAGTTGGCTCTGTGGTCTGTGTGTGTGTGTGTGTGTGTGTGTGTGTGCATACTACCGAGGCTGGGACAGTTAGTAAGGTTACACAGTCAGCAAAGAGCATTGCCTGGGTCTGACCCCAGGCAGTGTGACTCCAAAGCCTGGAACTTACCTGCAGTGCCAGGCAACCTGGCAGAGAAGGTGCTGGGGCATGCCAGTCCATCCCTGGGGAAGGGAGACGTGCTTCCTCTTGTGGGCCTGAGACCCCTCGCTTTATCTGTAAGCCTTTCTCTGAAGGTGTCACGTAGATGTCAGATATTTGCAACTTTCAGACTTACTCAGAGCTGGAAGGAAGCTTGTGGGTGTCCTTTTGTAAAATGAATGATCATGACCTTTTGTGTAAACCTGCGTTGTTTAAAGAAAGACACATGCAACTAGCCCATTCTTTCCCCTTTGTAGCGGTCACTGTCTCCTTATTTCTCTCTGTCCCTGTGTCCCTCCCTCCATCACCTGGAGGCAGGATGAGCCACAAGCCAGAATCCCCAATGGGGAGGCTGCTGAGCTCTCCTAGCCCGGAGATATCTGTGGCCTGCTAGGATGCAGACAGGGCTTCTCCTGACCACTGTCAGGGTGGATCTGTTCAGGCCTGAGGCAGTTGATGGAGCTCTGCCTGGCTCTCAGTCCTTCTTCCTTCTTCACTGCACCAAATGGGGTATTTCCTAGAGCAGGTCAAGGCCTTGGCCCATCCCTGTGTGCACTCACCCCTTCTCTTCCACCTCTTTCTTCAGGGGAGAGCTTGTGTGCCTGCCACCAGAGCCTGATGTCTGCAGGGCTTGGGGGGTGTAGGGAGGAGGTGAGGTTGTGCTTGATTCCTGCCCAGTATGTCCTTTGTGGTCGTTTTACAGTTCAGGGCAGACAGACGCTGACCCCAGTCTGGTGAGATGGGGCCCCATGTAGGGCAAATGTCCAGGGGCTGCCTAAAATTCAGGCCTCTAGGGAGCGAGATTAGGGCGGGAATATCTAACGGCTGCCCTTTTCCCTCTTGCTGCCCCATCCCATCCGGGCCACGGGCTGCATTTCCCCTTTGTGTTTTGTTCCGCACACACAGCGCATCTGGGAGGTTCCTTTGGTCACTGTTTTCTTTTTTTTAGGCTCTGCTTGTTTCATGCACCATCACAGAAGGAGCTGAAGTCACTGATAAAGGGTGGGCACAGCATGGCTCATGGCTGCTACGAGAAACGAGGAGCTGGATTGCGGAGGGCAGTTTATTGGTCCTTCCAGGTTCCCAGGCCCCGGTGCTGCTGTGACTGAGTGCTAAAAGTCACCCATGTGGTGTCCAAGGCTGAGTGCGCAATACTGGGTTCTGCGGGGCTCCAGGCTTGGCAGAAGAAGGCAGGACTCCTGGCTCCACTGTTCTATGAGGGCCCCAAACACGGGTGGGAATCCGTCTCACCTGCAGCCCCAGCAAGTGCAGCCCGGGGTTCCACTGGCGGAGGTGTTGTCTTTGGTCTGGGGTGCTGACTCAGCTGAGCTGGGTCAGTTCCCTGCCTGACCGCACTGGTGACAGCATCCCCAACAGGGCCCCTTCCCCCTTGAGGCTGGACCAGCGCAGCCTTCTGTGATTAAGGGGTCAGGGCTGACTCAGCGGCTTGGGGCCTGACTTGCAGCTCCTGTCTGCTACCCCACCGAGCTTGTGTGTCACCCAAGCTCATCACCACTCCTTGAAAGTGCCTGGATCTCTTGCCTCCCAGTCCTGCTCCTGTTGTTCTTCCTGTGTAGGCAGTCCTCCCTCCTTCCAAGTTCAGCCCAAATGCTCTCGCTTCCCTGAGCCCATCCCTGACTTCCCCATGGGAGGGATTTCCTTCCCCCTCAGTGACCTCAGCCCTTTCTGTCCTTATGACCTGCCTAGTGGGGCCATGGTTCCTGCCTGAGCCTGTCTCCTGTGTGGCCCACAGTTTCTTGAGGGTGGAGACTGCTTTCTCCAGTTCTGAATCCTACACTGGCCCCTGTTTCCCTGCCTTATCTCCTACTGTGGGCTCTCACAATGTGTTGGTTTAAACGGGATTGAATGCAAACCAGCTGAAATGGCAGGAGCTGCTGTTTCCTTGTATCTGGGGTAGGAGGGTGGGGGGTAGTGGCTCTGACTCTGTCGTTGACCTGCTCCCTGCTCCATGCACAGCAGAGGAGGCTCCCCTTACTCCTTGCTGGGCACAGTGAGTGTATTTGGGTGGAGGACAGGGGCCTTTTAGAGCAGCTCTAGCCTGGTATTTGAGAAAAAGTGCTAACACCAGGCAAAATGTAAACATTGAAATTTGGCCACAGCTTCACCCCTAGGGTTCTGAGGCAGTGAGAAGCAAGCTAAAAGGGACAAGGCGCTGAGTCAGAGGGGCAATTAATTGAATCTTAGAGGGAAGACGATGATTGATCCAAGATCAGGCTTTCATGAAGGAGTTTCAGGCAATGTTTGTGGGAACCGGGCCCCCCTTGATGTCAAACTGCAAGAGCGGGGACCCTACTTCACCCACACTAAAGCCTCTTGGCCCCAAAGCCAGATTTCCTGCCCCTTACCGGTCACAGGTCCTGCTGCCCCATGGTCAGAAGCCTGAGCCTGCTTCCTGCCTCTCTCCAGGCCTGGCCGGTTGTGGTGATGAGAGCCAGAGGGCCTTGCCCCAGATGACAGTTGGGGAAATCCCTGCTGCATCAGTCACGGGTGCCACATCCCTGTCAGCAACATTTCCTGCTCCCTCCCAGTCCTGTCTTGCCAGCGGGAACAGGTATGCAATTCCTGAGTGACAAGAGACAGGCATGGCTGCCCCAGCCTTGCTCCACCCCCTTCACAGCTGCAGCCTGGGTGAGGAGGGGGGCAGAGTCTTCCCCATGGTCTGGCCTGTTGGCAGGTGGCCCAGGTGGTCCAGGAGAATCAACTGGGATGATAAAGCCAATATGAATTAATAGCTGTTACTGTTTCTTGAGTTCTTTCTGTGCTCTGGGCCTTGTTCAAGTCCTTTCTGTGTGTTTTCTCAAGTAATTCTGCAAGGTGGATTTATTATGCACATTTCACAGGTGGGAAACGGGGGGAATGACTGGCTCAAGATCATATAGCCAGAAAGGGGTGGGGCTGTCTGGCACCAAGGTCTGAAGTGCATAATATCTGGTTGTAAGCTTTGAGTGGGGGACTTCTTTTGTCTTTGGAAAGGTCTGATCCCAGACTTTGACGGACAGATACCAAGTCTCGGGGCTGGCCACCTTTGGATCAACCAGGCCAGTGCTTGGCTGTGGCCTTTCCTCCCAGAGCTCAGGGCAGAGCACTTGACCATTCATTAGGCTCTCTCACCAGCATGATCTCTTTGACTCTTCACAGCATCCATGGGAAGTAGGTATTATAATTCCCATTTCTCAGTTGGGGAAACCGAGGCTCATGATACATCAAATACAAGAGAGAAAAGAGTTGGGTCCAGAACTTCAGCCTTGGCACCTGCTGCCTCCCCTGCCTTCTTCCAGGTTGGGCTGCTGTGTGGGTGTGGGGGTGACTCAGGCAGGGCATGTGGGTGGGCGGGCGCTGCAGCTATGGCTGGTGGGTGTGGCCTGCTTGGCGCCTAGGGCAGGTGGCCCAGCCAGTTCTGCCTCCGACGCCTCATTTCAGCCATCTCCCTGCCTATGATGAGAGCCTCCCGCCGCCTCAGCCATCGTCCCTCTGGGGGTCCTTGGGCCTGGGACATGCGGTGATCTCAGAGCAAGGGCAGCCACCACCACCCGGACCTTACCAGGTGAGTCCTCACCACACATGGCAACCAGTGCCCTCCAAGGTCCTAGGGGACCCTAGGGCAAAGACCTAAGGGGTCCTTTAGGTCACATCCACCCTTTGCTGATAGGCCTTGGGGGAGGGGGTGGGAAGAAGCTTGGATCTCTAGCAGGAGAAACAAAGTTAGACGTGAGCTCTTGGCCCAGGGCACAGGTTCTGTGCCAGAGCACAGGTTCTGATGGACCCAGGAAACTTCCCTGAGGTTTGGAGATCTTGAAGAGGGGGAAAGGCTCACACCCTCCAAGGGGCAGAAGTGAGGTTCTTGTCCCCACCAGCAGGCCCCAGGGATGTGGCTCTCCGGGGCAGGAGTGTAAGGGGGTAAGGATGAGATGAGGTAGCCCAGAGCTTGAGAGAGACAAGGCCCAGGCAACTCACAGGTGCTGAGCCAGCAGCTGCAGGGGCTCCCCGTGGCCCCCAGGCCTGGTCTGTCTTCCAGGGAAGGCCATTCCAGTCAGTATCAGGACTTGGGAGGCACTTCCCAGGTGAGGAAGCCCAATCCCAGAGACAGGGAGGGCAAGGCAGCGAGAGAGTCCCACAGGTGAGAATGCAGGGTTTGTGGGGTGACTCAGGGAGCTAATTATCACTGCTAATTATAGCTTCAGACCAGAGTTTTCTTGACCCTCTCCTGCCCAGCTTCCCAGAACTGCCCCAACTCATGGGCCCACGGCAGGGAGGAGGGAGCAGCCAGCTGTCATAGGTGAGAGCCATAGGGTCCTTGGGGTCCAATCAGCCCATTTATCAGAAGAGAAAACAGAGGCCCAGAGAGGCGTAAGAGACATGCCCTCCATCCCTCTCCTTCACTCTTGGTTTAGCTCAACCTTTTAGCCGTATCTGGCCATAGGCCACTGTGGGCTGAGGAAGGTGGTAAAGGCCACCCAGCCTCATCCTGTAACTGTGGATACAGTCAGGGACCCACATGATCATGATTCTCTCTCAGTAGGATACTCCACCCACCTGGCCTTAAGGCCCCTCTTCAAAGGTCCTTGCCCCAAGGTACCTGCATTCCAACACCAAAGCCCTCCCCTGGATAACTCCTCCTTTCCCAGGGCTGCTAATTTTGGGGGAGGATGCCTGTCCCATTTCCCAACCTCATTGCGGTCTGATGGCAAACTGCTCTGGACACTTTTTCCAGGAACTTTTCCTATTTGGACCAAGGTTACCAGTGGCCCCAGCTCCATCTCACCCACCTGGACTCTTCCTATAGAAATTTGTCCTCTGCCCCCATCTCCATGACTCTGAGGGAGTTCTCTGAGGGCTGTTTAAGTTGAGAATGCCCCCCCCCCCATTTACTGTAGAGTCACCTCCTGTCCACACAACCCTTTGCCCTGTCCATCTCATCCTACATGGCCAGCCTATGCTTACCCATGCCAATGGCCTCCATGACAGCCTCCTCCCAGCCCCATGGCCTGGTCTCCTCCATCCTCCACTCCACCTTCCTCTAACATGGCTGTCTCCTATGTAACCCAGGGCCCTCCTATGCCCCACTGCCCTTGGGACCAGCCGCAGCTCCTGACTGATGTTCCAGGCCCATACAACATGGCCCCACCTACTTCTGAGCCTCTCCCTGCCAGTGGTCCCCATGAACGCCCCAGGTTCTGCAACCACACCAGCTTCTTGCCACTTGCTAACTTTCTTGAGCCCTGGTCTTTATTCAGGCTTTCCTATACACAGAAACCTCTAAGGTCCCCTTAGTGTCCTCAAAAGACACGTCAGTCCCTCTCTTTAGCATATCCCTCAGAGGGATGCCAACATGGCATCCAGCTCCATCAGTATGAACATCAGTAAAACAGTTCAAGACTGAGGGGCTGCCTCCTCTGCATTGGGGAGGGGGCTCCACTGCTCCCTTCAGGTGAGAAGGGAGTCCAATGGACAGATAGCTACAAGGCCGGTTGCACTCAGCTCTGGGTGGATGACACAAAGATAATCAGTGTGTTAGCTGCAGAGACCACCAGGGTGCTAAGAAATCCAAAACACCAGAGAGGCTGGAGGCTGTATTACTATGAGCATAGTGTCTAGAGTAAAGGACGTGATAGTCTTATTCTGTTGAGGATAGCTCTGAACACAAAATCTGATAAGGACATTAGAAAAAGCAGAGCTAATTCTTGGGAGTCCACCTGAATATTGGTGGCTGGAGATGATGTCTTGAGAGAAGCTAAGGGCATGGTGGTCTCTACCTAGAAGCTCTGTTGGGCTCTCCTAGGATGCACAGGAGCAGGGATGCTGGAGTAGGGAGCAGGAGAAATTGCGGGGACAATCTCCCTGTCCCTGGGAAGAGTTGGCAGCCTGGGAAGGTGGAGAGTGAGATCCTTATCCTGGGGTATGATCAGGGGCCACATGGTGACACATGGGGGTCTGAAGCCCCCTGAAGCTCCTCCATGCCTACTCAACCTAAGCATCTGTGCTGTGATTGTGTTCCAGTCATGAATGTCCACACTAAGGAGATGGTGCCCCTCATGGGCAGAAGAGCTGCCGTCCCCAGTGGGAACCCTGCCATCCTGCAGGAGAAGAGGTCAGCAGAGATTACGCCAACCAAGAAGAGGTAGGGCTGGAGGGCTTGGTCACTGTGTTGTAAAGGCACAGGAAGGATCCTGGTGTCCATCCTCAGGGATCACTTGCCTGGGGTAGACCTAAGACTCTCAGTTCATCTGGGGTGACTTGGTGTCCAACTAGGTATAAATGGGGGGGGAGGGTGGGGAAATAGCACTGCATACTCAGGGGGCTGAGCTGGGGAAGTCAGTACAACCAGAATAATCAGGGAGGTCTCCCTGGAGGTATCAGAGGCACTGACACAGAAATATTCAGGAAGGCTTCTGGGTGAAGCAAGGGATTTCTGGAGCCATCCTTGAAACAAGGAGCAAGAAAGTACATGGAAATTTCAGGTAGTCTGGATCCCCAAGTGGGTACTTTTTTTTTTACCTACACCAACTACTTTCCTGTCCACTGGGTGCTGAGCCACAGCTTATTCAAGCCCTTTAATGCCACCTGTGTAATGGGGACACCAGCAAAGGCACCAACTCATAGGATGATGGTTAATTGAGGTTGTTGGCGTAATGCTCTGTGCCTGGCACATAGTCAGTGCCCTGCACATGCTAGTGTTGATAGTGTTTTTGTTACTTGGAGATTCATCTTCATCATTGTCATTGTTATTATTATTCCAAAGAACCCCTGGGAACTGGATGGGGCTGGGATGGCTATGACTACTTCCCAGATGGGGATGTGGAAGAAGCAGGAGCAAGGAAAGTACTTCTCCAGGGTCGTCCCTGGCCCCTGAGATGCCTCCATGGCAGTCCCCCACACCCTCAGCTGATTTGGTGCCCCTCAAGCCCGAATGGCCCTCCTCCCCACAAGCTGTGCTTTCACTAGACCCCGGTGAGCTCCAGGTCTAGTTCAGCTCATTTGTCCTGCCTCCTCTGTGTCCATTCCAGGCCCCCTCTTGGGCCAGATGTGAAGTTGGTGCTTTCCTTTCTGTCTGTTGTTTTGAGTAATAATCACTGAAGTTTTGTATGCACCAGGGCCCAGGCTGGGGAGACAGAAAGAATGCCCATCCCTGCTCATAGTCTGGTGAGAAAGGCACCCAGAAGAATGTGGGAAGTGTCCTGACAACCAGGCAGGATGGGGTCTGAGAAGGGGTGGGTTGTTCTGATCCTGTGGAAAGTCTCAGGGCACTTCCTGGATGAAGTGGTTTGAAATGGGTGATGGCAGGTGGAAAAGAAGGGAAAGAGCATCCCAGAAAGAGGCTAGGGGTGGAGACCAGTGAGGGACTGTATAGCTGAAGTGCTTGGTGGGTGGAGGAATTTTGGGGAACATGAGTCTCACTGGAGCTGGGTCTTGGGGATTGGTTAAGAAGTTTAGACAAACCTGAGGGCGGTGGGGAGCCTAAAGGGATTTTGTGTGAGATTTTCATTTTGGAAACGATACTCTGGGTGATCTGTGTGGATGATGGTTTGGAGGGGAGCCTGGGAGCAGGGGGATGACAAAGCTCTTGGGAAGCCTGAATGACAGGTGGTGAGGTCTGAACCTGGGTGATCAGGGATGGAGAAGAGGGGGTCGGGTCAGGAAGGTATCAGGATCGTGGGGTCTGCAGGATCAGCTATAGGAAGTTGGGGACAAGGAGGACCAAGAGACATCCCCTTCATCTGGTGGGGGGACCTGCAGGGATGATGGGGCCATCTCTGACATGCTCATGTCAGGAGAAAGAGCAAGATGAGGAGAGACAAGCCAAATTCAGATGTGAATTTTGGCTGAGAAGTGTCAGAGGGACATCCAGGTAGAGGCTCCATCCTGGACTGTAGGAGAGAAAACTGAGTGGACACTGAGTTCAGACAGGTATTGGCGGGACTGTGGGGACAGCCTGGACCTGGGTGGGCTTGCTTGTCTAGGTAAGGGCGGAGGTATCCCTGAGCTAAGCCACCAAATACCACCCTCCTGCCTCTTTCCCTTTCCCCTCTCACATTCCTAGGGGAGGTTTGGACCTCAGGGAAGGATTTCAGACAGGGTTTCAGGAAAATCCCAGGATCTTTCCACAGCCAAACTGCCTTTTCTGAGCCTATCCCTGTTCATGACTTAGCTGTAGACTCAGCTCTACCTATGGCCTCAAAAGCCAAAGGCCTGGGTGTGAGGTGTGGCTGTTGTCTCCTGAAATGGTAGCCCCTTCTTCCCAAGAGCTCTTTGAGGGCCCTCACGTGCCTATTTCTCCCCATACCCCGAAGGTTTGAGCATCTCCCTCAAAACTGAGTATAAGACTCAGCCTAGAAAGAAAAATAAAAATTCTATGTAAATAAAGAAGGCCAGTTTGATCAGTAAGTGAATCTGTACTAATGGTGGGATTGAAGACACCAAGAGGTCTAGGTGGGGAGAAATTTTTTTGGACCTGGAGCTTTTCCTCAACCATCATGCTATTTCTCGTGAACAGCTACCACTGTGGCCTCCTTACTGAATCCTGGGCAAGGTGACACCCTGGGATAGAGGCCCAGGCTGATGAAGGGTATGGAGGAATGGGTCTTTTGGAGACCAGGGCCCTTGGGCATTTCTTGGGACAAAGTGGTTGGCCACACAGGCTCCTTCCCAGCTCAGGGGCAGTTCATTATCTTCAAAAGGGACAGAAATGCAGGAGACGTGGTGCAGAGCTGTATGCTCACCTGAGTTAACAGCACACTGTGGTGACCTCTGGTCTGGATCAAAGGTAGGAACAAACAAACAGCATATGCTGCATATTAGGAGCTAGGATGGCACATGGCCAAGACTTCACCATCTGTCATGATGGCAGGTGAGATGTGGCATGTGCAGTGGCAAATAGGGCAGGTGTGGGATGGCCCTCATGATCTAGCAGCTCCCCATCCCAGGAATTGGGTCCTTGCTCACAGTCAGTTATCTCTCCAGCCCAGCTCTCAACTCTCTTGTTCCCTGCCACCAAAGACTTCCTTCCTCAGACATAGTCCTTGCCTTCCTGCCATGGAAGCTTTTCTCATGTTGTGCTCTCTGCTTCTGGGGATTTTTCCAAGCCACAGATCTGCTCCAAGATCCAGAGCAAGTCCCACAGTGACAGAGCACAAAGCCTGTTCTGGTCCCTGCCCTCAACTGAAGAACCTTCTCTTCCCCTAAGATCCCATAGCCCAGCTCCTCCCTAAAGAGACTGAGGTGCCTATTGGGATGATGTCCTAGCTTTGGTTGAAATCTCTGAGGACAGGATCCATAGAAGGGTCATCTCTTCCTTCCCTGCTCCCCAGGTTTCCTACACTGAGCATATTAGTAGTTTTTTTTTTAATTTTTTAAATTTTTATTTATTTTTGAGAGAGAGACAGAGACAGAGACAGAGTTCCAGAGGCAGAGGGGCAGAGAGAGAAGGAGACACAGAATCAAAGCAGCTCCAGGTTCTGAGCTGTCAGCACAGAGCCCGACGCGGGGCTCGAACTCACGAACCGTGAGATCATGACCTGAGCCAAAGATGGCCGCGTAACCGACTGAGCCACCCAGGGGCCCCTAGTAGTTTTTAAGTAAGTGGGTGAGTCAGTGAAGGAGCAGGTGAGACAACAAGAGACAGAGGGGGTAAGTTGATGATTAAGTGTCCTGGTGGCTTAGCACAGTTCCTCGGCATGAGGGAGGACACTTCACAGTAGGATAAGGAAATATTTCTTCCCCTCCCTGGGGGCCTTGTTTTCCAGGCCTGGCGTAGATAGATGCTGTCATGATCTGATTTTCTGCTCCATCCTTGAGGCCCCTTTGGACTCTGGGAGGAGGCCCTGAGAAGGAGGAGAGGTAGAGGAGAGGCAGGGGACCCTTCCTTAGCTTCATGTGCAAGACCGAGAAAAAGAGAAGAAAGCTTTGGGCAATGAGAGCCCAACAGGAGTCACTTGAGGGATGCAACCTCCCAACATTTAAAGTTTAAGGTTTAATCCTACCTGCTTATTGGGCCAGTCTACCAGTCTCTGCATCTACCCACTGATCTGCCCACCCAAGTACTCATTCCTCAGCCATCCATGCATCCATTCATCTAGCCTTCCCTGTATTCATGCATTCGTGCACCATCTACCCATCTATCCACCTTATTCACCCATCCAACTAATCTGTCCATCTATCTGACCAGCCATTTTTCCTTCCTCGCATTTATCTTTCATACGTTACCTGTCCATGTTCTGCTCCTCTGTTAAGTCTTCTGAGTGTCAGAGCTAGTGCTGGGTTCTGGAGAATCAAGGACATTGCAGTTGTAGTTCCTCCCACTGAGGATCTTACAGCTGAAGGTCAGTGTGTTGTCTGGAGCAGGAAAAGAAATGGCCTCATTGTGCTATGCCCTGGTCCGATCCGTGGGGCCAGTTCTGACCAATTCACTAGAACAGTAGCTCTTCAGAGCGATCTTTGCCCATTTGTGCACCGTTTAATCTCCAGCTCCTAGAACAGTGCCTGATACACTGTGGGTGCTCAATAAACGTTTATCGAGTAGATGCACTACTGAGGAGCCCAGGCAAGCAGGGACAGCTTTAGGGTGGCATTTCTGGGGCACTCCAGGGATGCCAAGAGTGGTGATCAGACTGGATGACCTTTGATGCCCACTTCAGCTGCACAGTCCATTCGTGGATGATTTTAGAGCTGTCCTGGCTCCAGAGTCCAGGCCTTAGGGATTATCTGGCCCAACTATTCTCCATCCCGGGGGCATACAGGAGGTAGAGGCAGAGACCGAGGCAGACTAGAACCCAGATTTTGGGCTCCCCATCAGGGGTTTACTTCTCTTTTGGAAGAAGGATTTGATTTCAGGTCAGATCAGAACGTTCCTCTGATGGGCAGAAGATAGGAGGGTGAGACCCAATGTGCTAGCCAGCCCTGTCTCCCACCGCATTTCTGTCCCCACCCAAGTACTGGATTTGTTCTGAGACCTCCAGGTTTGTGTGTGCCTGGAGAGGAGAGGAATTCTCCAGGCAAGACCCAAGTCTCCCTCCTGTCTGCCCCATCCCGGGAAGTGCCTATGTTGGGCAGTTTCCACCTGCAGCTAATCCCTAGAGCTGCTTTGGCTGGAAGATCCAGAGGGCTGAGGGGAGCAGTGTGGATAGTGGTATAAACTTTGAGGCTGGAATCGGGAGTCAGGTTCTCTGACCAACTTGGCTTCTAGCCTGGTGGGGTGACTATGGATGAGCTGCTGCTCCAGCCTGAGCCTCAGTTCCCTCATCTGTAGAATGGGGCCATGATCCCTTCCCTGATGCCCTTCCTTCTGAACTTGATATGACTGGAATCATACCTTGGGAGCTCTTCTGTGGTCTTGTGAGAAAAGGAGGGAGTGTGCTGATCCTTCTGGGCCTGAAAGAGGCAGGCAGCAAAGGCACTGAGGAGAGAGGCCAGGTGGCAAAAGGCCATCGTTCCCAGGTGAGGTCACCGAGCCAGCAGGTGTGCTGCAGCAGCCACGGCGTGGGGAGTATTGCTACAAATGACCGCCAGCCTGATCCTCACTACTCTGGATGTCATGAGAGGGCTTGTCCCTGAGTGTGTGACTGTGGGTTCCGAGAGTGGGCGTGTCTGTGTTTGTGGGCGTGTCTAAAGGTGAGGCCGGGCTATGTCTGGTTAGGGAGTCCTATCTTGGGTCTGTGTCTTGCCTCTCATGGGGCAGTAAGTCTGTCCCTTTCCTTGGGGCTTATCCAGGTCACAGACCCTGCACCCAAGTCTCTCTTCCAGCCCTGGGAGAAAGCATGCCCTTCACTTGCCCCTCTACTGCTCCTTGCCTCCACTGTCCAAAGTGTTTTCCTGAGTTTTCCTTCTCCACAAGGGGTTCTTAGCCCTATACCTGGAACTTTTATATCCACTCACTGCTCTAGATCTATTTTCTGTGCCAACAAAACAATATGAGAGGTGGTCAAAGGGGGTTGAATGTGGGGGTGGGGACTGTGCCCTGGCAGCCAGGAAAGGCCCTTGTAGATGTCAGCATCTAGGGACCTCTCCCTGGTAGGGCTCTTCAGATCTGAGGCCAGAGGGGCAGTTGGGGGGCATGATGGGAAATGATGGTTCTTGTTGCCATGTTCACCAACGCTGGTGGGTCCTTTGCACCTGCAGACAGGCAAGTCCCCTAAGATGTTAGGCCACCCCGGTAGAGACCCCTGTGTTCATCTACTCAGTATTTTTAGTGACAAGAGTCACCCAAACCCAGCTTTGAATCTTGGCTCTGCCGCCTGCCTGCTGTGTGAGCTTGGGCAAGTCGCTTGACCTCAGAGCCTCCTCAGGCCCCCCTGTGGAATGTGGATGATTGGGATGGTACCCATCCTCAAGGGCTGCTGTGAGGGAAGAGTGAGGCCACGAGGGACGGGGTCCAGCACAGAGCTGGCCAAGAGCGAGTGCTCTGTGTGGCTGGGCACTCTTGGAAGCAGGGTTGCAGGACATACAGGTGGACAATTCTGCCCCAGCTCTGATGGCCTTGCTTGGGTGTCCCCACAGTGCACACTTCTTCCTGGAGATAGAAGGGTTTGATCCCAACCCCACAGTCTCCAAGACCTCTCCCCCCGTCTTCTCCAAGCCTATGGACTCCAACATCCGGCAGTGGTGAGTCCCGGCCCCCCTGCCCGGCCATCCCCACCCCCTGCCAACCCAGCCCTCAGTTCCAGGGGGCGGGGGCAGTGACTCATTCTGGGCCACGTGGCCAGGCCCGGTTGCGGCATGCTACCATTGTCCAGTTTTAAACTCCTGTGTCCCTCTTCCTTTCCCCCACCCTCCAGCCTCTCTGGCAACTGTGATGACATGGACTCTCCGCAGTCCCCTCAGGACGACGTGACAGAGACACCGTCCAATCCCAACAGTCCCAGGTGAGCCTGGCCCTTCCTCTCATCCCACGGTGTCCACCAGGTGGGTGTCAGGGGCACGGGCACCAGGACCCAGGAGAGAGAAAGAAGCCTCCCTTCCCGGGGGCTGGGACAAATGTCTGGGCCTGTGGCTGCGGCATGTAGGCATTTTTGTGGGGGGAGGGGAGTACTACATTTTATAAACTATAAAAAGTATTACCCATTCATTGTGAAGCATTCAAGCCACAGTATGAAGCAGAATGAGAACTTTAACACAATCCCGTCTACGTAACTTAAAAATATATGCATATAAACCATGAAACATCATATGCATTTCCGCAAGAACACACACAAACAAAAGAATGTGCGTTACCATGGTTGCCTATTCGGAGTGTGGGGGCCCAGAGAGATAGATTTAAACAATTCAGACACCACAAAAGATGAAAGTGGGATTTTCCTTCCTCTACTCTCATACTTTTTTAGGTAATCACCATTAATAGTTCTTCCTAATCACCTTTACTATGTGTATCTAAATATATGTGTGTGTGTGTGTGTGTGTGTGTGTATTTAAAAGCTTACTTATTTTGAGAGAGAGAGAGAAATAGAGAGTGTGTGGAGGAGGGGCAGAAAGAGAGGGAGACACAGAATCTGAAGCAGGTACCACACCGTCAGTGCAGAGCTGGATGCAGGGCTCCATCCCATGAACCATGAGATCATGACTGAGCCAAAATCAAGTGTCAGATATTTAACCGACTGAGCCACCCGGGAGCCCCCAAGCGTATATTCTGAAAAAATGTGATTGCATTTGGATTAGGAGGGAAGCCTGCATAGGGCGACACGGATCCCAGGGGCCCGGAGCACTAATGGAGGGCGTTCTGGGCTTTGCAGCACCCTGCAGGCATCGTGGCTCTGGTCAGGGAAGGGGAGTGAGTGGGGGTGGGGGTGCATGTGTGGTGAGTTGGAAACACTTTCTGGCCTCAGTGCAAACCTGGCCAAGGAAGAGCAGAGGCGAAAAAAGAGGCGGCTGAAGAAGCGCATCTTTGCAGCCGTGTCAGAGGGCAGCGTGGAGGAGCTGCTGGAGCTGCTGGTGGAGTTGCAGGAGCTTTGCAAGCGACGCCGTGGCCTGGAAGTGGCTGGTCAGTGCCTGGCTCTGGCAGAGACGGTACAGGGCTGGGGGCCCTGCGTGCCTCCTGCTGTCAACCTTCCCCCATGACAGCCCGTGAGGAGGGCGTGTGAGGAGCCCAGAATGCTGGGCTGGAGACTTTGAACCTGACTCTGAGGGCAATGGGGAGCCATGAAAGGGCTTAAACAGGTAAAGGTCGTGGTCTGGCTCCTGCATGGGCGGGATGGGAAGGAAGCTATCAGGCGAGGTGGGGACCGCAGCATCTGAGTGGGGGAAGGTGACCAGCTCTTCAGCAGAGGAATTGGCTGGACTCAAGGACAAGGAGGGCGAGAGAAAGGGAGGAGTCTAGGGTGGTGCCTTTGGTGACTTGGTGGATGGTGGGGCCCAAGCTGTTAGCTTGGGGAGTAGCTTGTTAGGGGGAGGTGATGAGCTTTATTTGTAGGCTACCAGGAGGAGGCAGGCTGGAGATTTCAGGGTGTCAACACTGAAGTGGACAGTGGAAAGCCACGCAGTGGGTGAGGTTGTCCCCTATAAGGGAGAGGGTACAGAAAGCAAAGAGCAAAAGGCCTCAGATAAGCCTCTCCGGGGCCTTGGGGGAGGAGTAGCTGGAGAGGGAGGAGGGGAGTGTGCAGCAGGGGAGGGCCTGGAGCAGGGTCTAGAGGTTTGAGCCTGCAGCCCCCACACCCTGCCCCCCCCCCAACCCCGCCAGGAGCAGACAGGCCCCTCCTGCAGCTCATTCTGTTTCCCTCCCTGCAGACTTCCTTATGCACAAGCTGACGGCCTCTGACACGGGGAAGACCTGCCTGATGAAGGCCTTGTTAAACATCAACCCCAACACCAAGGAGATCGTGCGGATCCTGCTGGCTTTTGCTGAAGAGAACGACATCCTGGACAGATTCATCAACGCTGCATACACAGAGGAGGCCTACGAAGGTATGCTGCCGTGCAGACAGGGATTGCAGAGGGTCCGGTGGGAGCCAGGCCACGCAGGGACACTGCTATCACCGCAGAAAGCACTTAGCATTAGCACCACATAGCAAGCACGCCTCTCTTCCTTTGTTCTGCAGATAGCTTTGAGCACTGACCACATGCCAGGCATTGTCTTTGGCACCAGGGTACAGTGGTGAACAAGACAGATGTAGGCCAATGCTCCAAATAAGGTAATTTTAGATGGAAAATGCTATGAAAATAAAATAGAAGAAGGTAATTGGATAAAAAGTGACTGGGGACAGGCAACTTCAGAGTGGATAAGCAGGGAGGTAACCTTTGACCTGCGGCCTATGTGGTGACAAAAGATTTGGAGCAGGGCAAGGGCAAAAGCCTGAGATGGGAATGAGTTTGACACACTGGAGCAATGGAAAGAAGGCCAGAGAATCTGTCAGACAGCTGGGTGAGGCCAACACATGGCAACTGTCGTCATCGCTACCATGAACCACCCCATTTGGGTCTCAGTGTTGTGGTTTCTCTCTTAAATGGGCTGGAGAGGGGCAGGGAGATCAAATCTGAGATGGTGTTTCGCTGCCCAGCAAATCTGTTGTGAATAATCTGTAAGATGTGTCCTCCCTGGAGTTTTTGGACTCAGTACACATCCCATTAGGGTCTAATGAGGTACAGAGATGCTGGGCTCAGGAATTACTGGATGCCATCCTGCTGATATGCCATGGGGCGCTAACCATTGCTCTTTGCAGGTGATGGTCTAGCTCAGGCCCTCAACTTTTCTCATGGGAGAAAGTCATTTTAATTTTTATCATTTATTTATTTAAACTACAGACTCTCTAAAGGGTTTTCGTTACATGCAGGGAAAAAGTCAAAGATTGTGAAAACTCCACACCGTTGATCAGAAGAGAGGAAACCCAGGGAAGACTGCTGCCACTGAGTGCTGAGCTGCACACTGAGCTCCCTGGTGGCCAAAGCAAAGAGAGAAACTGGAATGAGCTATAAAATGTTCTCAGCTGCCACCAGGGAGTTGATAGTAGTCTTGTAGCCAGGGAGGTTTAGGCCAGTGCCTCAGGCTATCTGTCCTGATTCTTCCCCCTTTCAGTCCCCTTCTGTCCCCCTTTCTCCTGTCAGCATTACAGGGACTTACATACTCCCTTTTCTAGTAGCATGTTCCCCTTGAGGGTGGGGATGGAGTATATCTTGCCCATAGTGGATTCCCTGGATGCTTGGAGTCTCACATAAGATGTCCTTAATAAATGCTTTTCGAATGGGTGAATAAATGAAGATTAGTGTATTAAGGCTTTGCTGTCCCAGCTGCAACCCCTGACTTCTGCCCTTTCTCAGCCTCCCCTCGCCCCTTCCTTCTTTGCTGGTGGGGCCTGTTGGGGGCTGTGAGCACCCACTCTCTCTCCGCATGGTGGGAAGAGCCGTTTATTTCTGTCTTCCCAGAAACCAACCCCACCCCATTTTTTCCCTCTGATGGTATCTTCTGGCACCTTTCCTTCAGTCCTGGGTGCTGCCTGCCGCCTGGGGCTAAGGGGCTCCAGCACCACCAGTGTCCTCTTTTTCCTCACTCTGGGCATGTTACTTTGCTTTTCTTTCTGAGTCTCAGTTCCCCCGGGCAGGCAGAGGCTAAGGTTTTCCTCCATTTGCTGCCAAGAGGATCCAAAGACCACTTTTAAAATATTATAATTTTTAGCATTTTATTAGAGGCCTTCAGAAACGTGCCTTTTCCAAGGCAATTTATGTAGTTAAAACATTTATTATTAAAAGTTTTAAACATATATTTGAGATATTAGCTTAATGAACCATTATATATCCATTGTTGAGATTCAACATAACTATTTTTAATTACATAAATAACACATGAAGAGAGTTTCATTGTCAAACATTTAAATATTTAAATTAAGTTAAAAAATTCCTTTGCCTATTTCCTACGGTCCAATCCAGAACTGATTATTATGGTGTGTAGACTTGGAAGACTTTCCTAGGCTTTCTACACATGTGTCTATGCGCACATAGAAGTAGATGGTTTTATTTATTCACTTACCTCCTTAACATAGAATAGTATGGTGCTGTTTGCATTGTTCTACGACTTGCTTTTTTTTTTTTTAACTATATGCCTCAGACACCTTCCCATCTCAGAATATGAGTCTGTATGAAAGTCTGTCTACTTAAAAAAAATTTTTTTTTAATATCTACTTTTGAGAGAGAAAGAGGCGAGTGGGGCAGAGAGAAATGGAGACACAGAATCCGAAGCATCTGCCATCCTGAGGATGGCTATCCTGTGGCTAATTTCACTATTCCCCTGTTGATGGCTATCTGAATGTTTTCTAATTTTTCACGATGACAATAGCACAGTGCACATTCTTTTTTTTTTTTTAATTCAAGTTAGTTAACATATAGTGTAATAATGATTTCAGGAGAGAATTCAGTGAGTAATCACTTACATATAACACCCAGTGCTCAGCCCAACAAGTGCCCTCCTTAATGCCCATCACCCATTCAACCCATCCCCCACCCCCACCCAACACCCGTCCAGCAACCCTTAGTTTGTTTTGTGTATTTACGGTTTGCCTCCTTCTCTGTTTTTATCTTATTTTTCCTTCCCTTCCCCTATGTTCATCTGCTGTGTTTCTTAAATTCCACATATGAGTGAAATCAAATGATATTTATCTTTCTCTGACTGACTTATTTTGCTTGGCATAATACACTCTAGTTCCATCCACATTGTTGCGAATGGCAAGGTTCATTCTTCTGACTAGCCTAGTAATATTCTATTGTATATATGTACCCCATCTTCTTGATCCATTCATCAGTCAATAGACATTTGGGCTCTTTCCATAATTTGGCTATGTTGATAGCACTGCTATAAATATTGGAATATATGTGCCCCTTCAAATCAGCATTTTTGTATCCTTTGGATAAATACCTAGTAATGCAATTGCTGGGTCATAGGGTTAGCTCTATTTATAATTTTTTGAGGAACCTCCATACTGTTTTCCAGAGTGGCTGCCCCAGTTTGCATTCCCACCAGCAGTGCAAAAGTGTTCCGCTTTTTCCGCATCCTCGCCAATATCTCACAGTGCACATTCTTGTCTATGACCCTGTGCTCAGTGTGCACATTTCTAGGAAAATACTTTGATTTGGATTTTCTGGGTTCAAGGAAATGTATAATGATAATTGCCAAATTTGCCTCCAAAAAGTACTGCTTTATTCTCCCCCAAATACTCATCTTCTCACCCTTCACTAATATTGGAAATTATCCTTTTGTTTGGTTTTGGTTTTTGCCAATCTGGCTGGTGAAAAGTGGAAAAGTGTTAACTTGTTAGATTCTAACTTTCATTTTCTTGATTATCAATGATTCCAAACAGGTTTCACTTTCTTCATGGCCTTGTGAATTTTCTTCTCTGTGAGGTGCTTGTAATAATTTTTTTCTCAGTTTTCTATCAGGTTGTTTGTCTGCTGGCTAATATATCAGGAACTTTTAAAAACATACTGTCTCTATATCTCAGATATTTTCCCCAGCCTATCAGTTGCCTTTTAACCTTCTTTAAGATGTCTTTTGAAATACAGAAAGCTTTAGTTTTATCTTATCAAACATGTTTGTTTTCTTTTGTGGTTGTTTCTGCATTTTATAACTTGCTTAAGAAGGTCTTCCCTGCCAAAGGTTAGTTATAAATGAACTTTCCATTTTTTTTAAACGCCAAGTTCTTTAATCCACTAGGACTTTATTTTGTGTATGGCACAGCACGGTGGCGTCTCTCTGGAAAATGCTGTTTCTGGTGGGGCATTCCGAGACCCTTCCCCACCCCCAGCCTTCCAGTCCCTTCCATCTGGAGGCTCCACAGCCTCCACCAACAGGGTTAAGGTCCCTCCAGCCCCTTCCTGCTACTGCTCCCCTGTTCTGTTCCTCAGTCCCTGGGGCACCATTCTCCCAGCTCCTGGGCTAGTCACCCCTTCTCTCCCAATCACTCCCTCAGGCCATGCTGAGGACTCTTTCTCCTAAGGGTCTTTGGGCCTCAGCATTTCTTTCTCCTCTGGAGCGACAGTTCCTCACAAATCTGGGCTGATTCTAATGCATCCTCCAATTCTGCACCCAGAGTGATGGGAAAATACACAGGTAGAAAACCCCAAACTCTGGTCATGTCACTTGCCTGCTTCAATGCCTTATGACTTCCCACAGTGCTCAGGATAAAGTTCCAACCTCTTAACCTGGCCTGCGAAGTCTTGAGCCAGCCCACCCAGCCTTGATAAACTCAAGCGGTCTCAGCATAGAGGTCACTTCTGGGAACCGTGGCCCTGCCCCCCCCTCCGGCTATGTTAACAGTTCCTGCTGTAGGTACCACAGCCCTTGCCCCTCCCAGTATCATAGCACTTAATTCCCAGTGAGACCGTGAGCTTCTCCAGGAAAAGAATCAAAACCACACCCCATGTACTTCCCTGTCCCCAGCGCCTGGCCGGGAGCACAGAGCAGTCACTCCATCAATATTCCTTGCGTCCATGCGAATGAATGGAGCAAAGAATGAAGCTGGGATTCTTTTTTTTTTTTTTTTTTTTTCCACGTTTATTTATTTTTTTTGGGTCAGAGAGAGACAGAGCATGAACGGGGGAGGGGCAGAGAGAGAGGGAGACACAGAATCGGAAACAGGCTCCAGGCTCTGAGCCATCAGCCCAGAGCCCGACGCGGGGCTCGAACTCACGGACCGTGAGATCGTGACCTGGCTGAAGTCGGACGCTTAACCGACTGCGCCACCCAGGCGCCCCTGAAGCTGGGATTCTTGACAGCTGGGCGACACAGACCAGACAGGCAGCTAGTGTTTAGCTGTGGCTCTGTGGAGGGTGTGGAGGCCCCAGAGGAGGCGTCACCCAGGGCCCAGCCGCTGAGCGACCCTCCCCCATCCCCACCCTGTCCGCAGGGCAGACGGCGCTGAACATCGCCATTGAGCGGCGGCAGGGAGACGTCACTGCGTTGCTCATCGCTGCTGGCGCCGACGTCAACGCCCACGCCAGCGGGGTCTTCTTCAACCCCAAGTACCAGCACGAGGGCTTCTACTTTGGTGGGTACCGCCCCGCCCGGCATGGGCTGCCCCAACCGGCGCTGGGGCACAGGGCCTGGAGCCCCCACTGCTGATCCCTGCCTGCTCAACGTGTCCAAGGCCCAGCAGTACAGAGCCGGGACTGGCGAGGCCGCAAGGGGCAAACCCTTCTGAACCGGACATCCAGATGCGGACCAGAGAGGGAGGGGCTGGAGAGGTGGGAGAGAGAATGGGAGAGCTGCATTCTGGGGGCGGTCAGCTGTGATCTTAGAGGGCACTTGGGCATCCAGTTGAGCAGCCCTGTGTAGGGAACCGAGACTTGGGGGCAAAGCCCTATTTTATAGGCGCAAAGACAGGTCCCCAGAAGGGGAATGATTTGCCAGTGTAGTAAAGAGCTGATGCAGGCACTGGGCCCAGTGCCTTCCAGGAATGCACCTAGGAAGTCAAAAGTAAGAGGGGAAAATTTCCTGACTCACAAGTTAGAGAATCCAAAAGCAATCGGGGTCAAGACACTCTGGGTGAAGAAAAGATCATTACATATACTTTAGATACAGTGAAATTCACAGTTTTAACGGACCGTTCTGTTCAGCTCCACCAATGCATACAGTTGTGTAACCACCACCACGATTAGGACAGGACATAAATAGTTCCATCACACCAGAAAATTTCCCACACAACTTTGTCAACCTGTCTTCCCACTCTAGCCCTTGACTGACAACCTCTGGCCTATTTTCTGAGTGGTTTTTCAATCAGGACAGCCTGGGTCTGAGCAGCCAGGAGGACAGGGTCTTGTCCAGTCCATTGCCCAGCGTCAGACCCCGTTGGAGACAGTGTTGGGAAATGTCTGTAAGGAGGGATGAAGAGAGAGGGAACAGGAGGGAGATTGGAAAGAAACAGCAGGAGACCTGTTGTCCGGTCCTGGTTCTATCCCAGGCTTGCTGTGTGACCATGTGTGAGTCACCTGCCTTCTCTTTTTTTAACAAGCATTTATTGATCACTTACTATATACCAGGCAGTGTTCTAGGTGTCGGAAATGTATCAGTGAACAAAACAAGGATCCCTACCCTCATGGAACTTACATTCTACACTGGAGGAAAACCATCAACAATAAACATAATAAATAAGAACACCATAAAATATGTTAGAAAATGCTAAGTGCTATTGAAAAAATAAAAAGTAAGGCAGGGGAAGGGGAATTGGGAGTTCCAGAGCAGGAAGGAGGTGGATTCCAATTTTAAATAGTGTGGTTAGGGTAATTAATTGAAAAGATGACGTTTGCACAAAAGATTTGGAGGAGGTGAGGGAATGAACAATGTAGATACTGAGAAACAGCACTACCAGCAGAGCGGATGGCCTGTGCAGAGGCCCTGAGGTAGGAAAATGCCTGGTATGTTCTAGGAAAAGGAAGAAGGTCGTTGTGCTTGGAGGGGAATTATGAGGGTAAGAGAGAAGATGATGTCAGAACATGTAGGGCCTTGTGGGCTATTGTTCTAACCTGAGCTTTTATTTTGGGTGAGGTGAGTCTCATGTGTTACTAGGGTCAATCTGGCTGCTGTACTGAAGGCTGAAGGTAGTGTTGGAGGGCCAGAGTGGTAGAAGAGAGACCAGTTAGGTTATAGAAGTGATGTAGCTTTAGCCTCCCCCATACAGGGCGGGTGTGGGGAGAGGTCATAGGGAATCTGAGGGATCAGTCCTGCTAAGGATATGGGCTTCAGTCCTAGGGCTTGGGGAACACTCTTCTGGTCTAAGAGGGAACTGAGCTCTGGCGCTCCCCCTACCACCCTCCAGGCGAGACACCGCTGGCCCTGGCAGCATGTACCAACCAGCCTGAGATTGTGCAGTTGCTGATGGAGAACGAGCAGACAGACATCACCTCGCAGGACTCGCGGGGAAATAACATCCTACACGCACTGGTGACAGTGGCTGAGGACTTCAAGACGCAGAATGACTTTGTGAAGCGCATGTATGACATGATCCTGCTGAGGAGTGGCACCTGGGCGCTGGAGACCATGTGCAACAATGATGGCCTCACGCCGCTGCAGCTGGCTGCCAAGATGGGCAAGGCCGAGGTGGGGCCTGCTGAGGGGGCAGGAAGGAGAGCGGGGAGGCTCACTGCCACTCTGCCAGCTCATGGGGCCTTTCTGGGGACTCCACAGATTACACCTTGGCCTGGGGAAGATCTTGGCCTTAGGTCTTGAAGTGCATTTTGGCCTGAGTTGGGTTTGTTCTGAGTGAGTGACCACACAGGACCACTGAGGTGCAGCTTGTGGGGCCCCCGGTCTGGACTTCAGTCCCTAACACTCTGTTTCTATCCCCTGCTCTGGAACCCTTTGTCTGGGGTCAGAGTGAGGGAGCTTTAAGACCACAGTGACACAATACCTCATGTGCTTTGTGGCTGAGGATTCCCAGGTGGCGAGGCACCCAAGCGGAGGCTGGGCCTGACCCTCTGGGCCTTCAGCCTCTCATGAGGACGGGAGTCCCGGAATGGCTGCTCTGGATCTGGAGAGACCTCAGTCTCTCATGTTGAACCTCTGAGCCGAGTCCCCAGCAGAGAGTGTGACTGCTTGCGGCCCTTTGTGCCCTGGTGGTGTGGCTGAGGAACTCAAGGCTTAGCCTTGGTGAAGACTCGGGCTGGGGTGGGCTCCCATCTCTGTGGCTGGCTGGAGTCACAACCTGGTCTGAGATCAAGGTCAGGATTCTGGTGGGGGGCAAGGCTCAGAGAAGCTTGCTCCTCAGCCTCCATGGTGTCTGATCCTTGGGAGGGGACTGAGGCTCCCGGGAGGCTGTGGGAGGACTGGGTGGGTGCAGGGGCTGTTGAACAATCACAGCTGTGCCAGCCTCGGGGCAGCTGACAAGGGAGGTGGGTGCCCCGAGGGCCTTGGGTCTAGACCCAGTGGTCAGGCCTGGGGCTCACAAGGGACCTTTTCATTCTCTTGTGGGGGAAGGAGGTGTTGGAGATTGGCTTCGACAGAGGAGGAATTGTGTGCAGTCCCCACCCTCCCCCACTCTCTCCTACCCATAGCTGGGACACAGTTTGTGGGAGGCTTTGAGGAGAGTCAGATTAGGGCTGCAAGTGGAGCTTCCTCTGAGGCCCCCTCCCTGCCAGCCTCTGAGGCAAGTGCTGTGTCCGCATGGAGCATGGCCCCATGTCCCCTTGATTCTCTAGAGGACAATGTGCTCCCCTGTGGCCAGTCCTGGGGATGGGGCCCCCTCATTCCTGGTCCCTTCTCTTCTTCATTCAGTGTTCTTTGGAAAACTCTTCTGGACGATGCCCAAGGTGGCCGCCATGCTAGGAGTGGAGGGTGCAGAGACGCTTAAGACACATCCTGTTCCTTGAGGCTTTTCAAGGCTGGGGGCTCAGGATGGGGAGACCTGCCTGTCCCTGGGAGCTCTCTGTCTGGGCTGTGGGGACAAGGCTCCCATATGAGATGACATGGGAATATGTGAGATCACGGCTCTGATGCTGTTCTCCCCAGCAGGACCCTCTTCCTGGGCCTTGGGTTGGTGCCTCAGGAAGCCCTGGCCCCTGTCTTGGGAAGCAGTGAGCTGGAGAGCAGTGGCTCTCCACTTTGCCTGCACTTTGGAACTGCCCATGGAGCTTTACAAAACACAGATCTCTGCATCCCCCCTCCAGAGATTCGGACCGAATTAGCTGGTGGTAAGGGATTGTTGAGTGTTCCTCATGACTCTACCATGCAGTGGGGTTTGAGGATCACTACCTGGAGAGTGGGTTTCCGAGGCCTCTCTGCCAGGCTGGCACTCTTGTATCACCCCTTGTCTGGCCCACAGTCAGTAGGCGAGTGAGCCTCAATGGGCTATGGTCTTGACTGAGGGATAGGGAAGCCAGAAAAACTTCTAGTATCTTCTCACATCCAGGTCAAACAGAAATTAGTTCTCAGAATTGTCGATTCCCAGATTCTTCACTAAATGGGGTCCCCAACTGGTACAAGGATTTACGAGCTGATTGTGCAGCTTTCTGCATCATGCAAAGGGCCTCCACACCTTTCGTTCCTGGTATTCACAGTCCCTGGAAGCAGACTGAGCAGCAAGTTTCATACCCATTCCACAGATAAAGCTGAGCCCAGGGGTCTTGGTGGCAGACGCACGGGCAGGATTCAATCCATCCAGGTGGGAGCATCTTCCCAGCCCTCCTCTACAGCTGTTTCTCTTCCTGTCCCCAGATCTTGAAGTACATCCTCAGCCGTGAGATCAAGGAGAAGCCACTCCGGAGCCTGTCCAGGAAGTTTACTGACTGGGCGTACGGGCCTGTGTCGTCCTCCCTCTATGACCTCACCAACGTGGACACTACAACAGACAACTCAGTGCTGGAAATCATCGTCTACAACACCAACATTGATGTGGGTCTCCTGGGAGGGCTGGGGAAGAGTAGGGGTGGGAGGCTGGCCTCTGGCCGGGGGCTCAGGGGGCACTGGGAAGACCCATGCCACTAGCTGGACATGTCTGTAGTCTTTTGCCTTAGTAGGCGGAGTTGACACAGAAAGGGGAGGGGTAGGGCAGGTGCTGTATTTGCCTGTTCCCAGCTGACCTTGGGCTGTAAACTTTTGTGGTGGGGGTCTCCTGGGCCCAGAATCCTGGCCTGGGCAGTGTGAGAGTGGGGGTGCGAGGGTGGGATGACTGGTGTTGATCTTATCTATCCTGTTTCTCCCCCTCTTCCCTAATGGTTCCAAAAACCCCCTTACCCTCTGGGAAGGCATAGCTGGAGCAATCAGGGAGGACTTCCTGGAGTAGGCAAGAGGGGGGAGATCTGTAAAGCTGGAGGGGAAGAGAGAGGATCAGCAGTGAGAGGTTTTTGGCTTTTGGGGGAAGTGAGGCAGCAGGCTGGATCTTCATCCTCCATGTGTTACCAAAAGTCATGCTTCCCAGAGCCTGCTTTGTCTGGGGTCTCCCTGGAATCCTCACGGCAGCCTGACAGGTAGGGCAGTTTGATTGCTATCAACTTTATGGATGAGGAAGCTGAGGCCCTGGGAGGGTCAGGGATTTTCCTAAGGTCGCACAGTGAAGGGGGCCAAGTTGGGGCCATAACCCCAGTCATGGCCCTTCCCCCTCGTAGCCCTCGCTCCCCACTGAGCAGCAGGTTCTCCTGCTGGAAGCCTGGCTCCTGTGGGGTTCGGCCGCTGCCTGGGGGCGCTGGGAAGGAGCCTACAGAGTCAGAAATTACCTTCCCAACATTCCCAGACCAACCAGTCATGGGACACAATGACTGGCCCTTCTGCCAGGGGTGGTGCTGACTCAGAGCTCCCTCTGGAATGAAGGCCCTTTGAAAATGGTAGTGGTGTTCCACCCCCAGAACCGGCATGAGATGCTGACCCTGGAGCCCCTGCACACGCTGCTGCATATGAAGTGGAAGAAGTTTGCCAAGTACATGTTCTTCTTGTCCTTCTGCTTTTATTTCTTCTACAACATCACCTTGACTCTCGTTTCCTACTACCGCCCCCGGGAGGAGGAGGTACGTGTGCGCCTGGAGGGAGGGTGGTGCGATGGTCAGAGCTTCAGGACCTGGGAGCAGTCCCACGTGCAGATGGGGAAACTGAGGCCCAGAATGACCAAGACATTTGCATGGCATTCCCCAAGTGTCATCCTTCACAGTTTCTAGGAAACTGAATATGTCTCCAGTGCTTAGCTATTGTGGGGAGATCTGGAGGGCTGGGAGACCCAGACCCTGCCCAGGCTCCATCTCAATCTAGAGCTGACTGGGTGTTTCTGCTGTGAGGACCACAGGAAATGGGAGGAGGGGGAGGTCACTTTGAACAAGCTTTCCCATCACTCTGGGGCTCAGTTTCCCATTCATTACACAGGGCACAGAGTTTCAGCTGTTGAGTGTCCTGTGAGTATCGGGATACGGATGGGTTCTGAAACGAACGAATGCCATGAGGTGTGAGGGGCTGTTAACATGGACTGGATTGTGTCCTCACTGTAGAGTTCCGGGCTCCCACTGTGAGTGGGGCAGGGGTAGGGAGCTGCCCTTCTTTCTCTCACACCCTACAGAGATCAGGCTTCGTGCTGGCCTCTGGCTCAACTTGAGGGTTTGGCATGTGTATGTGCATGGTCCCTCCAGAGTTGGCATGACCCCTGCCTTCCTCATTCCCCATTCTGCACCCATCCATTCCTTCCCTTCCTCCCAGGCCCTCCCACACCCCTTGGCCCTGACGCACAAGATGGGGTGGCTGCAGCTCTTGGGAAGGATGTTCGTGCTCATCTGGGCCACGTGCATTTCTGTGAAAGAGGTGAGTGGGCCGCAGAGCCCGTTTGGACTTGCCTGAAAGGCAGGCAGAGTGACAGCAGGCCTGCCTTTGATCCAGCCTGCTCTGCCTTACTACTGAGCGGCTTTGGCGAGGCGTTTCCTTTCTAAGCTTTGGATTTCTTAGTTACAAAATGAGAATAAATAGATCAGCAGGTCTGTCCCACCTACTTTCCACCTCTCCACCCCCCTGCCCATCTATCAGCCATTTATCTACCCTCCCAGCCACTCAGTGACCCATCTTCCTGTCCCTCCATCCACACATTCGGTCACCTGTCACTGACCCTGTCATTCATCTGAATTCACAGCATTTCTCCCCACTGTCCTTCTATCCTTCATCCATTTTCCATCTTTCCATCTGTTTATCAATTGATCACTTATCAATCCATCCATCTAACTAGTGAATCAACAGATACATGCTGAACACCTTCTGTATGTGGGGCCCCGGGGGGAGGTGATAGGGAGGGAGGGAATTTGTCCTCTTTGAGCTCACAGTCTTGTAGGGGATTTCAGATAGACATAAATATCTGCACTTTAAAATAGGCTACGAAAAGGGCCCTGTGTGGGGTCCAGACAAGTGCTCAGAGGAAAAGAGATGACTTTTATCTGGGGATAGGAGAGGGAGGGAAGGCTTGAAAGCAGAGATGGCCTTTAGTGTGCGAGGGTGGGATTGGGCATGAGGACACTGGGGAGGAGGCCATTACAGGGTGGGCATGGGGAACAGCGTAAAAAAAAGGCTCAGAGGCAGCAAAGCAAGGCCGTATAATTTTTTTGTCTTTTTTTTTAATTAAATTTTTAATTTTGATTTCAGTGCAGTTAACATAGTGTTCTATTAGTTTTAGGTGTACAATATAGCGATTCAACAATTCTGTACATTACTCAGTGCTCATCAGTATAAGTATACTCCTTAATCTTCATCACCTATTTCACCCATTCTCCCACTCACCTCCCCTCTAGTAACCATCAGTATGTTCTCTGTAGTTAAGAGTCTGTTTCTTGGTTTGTCTCTTTGTGTGTCTCTTTTTTTTTTTCTCCTTGCTTGTTTGTTTTGTTTCTTAAATTCCACATGTGAGTGAAATCGTATGGTATTTGTCTTTCTCTGACTGACTTCTTTTGCTTAGTCTTATACTCTCTAGCTCCATCCATGTCATTTCAAATGGCAAGATTTCATTCTTTTTTATGGCTGAATAATATTCCATTATATATATATATATATCGTGATATATAGCTATATATCTTGCATTTTCTTTAACCACTCACCTATCATGGGACACTTGGGCTGCTTCCATAGTTTCGTGATTGTAAATAATCCTGCAGTAAACTTCGAGGTGCATGTATCCCTTTGAATTAGCGTTTTTGTATTTTTTGGGTAAATACCCAGTAGCGCAATTACTGGATTGTAGGATAGTTCTATTTTTAACTTTTTGAGGAGCCTCCATGCTGTCTTCCACAGTGGCTGCACCAGCTTGTATTTCCACCAACAGTGCACAAGGGTTCCTTTTTGTCCACATCCTTGCCAGTACCCCTTGTTTCTTGTGTTGTTGATTTTAGAAGCTGGGCCACATTTGCAGAATGGCAGGGAGCTGTGTGGCTGTTCTGCTTTGCAGAGTCTGGGTGGGGATAAGGGGGTAGTGAGAGGTGTGAGAAGTTTGGGGGTGCAGCCATGCTTACCCTGGTGCTGCCTCTGTGTGCCAGCACAGATCCCCTTCCATATCCCTCACTTGGGCTCCGACTTGGCCTTCACACCCTCCCCCTCACTGAGCCTCAGTCCTGGGGAGACACTGCCTTCCTCAGATCCTCCAGTGAGAGGCATGAAGAGGGTGCAGCGTTTCTTTCCTTTTTGGCCTCAGGGCATGGCGATCTTCCTGCTGAGACCCTCAGATCTGCAGTCCATTCTCTCTGATGCCTGGTTTCACTTTGTCTTGTAAGTAGGTCTATCCCATTGGTCAGCACTGCACAGGCAGGGCTCAAGTCCTGTGTCGTGGGTGCTGTGTCCTCTGGAATGACCATCCTCCCACGTCACCATGTCTCAGTCATCCTGCCATAGGTTCGTGGCCAGGGACCTCCTCTCTCCCCTCTAGTAAGAGAGGCCCATGGATGCCCATGGAGAGGACCAGAAGACCCTACCACAGTGCCCACCATCAGGCTGCAGTGATGACTGACTTCACCCTGACATAGAGCCCTGGGCAGCAGATGGGGCAGAGAAGGCAGGAAGAGGCTTAGTAGTGTTGTTTACTTCTTTATGAAGGGATGGATGGTCTGGGCCAGTTCCTTCTAGTTGTGTGGGGGTCCAAGGTTACCATCTCGGACTCTGGCAGATCAGGGCTGGAAAGCACTGGAGAAATCATAGAGTCGCATCTGTAGCATGAAAAACCAAAGCCCAAAGCATGGAAGTGAGTCATGAAGAGCCTTAACCCCAGCCTCCCAGTCATCTTCATCTTATGCTAGAGGAGGGCTGACCACCTTAGGGCCCTAGCCAGAAAACCCAGCCCAGCAGCCTTTCTGAACGAGGTCACGTGCAGATGACATCAGAGGCTTACGTGACCCTTGTCTCTAAATGAACAGAGGCTGATTCGGCATTGCTGCCTGTGAATGGAGCAGGATTTGCAGCATGGGACGAAGAATGTTTGGCTCTATAGCTCTGAAGGTCCCCTCTTTTGAGCATTTGGGAAGCTGGGTCTCTACAGGACCTTGAATCTTGGCCCAATGTTTCCAAACACCTAGGTGTTTTGTTACCTATGTACCTGCCTTCTAGAGGCACGAACAGAATTCTTCATCCCTGCGGGCAGGTGGGGTGCCCAGATACTTCAGTGAGTGGTCGGCCAGGTGCAGGACTGCCCCATGATGTGAGCCACATGGGAGTCTTTTTCCCTTTGAGAAAATAAGATAATTCCAGAGAAGAATTCATTTATACAGCCACTGGCTTTAGGTGCAGACAAAAGGCACCGATGCACTGTCCTTCTCTTCTGCTTCCTAGGTGCTTTGACAGTGATGAGGAGGGTGTATACACGCTTCCTCACTTCAGTCCAAAATGTATCGATCACCCAAACATTTGCTTTTCACTGCATGAGAAAAACAAGGTTGCCTGTGTCCTACTTTGGCTAGTTAGCTATTTTATTACAGTGGAGACTGTGATGTTATAAGTAAGAGAGCTTTTTACCAGATGTTTGCATAGCTGATGGTTAGCGATGTTTAGGGGTAATTTTGATCCCGTGTGTTTGTTATATATTGTACCCTAATAATTTTAATTGTGGTAAAATACACATAACATGAAAGTTACCATCTTAACCATTTTAAGTGTACAGTTCAACAGCATTAAGTATATTCATTTTGTTGTGCAACCAATCTCTGTTTAGCGTATCTATCGTTTAGCATATGTTATAGCTTTTAAAAAGATTTTATTTATTTTTAATATTTATTTATTTTTGAGAGAGAGGGTGTGTGTGAGCAGGGGAGGGTCAGAGAGAGAGAGGGAGACACAGAACCCGAAGCAGGCTCCAGGCTCTGAGCTGTCAGCACAGAGCCTGACGCAGGGCTTGAACCCACAAACGGTGAGATCACGACCTGAGCCGAAGTCAGACACTTAACCGACTGAGCCACCCAGGCACCCCAAAAAAGATTTTAAAAAGTAGGTCATGGGAGACTTTTGTTATGAATGGCTTTTAAGTATAGACATGGTCAGTTTTTGTCATTTTTGTTAAAAATGCAATTATTCACTGTATCCTGTCTACCCCAGTGGTTTCCTGACCTATGTGGGGCTCAGAAATCACGTGGAATCACGTGGGTGATTTAAAAAACATCCAACCGCCTGGGCTGCTCTGCAGGGCTTTTGAAACAGAATCTCCTTGAGTCCTGGGGATCTGTATTTTTAACAAGTCCCTGTCAGCTGCAGCCAGCCCACTGTTGGCTCTGACTCGCATCTGCTGATGGCTCCTGCAAGGCTGGATTTCAGACATGGTTGAGTGGGGCCAGGGCAGCCTCGCCTGTCTCTTTGGCATTAGCCCGCAGGGTGCGGGAGGTTGGGGGTTTGAGTATCTACCCGTATGCTGAGGAGGAGTAAGTAAGGCCCTTGTCTCCTGTGTCTCCTGAACAGTTTTGTCCAAGCTGTGCTTGTGATACTGTCTGTCTTCTTGTACTTGTTTGCCTACAAAGAGTACCTCGCCTGCCTTGTGCTGGCCATGGCCCTGGGCTGGGCCAACATGCTCTACTACACGCGGGGATTCCAGTCCATGGGCATGTACAGCGTCATGATCCAGAAGGTGCGTTGGAGCTTTTGAGCATCGCAGACAGGCAGGCTCTGCAGCGGGGGAGCCCTCAGAGAATGTCCATTTTCAGGTGGGGAGACAGGTCTGGAGAACAAAATGCCCTTGTTTCATGGGCCAGCCTCTGCTCTTTCTCCCAAACCCCACCGTCTCTCTTTGCCTTTGGTCAGGCTTTAAGTGTCCAGACCCAAAAACACCTGGCTTGTTGGACACAGGGAAGGAATAACGCTTTATGAAGAAGTGTGCTCACACCCAGGCAGTGGTGTGCTGGTAAATATTTAACGACCAGCTCTCTGGGAAACACACACACACACACACACACACACACACACGCACACGCACACACATACACACACACATTATGTTTATTATAAATTTTACTATGCAAAGGATGAGTAGTACACCATTTACAAATAATAAAATAAATTATGCTCTTTATTGTAAATTCCACATAGCGAGTTGAATCCAGCAGAATGATTTGTTGATTTTGTTGAGCTCTTCCATCTGTTGCCAACCTGTGGTTGCAACTGACAAAAGTATTGTTGCAAGCATAAATGCTGGTTGGTATTTTTCTTGACTTGAAGGTGTGAGATGAAGCCTTATGTGGGAACTTCCCTTGTTTGTCAATGATGTGAGCCACTTATTTGCTGAATTGGATGATAATTTTCAAATGCTGGAAGACTGTTTCATTAATGTTATTATGTAATTCACCATACAGCAGCTACAGATAGGATACATTCGGAAGTTTAACCTGCCTTAACATTTTCTCTATCATTGTCTTTTTTTTTTTAATTTTTTTTTTCAACGTTTATTCATTTTTGGGACAGAGAGAGACAGAGCATGAACGGGGGAGGGGCAGAGAGAGAGGGAGACACAGAGTCGGAAACAGGCTCCAGGCTCCGAGCCATCAGCCCAGAGCCCGACGCGGGGCTCGAACTCGCGGACCGTGAGATCGTGACCTGGCTGAAGTCGGACGCTTAACCGACTGCGCCACCCAGGCGCCCTCTATCATTGTCTTAATTCCAGACCTAGACAATCAGCAGAATAATGTCTCTGATTTGTACCATTTACCAATTTCCATGGTGCAAATCCTACCATGGCTGATTTCCAGCTACCAGTATGACATCATCAAACACAGAGTCGGGAAGAGATGTGCAGTAACACATTATGTAGTACACGCACACCGTATGGCTGCTGTAGATGTAAATAACCTTAAGAGCATAGGTAATTGTAAAATAACTAAGTGATGAGTGTTGAATATTATCTTTGTTTTGAACATAATTTACTTAATTATAAGCTTATGCGATTTAATTTTTAATAATGGTTGTGTTTAAACACCAGCTTACAAAATTCATGAAAACGTAACCGTCAGCTCTTACGAGCGCGTATGTGCTGGCTCCAGCACACCACTGCCCCCAGGAAGTGTGAGGATTTCAGATGTGAGTCTGTGAAGAAAGGTGCTCCCATACAGGCTGAATCATCAGGGACTGAGACAGACTGTGTTCCAGGAGGGAGGAGGGAGGTGAGCAGGAAGGGAAGGGAAGGAAGGCTTCTTGGAGGAGGTCGGCCTAGAGCTGAACTTTGGAGCATCAGGGGGATTTGTCTAGGGGAAGGGAGGACAGCCTGAGGGAAGGCATGGTTAGGGTGAGGGGCCTGGTGAGGGGAAGCAGTAAGGAGATCAGGGTCTAGTGAATATGTGCTCAAACCTTACCCTTGAATCATGTTTCTTTCTTTATAGGTCATTTTGCATGATGTTCTGAAGTTCTTGTTTGTATATATTGTGTTCTTACTTGGATTTGGAGTAGGTAATTGATTTATAAATAATAGGAACTCCCACATTTGTAAAGCACCTTCTATAGATGTCAAAATGATAAGGCACAGGAGTAGCCTCAGCAACACTTATGTCACCTACCAGTGGAGCACTTGCCATGCTAAGCATTTTCCAAGCATTGCCTTTTTACTTCTCCCAATGTCTCGACTAAGGGGGCGTCACCATCCCTGATCATAAGGTAACTGAGGCTTAGAAGCAGACCCGTCACTCTTGTCCATCCACACTGTGGGGTATGCCACCCACATTCACATCCAGCATGTTATGTGGCCCCACAACCTGAGGTAGGCTGGGCAGGTGGTTTTGGCCCCATTTTACAAATAGGAAAACTAAAGTTTGCAGAAATTTGACTCATCAATGGTCTTTGAAAAATAGGAGTAAATTAACGCATGGAGATAACCTCCTTTGGCCCCACGCATCGTGTTACTTGTAGTTTACTTCGGATATATCTATGAGAGCCTCTGGTCTGCTGGGGACTGGAGATAGGGAGGCCCCACTTAAAATCTCTTCATTTGTACAACCTGATTTTATTTTTATTTTATTTACAACTCCTGCAGAGAAAGATATCATTGTATTTTCCCATGCCAGTTCTCCTCCTCCCACCCACCAGCCCCCCAGGGATCATTGGCATTTGAAATTAGGCAGCCATTCCCATCTTCTGGTATCTTTGCTGGACCACAATGTGCTTATTTATTTCCTCCTTCACTTGTTTATTTATTCATCCATCCATTTACTCATTAATTTGACCATCCTTCCATCCATCCATCCATCCAACAATGAGCCACTAGTATGGTGTGTTGGGGAGAAAAGAAGAAAGAAGCCAGGTCTTGGCCAGGGGGTCTCCCTACAGAGCCTTAGAAAGAGACTCAGGACCTTACAGTCTTGGAGGATGGCCCAGGCTATAGGAAGTTGGGAGTCCAAATCCTGGTTGGGGAACCAGGGATACATGTGGATTATAATTCACAACTCTGCAAGTCTGTGAGTGATCAAGGGCCAAGTGGCAGGGTAGAGGAGCCTGTTTTGTTGGGCAGGAAGAGCTTTCTGCAGGAGGTCAGGGCAAAGAACCAGCCTGATGAAGCTTCCGGGAGCTGAGGCTGGAGGTGGAATCTAAATGGCCAGAGAGAATGAGGCAGTAGGGCTGCAGCGTGTATGTGGCGGGGGAGGGGGGGGGGGGGGGGGGGGGGGGGGGAGGGGGGAGGGGGGGGGAAGGGGGGGCATGTGTCTACGTGCAAGTATGCATGAGCTTGTTGGGTAATTAGCCAGGCACAGAGCCAGAGGAGAACACCCTGTTATGTCCTCCCAGCCCTGGCTTCATTGATCGAGAAGTGTTCCAGTGACAACAAAGACTGTAGCTCCTATGGCAGCTTCAGCGATTCGGTGCTGGAACTCTTTAAGCTCACTATAGGCCTGGGCGACCTGAACATACAACAGAACTCCAAGTACCCCATCCTCTTTCTGTTCCTGCTCATCACCTACGTCATCCTCACCTTCGTCCTCCTCCTCAACATGCTCATCGCCCTGATGGGAGAGACCGTGGAGAACGTCTCCAAGGAGAGTGAGCGCATCTGGCGTCTACAGGTGAGCCTGGCAGAGGCCCTGGCACGGGGGCCTTCACGGGGACCAAGTTCAGCACACGGTATTGACAACTGTCTGCACCAGTGGATCTGGGGTGGGGGCCTGGGAATCTGCATAAGCGCTCTGCGGTTGGCCAGGTTTGAGGAAGTCTTAGTCCAGGTTCCCTGGGTAGAGGGTCTAGGCAGTGTGACTGGACAGCGGCACATGTGATGCAAACCTAGGCTTATGGACATGTACTGCTCAGAGTTAATGGCGTAATATGAGGATGTAGAACTGTGACCTTAGATTGCATCGAGAGGAGCAGCATAGGGCCTAGGACAATTCTGCTGTCCTCGACCCTAGCTGCCACCTCTTACACGCCGTGGGCCTTATACACTGAGGACACTACCCCACAGGATGGTCCAGAACCGGTTACCAGGCCTGAGAGAGGACTGGAACCCGTGCCTCACAAGAGAAGGTGTTGGAACTAGAGTTCAAGAAGGTGAGGGTTCCCTCAGATATCTGCAGAGCTACTTGTGGGAGGATAGTTTCCTTCTGTGGCCCCAGAAGACAGAACTGAGGTGTTGGGGGCAATGACCAGGAAGTTTCTAATTATTACGGCCTTCTTAATTGGTTCGTTGATTATATTCAGGATAGATTTGACAAATTATTGACAGGAAAACTGCTGAGGGGTAGTCCAAGGCTGGCATGGAGATGGGACTACGTGATGTCTGCCCCTCTCTTCCCTGTGGGATCCCAGGATCCTAACATTTTCACTTAGGAAGCTGCTGGACTTCCAGAAACATTGTTTACGTTATGTTTAAAGCAATTTGAACACTTTCCCCAAACTTACTGGCTTTTCATTTTTGAAATCTGTGGATTAGCCGAACCCTCAGGATCTATGCATTAAGCGCCCAGTGGAGGGAACGCTGGCTGTTTGGTGGTGTGTGTGCGTGTACTTGTGTGCGCGTGTGCACGTGCGCATGTGTGCACAACCCTGTGGAGCTGTCTTCCTGGGCTGGCTCCTCACTGATGTGCTTAGCCTCATTTATGTCCCCAGAGAGCCAGGACGATTCTGGAGTTTGAGAAAATGTTACCAGAATGGCTGAGAAGCAGGTTCCGGATGGGAGAGCTGTGTAAGGTAGCGGAGGAAGATTTCCGGCTGTGTCTGCGGTAACAAAGGGAGAGGGGCCCCTGGGTGGTGGTGGTCTTTGGGCGGGGAGAGAGAGATGAGGCGGTGAATGTTGGAGAAACGGTGCCACCGCTTGCTTCCCAAACCACAGCTACAGTCGGTTCTGACCTCCTCGGAACAGGGAATTTGCTCTCGTGGGGTTGCTAGCCCTGGGATGAGGTTTCTCGAGCTTCCGAAGGGAGAGGAAAGGAGACTGCTGGTTGCGGTTCCCCTCTCTGCCCCCTGCAGGGGCCTCCATGGCCTCTCCCTGACACTGTCTGGTTTAGGAAACATTTGCTGGCCTGGCGCTCTTTGTCCTCCTCTCTATCCTGTGTGGGTTCATGTGATACCAGGGGACCCGAGGCACATTTCGTCACTGGCAAGTGGAAAGTGAGACAGCTACTTTCGACAGATATCAGGCTGTCTGGTTTTTAGAAAGTGCTGTTCATGCCGTGACCAACTTTTCTGATGATCCTACCCCCGTCTGACTGCCTGACCTTACACACTGCCCTCTGTGTATCACCTTACCGGAAACAGCTTCTCTGACTGAGAATCCCACACCGCGGAAACCATCCTTAGCCTAACAAGTGTCTCTAATTTTGACACCCTCATTCTAGAGATGTTCTCTGAATGTGAACTTCAGCCAAACCACTGCCTCCATTTATAATCTAGCACCTTAGACTCTGCCCACTCTTATTGGGGTTTGAACCCTAACCACCTTCACCTAGTGAGACCTTAACCCTAGTTTAACCCTAAACTTCTAAACTTCCACAAGTTTACTCCTCACACTGTCATATCTCAGCCTGGGCCCTCCTCCCCTCCTTCCCCATAGACCAGTAAGGAGCAGCTGTAGCTGTCTAAAGATGTCCCCTTGACACCTCTCTGAGTTTTGGGGCCCCACACACTGGGAGGAGACCAATCCCTTGAGGCCTGGGAAAATGGAGACTTGGGTAGATTTCAAACCCTAAAAATGCTGACATGACCATGTGAGGTAGGAGTCCCAGATCCCTGGGGTGGACAGAGGAGGGCCGTCTAGGACACCGCAAAAGCCATGCTATTTGTTTGCATCTAATGAGGTGCAGTTGAGAAATAGGATGATTATCACACTTGCAGGATCAATGAGGTGAAGTGGACTGAATGGAAAACGCATGTCTCCTTCCTCAATGAAGATCCAGGGCCTGTAAGACGGACAGGTACTGTTGCTGTCGGAAAGCGTGGCCACCACACCTGTTTGACCATGTGATCTTAGGCAAATCATGTGTGAGGGCCCCGATTTTCCCCATCTGCAAAATGGGAGGGTTGAAGCAAATTGGTTCTCAGGTCCCCTTCAGCTGTGACAGTAAATTTTTTTTTAATGTTTATTTATTTTTGAGAGAGACAGAGTGAGAGTGGGGGAGGGGCAGAGAGAGAGGGAGACAGAATCCGAAGCAGGCTCCAGGCTCCAAGCTGTCAGCACAGAGCCCGATGTGGGGCTCAAACTCACAAACCATGAGATCATGACCTGAGCTGAAGTCAAATGCTTAACTGACTGAGCCACCCAGATGCCCCTCAGCTGTGACATTTTATAACCCTACCTGGAATAACTTTTAAAAATCAGGTGGTGAAAAAAGAATTAGGTGGTGCATTGGGACATGGAAGCCCATGTTACAGAGCGCTGCCTTTCTAAAATAGGGATTTTGGGGTTCTTTTGAAAGCAGATTTCAACAAAATCCAAGATTCTTCCAGGAGCAACAGCAAAACCACCCTGAACGCCTTTGATGAAATAGATGAATTTCCGGAAACTTCGGTGTAGGAGCAGAATGCAGAGCTGGTGTGGGCATGGGCCGTCTGAGGCTGCTGGCTGGCCCTGGACTTGGTGCTGAGGGCTTTGCAGAGTGGAGGAGCCTGGCTCTGTGTGCCTACAAGCAGAAAGCACCCTCACGCTGAGCGGCTGACTGAACTGAGAGAGGCTGCTGTCAGTCTGAGTGGGAAACACCCTGGATTTCTTTTTTTACTCAGCAAAGAGTTTCTGTAAATCCATGGTGGGCAGTCCTGAGCCTGGGAGTCCCTGAAATCCAGGGTGAAGTCTCTGGGCTCACCAACTGGAGGTCATCTTGGCTGGGAGAGAAGCATGGCAGGGAAGGGACAGAGGCCTGAGGAGCAGAACTTCCTTCCTGCCAACATCTCCTTGACGCCCCCCCCCACCTCCCCCCTCCCCCGGCCCCAATCCCGGCCCACACATTCCACCGGCTCCCTTACTGTGACTGGGCTCCAGAATTGAAGGGATTCTTGATCCCATCCCAGCACAAACAGGGGACTGAACTCAGTGGGACATCCTGGGGGAGGAGGAGACTGAGCTCTGGAAATGCCTTTTTGGACCCTTCAGGGAACAGGAAACTACTCTTGGAATGAGAGCCTTGGCACGTCAAGGCTCGAACTGTCTCACACTGAGAGACACTTTTAGTAATTAACACAGGGTTTTTATTTTCAACAGAGAAAAGACATTTCAGTTTTGAAAATTACTTCAGATGAAGTATGTGGTTTTAAAATAGATTTTGGGATTTGGGGCAGATATAAGTATTATATACTTGGCCTCAGGGTGGCCAGAGCAGGGACAAAAGGCTTTTCTTCATACACACAAAAGTCCAAATGAGACATGCCAGGCAGGGCCCGTGTGGGCTGCTGCGACCTGGGGGAAGAGTTGGCCCTTGTCCTTGTCCTGGCCCTGCAGTCATGCATGCCTCCCAGCTGGGATCGTGGCTTCATCTGAAACAGAAATAGCAGCTGTTCTGTTTATACGGTCTTAAATCTCAGAGGTTACTATTATACAACAGTATTTCTCGTTGGAGGAATTTAACAAAATACCTGAAATGCTCTGGCATTTAATATTTTTGTTAACTGTGAATTTTGAAGCTGAGGAGAAGGAGTGTGAGAAAGGAGTGTTTGCCAAGGCGCAGGGCTTGTATTTAGAGCCTCGTCCTCCAATTTCCTCCCCCAGAAATTACACACAGTCAGTCTGGGGCAGAGGTGCAGTGGAGACAGAAGACTTGTTCCCGATCACTGGAGCCTAGACAGCCAGAAAATCTACTCTGCCTTATGTGTCTGGTAAAAGGATTCATGTGGGAATCTTGGAGGGTGGACTTACAATGATATTCATCATGAATTTTTAATTTTAAAGGGCATAAAAATAAATTTGGCTTTTAGACAACTTAGCAGTTGGCTAGTGGATCTGAGCTGAGGTAAACCGAGGAGTGCAGGCCGAGCAGTCCACTCTGGGTACGTTTCTCCACTTGGGGCTGCTCTGCGTGGCAACTACCCTGGGTGAGTGGACACTTGGCCTTTGTGTCCCTGATGGGCCAGGGCTGAGAGAGGAGGTCGAGGGCGAGCCTGAGACCTGCAAAGTCTGCGGCAGCCCCTGTATTCCCAGCAGATGCCAACCAGGGCTCTAAGCCGCGCTCGGGTCAAGTTCCTGTGTGGGCAGGGGTAGCAGGCACTTGACATGTCCTCTGGAAAGGGGAGACTGGGGGAGGAGGGTTGTCACGGAGGTAGGTGGAGCATGTGTGTTCCAGATGGGCAGAACCAGTGCCAAAGGTTGGAAATTTCAAGGACAAAGATTTTGGTTCCATTCATCCAGCACCTACTCCAGGTATTTGAGATGTTTACGGAGAACTTTTTAGAGATGTTGTTAAAGATCACGGTCAGATGGACTTCGAGGTCCTTTTAGCCTGGAGATCAGCATCCTATATCTGGAGTTCCCTACTTGCATACATCCAGAACAGGTGCCCTGATCTGAAGTACAGCCATTTGGATCCATGGTGCCATGGTCTGGTCATTCCAAAATTGTTTTTGTTTGGATATGAATGGACAGAGCCACATGGCTCTCCATTTCCCACTTGAACAAAACCTGGGAAGTGAGGCAAATGGAAATCAGTAATGGGATCTTGGTCTTCTCACACATATGGAGAGCTGTTTTCTGTGGGTCTGAATGGAATTTGTTGGCAGGACCATTTTCTGTCCTGGATATTCATCCCTTAAAAAGCTTTCAGCCTAGATCATCTGAGCCTCGGTAGGTTTACCAAAGCAAAAGGAAGCAATGAGTCAGAGATCATTGATTTAAAAAGATCAGTTCCCCTATTTTACACCTGGAAACTACACCCCGGAAAGGAAAGTGGATTTGTTTAAAGCCAGGCAGGAAGTCATACCAGAGCTGTTGGAGCTGGAGTTTCTGACTCCTGGTCTCTCCCAGCTCCGTTTTTTTATTTTTTATTTTTTATTTTTTTTAGCACAGTTATTCAGTAAACTTGAGTCTGCCTTTGTGGTTGCCACATATGTTATGTCAGGGAGGGCTAGGGCTTTTTGCTCAGATGATTCATGATGGCAGTCTGCATTGTCCCAATGATCCCTATGACAGATTTAAAACTCAAGTGTGCACATAGGTGTGTCCAAACCACACACACACACACACACACCATGCCACATTGAATCCATGGGCATATAAGGACATCTTAAAACTTCATGATTTACATTTCAGTAATTTAAGGGGTAGGCATTTTCCAGGCATGGAATCTCCCATGCTTGGATAATGGTTTTGGCTAGAAATTTTCCTTGAGCTAAACTGCCTCAGGAGGAATCTATTATTCTAGACATCACGTGACGTATCTGTTTGGAATGAAAATGGTGCTTACCTTCCTCTCTGGGTTGTAGCAGAAGGTATGAGGTTGTACTGTGAAGTAATTAAGCTCTTAGAAGGCCCCTGCCTGAGAGAGCCCAGTATTATTGAAGTTCCTTTCCTTCCTCAAAGCCTGGTGAACTGTGGCCTTTTGCTCTGGGCGGGGCCCAGGTCGATGGGCCTTCATCCGGGCCTGTAAACCATACTTGATTTTTGCATTGATTTACATGTTTATACTGTGATCTTGGTCCCAAACATAGGATTGTCACCTTGTTCTCACTGAATGTGCCTGATCCTTGTAAATTTTAATTCACATACTTGATTTTAGTGTTATGTGTGTAACTCTGTGTTAAATTAAGAAGTCATAGAGAACATTTTAGTGCCAATGAAGAAATGCTTTTACGATTTCTAATAAATATTTATTTTGCCTTGTCATGATCATGATTTATCCTTGTCTTAGGTATGCCAATATGAAGACCAGCTGAGAATCCTGGAGAGTTGCTTTCTCTAGGGATAAAGGGGAGCCCGCCCACTTTTTGGACCTGAAGCATTATTATTGGTTTCAGCTCAGGGACAGTCAGTATGCTGAGACAGGTCACCCTTGTACATCTCCCAGTACACTGAATGTCCAGTATTCCATCTGAACCACTCGACAACTCTGGGGTCACTTTGAGTAAAGGGAGACCAAGGGAGTTGAAATGACACACTCAAGGAATCACAGCCAGAAAATGTTAGCGGGTTAGGCCAAATGACCCCCAAGCAGTGATCTATCCATCATGCCCTACTGGCTCTCCACTTATTTTGCATGGTTACAAAACCATGGCTCCACGTGGAGACCAGAAAGTGTAAGTCCCTTCTGTCCACCTCACAGGACCTTTGTGAGGAGGCAATGATGTTACTATCGTTATTCGCCAACTCCTATGTATATGCATGTTTAAAATTCTTTTATTTCATAAGGATGGCAGTTTTTAACTTGAATGCCAAGACACCGCTGGGTCTTGAGGGGTTGCAAAACTTGCCAACAATCTATTAATAAGTGATTCGCTGCATTTGGTGAATTTTTTACTTCCTTCAAATGACTCCTAGAGTAACACCCTTTCCTGGGATGGGTCTTTTTGAGTGGCAAAGAAATGAGAATTATACATAATCTACATCCTACCTCAAACAAGCTTCGGCCTGTAATCTAGGAATGTGCTATCCACGGGAGCATTCTGGGTGGCCTGATAGAAAAAAAGGTGGAAACCCCTGTCATAGGATATGTTCTGGGAGTGGGATGCCTCGGTCAATCGGTATGAACAGTTTTATGGCTCTTGATATTGTGAAGAATTACCTTCCAAAAGGTATTTTGTAACTTAAGCCTTTAAGATTGTATGTTTCCTATTTATAAAGCTTTTCCAATCACATTGATTGTTTTAATGACACAGTTTTATAGATTTGATAAGTATTATATCCCCATTTAATAAGCAGAGAAATTGAGACTTGGAGAGAGGTAGAAGGACATATAAAGGTCATGGTGCTTTTTCCTGGGCCAAGGATCCAGGCTCCCTGAGGTTTAGTAATTAGTGCGAGTCAGTAGTGCCAATGAGTTTGAATAACAGAGTGGCCTCAGTCACATTTCAGAATATGTCTCATCCAGGTAAAGGGACTATGGGGGTGGGATAGGGTTTCAAGAAGAGGGAACAATGTGGGCAGAGACCTCAAGTTACTAGGGAGCTTGATGCAGCTGAGGATGGAGAAGTCCGTGTGGCCAAGTTTCTGGGAGCAAGGGGACAAGTGACATGAAATGGGGGTGGAGTGGTAGGCAGAGGACTTGTCCAGCTGTCGTGAGGCTTTGAGATTTCGTATCAAGGGTTAGGGGAAGCTACTAAAAGGTTTTACACAGAAGAATTATTACATGTGAACATTTCCCTGTTTTTGCAATGGGGTTGCAGGCTAAAAAGGTATATTTTTCCCTGTGTCATCCTTTGGGACGTAGTGACATCTGAAGAGTGTAGAAAAGTAAATTTCACTTGGGAATGATGGGAATACTGAGGACGTGGCTGGGAAAGAAGGAGAGGAGGCATAGAGAAGATAGGGATATTGGTGGATTATGAAGATGCTTCAGCAGAGAAGGGATGTTTGAGCACACTTATTGGGCACTTATTAGATTGCAGATACTGAAAAGACATCGGTAGTATCTTCAAAACGGGACGGAAGCAGAAGGGGCAAAGAGGCAGAGGCCAAGAATGCTTTACAGATTAAATGAGAGTTGAGGAGCATTTTGAACGAGAAGTAGGAATTAGCTAGAGTGAGGGCTGAATGGGGGAAAGGAGCAGAGGAAGGAGGGAGAGAATTCTGGGTGGGAGGGCCAGTCTGTGTGAAGGCATATAGGAATAAAACAATGTGAAGCAGACTAGAACAGAGAGGACCTGAAGGGCGATGCATTTAGAAAGGTTGTAGGGGAGGGAGGGGCAAATCACAAAGGGCCCTTGTGTTAGGAATTTGAACTTCAATGACTTGTTATTCTGTCCTGGGCACTGTGCTAAGAGCTCAGCTGCATCAGCCCACTTATTCTCCACAGTAATCCCAAGAAAGGGACACTATTATGATGACCCTCATTTTACAAATGCAAACATCAAGTCTGTAACTGAAAGTGGCTATAGCTCTAGGTTTTTAAAAAATCACATTTAATTAGAAACTCTGAATACTGTAAATATTGAGTCAGAGGAAATAAGACTTTACATTTACATTGTAAATTTTATAGGTAACTAAAGTTTGATAGAAGAATAAAGTACTCTTGCCAAAATTTACATCTGGAAAAAACTGACCCAGAAAAACTGGACTCAGACATAAAACACGAAGGAACTTTCACAGTGGAAGAAGGAAGATTGATAAATTGAACTTTCACTCAGAATTCAGAAGGAAGAGAGTTTATTCCAATAAAAATCATTTTGGCAAAGTACAAAAATATTGGTGCGGAAAAATTTAGAAACAGTTTATTTGTGCTTTATAAAACACTGAATATGAAAATGAAATTAGTTTAATGGGGTTTACTCTGGAGAATGAGATATTTACATACATCTTTGTTTCAGATAACAGTATGATGGTTGGTACATACATTTGAAACCATAAACATGGGTTCCTTGGGGTCCAAATCACAGGATAAAAACACTCTTTACTTGGCTGCTGCAGCCTAAAAGAGGAGGCAGGGAGGCTCCTGCAGGGGCTGGAGGGAGAGAGGGAGGCAGTGTTTCAGCCCAAAGACCTTTGAGGAGAAGAATCGTGGGTGTGGAGGCGTTTTGGGCATTTAGATCACAGGCACTTCTTTGAAAGAATGCATCTGTGAACCAGAGACATGATTTTGGGTCACATTAGTGTCCGCTGCTGTCTGCTATTTCTGTCTTTACCGCCTTTGCTGCCGGAGCCCAAAGACTTCCTCACGTGTTGGCTGGGAACAAGGGCAAGCGCCTTCTTTCAAAACGAGAAGCGACAGTTGGAAGGAATATGCCTCTTCCAGGTTTTCCCAAGTTGGGAAGGAACGTTAGCTTCCCAAGGGGAGTGTGAGATGTCTGGAGGCAGCTCCCCGCTCCCCGAGGTCAGTGCAGAACAAGGGGCCAGTTCGGGGCAGCCGTGCTGTGTGGGCGACTGCAGACAAAGGGCCATTCAGGTCCTTGATTTATTCCTAGTGTCACCTTTATAATCAGCCCTCATTTCCTGTTCACATTTCATCTTCAAAAGAGCAGTTACAAATCTCCTATGGATATCACAACTATTGCTAAAGTTACAGATGGGATGCTTAATATATTATCATTAATTCAGGTATGAAAAATTTAAAAGTCACAAGTCTGCATCATGAGTTTCGAGTAGCATTTATACATTACCTGAAAACACATTTAATTCTAGATTCAGGTTAATAACTTTTAAGGTATAGTATCCATTTCAGTTTTGAAATTTGAATTTAAAGGCTGTTTGTTAAGAATGTTAAACTCTCAAAGTATAATATATAAAAAGTTATACAGAAATAAGAAATGCACTTCTTTGAATAAGCTACGTGTCCACTATGATACTTTGAGAAGATACGCATTAATTCATTCATTCAAAAATTTGCCTGAATGCCCACTGTGGTAAGGCACTGGACTAGGTACTAGGATATGAAGTCGAAGAAGCCACAGCCCTGCCCCTCAAGAGCTTACAACCTAGTGGAGTTTGTCAAGATACTGTGTCACAGGTGGGCTAGAAGTGATTCTTAAGGTAACGAGGAGCGAATACTTCTTGCGTTGAGTGTTAGTTTGGTTGCCTTTGCAAAAGCTTCTTTCTTTTCATAATACGCGGCCTCGTTTACAAACACTGGGTACACAGTACTGCCTCCGCCCAACGGAATAATCTTTCCATCAAGAGTTAAAAACACAGGATCCCCGGGGTGCAGCGGTTTCCAGTCTTGATCCTCTCAGGAAACAATTAAAATACGTAAGTTACATTTAGACTTTTTCCCCACCTTAAAAGTTTTACGTCGGGCTCTCTAGACAACTAACAAATTATAGCAGTGTCTAACAAAAGAGATACTTGAGAGATGTGTTGGGAGGCCCATGAGTGATCTGGCCAAACTGAGACCAAACCATTAATTTGGGCAGCAGTTTTAAGAGTTCCCCATTTAGTTTTTATACCGCATACATGTGACTGGAGTTTGTTTCAATACCAAGTTTGCCTTGAATGCTGCCAAAGAGATTCAGAATATTAAAGGGCCAAATAAACGCATGTCTCCCTAAGTGTATGTTCTACCTGTTGCTAGCAGAAGTTAAATCCTGTTCAGCAAAGCTTAAGAAATATCCTTTAAGAGCCTTCAGTGTGCAAGACATTGTACTGTAGGGATGTAAAAAATGAGTCCTTGTGCCTGCGCACCAAGGGACTCTATTCTGATGGGGCTTAGTGAGACAAAGTGGGGATGGGCTGGGGCCTGTCTTAGGATAAGGTGAATGTTCTCCATGATAACAACGGAGTTATCTGATCCAGACCATGAGCCCTCAAATACCAGTGCTGTCACATCACAAGAACCCTAAAGCAGCTCTTCCCACACTTTGATATGTTTTCAGATTGTGTACAGATTTTGTTAAAATGCAGATTCTGATTCTAGAGGTCTGGGGTTCTGTGATTCTGCACTTCTAACATTTCTCAGCAGCACCTGGGAATTTATTATTAAAGCACAATTTCTTTCCCCGCTGCAGACGTGCCTTCATATTAACAAGTCCCCAGAGATTCACATGCATAGTATTAAAGTTTGGGAAGCTCTGCATTACGGTAAGTTTCTCAACCCTGCCTGCATGCTATAATTGACTGGGCTATTTAAAAAATATAGATGAGTATGAGGCACCTGGGTGGTTCAGTTGTTTAAGCATCAGACTTTTGATTTCAGCTCAGGTCATCTCATGGTTTCATCTCACGGTTCATGGGTTCCAGCCCCGAGTCGGGCTCTGCGCTGACAACATAGAGCCTGCTTGAGATTCTCCCTTTCTCTCTCTCTGCCCCTCCCCTGCTTGTGCTCTTTCTCCGTCAAAATAAATAAATAAACTTTCTATATCTACATCTATAGATATCTATAGATATAACTATACCCAAACCTGAGCCACATGAAAATCACCTGGTAAACCTAATTGATTTCCTGTGTGCACCCTGAGGAACTAAATCAGAATCCCTGGGGAAGGGGCCTGGGAATCAAGATTTTTTAAAAGCTCCTCAGGTGATTCTCCTGTGGCCTGAGTTTGAGAAGCACCGCTTTAGTGCTTTTGTAATAGGCTTCGGGCATTTGGGAGTACATCCTCTAGATCATCCCAGTGAGCATCCATGACCAAGAACTGTCTCTCTTTGAATGAAACCTGGACTCACAAGCAGGTGTCTGTCTATGTCTCTTTCTCCAGGATCAACTATCCTCAGTGTTCGCTCCCTGATCTCCATGGACACTGGTCTTGCTATTCCTCAAACACTCCAAGTTTGTTCTAGCCTCAGGGCCTTTGGACTTGTTTTCCACGTGGACGACTTCTCATTGCCCAGGCTCCAGCTTCAATGCCATCATCTAAGAGATGGCTCTTTTAGACCATTCCATCTGATAGGAACCCTCTGTTAGCCTCTATTATTCTGTTCATTTCTTTTATAGTACTCATTACAATTTGAAATGATCTGGTTTATGTATTGTTTACTTATTCATGGTCCATTATCCCCTGATTACTATGGAAGCTCCGTGAGGGATCTTGTCTATCTTGATCCTCAGGGCCCAGAATAGGCTTAGTAGTCATTCAAATATATGTATTTTTTAAAAAAATATTTATTTATTTTTGACAGAGAGACAGAGCACGAGGGGGGGAGGGGCAGAGAGTGAGGGAGACACAGAATCCGAAGCAGGCTCCAGGCTCTGAGCTGTCAGCACAGAGCCCTACGTGGGGCTCGAACCCACAAACAGTGAGATCACAACCTTAGCCCAAGTCAGACGCTTTACAGACTGAGCCACCCAGGTGCCCCTCAAATATATTTATTGCAATAATTAGTGAATCACTCACTCCTTGTAAATACTGAGCAACCAAATCAATACTGTCCTTCCTTTCAAGACCTACCACAAACCCTGTTTGTTACTGATCTCATTAACCTCACTTCTCTGCTTCACCAGGATGATGTTTGTACTCTTCAAGGATCCTTGAGGAATACAAATCTTAAAAAAATCCTGTGTTGTAGCCAGTTATGACATCATCACCTTGGCCTCTGTTTCTTGTACTTGCTATTTTTGTTACCTGTAGTGCTTTCCTCTCTCCCTCAATCTTTATATTTCTTTCCTTTAAAACATTGCCTAAGGCTCCTTCTTCCGGTTTCCACCCAGATCCCACTAAGGCAGAAAGCAGGATTTGCTCCACTTGTCTACAGACAGCTTATTTTATTAAGTTGTAAGTCTGGATGACTGTTACTAGGGTCATTAGATGGGAGTCTGAACTGCATCAGTAGTTTTCCACTCTGATTACCCAGGCCACTAAGATCAGATTAGCTCAAAGTGGGATCCTGGCATTGTTATGTTTCAAAGCCTCTCTAGGCAATGTATGACCAGAGTTGAAAGCCCCAGACTAGATAATCCGCCAAGTCTTTCCCATCTGTCTGAGGGTGCATAGGGTTATCACAATTGATATGGATATTTTAGCTTTTTGGAATATTTGCTTCTCTTTGCTTCTGCCTTTGCCTTTTCTAGATTTCAATCTCCTATGCTCTCCCAAGAGCCTTTTTTCCCCCTTAACTATGCCATTATTGATCAAACCAGAGAAGGAGCAGATACTGGGGTTCTGAGGAGAGTCAGGGAGTGGTGGTAGAAAACACCGCAGAGAAGGAGGTTCTGAGTGTTTTGCTCTAACTTATTCAGTGGTGATCACAGGGAGGTGGCAGCAATGTGGTCAACTGCAAAGAACATTAGTTCTGGATGTGCCATTGATAGCTGTAAGACTGGGGAAGATCTAAATTTTATTTTCTTTAAACAACTTTTTTTTTTTGAGTGTAGTTGACACAATGTTACATTAATTTCAGGTGTGCAACATAGTGATTCGACAAGTTTATACCTTATGCTATGCTCACCACAAGTGTAGTTACAACGCTATTATAATACCATTGACTATATTCCCTATGCTGTGCCTTTTTACTCTGTGACTTAATCATTCCATAACTAGAAACCTGTGTGAGCCTGTTTTCTTATGATAAAATAGATACAGTAATTCCTGTCCATTGCACTTGGGCAGGAATTTCACCTTCCCTGAGAGGCCTTGTCTGACCTCTTCCTCCCCACTTCATTATTCTTTTATGGCATCTGGCTATCTTGATTTCTAAACCACAGTTTAGAGTTTAGTACATCTATAAATCTCATGAGAGTATAGACCATATTCACTGATGTATCCCCAGAGCCAGCAGAGCATATACTCAATAATATTTATTGAACAAAGGTCTGAATACCTTACCTACACTGCTAATGTGGGTAAATGTAGGTAATGCAGGTAAACGAGCTAATGTATGTAAAATGGTTTATGAATTGTAAAGTTCTATTTGAAAGTGAGACATCATTAATTTGAATACTTTAAAGGAACAGCAAATGTTACCTGCAGGTTAGGGTGGATAATAGCGGCAATATCTCCATTTTCATTCCTAGGATAATCAACTTTCTCCATTATTTTATAGACTTCAATAGCACAGGGGGGGAATTCTTCTCCTATGGTGAAAACAACATGTATGAATAGTGATTAAGAAGAATCTCTTGAAAAAAAGGAAGTTGAAACTTTAAGGGAAGAACAACACCCCAAAAAGGAAGACAGTTACAGGGAGAACATACCATTTTAAGTTAAGGATATTCTTAACCAACATCCAGCCAAAAGAGGTTCTCAAATTATTCCTATTGGTACACCATCCACAAGTACACTAATGGGGAGAGGCAGAAAGCAGAACTTGAAAAGCCAGGATAGGCTGGGAGTCAGGACACCTGGGCTTCAGTCCAGCTGTGTGATCCTGAGCAAGATGCTGAACTTCTGGAGGCTCACTTTCTTTACTTGTCAAACGAAGGTTTTGACAGTATCTCGGAGGGCCCTTCCAGCTCTGACATTCTATGACTGCACATCCTCAGGGGGACTTCCGGCAGGTTAGGTGACTTCAGCATGGTGCTCCTTCTCTTAACTAAGTATGTGAGACCCTAGGATGCAGGCAGCCTGACTTCCAAAGATGAGGCAACATTAAATAACCCAATGCCCAGAAACGTGTAAAGGGAGTAGTTTACATGTACACCAGGCAGCTCTGTGTAAACCGGATGAATTTTCATCCAAGAGAGGATCCTTAGTGTGCTATGGTTGCAACTCAAAGGAAACTCCTCCTTTGTCCTTAGAACAGAAAGTGCAGCCCCGGGTTGGAATGTGGATAGCCTGTGATCACTTCTGTATCAGTTAGCTTTTGCTGCTTAACACACTACCCGAGAACTGAGTGGTGTGAAACAACCACCCCCAGTTTAGCTCATGATTCTGTGGAATGTTTGGGCAGTTCCCCCGGTGTAGGCTGGCTTTCTGATTTCTGACTGGCTTGCTCATGCATTTGTGGTGAGCTGGTGGTAGGTCAGCTGGAGGCTGGCTGATCTAAGATGGTCTTACTCTCATGTCTGGCATTTGCCAGGCTGGCAGCTGGAGCTGGGGTGTCTGAGTTCTCCGCCTCATAACCTCTCATTATTCAGCAGGCTAGGCTAGGCTGATCCACATACTGGCAGTACAGGGTTCCTAGGAGGAGCAGAGAGCAAGCTCCAGTGTGCAAGTCCTTTTTGAGTTTCTTCTGCGGCACAAAACAAGTAACGTGGCCAAGCCAGATTCAGGAGGTAGGGAAATAAACTCCATTTCTTGGCAGAAGGATCTAAAACACCACATTGTGAGAACACGGACACAGGGAAGGGAAGAATTTGTGGGCATTTTTACAATCTACTCCATCTTCCAAAGGGAAGATAGAAACTTATCAGGTGTCATCTCTTTAAAGCAGAAGGTCTATTAGGAGGACAGAAAAAAGTGGTAGAACGTAAAGAAGCATTCTAAGTTTGCTACTTAGAATCTCACAGTTGGAAGAAGCCTCAAATGCCTAACCTCATCAGTGCTTGAGAATTCTCCACGTCTTTCTGGCCAAGTGATCATCTTACTCCTGCTTGGATGGCCTCACAAAGTGTGGTCCATTCCACTGTCGGTCAGCTTTGTTAATCAGACATTTATGTCTCTAGGTGACTTCATCCCACTGATTCTATTCTGCCCTCAGAGTCACAGAAAACATGTCTAATTGTTGCTTTCCAGTATGACACGTCTAAAACTCTAATATAAAAAGTCTTTTGCTGGCCTAAGAATTCTTCTTCTCTACCTACATATGTCACATTCGTGAGGTTATATGTGAAGATACTTTGTAAACTGAAGTTCTACGTGCATCTTACGGATGGCTCTTATATTATGGTTTTTAAACTCTTCAGCCTTCTCAATTCTCTCCTTGGCTAACCTCTACTTCATACAGGTTCCTCCTGAAATACGGACTCAGAATTTATTCACATTCTCCAAGTGGTGTTTATTCAATCCAGAAAAGAGACCATCACTTCCCTTATTCTGGGATTTTTTTTTAAACATAAAAGCAAATTTTGAACCTGAAATGTAGTTAACCTAACCTAAAATATTTGCCTCACACAATTGTTAAAGTAGTCAGCACTTTTTAGATCTACCTTCTAACCACAGATATTTTCCTGCAAGCTTCCTGCCACCTTTCATTTATGTATAAGCATGTCACATATATCCTCATCCAACTTACTAGTAATAATTTTGAGTAGCACAAAGCCAAGGATGGAGCTCTTCTGCACATTTCTAGAGAGTTTTTCTCTAGGTGGTTATCTCTTTGTCAGCATTCTTTGGATAATGGTGTTCTTTCCATGTTAGTTAGAAATCCACCAAACTGGAAAGTCAAGATTAATAGTGGTTTAAAATTTTTGAATTGCAGGATCCTTTGCTTAAATAAAACGTTACACGGAAGAGCAATAAAACAGAAGAACTGGTCTGGTAGGAGCAGAGGTAGGGGTGCCTGTCCTGGAACTACAAGACAGCCATGAGATCCCCACCCCTGGGGATAGGAATCTATGGACTATGATTTGAAAAACATGTCTTTCCTCTCATGTCTGTGGTCTTGTACCTGGGTTCACTGTTCCTTAATGTAAGGTAGTCCCCACTTAACTATCGGAAGGGTTTCTTATCAATTAGTGGTGACCTTCCCAATACCAGGTGCATGAGACAGTTATAGAACCAGTTCTCAGACATAGGTGGTAAAAAGCTGATCTTCAGTCTTTATGACTTTGGAGTCAAAGGATTCCCAAGCACAGAAGAAATTCCTGTGAATGCAGTAGGGTGCACAATCTGAGGTTAAGGAATTATACTCCCCCATGACACTGAACTATTCTCCAGCTTTGTCACTATAATGACCCATTCCTCAACGACAATTCCAATTAAGCCTGCTGGAGTAATTATTTATGTAGGATGTCCCTTTCTCTCTCCCTCTCTCTCTCTCTCTCTCTCTCTCTCTCAGGAATTTTTAAATTTTTACAAATTTTATTAACTCTTTAAATTTTAATTCCAGTATAGTTAACATAGAGTGTTATATTAGTTTCAGCTTTCTTTGATTTTATTTCAATTATACCTTAGTTTTAAATTTTCAAGTACATTCATTTTTTAGTAATCAATAGGCTTTATTTTTTGCTGTTTTAGGTTTATCAAATAAATGAGCAGATAGTAGACTTCCATATATCATCCTGCCACCAGCCCCATTTAATTGTTTTTTAATTACACAAATAATATGCAAATACATCGTTCACCTTGAAAACAATTAAAATAAAATTAACCTGTTTTTTCCTCATATATATGTATGTGTATTCTAGCAAGTGTTTATTATTATTCTGAAGCAAACTGGTATAGTGCTGTATGTTTTGGTTTGTAGCTTACTTTCTGTAATTAACAATGTATTTTGAAGATCTTTTCACATTAATTTATTTAATTGTTCACCAATGGATCAATATTCAGGTCATTTCTATTGTCTTGCTGTTACAATGATGCTGATGACCGCCCTTGCATGTGACACAGTGGGTGTGCCTGTGCTTTTGCATGTCTCTGAGGTATGGACTTGCTGGGTCACAGGATTTGTGCATTTTCAGGAGTGGATACTATAAAAATTATTCTCTAAAGTGTCCTTACTGGATTTATACCAGCAGGGAATGAGAGCATCCTCTTTTCCTACACTTACCATCAGTTAATACTATCAGGTTTTAATATCTGCCCACTCTGGTGGGAGAAAATAGTTTCTCACTTTAACTGGTGTTTCTCTGATTAGTAGTAATGTTGGACATCTTTTCATGCGCTTATTGGATATTTGTATTTCTTAGTGGTTCTTTGCTGTTTACAGTGGAGATTAGCAGAAAATGAGGATTTTATTTGGGGAGATTTGTTAGTAGCTGTTTTGCTTAAATGTGTCTACTCTGGTCATTGAGGAATGGCTGAAGTGAATAACATTTTTAAAAACATCTAATATCATGAGCATGGCAAATTTGACAATTGCTATATCAGCGTTTAGTGGTTAGGTCACTATGTGTGTCACTATGTGTGTTCATTTCATCTCGCTTTTCTGATTTACACACACACACACACACACACACACACACACACACACACTAACAAGGAAATAATTCCTGCCTCCTACTTACCTTCATTGAAATTATGTATAAAATCAAGAGCATGTTTGATCATTTTTCTCATTTGATCCAAAATATCGGCTCTCAGAACTCCTTGAGGCTGGGGACCAACTTCTACACCTCGGTACAGAAGGGGTATATATAATATTTATATAAATATTACAATATATTAGACAATCGAGCATGTTCATATATTAAGACCTAGAATCTCATCATTAAAATGATTAAAAAGGTAGACCATGTAGCATCATGGAAAATATTTGAGACAATGTTAGGCAAAACATAAAAGCAGAAGATTTACATGTACACATTATAAGCGTAGTGAATAAAAACTGAGAGAAAACATGAAAAAATATCAAAGAATTATATTAGAGTAGTAAGATCTTGGGGTCATTTTTTGTTTAAATATCCTTCAATATTGCCATATTATCAACATTGTCAACATTTAGTCTTGACAGGAGGAAACGCATCTATTTGAGTCACAGAAATTTGGTGCCATGGATGGTTAACATGACCATCTAGGTGACCCTAGAGCAACATTCTTGCCCTTAACATAACAACTAATTCTAATGTGATAGTGCAACAGTTTTAGTTTTCCCTAGGATTAATTTGTATTCATTTATTCTCACCCCAATACAATCCATCCTCACATCTACAAAACAGTCTCTCTAAACCAAATATCTAGTTACCTCCCTCCTGTTCCAGTCTCCCACACAGTTATCCCCCATTTATCAAAAATAATATCATTCATTCTTTTCTAACCAATTCATATCCATTCATATACATTCTTTTTCACCCATTCTATTTTTACCCAGTTCTCTTATTTCTTGATTCACAAAATCTTTCTGTATTTGACATTTATTTTTTATTTGTTGTGCTTAGCTTTTTTGCATATACGTCTGGACACACATTTAAGTATGTGGTATAAATGTGGTTAACGTATGCATTTTGTGTATAAATGATTTGTACACATGTGTTAAAACATGTTCAAGGATATGTCTATATGTGTGTTGTAGAAGACATTATTGGTTGCCCATCCAAAAGCCATTCCACTTCTTCCTTACTGATAGAGTCCTGATTTTGGTTCGCTATCCAGTCTTCCAGGTAAGTGAACTTTTCTCCAGCCCAGGTGTAAATATGGAATAGTTTAAGTCGTTTATAGTACTCCCATTATCCTAGTGATTGATTTAAGAATGGATATGTGATCCAGTTCTGAACAAGTGGTTGTAACAGAGGTCTGCAGGGAGTTCCTAAGACTTTTCTTTCACCCATTAGATATTGTATTATTGGCATATGATGCTTAAAACTACAGTGGACATTTTGTGGCCATGGGGGCTGCTAAAAAACTCCACTAAAGATGGTATACTAAAAAGATAAGATGAACCTGGCCCCTCATGATGTGCTGAGCTGTAATGTAAAATAATAAATTTATTTTATTGTTTAAGCCATTTGAGCTTTGTGCAGCCAAAAATATTGTACGTATTCTTGTTTGGAGAGGAGATGGAAGGTGTGGAGAGCAGCTGTGATTGGTAGAAGAGGGTGTCTGAGTCAGAAGAGTCAGTTATTGAAGGATTTTTTCCTTTCTGATTGTGAGTGGAAGATAACAGGGTGGCCATATTTTCTAAACCAACAATTACCCTTGACACAAGATCCTGTATCAGAGAAGAATGTTTAAAGTTTTAGGAAATAGCCAGCATAGTCCCAAGTGGAGCTGAAGAAGTAGTGGTCATAAACTTAAATCTTCTGAGTCTCAAATGAGGCCATGGTTGATCTGGGAAAGTTAACTTAAGAGAAGATTCTGTCTAGAGTATTCTGTGTGTGTGTGCATGTGTGTATGTGTGTGCATACACACACATGAGAGAGAGACAGAGAAACAGAGACAGAAGATGAAGAAGATTCTGTGAATGATCATAAGGCTGGCTGCAGAAAACAGCTTCTTTCCACAATAAAGTTTACTTAGAATGATCCTGCCACATTTCAGCTTTGTAATAGAATACAAAGGTGGTCCTTTTGGAGGCTGGTAGAAGCTAGGGCAAATTTCTATGAGACAATAGAGATATATCGTAAAACGTTGGGTTGGAGATAGTTTCTGTCTGAGCTTAAGTATTTCCCCCCCAGTGAGTGGATGGTATAAAAATATTCCAAATTAATGAAGTTGGCAGGATAACATACAGTATTTCTAATTGTTTATGATGATCTTAGTACTCTATCATATTGAAATATTTGAAAGGCTTGGCCCTAAAAAGGGGCAAATATATTGGTAGATATTTGTTCTAGTTAAGAGCAGCATTTCCCCACAAATATCATAGACCAAGAAGAATGCTTTTTCAAAGTGTGGAAATCTTCAGCTTTATTTGGTGTCCCAGAAAAACAGGATCTCTATCATTCATTGTTAAGCATTTGGTTTATTTTGAATAATTACCTATACTTAGATATTTACCTTTGCCCCAACAGATCCCCGATTATGCACCAAAATTACCAACAATTAAATGACCAAGATAACTTTAAATTTGCTGATACTGTTTGACAACTTGTTTTGAAATTAAATTACTCTTGGTTAAAAACATCTTAGATCTCACAAAAAAGGATTTTAAGTTGTGCAAACAATTATGCTAGCAGGTCATTCAGGAAAGAGAGTGGAATATAGAAAAAAAAGAGACTGTCTGATGTGCAAGCCTCCATATTGGAACTTGCCAGAGGGGAAAGATGCATTCACAGCTCAGTAACTGACACGGAAACAAGTGAGTGGATAGACAGCAAACAACTCTTGGGAGACATGAGTACAAAACAGGTACTAAAAGGAAAGTTGGGAAAAGATTTTTTTATGGGTCTCTGGTGTTTCTGCATGTCTTGCCAGCAAGACACTGACTGCCTTGGTTCCAGATTATTTTTCAAGAATGTTTTTACAGTGAACAGTCTTGGAAGATAGAGATGATCTCTTTCTAGGCACAAGGGCAGGCATGTTTACTGCGTATTATAAAAGATCCCAGTTCCCTCAGTTCACTGTTTCTCTCCTGGAATGCAGAAACTGCTCAATGAAACTGAGGACATTTGACATAGTTAGAGCCTGCCTGGAGTTAGTTAGTTTGCTTTTACTTGACAATTATAAGCCATAATGATAAGCAAGGTAGCTATAAATATTCTCCAGAAAATAATTGTCTCAGAGTTTCATCCAGGACATATTTTGTGCAGTTGTGACAATAGGAAATATGACTTACCAACAGGATACTTGGCTATAGAACGAGTGGTCGCATATTTGAGGGAAGGATGCTCAATAAGATAAACATAGCAGGGTAATGGAGCCAAAGAAGTCTGAAAAGAATTTAAAACATCTTTCTTATTATGTAAAGACCATATGCTTTGTTCTCTTTGCCACTAGAGAGTCAATAATGTCTTCAATATGCTTTACTCCATCAAGTAAGTAATAGAATACAAAGGTAAGACAGCTTTATGAAACACTCTAAAATTCAGTGTTATTATTATAGCTTTGAAAACACATCAATGAATTACATATAAAATTGAATTATACACAGCTTTCTGGGCAAAAAGTACATTAAACAATTCTCCAGAACCATGATAAAAAATGTATGAAATAAATTTTCCTTCTCAATGGATTTGGCTATTTTTGTTTTCACCACTGGTGACACTTACTATTTAGTTTAGTATAGGTCTCATAAAGAATTCCGTTTCTACCCTTATGGTCCAGGTCCGTACAGATGTTAGGTAACCCCCCCCCCCCACCTCGACTTATCTGAACGAGAATTCAAGATAAGGCCTCTGGATTTTGATAACATTGTCAGCCATGCTGCTTCTATGCCTGGTAACCAGAGCATTCAACTCTCCCTTCAATGAGCAAAAAGAATCACTGCATTATGATCTCCCACCAGAACTGCTAGCTAGTTATTGTCAAAAACTCAAGGGAAACAGAAGTTAACAATTAATCTTTACTGTCTGCTAGGTATAAGGCTCAATGCTGTATCTCACTTAAGGCTTTTAACACTCTTATGGGTAAGTGTTATTATGCCAATTGTATACAAGGAAAGCAAGGTTTGGGGTGTGGAGTATCTTGTCCAAGGTTAGTGAATGAGAAAGCGAGGATATAAGCCCAGGTTCTCCTGGATACACAGGTCAAACTCCTTCCACTTAAGCATATTGGCCCTCTGGAAGGAAGAGTAGCCATTATACAGAAATAAACACATAGTTCATTATTTGTGTTTTTTGCTTTGTTGTTACTTTCTAGCAATTTTCCTCTAGCTGTCAGCCCTGGATTGCTGAATTTTTCATCTTGTAAATTTCTGAGCCTTAAAATGATTAGCTATACAAGTACTGAAAGAACAGACATGTGTTGGGGTATCTGACTCAAATGGAGACAAGGGCAGAACTAAAAAGAGCCACCCTTTTTATCACTGGTCTTTGGTCATATTAAATGACTATTTCTCAAGCTTCCTAAAACTAGCATTGAGCTATGTCAACTACACTATTTTAAGTGTGGGTATTGATTTTACCAAATAGCTTATGGTTTAGTGGCTGTCTGGATAAGTGAGTTATAATTTTATAAACATGAGAATCCACAACTTTTATTATTTTGTTCACTGTGTTTATTATTTTACTCCTTTCCTCAACTTTTCTCCTGCCTTCAACACCACCTCTATTCTGGTGCGCTCCTCCCACTCCCTCATCTCTCTTGGACCCCCTCTTCAAACCCTTTTCTGGTGGCTCTACATCTACAATTGACTTAAAAGTACAGGTACCATGCTAACTTATAAATTAATAACACTGGGGCACCTGGGTGGCTCAGTTGGTTGAGCATCTGACTACGGCTGAGGTCATGATCTCACGGTTCATAAGTTTGAGCCCCACATGGGGCTCGCTGCTGTCAGCTTGTCAGCACAGAGCCCACTTCAGATCCTCTGTCCCCTTCTTTCTGTCCCTCCCCTGCTTGAGCTCTCCCCAAAATAAGTAAATATTAAAAAAAAAAGAATTTTAATTAATAACATTGACATTACCTTAATATAATGACACATCTGAATTAAAAAGTCATTCCTGGAATCTTCAAGAATAAGAGTGCACCCCATGTTAGAAGTAGTGTTGTGAAGGTCAAAAATAATGTCATAGGAATATTCATTGTCTTTTGGACCAAATAAATGATTGATTTCTTGAGCCCTTCTCACTTCATATGGCAAATCCTTTGACATTTTTTTGCTGTTATTAGCAGAAAGAAAAAGATTTAACAACATCTGTGGCTAAGATAACATTAAACATACAATAAGAACATAGTGTATAAGGAAACAGTTGCCAAACCTTTAATATGAAAAATCTGTAAGTCAAGTGGAAACTTATTTCAAAATTTCATAAATAAAAACTTCCTTCTTTTTTCTCCATTTGATTTTATGTAATGGTGCATCGGCATGCTCACAAACAGTAGTTCATTCATGTGGCTGATCCCAGGGAGGACATTTCAAACAGAATTCACCATTTGACTTCAATGTTTAACAAAATGCATTCATTAATTTAATCAATAGTTTGTTTTTTTTTTTTTAAATAGTTATGTGCACTGGGCTATTTATTGGGGCTAGACTATCAAACACACACATAAATTTTTTTTTGTCCTCTAGCTAATTCTAGTCCACAAAAATAGTAAACTTAGGTGATCACGTTACCTAATTAGGGATTCTAATTGAGGTCCCAGGAACCATTATGGTCCAGGGTAAGCTTTACAAAGTCTGTAAACTCGACAAAAATGCAAAATTTTGCAGGCATATGCATACATATTTTTTTTCTGGGATGAGGTTTTTATTGAATTCTCAAATCAGTCTCTACCTCTCCTCACTCTTTAGGATATTTTTTTTTTTCCCTTACTGTGTATGTTGACAATTTAAGTTTATTTTTCCTCATTAAACAATGGTTTAACTCAACCACTTCTCTATACTTCCATCTATTTCTGTTCCCTGACTATTTTTGCTAGTGTCTTCAAGGGACCTACAGTTGGAACCTGGGTAATTCCTGCCTAAAATGCAATCAAGAAGGTGGAGCAGCCATTTTTTGACCATAAAGCAAAAAGAATGAGGACAAAAGCTGCATACTAAGGAAGGTGCAGTGGGAAGACAGAAGAGACCTGTGGCGCTTATGTTACTATTGAACCACTACAACCAGCCCTCGACCGCCAAGCTCCAGACTGATTTGTGAAAAAGAAACCTTTACTTAAGCCACTGTTTTCAGGTTTTTATTATATGCAACCAAACATAGTCCCTAATGGATAGGTATGCATTTTAAAACTTAATTCATGGGGGCCCCTGGGTGGCTCAGTTGGTTAAGCATCAGACCCTTGATTTTGGCCCAGGTCACGATCTCATAGTTCATGAGACGGAGCCCCGCATAGGGCTCAGTGCTAACAGCCGGGAGCCGGCTTGGGATTCTCTCTCTTCCTCTCTCTCTGCCCCTCCCCTGCTTGCATGCTCTGTCTCTCTCTCAAAATAAATATTTAAACGTTAATTCATGAAACAACTCAGTGAGGTTCCTCTACACCCAAGTGATCTGCTTCTAATTCTCCCCCATGTCGGTAATGGCATCACTAACCACCCAGTTGCTCAGAGCCAAGGCTTGAAGTCTTGAAAGATAATGGACACTTTGAGTTCTCATGCCCGTGGCCCAGGTCTCATAGGAAGAGTCTCAAGGGATGAAGCAGAAGGAATGGGCAGGAGCAAGATCCTAAAAGGCACTTTAATCACACTAAGTTACTTAAATCTATGCCAGATAGATTTTTGAAGAATTTTCAGCTGGGGAAGGGCATAATAAGATTTGCCTGTCAGGATGATCCCTATGGCTGCTATTAAACTGAGTCAATGGCAGGAAGGATTGGAGTAAGGCTAGATGAAGAAAGATTCTTTAGGAGGCTACTCTGTCCACAGATGAAATGAAATAAGGTAGCGAAAATGGAGAGGAGTATTGGATTGCAAAATATTCAATGCTTGAATAAACGGGAAGATTTAGTGACTTGGTAGACATGGGGCTTGAGGAACAGGGAAGATTCTAAGTTGATTTCCATAGAAGATTTGATGGGTAATGGTGACATTACTGAGATGGGGAATATAGGAAAAGGAGCAAATTTGGGAGAGGGAAGTCAGGAGAAGGTAATTAAATTTTATAAGTGTGATAACTACCCTGAGAGAGAAGTGCCTAGCTTCTGAATAGTGTTAAAGTATAAGAAGCAGAAAGCGAATTTAATTTTAAAGACTGCTCTCACGGACAATGCATACTACTGATGGTCATAATAGGAAAACCCACCCCAGTCCATTTCAGAGTTATTTAAGAAGTTAACATGCCGACTAAAAGCATTATTCTTCAACAAATTCTTATAAGAGTTAGTTAAAAGCTATTTTAGGTGAATAGATAAATCTTTAAAAAGATTTTTTTAATGTTTTATTTATTTTTGGAGAGGGAGAGAGAGAGAGAGAATGAGCGAGGGAGGGGCAGAGAGAGAAGGAGACACAGAATCCGAAGCAGGCTCCAGGCTCTGAGCTGTCAGCACAGAGCCCGACATGGGGCTCCAACCCACGAACTGCGAGATCATGACCTGAGCCCAAGTCAGAAGCTTAACCGACTGAGCCATCCAGGCAACCCTAGGTGAATAGATAAAATCTTCATTGTATCACCATAACTTCAGTCATGAAGATAAAGCATTCCTGAAATTAAAATGTATGCTAGTAAAAATATGCTTTGATACACAAAATGTGACTCATGTATAATTCTCCCTAAAACATCTATTTCATAAAGTGAGGCATATTTGTACTAAAGGTAGTAACTGTATTTGATCTGTTGTGAGATTAAATTTAAGTAACTCTGTAAACTCTAGTTAGCCTTTATTAGAACATGAGTACACAGGGCAGTGGCTGCTGTGTGAGTTGTTCCTTTGCACGTGTTCCATCTCAGTTAGTTGTTTTCCAACTCGTTGTGGATAGAAACCATTTTGTTCATAGTACTCCCACAGTACCTGGCACAGTGCCCCATGAAGAGTAGGTGTTTAATAATATTTTTAGGTAAATAAAAGAAAGTGGTGAAAAACAAATACTAAGAGGCCTATATATCTATACTAGGAGCTATAAGGATGTAAACAAAGGCAAAAATAATTAGCATTATTTATATTATGTATTATATTGTAATACCTAGAGTGTTACTATTGCATACACTGCTTGCAATGTATTATGAACCAGCTGCAATTTAAATTCAGAATATGCAAGTGAAGTGCTTTTATCTCTCAGGGATCCACCACTGAAGCCAGTACATCTACTCCTCATTTGACAAGGTGGTGTGATGGTTTTTGATGATGGGTATTTATTCACTTTTTCATATTCAACAAATATTAATTGAAATATTACAATTTTTTTGACTAGAACTTTATTACTGCCATGAATATAGTTGTATAAAAACATAGTAGCGAACCACCTAGGAAGCTAACAAATATGTATGCAAGCATACAGGCCAAAACTAATATAATACAAAAGACTATTACATCTGCTTTTTTAAAGATATGATTTAAAAATAAAAACCATTGTTATTGTCTTAGTCTGTACAGAATGCATTTAAAAAGAAAATCAGTTAAGAACAGTCTGATACTTTTGAAAGTTTATAAAAGAGCATGTGGAGGCCCAGTTTAGGTAATTGAGTACTTCATAGCGAGTATGATTAAAAGTGAAAGTGATCCATTTCACAACCGCGACTATACGTACGGATACGGGTATCATGTGCTACATATACGTGTTCTCTCTCTCTCACACACACACACACGCACACATGCTACAACACAAAATGTAGTCTTACCCAAGATTTTCAGGGTCAAAAACTCGATTCAGGTCACAGTCAATATATCTGGTACACTTCTTCACTGCTCTTGGGTTGGTAATAAATGGTTTTACCTCCAGCCCTGTTCTCTGAATCTCAGTGCCATTCTCCAGCCAGCGCTTAACTAGAAATACTCCTGTTAACTCATTGCCATGAGTTCCTCCAAAGATAGCAACCTTTTTTATAGGATCTTCAGTAACATGACAAGAAGTCATTTTTGTCAAGTAGTTTTACCTGATTTCTGCAATTCAGAAAAGAGGAAATCAAATAGAACTTAATTTCTTAAGAAAAGTTGAGAGATTTAAATCTAAATGATACTTTAACCAAAGTGCAAAGTGCAGAGTTCTCTTGAGCGGAGTATAATTTAATATTCTGTTACAAGTTCTGAGCCCTGTTTATTATAGGGACACTCCCTTCCTTAGCCCTGCCCTTTACCATATTTGGATTAAAATATGCAGAGATGAACTAGATACAGCTGTTTAACTTCTTACTCCCTCACATGGTCAGTAGATCTAAATGCAATAATAAATTAGCCTCTCATACTAATACAAAAATTCTGGTTTCTAGCCAATGTCACCTAATGGTGCTTCCATGACTATCTGTAATAGTAAAAATAGTTTATACTTTTCTAATCCTCAAAAATATGAAAAAAATTAAAAATCTATAAAAAATAAAGAAGGGGCTCATTATATGCATGCTATGATTTGCTATTTATGTTTCCACTCACATTTCAAAACATTTCTTCTCTGAAATGAGTTCAGAGCCTTTTCATTATCTGAGGACATTTGAATCTCACCTCCATAAACAGCCAAAGGCGGAGAGATCCTGAGAGACCTCCTGTGGAGCCAGCACCATTTCTTTCAGTATGCTTATTCATAGTCAGAGACACAAGAACCAAATAAATGATCACTAGGACGTTAAAAACTACTTTGAAATATGTCTTAATTTCCTTCTCATGAAGTTTTCGGTAATTCTCTGTCAATTTCTTTAGGAATCTTTCCCACGTTTTGCCTTACTATTAAAGGAAAAGCAACTGTGAATAATGTTCAAGTCTTTATAATGCCTGAAAATGTCTTGGGGCATGCTATATATGCTAACCGAATTATGAGTTTATTATAATATACAGTCTAATTTACTAGAAGCCCAGACTCTTCACTGGAATGTGTTACTCAAGCGGGGGGTCTTATTAGGGGAAACTATTCAGAATACTAAGATGATTACATCCCTTTGGAGAAATGACTCTGAATCAAATCAGATTTGATTTCATGCTTGATCATCCAGAAAGACAAATATGTTCAAGTTCTGGAAATACCATGTACTAGTAGCGCCAGATTGTTGATAGGGATACAAGAGTAATTCCTCACAACCTCAGAGAAGTTTAATTTGTAATTAAATTTCCCACACTACCTCAGTTTATTCATATATTTACATTATAAGACAGGGTGGGTTAGGCATTGACATAGCCATTGTAGTGCTAAAGGAAAAGTCCCTCAGCTACCAGGAGAAAACTGGGCCGGGGACCCAGGTTTTCTGATTCTAAGCCCAGTGTTTTTAACAGAACAGGGTGCTTCCTGTTATTTTTGGACTTCCCCAAAGTTCTAATTTTGCTCTTTTGGAATTCGCATAAACAGTTACTACAGCATGCTCAGGAAACAAAAAGCATACAAACAAAACAGATGCTAGAATGTAAGATGTGAATGTTTCATAATGTTTAATAAACCAATCCCTATGTTCTTCCTTAGGAGATTATAATGCAGAGATAGAGAAAGCAAAATAATAAAATCCAAATTTACACATTAAAATTACTGTTCTAACCTAAGAAAAAGCCCATGTAGCATTTGATTTTTCTATCCACATCAATGTACACTGAACACTAATGTAGAGATGCTCAAAACAAAAGCAAATGTAAACAAATTATGGTTGTATTATTTACTTTGGTCTTAAAAACTCTAACTATGGTGAATTATTAACACTTGATTAGGTTTTATTTCTTTTCTGATTTGTGGTTAGTTCTGTCCTTTGCCCTAGTCTCTCTGGAAATGCTGCTTTGGTTATTTACTCGTAGCTGGCACAAATGACTTGCATTTCGAGGCTTGTTTTATGGAATTTTAACAGATCAGCACTTTGAAGCACATTTAACATTCAGAAATAAAGTTTCCCTTACATGTCAAAATGAATAACTTTTTTTGCGAGCTAGTGAATTGCAGTAATTCTGTCCTATACTTACCTTGTTTATTGTGTACAGAGTTTGTCTTCTGCGGAAAGCTTTATTAGAAAAAAAAGAGAGCATTTCCTTAGAACTAGAGCAACAGAGGCTTTTCATACTCTTATACCAAGTTAACTTCCGAAAGATTTTTAACTCCCTGTTTCCCAAAGCACACTAAATTTTTGAGCCCTACAAAAACTACAAATTTTCACTAGTCTAATTCTTTTTTGAGAGTTCAGAGAACTGATGGTGTATAAAGTAGAACCGTTTCTAGTTATCACTATTGATGAAGTTTTGGGGTGACAGGGTGGGGGGGGGGCAGAGCTGACGGCCAAGAAAGAATTCTTGAAGACGCCTTTGGTGCAAAAATGTGATTTTATTAAAGCACGGGGACAGGACCTGTGGGGGGAAAGAGTTAGCTGCACTTGGGGTAGTGACAGGTAACTCATTATATACCTTCAGGTTGGGAGGGGGTCAGGGTTAGAGTAAGTCTCTAAGGAATTTTGGAAGCAAAGTTTCCAGGACCTTAAGGGGCTAGCTGTTGCTAGGAAAATGCCATTTATTACCATTTAGTAAAACCTCAGTCATGAGACCCTTCAGATTCTATCAGGGGGCCATAAGCTTGGAGTATGATTGTCAGCATATCTTGGGGGAGTTGAGAGAAAGGAGTTTCCAAAGGAATTTTTATATGCTAAAGTAGACTTACAGGATCCTCAAGGTTGGGATAATGGTAAGCCAAGATTCCCTTTTGCCCCCAGCAAAGTGTCATCATTCAGGCAGCTGAGATCCTAGAGGGAGGTTACTCTGCCGGTTTCAAGGACTTGCCAATGGACTGCAGGCAGTAAGGGAATTTAATTTTTCATTTGTCTTAGTTTCCCACATCACCATGGCAAGCACTTAAACCCCTTTCCTTTGTTCTTGGGTAGCCAGAAGTGAACAAGGAATATCACACATATTCTACTTGGGGGGTGGAGGGGCGGGCGGTGGGGATTGCTGTCAGCTTGCCCCATGCTCCCTCAACACTGTCTCATTATTATGTTGAATATTTAATGTTTTGAAGTATTTAAAAGAATAAACCTAATAATTTCCAGCACTATAAATGTTTTGTAGGGATAGCGGTGCCTGATTATTAGTAAAATAATGTAGTACAAAACAAAGGGAGAATAAATTTTTCATAGTCTTGGATGTCCAACAAATCCACGCAAGAAATTTTGTGGCAGATGCATTTAAGATGTTGTTTCAAAAATAGTATGGCTGAGGGATAAGGAAGATCTTCTCTCAATATTACATATAAGGTATCTCATACATAATGTGGTTGTCCAGCAGTCATGTAATCAAACTACTCTATTTTTTCCTTCCCCCATGGACCTCTTGCTGTCACCCATCCGGACCAACTTTCCAGATGGAAATAAATAAATGTAACCAAAACAAGATAGGGATAAAATAGATAAGTTTATACACAACTAGTAAAGATTCCACATTGCTCATTCTGCAGTTCTGGCAGATTTAGCACAGCATGTTGTCCATAGTGGGCTTAAAATATTTTCTTTAAATGAGAAATCCATTTGGGGGGCACATGGGTGGGTGTTATATATGTGTGTATGTGTGTGTGTATGTATGTATGCATGCATGTATGTATGCACACATGTATATGTTAGGTCAAAATCTGCTTCCCTAAAGCTTTTATTCATTTTCTAATAGTCTCCTCTTTGAGGGGGGCACCTGGGTGGCTCAGTTGATTGAGCATCTGATTCTTGATTTCAGCTCAGGTCATGATTCCAGGGTAGTGGGATGGAGCCCCACATCCGGCTCCACACTGAGCCGGAGCCTGCTTAGGATTCTCTCTCCCTCTACCCCTTTCCATTTTTTGGCACTCTCTCTCTTACTCTAATAGTAATAGTAATAATAATAAAATAAAAAATAAAAGTCTTCTCTTTGGAACCATGACAACTAACAAGTCTTTTCAGACATCTTATGCTGTGAAGTCTTCTCTTTTCCAAATTAAATGAAGACACAATTACTTCAAACTTATTCCTGAGTTTGGCATTCATACTCATTCTCCTTCTTTTGACCTAATCTTATAAGAAACTAGAGATTACCCTGGAACAATGCAGGAGTTAGGAGCGCTGACCCCCAAGCAGCTGAAAATCCCTTATAACTTTTTACTCCCTAAAACTTAAATTACTAATAGACTGCTATTAACTAGAAGCCTTACTGCTAGTCAATTAACACATATTTTACATATGTATTAAATATCGTATCCTTACAATAAAGTAACCTCCAGAAAAGAAAATGTTACTAAGAAAATCATAGAGAAAATACATGTACAGTACAGCACTCTAAAAAATCCAGCTATAAGTGGACCTGTACAGTTGAAAACTGTGCCGTTCAAGGGTCAACCGTACTAATATGTTTCATGGTCTCAAAGTCCTAGGCCTGTACTAACAACCTTCCCTCCATCTGTAGACCCTCCGCACATTTCTGTTCACCTCTCCCAGGCTTCAAATGGCCAGAAGATATAGTAACAACATAACATGGCCTTTGACTTCAGACAGAGCTAGAATTACTATTCCTGGCCTATAGTAAGGACTCAGTGAATGGTAGCTACTGTTATTGATTACGGGCTAACATTTACCGAGCATTTACTGTGCCCCAGGGCTGTTCATTTTTCTCTTTTAATAGTTTTAGGGGAACTGAGTAAATAGTTATACCTGCTTTACTGAGAAGAGAAGTGTAGGTGTAGAGGGGGTAAATAACTTGCCCAAGATCAGAGGGCCAAGATCAGAGGCGTCTGGCCAGCGCCAGAGTTCCGGGTCATTGCGGCATTCCATTTCCTCTCCCGGGCCTTGAACGCCCTTTCCCTCCACTGAGCTCTCGCACAGTGCAGTCCCTGCTCTTAGAGTTGCAGGGCCCTCCTCTTAACCGGGGCCTCAGCTCTCCAGGGGCCTCAGCGCTGCAGCCAGCCAGCCGCCAGATGACTAATTCCCAGCCCACACGAAGCAAAGTCAAACAAACCTTATGACCTGCTTTTCAGGCCCGAGGCCTTGTTATTCTCTTCTAGGCGAACCTCCAATGTCTTACAAACGTTTTAGGTTTTAGAACCTAAAAAAATGTGTGCGCTGGGGAAAGGGTAAAGAGGAGTGTTGGGCCACCAGTCGTGGGTACGTCTCAGCGGTGAATAGAACGGCTCGTCCCTAGAGCCATCCGGCACCTCGTACCTCACAGCTGCGAGCAGGAAGGACAGGCGCGTGAACATCTTTTTCTCACCGTCCACTGAAAGGATTATGCCACAGCACCCGAACCCCAGAGGCGGGTGGCTCCTGCGCCTGCGCAGTGGGCGGCGCGGGTGCAGGTGCGCTCGCGCAAAGCTCGACTTCTCGCGCTTCTTCAGAGGCCGGGAAGTCAGCAGTAGCTGACTGGGCTGTGTTGGCGACGTCGACGACGACGGAGCGAAGCGAACGGGTGACAGTTGTTGGGGGTTGGGAGCCTGAGGGTTAAAGTTGCGTGTCGTGTTGGCCCGAGGGCCAAGAAGGGAAAGAGTGTATTGTCTCTAGTTACCAAACTGCCCCAGTCCCTGGGTCAGGAGAGGTGGTTGGAAAGAGAATGTAGGCCTGACTGGACCGCTCAGGAGTGGCCAAAATAGGCCCTCCTTGCCTCCATTTGAGCTAGTGGCCTTTGGGGGCTGTGTGTGTGTGTGTGTGTGTGTGTGTGTGTGTTGACTGAACAAACTTTTTGCACGTCGACGCTGCCAACCACCTAACTGCCGTTAGAGTCCAGTTAGAAGCTGGGGTGGGGGCACCTCAGGGTCCCCGGCCCTCTGGTCTGGGGGAGGATGTCTCATTTTTGTTGATTTTGTTTGCATGGCACTCAGAAACGTAATGACCCTTGTAAGCCCCGCTCTAGGTTCATGGTGTGAGTTGCGTTGGTATTTCTGTGCGGAGAAAACGTCGTGTAACCTCAGTTTTGCTTCCTAGAATGACATCAAGAATATTTTCTAAAGGGCCCGCGATATCCGGCTTCAAGCCCAAGATTTGGAAACAAAGCAGAGGCAGTCCCTGCCCTTATGTTTCCCCATTTTTATTTCTTTAAGTGATATTTGGAAATTTGTTTACCTCAGTAAGATTTGCGGTGTTACTTAGTTGTTTCCTCACTGGATAATGAATTTAGGAGCAGAGATTACCTTATTTAGGTTTGTATTTTGCCTTTTCATGTAATAGGTGTTTGTTGCATTAAATTGGGATTGAAATATATTAGGAGGAGGCTAAACATGGAAAAAAATTGCAACAAATTTTGTTGTAGAAGAAAAAACAAAGAAAAACCTTGTTTCACTTGTTGAAATTATATAGATTGAGTAGAAATTTATTATTGCAATTAATCTGGATATTGAGGCCTTAGTCTTTGGTATTCTGTAATACAAGGATCTCCAGTTAATGGCCAAAGCAAGTGATCTGCACAGTGTTTTAAAGTGAGTTGGAGCGTGTTCTCACGTGGTTAGTTCACTTGTGTAGGTTTCCTCCCTGGCCTTGCGAGCATATCAGTTTGCCAGTGTTGTAGCCATTTCCCTCTTTTATAAATCTGGTTCAGAATCTTCATTGTGGGTTTTTGATTGTGAAACATGTTATGTGGACTGTGTGGAAAAAAAAAATGTATGTTTAGGCAGCAAGGTTATAGCCACCTCAGTCGTAACCAATTTTGAACAGAGTTGGAAAAATGGATCATGTTGTAAATTCTTATTCGGGAAGCAGGGTTCTGTAAAGTGTTTACCTTATTTTGAAGCCATAGTGTTAAATCAAAATTTCAGTAATTAGTAGGCTGAGAATTTGATTTTTTTGTTGATATAATGTGAATTGCATATTTCTTGGAAGGTTTAGTCAACTTCATTTGTAAATTTGGAGTGCTAAAGACAAAGTTACAGATTTTAATATTGAAGGAAATGAAGAGAAACCTAAATGAAAATTCAACTCGAAGTACAGCAGGTATTGAACAACTTTTATTTTTAAATATTCTATATTTTTATATTCCATGTAAATCTTGTGTAGTTTATAGAGGGAACATTTTGGAAGGAACTTTAAGGAAGACTGAACATATAGTCTAACCTCTTTTAGGTGCAAAGAAGTAAGATAACTTACTCAAGGCAAAATAGTGACAGAAGTGGGAGTAAAATGAAACTTTCCTGGATTTACTCTAGTGTTCTTTCTACAAACCTTATGTGTTTGAGTTGTTCTGCACTTTTAAACTGAAAACAAAAAAATAGGCTTATTTCTATTTGTATTTGTGACCTACTTATTTAAAATATTTCCAGAAGCACTTCTGTCTCCGTAACAACTTCCCTTACCATTTCTTCTTTCCCAATTTATTAGTTAGTAAAAGGACAGATGGTAAAAATGAAGAGAACCAGGGAAATGGTGATAATGCATAGTGAAGATAGTAATAGCTGTTGGATGTACTGTGTTCTGGCCATTATATGTATTATTTTATTTAATTTTTACACTGGCCCTCTGGGATAGGCATTATTATTAACATCCCTGTTTTCCAGATGAGAAACTAAGGCACAGAAGGGTTAAATCAGTAACTTATGAAGTGGCAGAACCAGCATTTGAATCTAGCTCTAGATGCTAGGCTCTAGCATCCGTGCTCTTAATCACTATATTATCCTGCCTCTCTATGTCATATTAGCACAACGAGTTTAAGGAAATTGCCCAAGTTTATATTTTGAAGTTGTGATTCAAACCCACGCAGTCTGATTTCAGAGCTCACATAATTTTCCCAGCTTTTCATCAGATAGTTATCACAGAGACTATATTCTCCCATAGTACATGTTGATGGACCAGCTAGAGTATGGTCTAGTGGCAAGATACCTGAATTGAGATTTGGGAACCTTAGTTTCCGTTGTGGCACCGTGCAAGCTTTTGGATCCCTTTTTTGCTCTGAGATCCCTTCTAGTTTTAGTGTTTATAAATTCTAACTCTTGGCTTGACTTGAGATCCCAGGCCTCCCATCTGGATAGCTTGGAGGTAATATTTATTTATTCTCATGTGGACTGGATATTATCACTTTAAGGCGTTCTAAAAGTGATCCACAGACAATATGCATTAGAGACAACTGGAGTGCTTGTTAAAATTGTAGAGTTTTGGATTCCAAACTAAATCTGCTGAAGTAAAATCTATGACAGTGGGGTCTAGGAGCTGGCATGTTAAGCACAAGTCTGTGTAAATCTTGGTCAAATGAGAACTGTGGCCCTAAAGAGTGTGCTATCATAGTATAAAGAGTGGTTAGGGTTTTGGAAAGCAGGGATCAAAGTTTGGTTCTCCCTCACCTCTGTTGTATTTAAAGGATCCCCTCCAGTTGACATGGTAATAAGCAAGCACAGGAGGGAAATAAGGAAAACAAAAAGTGGATTTAGAAAGGGTCAGGGGGTAAGGAAGGAGATGGGAATTACTTTCAAACAAGAGGAATTAAGTCAGTGTTAATGTAGAACAAGAAAGGAGTTTTTGTCGAGACAAATGAGGCTATTTGGGATCTTAAAAAGAATGTAAAAATCAATCCAAAGATGTAGAAATATATCTATAATAAATATAAAATTAACATACAGAAGTAGACAAATTCAAGTTGTATATTATACAGTTGCTCTATAACTAGATCGACTATTTGCCTATTATGTACTAATTTATTGATATGTATAATTTAGGCTGTTTGCCTGTACCATTGTTCAATCAGAAAAAGAGGAATAGACAGCCATTAACCTCTAATCCACTTACAAATGATCCAAGTATCAGTACTGCTTCTGACAGTTATGACTTCCCTCCTTTACCAACAGGTAAGAAAATAAGGTGAAAATAAGAATGAAGATTATAGAAAATTACCATTTTTATTTTATTATAATAGAAATAGAAAGTTTACTTTTTCTTCTTTCCACCATCCAAATACAGGGATTACTTGGCTCTTTCTGAACATTCCAGTACAGTAGTTTGAGTTTCCTTGTCTACAAGGATGGCTTAGCATTTAAATGGAGTATCTTAGATCTGGAGCCTTTGTTCTAATGAAGTTGTAACCCACATTGTAAAGATTTGTGTGTTTCTTTTTCAAGATACATGGATATTGTGACTTAGGCATGTGGTGATAAAGAATGGAGAAACTCAAGTTGCATCAGGAATAGGGATAAGTATGCATGTGAACACAGGAAAAATGGGGGTAGCAGGGTAGAAGCCTAACATTTCTGCTGCTTGGCTTTTTTCTCTTCTCTTAGCATTTTTGCCTTTCTTCATTTGATGCTTCATTTCTCTCATCCAGTTGGCTTCCTTATAGCTTCAACTAGCCCATGAACTGAATTGCCCTTGCTGGGAGTTAACATAGCCTTTTTAGTTCTAGTTTTCAGAGTCTACTGTTGACTGCCTTCTGTATCTTTTGATTAAATTCTAGAGACAGAGAGCCTTTGGTTCAGCACATCTTTTTCAGTGAGGTCATTAAAATTCTGGTTTAGCTTTATGATTAGGCCTCTCATCTCTGTAACAATTAGCTGTGGTGGTGGGTGCAGAGAGGTCTTAATGTTTGCTGACTTTTTATTTCTCTTAAGAAGAAGGCATGGATAGGCAGGTATTCTGAAATATACTTGGTAAATGCTGGTTATATACATTTATATAATTTTGAGGATACTTTAAAAATCTTTAATAGGCTCTTTTGCAACTGGAATTTTAAAATCTCTTTATATATATAGCCACATATAAATATAAAATACATATATTTGTTAATTTCATCCAATGTGCTACCATAGACCTTACTTAGTCTGCTTCTAAGCTGTAATTATTTTCTTTCATGTTTGAGGAATTTAAAATAGGAATTTTATATTACTCTCATTTTTATGGATAAAAGATAAAAATTCACATGGATATACATAAATGGGCATTTATCTGGTCATCCTCTGCCATCTAAAAAATTTCTCTGACGTTTAAAATATTTTTATAAATAGCATGAATGTTGGCCTTGAAAAATAACAGCATTTGGAGCTACTCCATAGGGAAATGTTCATCCTCCTGAAGTACTGAACTGTCCAAACTCTGACCAGGATTACAATCTGTCAGAGATCTATAAGATTCTTATACTGGGTAAAAGATAGGACTAGATCAGTCATTTTCAAATTTGTGTCTTGATCCATTAGTCCGATTGGGAAAAAGTTAATCTTTAAAGAAGGAAATAGAAGAGAATAAAGTAGAATAGAAAATATGAGAGTGCATCACAGATAGTAAGGATACAAGTTGATGGTGCAGTTTTATGTTCTCCTTTCTCTCATGCACACACATGCATACCATGTGTATGTGTATATATATGTGTGTGTGTGTGTGTGTATGTTTGTGTGTGTGTATATATATATATATAGATATATATATATGTTCTGGGCTATGATGTAGTTTTATTTCAAGTTATTTATTTATTTTGAGAGAGAGAGAGAGAGAGAGAGAGCACGCACAAGCAGGGGAGGGGCAGAGAGAGTGGGAGAGAGAACCCCAAGCAGGCTCCACGCTGTCAGCCCAGAGCCTGATGCGGGGCTCAAACTAACGAACCATGAGATCATGACCTGAGCTGAAATCAAGAGTTTGGCGGTTAACCTACTGAGCCACCCAGGTGCCCCTGGGCTATAATGCATTTTTTGCTGTGGGTTGGGGTCAAAAAAGTTTAAGAAACATTGATTACACTGAATTCATGTTACAAAATACAAGGTACTATATATACTAGGATTGATTGTGGAAAAGATACAGATTAAACTATTATCCTTGTTTAAAATACAGTGGAGAAGAAAGACATCTATAAAAATTAATAAGGCAGGCTGTGACAAATTCCACAGCAATGCTATTAAAGAACACAGACATATCTTCAAGTCCACTGCTTATTCAGGCTTTTAGTTTCCCACGAATTAAATAAGTGTGAAATAATTATTTTTTAAAAATGTTACCTATCTTACTTTTATCTATGTTATTTATATCTTTTGAGATTGGGCCTGGGAAGCTGTGAATCCAGAGTTGCCTCCTTTAGTGAAAACACTGAACACAGGGTATGTGGAAAAATGGACACTAGTGACTGTGTGTGTCTGTTATTGACTGATGTCATTTTTCTGTGTACATTTTACATTTCTCAATTTGGAAACAAACTACTAATATTTATAAGACATGTTTCCTTTAAAGGCAAATGCCACATTCAGTTTCTCCTCCCCTGAGAAGTCAAGATTCTATGTCTAAGTCTATTCAATCAAATACTGAAAGAAGCAAGAGTGGTTGGAGGTGAGTTTACTTAAGATTTCTCTTTCTTTTTCTCCTTCCCTTCTCCTCCTCCCCTTCTTTCCCTCCTCCTTCATCTCTTTGTCCTTGCCTAGACAAAATTACATTTAGAAAATTTTTATACTTAATAATAACCAACTGTGTGGGCTCACCTAGGACTGTAGTTTTTCCAGGGCTTGTCCCCAGGCCAGGAGCACCTCCTAGACAAAAGCATTGGAGCAGGTTGCAGATGTGTTGTTTACCAGTAAGGAGTTGGGAAGCTGAAAGAAACTTTTCTAAACTGAGTAATACAAGTTATCCCATAGTCATGGAAAGACAAAATTATGTTTCTGTTCTCACTATTGGAAATAAAATTGCTGTCATATGAGGAGGTGATCGATGTAGGAAAAGTTTTATAGAGGTGTATCAGACAATTAACTAATAAAAATGCCAGTAACATTTTTTCCTGGATATTGTGATGTTTGCGATATTTATCACCTTTTAAAATTTTGTAATTATTTGTGATTTCTTTTCTCATTATTTTCATACCTACTTTTGCACCTAATTTACTTGAGAAACCTCTTCACATCATACAAGCTTCAGGCCCCATACAGTCTGGACTTGTGCCTGGTCTCTAGGAAACCAGGACGTTTTCTTGGATTATTTTCTCTAACGAGGGATGAGTTGTGTTATTTGCCCCCTTGTGATCCTGGTGATATTTTCAGAAAAATTATTCAGAAATGAGAATTTGTGACCTGGACTAGTTTCTCCTTGTGGAACTCTTAACTAGTATGCTCAGAAATTATACTTTTGATTTTGGCCTCATTAACATTATGTTCTCATCAGTTCTGATCTCCTCATAGATTAAATTAATCCAACTCCCTTAGATTAATATAATAAAATCCTGCAACAGATTCATAAGTTGGGCTTTTAAGCTATGTAGTAAAAGTACAAAATTTCTAATTAAATAGTTAACCTATACTGCCTATATTTATTCTCGTTATTTAGAATCATCTATAAGCCATAGTTTAACTTGTAAAAATTTTACTTTGTAGAAAATTTTAAAATATATAAAGAAGCAAGAAAATGTCCTTGAAATCTTACACTCAGAGACAACCACTGTCATATGAAGGCTTATATGGTTTAAAAATATACTTTATAGCACTGGAATCTGCGTGGGGAGAGTAGGATTCTCTGGGTTCCAGATTGATAGTAACTTGCTATATAACTTCACGCAAGTTGTTTTGTCCCTCAGTTTCCTCACCTAAAAAGAGAGGTATAATATATTGTAGAGTTGTTATGATAATGTATTTGGAATTTCCAACTAGTCAGTAGTTACAAGATACTTTATAAACCACAATTTTTCACTATTAATTTTTTAAAAGGAAAAGTATATAGAAATAAAAACTAATATTAATTTTAAACTATTACAGCTACAGAGATGACAACAAAAATACTAGCTGGAAAACTTGGGATAGAAATGATTTTAGGCCTCAATGTGAAAGGACAAACTTAGTGGCAAATGATGGAATAAATTCTTGTCCAAGGAGTTGGGGAGCTCAACAACAGAAACAGTTGAAAATATCCGAACCTCCTAACTCATCTCATCAAAGAGAAACTGAAGTACTCAGAGAAACACATTCATCAAAAATACCTGGCTCCACAATGAGAGGTCTAGACAAAAACAGTGCATTACAGGCATTTAAGTCTAATTTTCAACAAAACCAATTTAAGAAGAAAATGTTGGATTATATTCCAGAAGAAAGCACTCTCAAGGTAAACTTTTAAATATGAATTATTTACATTTTTGTATTTACATTTAAAAAATGAGATAAATATTTAGAAGTTTACAGCGATAAGAGCATTTAAAATCAATCCCATGGCATGCATTTCTTGGTTAACACAAATATCTAGTTCCATTGGAGTGGATGAATGTTCATTTCCAAAATATTTTCTTAGAGGTTGTGAATGGCCGCTCCTGTTCATGGTTGCTTTAGAGTATCTTACCGGGTTCTGAATTTCACTGTTTATTGATTGTTGGGATGATGAGTTTATCCATTACTTATAGAAATTCTCAAAGTTCTTCCTTAAAGGAAGATAGTAAATATTTTTTACTTTATGGGTCATATAGTCTCTTAGCTATACCACTCAACTCTGCCTTTGTAGCTTGCAAGCAGCCATAGACAATACATAAATGAATAGGCTTGGCTGTGTTCCAATGAAAATTTACAAAAATAGCAGGATAGATTTGGACTGCAAGTCAGAATTTATTGTACCTTTCCAGTTTCATATTCCATAATCTACTAATTCTCCAATACACTAGCCATTTCAGACCCTTCACAATTCTCTGACCATGATATGCACTCTGTATATTTTTCTCTATATCTGTACCTCAGCCTTATTTCCTCTTATCACCACTCTTTGCTCTAATTGTTCTTTGTAAATATCTTTAATATATTCTATGTGCTGGTTGTTCACTACCTTCCTTCCCTTGTGCCCTGGCTCAGTAGATTCTTTACACTCTACTCTTGTCTGTGTTTTGGAAGGCTGAATTGTCCTACACAGTACAGCATCCTGAGGTCCCTAGGCTAGCTCCTGTTAGGGACCAGCCAGTTGGGGTCACTGGCAGGAAATTAGAGGGTGGGGAGAAAGTTTGGGGTTTCCCATTTTCTCCCTGTTTAAATGTTGTGTCATAGTCAGTAGCTGATCCTAAATGATACAGCCCCTCCATGAGTCCACCTTTCACAGGTGTGGTAATTTTATTTCATCCCTTTGTCCTTTTAGCCTAGGAGTGACAGTAGTTTCTTATTGTTGTTAGTCTTTGAGGGCTTAAGTATCCTGTGCTTGTTCTGTACATACACTCGTAAGAAGTCTTTTCAACAGAAAGTTTTTTTTTTTTTTGCTAGAAATCTGACTAATATAGCATATATCACAGTGGCTTTCAACCTTATGTTTCCTTGTATACAAGAATGATATGACATTGTTTACCTTAGTAACAGTTGTTCATTATGGCGGTAGCTCTCAATGGGAGGCATTGGTATTTTGGTTACGAAGAGGAGGAGAAAGAAGGTAATTGTAGTTGGAAAAAAAGTCCCATCAGTTGTTCTTTGATGTGTCCCCACCCTCACAAAGGAAAGTACCCTCCCCCCCAAATTAATAACTTAACACACTGTATTCTTAGTTGATTTTTTTAAATGCCAAACACAATTCCCATCTCAGGGACTTTATACTTTAGTGTTCCTCAGTCCTCATTTCATCAACGTATTTAATAATTCCTGTCTGTCTTTATCCTTTTACCCTGTTTTTAAAAAATGCATAGGATATATCAATTCCTGACATTCAATTATGTATTTATTTGTTTATTTTCTGGATCGTCCATTAGATGGCAGAATCTGTGAGGGTAGATATCTTGTCTGTTTTGTTCAGTGTTGCTTCCTCATTAACAATATTTGGTGCATAGTAACTGCCAATGAGTACTTTTGTAATGAATGAGTGAATGTGTCTGGCTCCCCTCTTAGAGTATTAACACGTTAGGGAAAGGAATTGTGTTTTACTCACCTGTGTTTATCACAGGATTGGCACACGATTCTTTAAAAACAAGTAAACGAATGAATGTCCACATGAATAATTCTTTTGCTTTAAAAATACTGAGTGAATAAATGAGTGATGAATGTTCATATAAATAATTCTCTTCTTGATTAATGGTCTCTAAGTAATCCTAGTTTCTCCTGCTATAAAGTGCTAATGATGTCTTTAATTTAGGGGAATAACTGTACTAAAATTATCAGTAGTGGGTTTTGTTGCATACATTATACATTTTATGCCTGGGGACCTAGAATCTTTAACATGGAAAGTGAAAGAGTATGATGAAAAAAAAAAAGGATTTTCTAATGCTGTGTTTTTATTTTTTCAAAAGGAAGACTCGTATCAGTTAAAGCTTAAGGAAAAAGATAATTCTTTAAGAATTATATCTGCAGTGATTGAAAGCATGAAGTACTGGTGTGAACATGCACAGAAAACTGTACTTCTTTTTGAAATATTGGGTAAGTATGGTACTTCAAAAAACCTCAGTAATACTATTTGGACGATAATTTTGAATGTCAATAGGAATACCTAGGGAACCTTAAAGAAAAATAAAATTTGCAAAAGGAGATTATGTTTTATTAGGATTTTCTTCAATTCCTGAATTTGTCATTGATTTGGGTGACTTAAGATGTATTGGTTATTTATGGTAATATTCTTCTGATTTATAATGTTAAAACTGGAAAGATTGTTACAAGGGCTCTAAGTTAATCCTTGAGGTAGGTGAAGAAATGGGGCAATTCATTAGAGTACATTTGACTATAACAAAGCAAGTTAGCTGCAGAAATGGATCTAAAAACCAAATCTCCTTCATTCTCAATCTGGTGTTCTTTGTACTATATTATACTAAATCCAGTAGTAATTTCGTATATAGTTAAATCATATTTTAAATACTCTAAATTTTTTTTTTAAATACTCTAAAAGAACATCTATGAAGAATCCTTTAGTGATAGGAGAAAACACCCTATGATTAATCTGTTTCTTAAATTATTACTTAAAAGTTTTTAGAATGTTTCCAGAATTTGATTTTACCTAGAATGAAGAGATAAACAAGAAATAGAGACTCAAAACATATTTCTTTTAATTCAAATAAAATAAATATTTAATACTGTTTAAATTTTTTAATATTCTAAATATATAGAAAAATAGAGAATATAAATATCCACATACCTATCTTATAGATCTATTTGAAGCCCCCATCCTTGTTTCTTCTTCTCTAGAGATATTCCCTGTGGTATCTTTCCTGTCCATGCTTTTATAATTTTACTATGCACATCTGATTTCACAATTTATATTTTTTGCTCTATGTGTTTTAAAATACATGTATTAATATTCATCTAGAATTATGTTTTTGATTTTAGCCATCTTTCTGTCCTATCACAGTGTTGGCTTCATCCTGAAGCTCCAAATGTGGTCTCTCCAGCACTTCTGACTCTTTCCTTTTGGTATTAAGATGACTATCAAAATTTTCTGTACCACACATGCTTATACCACACTGTCACATTTGTTGATAGTTCCTTCTCCTTGTGTTTTCCAGAAACTAGCAAATGACTAGCCAATCTTGAACTCTGTAGCTGGGAATGGGATATGCTGATGGGTTAAATTAGTCTCCTGGAGGGGCGCCTCGGTGGCTCAGTCAGTTAAGCGTCTGACTTCAGCTCAGGTCATGATCTCACAGTCTGTGAGTTCAAGCCCCGCGTCGGGCTCTGTGCTGACAGCTCAGAGCCTGGAGACTGCTTCAGATTCTGTGTCTCCCTCTCTCTCTGCCCCTCCCCTGCTCATACTCTGTCTCTCTCTGTGTAAAAAATAAATAAAAGCAATAAAAAAAAAAATTAAAAAAAAAAAATTAGTCTCCTGGATCTGTGGGTTGGTCAGATCCTATCCAAATCATATGGCTAAGAATGACACAGCAGAGGTTTCCTAAAGGAAAATCTGGGTATTATTAGGGGGAATGGAGACTGACCTCAAAATAACAAATGTTCACTGTCAGTACTCAACAGGTGGTTATTAAAGAATGAATAATGCTCTCATTTGATAATTTATTGAAATAAACATGAAATATTATTTGCATTTTATATATGAAACAGATTTGAAAGAGGTTAAACAATGTGCTCAATTTAGTTAAGTTGAACTGGAATGCAAATAAATGATTTCTGATTCTAATTCAGTGTTTTTTCCTTCATTAAACCATGATGCTTATTCATTATATTTTTGTATTTTATTATTATAATATAGAGTGGTCTGAGGATTTAACCGCTCTATAGAACACACCATAAGAAAAAAGCATCAAATGGCCAAATATTATCAATGGTATGAACTTTTGCACATAACTTGTTCCTGAGTTAGACAAGGCCAAAAATTTTGCTTTCCTTGGTATAAAGCAGTTTCAGAAATGTCATTCCCTCTTAAAGTGTTGTCTTTATTATTGTATAAATAAAAGTAGGAGAGCTTGGTGTAGGAATAGTATTTAAATGTCACTTCTCACTGTTAAGTTTTATTTACATTTACCAACTGTTTCTCCCCCCCCCCCCCATTTTAATGTTGCTTAGCTGTTCTTGATTCAGCTGTTACACCTGGTCCGTATTATTCAAAGACTTTCCTTATGAGAGACGGGAAAAATACTCTGCCTTGTGTATTTTACGAAATCGTGAGTATTTGTTTAAATATTCTTTGCAAAGCCTGTGCCAACAAAACATACAAATGTAGGCTGTAATTACATTGCAGTAGAAATTCTGTTAACAATTTAGTAGTACTTTCAGCATTTTGTTTGGTTTTAGTTCTGACATTAAAGTTTATTTGTTTAGCTAATCTAGAGAACCTACCTGCACCTGCCAGGTGCTGTGCTAGATACAAAATGGAATATAAGTGCTAAATAGCTTTCTTTCAAAGAGTTTATTACAATCTCAGGTAGAGAGACTTACATAAATGTTAAACCGTGGCATGATAAATGGTATGATAGAGGAATGTGCAGTGTGCTATAGAAGTAGATAGGAAGGATGGGGCAGATCAATTTTTGAAGAATGCAGTAACCTGTCTTATCTTACATATTTAAAGACTAGTAAAGCCAGAGTGTGTTGGGGGAGGGGAGAAGCGTGAGGAGTGCATTGTAAGATGGGAGGGCAGCATATGCTAAGAGAGAGCGTGGATTGTAGAGGAAACTGCAAGTAGTATAAACTTATAATTACCAGAGCCTGGAGTCAGTAAGTGATGGGGGTGAGGATAGTGGCTTTAAAATTGAAGGAAGTCAAAGAGTGGGCTGGGATATAGAAAAGACTCTTTGTGACAAAGAAGGCTGAGGGTGACAAAGGAGGGTGGAGATCACAAAGGAGGCTGCAGACTTTTAACTTACATACATTATAGAAGAGTTGGGTATTAATTCTGAACTTGTCCTTGATTCCAAAATCAGACTTGGATTCCAGTTTTTACTCCCACCATTTACTAGTTTTATGACCTTGAGTAAAGCTACTTCAACTTTATGAGTTTTTTTAATCTGTGAAATGGGGAGACTAATTCCTACTTTGAAAGGTTATTTTGGAGATAAGATGATAAAACATGAATGTATAGCATTTGACATAGAGTAGATGATCAAGAAATAGTAATTATGTTATTAATTTCTATAATATTTTAATACTTAGTTTTCTCTAGTCTGATAAGCTTAAAATTTTTTATTGAAGTATAATATATACCTAAAAGTGTGAAAATCATAATTGTGCAGTTCTATGAAGTATCTGTGAAGTGTCACAAAGTGAACATTACCAAGGTTAAGAAATAGAATATTGTCACCCTATGTATCCTTGTGTCTCCTCACACTATCTCCTGTCTCTACCTAAAAGTAACTACTATCCTGACTTTTAATATCACAAATTAATTCTGCTTAGTTTTGAACTTTATATAAATAATATTATATGGTACATCTTTTATGTCTTTCCCTCAACACAATGTTTGTAAAATTCATCTGTGTTGTTGCATGTAGCTATAGCCCACTTATTTATATTTCTATGTACAGTATTCTGTTGTAAAACAATTTAATTTTCTCTCCTACTGTTGGTGGCATCTGAGTTGTTTCCAGATTTTTTGCTGTTAGGAATAATGCTCTGGGAATATTTTTCTGTATGTTTTTCATGCATATGCACGCATTTCTGCTGAGCATCTACCTAGAAGTAAAATCACTGTATCATTGTGTATCTGTATATTCCAATATAGTAGTTATTCACCAAAGAATTTTCCAAAGGGTTGTACCAGTTTACACACTCACAGTCAGTGTAGGTGAGTTTTAGTTTTTCTGTATTCTTATCAACACTTAGTACTGTCAGTCTTTTTTGTTTCAGCTATTCTAGGGGGTGTTTAGTGCTGTCTTACTTCTTTACATTCCCTGGTGACTAATGAGGTTGAACACCTTATATATGTTCACTGGCCACTTAGATACCTTCTTTGAAGTCTGTTCAGGCCTCTTGTTCTTTTTTTCTATTGAGTTATTGTTTCGTCCTTATTTATTTAGAGGAGTTGGTTTTGGTTTTGTTTTTTTGTTTTTGTTTTTGTAACTATTGTGGGTTACAAGTTTTTGTCCATTATTTGTCTTGCAAATATTTTCTCATACTCTATAGTTTGCTTTTTCTTAACGGTAGCTTTTGAGGAACAGAAATTCTTCATTTTAATATAGTCCTTTTAGCAATTATCAATATTACCCCTTATAGCTAGTGCTTTTTATGACCATTTGGTGAAAGCAATTCCAGAATAATTTTATTCATGGTTAAGAGGAATTGATGCTGGCTGTGTTTTTCCTGTTACTGTTTTTTTTTCCTGTTTTACTAGTCCCATTAAGGCATGGGTCCTTTTGGGTCCTAACTCTAAGCTGGGGGTGATGGTGGAGGTAGTGACCAGAATCTCTTTTCCTTGTGGACCTCTGACTCTGTTTTTTATCTCCCGGTCCTGGGAGCCTGTCAAAAACTGTGCTCAGTTTTTTAGACTCTTAACTGCCTTGACTATACTTGATACAGAACCTCAGTGAGAAACATCCCTAAATGTCAGGCCGCGTTCTGGACCTCTGTCTTCTCCCAAATGGGTGTCTCTGTATTTCCCCACTGCGTTGGTATCTCTCTAATGTCTACAAGAAGATATAAATATTTCATCCAGTTATTCTAGTTGTTCTTAGCTAGAGACTTGGCCTAAACTACCTGGTCTACCATCTACTAAAAGTGGAACTCTAGCAGTCTAATAGAAATGAATAATTCATGTGCCATTACAGTGGGAATTATTCAGTCTTTTAAGAAGCAATAGCTCACCAGCTTGTAAGGAGCCCTACGCAAGTGAAGGTCTTTCCTCTGTGACAGGGCACCCCTATATGCCCAGCTATTATGGTCTTGTCAGCCGTGGGGCTCTAAGTCAGCTGAGGGAATTACAGCATTTTGAGGTGATTGATATTTAGTTGATTATATTTTTAGTTTCAAAAAATTGAAATTCAGATGAAGTAAAAAAATAACTATTGATATTTATTTTTTTAAAAACAGGATCGTGAACTTCCAAGACTGATTAGAGGCCGAGTTCATAGGTGTGTTGGAAATTATGACCAGAAAAAGAATATTTTCAAATGTGTTTCTGTCAGACCAGCATCTGTTTCTGAACAAAAAACTTTCCAAGCATTTGTTAAAATTGCAGATGCTGAGATGAGGTATTATACTAATATAATGAGTGAAATTTAAATAGTGATGAAGGAAGTTTAAATATAATTTAAAGCATTTTTGTTATTAAGTTATCATCTCCATGGTTTTATAGCTACTGTTTTTCTGTATTTCATTTGTTGAATTAAAATATTTCAGTCCTTTTAGATGTGGGAAGAGTTTTTTTTTATGACAGTGGTGCATTTGCTAAAATTAACCATTTTGGATAAAAATGTTCAATATAATAGGAATAGATACTTATTTAACATGAAGTAATAATGCATTTGAGTCAGCACAAAAGCCAACATCAAGCCTAATGGGGAAATAAAGAGACATTCCCTCTAAAGTCAGGAATAAGACAAGGGTGCCCACTATCAGTACTGTTACCAGGCATTATACTGGAGCTGTTAGTCTATGAAGTTCATTTTATTACTTTAAAGTATTTAGTAAGCATGTATTTTATATATATATATATATATATATATATATATATACACATATATATATGTATATATATATATATAATTTGCATTTAATTCTCTCTTTACTTCTTATATCTGTCTTTCTAAAATACATTTGCACGCTGGTCTTTCCTCTCTACATCCTCTCCCTGCCCTCATTTTTTGGATCTCTATTGTTTACCTGTCTATGAAGCAAACAAGTGGAGGGGAGTGATAATCTCCAGCTTTAAAAATAATCAGGGTGGAGGAATCCCTCAGAAGGTGCATGAAAGGAGGATACAGAAGATGATAGCAAGTTCCTTTCTAGCTTTGTAGTTACTGCTTTATAGCAAAGATTCAGTTGTGATGCCAGTTGGGAGATCACATCCAGAAAGATTCGTGTACGCTCCTTTAAAATATGGTATATACTTTGAACCAGGAACCTATATGTGGTGCTATTTCTTCCATAGGTTTGATTCATGGGTCCAGGAATCAAAGGGTGGTAGCAGGACTGAGTTTTGTTATTATTAGACCAAATAATGTACTCACAAAATTTTTGCTTCCCACCCCCACAATTTTGGGCTGCTAATTTAGAGATCTTATGTTCTGTTGTAGTCTGGTTTGCCCCAAATGCAGACACTGAGACGAAGTCTTATTATTCACTAGTAGTTTATTTGGGACTGTTACCTCACAGGGGAAGAGACAGAAGCAAAGAAGGGAAAACCAGTAACCCAGGTGGCTTATTTAAGTTGGCCACTACTGGGGTGAATAAGACTTGATGAAATGCATCATAGGATCATCCACCTTAATGAAAACCGGGGAAGCATATATTCATCAGCTCCCACTACTTTTTTTTTTTAATATTTATTTTTTGGGAAAGTGCAAGTTGGGGAGGGATAGAGAGAGGGGGACAGGGGATCTGACAGCTGGCAGCAGCGAGCCTGATGTGGGGCTCGAACCCATGAACTGCAAGATCATGACCTGAGCCAAAGTTGGATGCTCAAACAACTGAGCCACCTGGGTGCCCTGCGACCACTTGTTTTTTAAGGGTTGGCCCATGGATCCTAAACTTCCTTACACTTTCAGGTTGTGTACAGATGAATATTAAACTGGCTTCCCATGGTATTCTACTCCATGGAAGCAGGAAAACCCTATGACAGGATGCAATAAGCAGGTGGAGCAGGCCTGAGGTAATGCAGTTAGATTGTGTCTCCATAGAGCTGGTTGGAGTCTACAGAACTGGTTACTGCAGCTGTAGCTGGAATAAAAGACCGTCTGAAGAGAATCTGAAGTGGTGCACAAGAAGTGTCTGGTGCAGTTCCCAAGGAGTGCTTTAATGGTTTTATTCTACTAGAAGCTGAGACTGCCACTTGGCCATTTTAAGTTCTTTATGTTACTGAACCAACAGGCAAACAAAGGAGTTACCATACTGTCTGGAGTAATTCAATCCAAATTAACAGTAGAAAAATGAATTTCTCTACACATTGAGGAAGCACTGTCTGATACCCAGGAGATTCTTTGGAGTACCACTTAGTAAAATATAATGGAAAACTACAGCAACCCAATAAAGGCAATAACACTGAGGATTCAGACTCCCAAGGAATGAAGGTTGAATATAAAGAAACCATCCAGCTGAAGTCATACATATAGAGGAAGTATAGAAGAAGGAGTTATAAATACTAGCGGTGGCTTTGTGATCAATGCAGTGTAAGAAAGAGCTGGAAACTAGATAATCTGACACATATGGAGAATGATAGAGGTGATAGTGGTGGTGGGGTGCTATTAAAGTTTCCTACAGAGGTGAGAAGCTAGACATACCTCAGAGGAATGAAAAATCTAGGTTTCTATCTTTGTGCAAAGCTGACTTGAACATACTCTGGGAGAGGTCTCTTTTACTCTAGTACTTTCTCTGTATCTGCATATGGTTGGGTCATAGAGCTCTAATTTTTATTAGCTGCAGGTTTATCTCTCCCTTCGAGTATGTTTGTGAGGAACTAGGTTGTAGTGAGAGATCATGCCACCCTGGGAATCTTTCCAAAATATGTCTTTCATGACATTTTGCTCAAAGACAACTGATGACATCTTGTTGCCTACAAGATAAAGCCTCTTACACTGTAAGATGTTTTAGGATATTCACAGTCTGGTCCCTCTTTGTTTCTATGACTTCTCCAACCATCCTCCTTCACCTCCCAAAATGTAGGCTCCAGCCCCACAGGACTACTGTCCATTCCCTAAACAGGCAATGATTGACCATCCATATATGAGCTTCTGTCTATCCTCACCGCCCCCCCTACCCCCCCACCAAAGCATGATCAGGTATGATGGGTGATGTAGTCAATCACTGCTCCAAAACTCTGAGAGCATTTGTCCTAAGGGGTCCTGGGTAATTTCTGTGTCTTTAATGAGTTCCTTTAGGATCTAGACTCCTTTGGGATCCAGAGCCCCTTAGTCCCAGGGATGTGTAGAACGAGAGATGTGATAAGGGATGCTGCAGACACAAGTGACAACTACAGAGGCTGTCACTTTACATATCTTTGTAAATAAAGGTAAACAGGACCTTAGGTTAGTCTTCTGGAGTGCTCAGACACACTAACTAAGTTGGGTAGAGGGTGAATGAGCTGGTCTCTTAGGGTCCTTCCAACCTGAGGGTCTTGCTTTCCCAGGTTGTATGATGTTCTGTAGGATAGTGCTTCGGGTATGATAACCCTCCTTTTTACCTCCCTGGCTCCCAAGACTTCCCCACATTCTAGAACTATTTTGATTGATGTTCATAGTTACATTGAGTCTTTTTATTAATTATAGCATTCGTAAATATTACTACATAATGCATCTCACAAGATTGTATCATTTTAACGGATCTCTGAGGCAAGCATTTAATACACAGGTTCTTAACCCTGGAATATATATTTGAATTACATTAGGAGCTTTAAAATACTTTGGATAGTCCTCTCCCCTCAGGAATCTGATTACATTTACTGGTACAGTAATCAGTATTTTAAAAATGTGTGTCCTTACTACTTAAAGTGGTCCACAGACCAGCAGACTTGGCATCAGAAAATATAAAATTTAGTGCCTAAAAAAATGTAGAATTTTAGTCACCACTGCAAATCTACAATATCAAAATTAGCATTTCACAGGACCCCTAGGCAGTTCATATGTAGATTTTTAGAAGCACTGACTCTTGGGCCTCCCAGACTGAGAATCATTGATTGGCCATGTGAACAAGATGAGAGGCATCGTTAATGGAGCAGCTGAAGCTCCTACGCCTGATCCGTGGCAGTGTCTGCTAGCTCTCTGGTCTGTGCTTCCTAATGAGATGTACGCACCAGGGATGGTGCCCGCTCATTTTCCAGAGGAGAAAAATTCTGATAAATGAGGTGTATGAAACTTCACTTGATATCATTATTTGCTGCAACACCAGCACATATGTCCACGTATAAAAAATTTTAATGTGGCTCAAACAGCATCAGCAGGGTGAAAATTCTAGCCATTGGAGTCAGTATGCTTCTTTAGGAAGGGAACTTTTAATATTCCTTAATGCTCCTACTGAGCTTTCTTAGCTCTGAGGGACTCTCTGAGGTGTGGGTGTCTGGAGAAGCACTGGAATGAGGTCTCAAGGGTAGAAATTACCTTTATTTTTTCCTTTCCTCCACAAATTACTAAACCTGTCTATACATGAGATTTTTTTTTATGGCAATACCACTGAATCCTATGGATACAACACAAGGAAAAAGTGATGGTGTGGATGTGTATACTGGGTTGTCTGTTTCGGTTAAAGAGCAGTGTGCTTGAAGTAGTCCAAATTTTCCATGAGTTAGAGATTATGTCAGGGAATTCTATAATAAAATGTCAAAAACTAGTAAGTTCTTGTTCTGAGAGTATTTAGTAGGAGTAGATATTCTAATAGGAGTTTGCTGTCTGTAAAGTTGAAGGAATGCATGTCTCAGCCTGAAGAACAGCCAATAAATATTTACGAAACACTGGCTACGTCCAGGCACCGTGCCAGGTGCTGGCACTTCTGTAGTCATGAAGGCAGACACGGCCTTTCCTGCATGAAGTTTACAGTCCATTAGGGAGGACAGCTATACACAATACCTTGGGCAGTATTAGGGAAAAGCACAGGATCCTGTGGAAACATAGTAGCAGGTTCACACTTGGTCTGGAGGGGACAGGAGAGGTGTAGCTGAGTAAGTGATGTTTAATATGCCTGAAGGTTAAGTAGGGCAAACCCAGGTGAAGAGGGAGCAGGGGGAGGAAGATGCTAGGCATGGGGGCCAGCAAGTGGAAAAGTCTGGAGTCAAGAAATTGTGACTTTCAAGTCCAGCATTTCTGGAGAGGTGAGTGTATGTCACTATGGGGCCAGGTGAAGCTGTGGAGGTAGGCCAGGGTCAGGTCAGGAAGCAATTTTGTGCCCTTGAAAGGAATTCTGCCTTTATCTTAAGAGCAGTGAGAATCTATGAAGACTTTAGGGAGAATGATCAGATTTTCATCTTAGAATACTGCAGTGTGAACGAAGGATATTAAAGGAGAGTATTCAAGCATGGACACAAGGAGATGAGTGAAGAGGCTGTTTCAATAGTGCAAACAAGACATGATGTCAGCCCAGCCAGGATAGTGATGGTTGAGATTAGGAGTGGATAAATGAGAAAGAGATTTATCGTGTCAGAATATATAGGATGTTGATAATGACAGAAAGGAGGGAGTAAAAGAAAACTCTCAGGTGTATGACTTAAGCCTGGATTTCTTTTTTTTTTTTTTTAACGTTTTATTTATTTTTGAGACAGAGAGAGACAGAGCATGAACGGGGGAGGGGCAGAGAGAGAGGGAGACACAGAATCGGAAGCAGGCTCCAGGCTCTGAGCCATCAGCCCAGAGCCCGACGCGGGGCTCGAACTCACCGACCGCAAGATCGTGACCTGAGCTGAAGTCGGACGCTTAACCGACTGAGCCACCCAGGCGCCCCAAGCCTGGATTTCTTTTACTGAGATATGAGAGACTTGGAGGCACAGATTAGGAGAGGGGCAGGGTGAGATCATGAGCTTTATTTGCGGTCTGTGGAGCTGAAAATGCTTGTGATATTATATGATGAGATAATCACTACACAGTTGGGAATACAATTCTGATGGTGATAGAGGTCTATCCATGAGGTTTAGATGGTAATTTATGCCATGGGAGTAAGCAACTCTTTTAGGGCTGTCTATGTAGCATTATAAGAGAATAGGATTTAGGAAAAAAAGCCCAAGAAAACACCAATATATAAAATTCTGTTATGGAAGACACCAATCACAGTTATTGAGAATGAAGAGCTAAGAAACAGGATGATTGCACAGAAGGGATCAGAATGTTTCAGAAGGTATGGAAGAGTCAATATTATTAAATGCTAATTAACTAGAAAAAAAATTGAGCCAGAAAATGATTAGGTTAAGTGATTTGTTATATTTGTGGTTATAGAGTGTTGTGGATAACAAAGATGAAATCAATCATTGCAGAACAACGTACAGACCATGTATCTTAGAAATATTTTCATTTTTATTCAGTTTTTTAATGGACACCATTATTTCCTCCTAAAGGACACAGACCATGACAAGAAGAAATCAAACTATTGTCTCAGACTTCCTCCTTCTGGGCCTGCCAATTGAGCCAGAGCAACAAAATCCATTTTATGTCCTGTTCCTGGCCATGTATCTTATCACCGTACTGGGGAATCTCCTCATAATTTTCCTGATTTGCCTGGACTCCCACCTGCACACACCCATGTATTTGTTTCTCAGCAATTTGTCTTTCTCTGATATCTGCTTCTCTTCTGTGACCATTCCGAAATTGTTGCAAACCATGCAGAGCCAAGACTCATCCATCACTTTTGCTGGCTGCCTGACCCAAATGTACTTCTTTCTGTTTTTTGCAGACCTGGAGAGTTTCCTCCTAGTGGCCATGGCCTATGACCGCTATGTGGCCATCTGCTTCCCCCTCCACTACACCATTATCATGAGCTCCAAGCTCTGTCTCTCCCTGGTTGTGCTGTCCTGGGTGCTGACCATGTTCCATGCTATGTTACACACTCTCCTCATGGCCAGATTGTGTTTCTGTGCTGACAACATAATCCCCCACTTTTTCTGTGACATGTCTGCTCTGCTGAAGCTGGCCTGCTCTGACACTCGAGTCAATGAGTTGGTGATATTTATCATGGGAGGGCTTGTTCTCGTCATCCCATTCCTACTCATCGTCATGTCTTATGCACGGATCGTGTCCTCCATCCTCAGGGTCCCTTCTGCCAGGGGCATCCGCAAGGCCTTCTCCACCTGTGGCTCTCACCTCTCCGTGCTGTCTCTTTTCTATGGGACAGTTATCGGTCTCTACTTGTGCCCTTCAGCTAATAATTCTGCTGTTAAGGAGACTGTCATGGCCGTGATGTACACTGTGGTCACCCCCATGCTGAATCCCTTCATCTACAGCCTGAGGAACAGAGACATGATGGGAGCTCTGGGAAGACTCCTTTTCAAAAAGAAAATTTCCTTCTCTGTATAATGGTAAAGCTGAGGATTTTTACATAATTTTATCAAGTAGATACACTGATGTTAATATGGGAATATTGACCCAGGCTTCTTTTTTTTCTCCCACCATGAATTTTTCTATTAAAAAGACCTACTAAATAATTGTTCAGTACCTAATACAAATGAAGTGGGGTTATGTGGTTGCACTCAGAAAGGGGATCCCAATGACCTGGTAGCAGGTTCTTTCTATTTGCTCTTCCCAGGTGACCCTGAAGAAACATTATTTTTAAACTTTTAATTGAGCTTTCTGTTTCCAGTTGTGAAACAACTAATATGTGTTTTGTTTGTTTGTTTTTTAACTAAAACTCTGCTTTAAGTAATACCCTGCTCTCCCAGGTCAATATTGACTAAAACTCAAGCCTCTCACTCCTCTGCTTACTTTCACTAAACTGGACTTTCATTGTTGAACGCAGATTTTTACGTACTTCTTCCTAAACAAGGGTTTGCGTTATTTTGTCTCCTTTTCTCCTCTGATTTATTTTCATGTCTACATTGTCTTTTTGACCTGATCTGAACCTAAAATGAACTTTCTATCTCATTTGCTACAATAGTTTGTTTTTGCCTGGGAGCTAACCCATACCTGGAGCTCTCTAAGTTACTCACACAGGTATGGGAAAGCCAGAGCCTGGTTAAAGCCTTACTGTTTAAGGCTGTCTTCCTCCTACTTAGTATTTTAAATTTTTTCAACAAATTTTACATCCATGAACTTATGCTACTCTTGTGATTACTCCACAAAGGAATCTTATTACCATCTTAAAGATTGAAAATGTGGAATTTGATAACTTGCCAAAGTCCCAGAATTGGTCAATATTGAGCCTAAGATCTCAGGCTATCTAATTTTAGAGTTTCTTCTCATTTCCCCCACCTCAGAAATAAGGGAAAAGCCATTGATTTTTCAGTCAGCCCTATGTATAGCATTGTCTAGAATTCTAACTTTGGACTGTTCATTTCCTGTTATCTCTGATAGCATCTAAATCCATTATTTTAATCCTCTCAGAAATACTGCCTACCTCCACATATCTATCTGAAGTCTAAATCTTTTACAAGTTCTCAATTTTTATTTTCATCTTCACAGTAGACCTCTCCCCTTGATGCTCTATGAGCACTTCAATCTTAACCTACAAAAAATTGAATTTTTATATTTCCCCCCAAACTTCCACTTTGCTTAAACTCCATCTGTTTTTAGCTTTACAGAAGTATAATTGATAAAAATTGCACACATTTAACGTAGACATCTTGATGAATTCAGACTTATGTATACACCCATGATACTATCACCACAACCAAGATATTAAATATATCCATAATATCCAAGAATTTCCATGTGTTCTTTTGTGTTTTTTTCTTTTTTGATAAGAATACTTTACATGGAATCTATCCTCTTCACATATTTTAGAGTGCACAATGCCATATTATTAACTGTAGGTATTATATTGTACAGCAGATCTTTAGAACTTAGTCATCTTTTTTTTTTAATTTTTTTTTTCAACATTTATTTATTTTTGGGACAGAGAGAGACAGAGCATGAACGGGGGAGGGGCAGAGAGAGAGGGAGACACAGAATCGGAAACAGGCTCCAGGCTCCGAGCCATCAGCCCAGAGCCTGACGCGGGGCTCGAACTCACGGACCGCGAGATCGTGACCTGGCTGAAGTCGGACGCTTAACTGACTGTGCCACCCAGGCGCCCCTAGAAATTAGTCATCTTATGTAACAGAAAGTTATACCCATTGAAAAACCAATTCTGCATTTCTTCGTCCCTCTGCCCCCAACAAACACTATTCAATTCTCCTTGTTTGTGGTTATGACCATTTTAGACACCTCTTATCCAGAATAAAATCATGCAGTATTTGTCCTTCTGTTTGTGGTTGTTTCACTTAGCGTAACGTCCTCTAGTTTCATCCATGTTGTCATGAATTTTAAGACTTATTTCTCTTTTTTTAAAAAAGATGAATGATAAGCCACTGTATGTATGTACTACATTTTCTTTATCCATGTATCTGTTGATGGACATTTGGGTTGTTTACATATCTTGGCTATTATAAATAATGCTGCAATGAACACAGAAGTGCAAATGCCTTTTTGAGATCCTGGTATCATTTCCTTTGGATATATACCCACATTGGGACGGCTAGATCACATGGTAGTTCTATTTTTAGTTATTTTGAGGAGACTCCTTACAATTTCCCATTGTGGCTGTACATTCCCACCAACTATACATAAGAGTTCTCTTTTTCGGGGATACCTGGTTGGCTCAGTCTTTGAAGCATCTGACTTCGGCTCAGGTCATGATCTCACAGTTCTTGGGTTATAGCCCCGCGTTGGGCTCTGTGCCGACGCTGCTCTGTGCCGAAGCTGTCAAGCTTCGAGCCTGGAGCCTGCTTTGGATTCTATGTCTCCCTTTCTCTCTGCCCTTTCTCCACTCGTGTTCTGTCTCTCTCTCCAAAAAATAAACATTAAAAAATTTAAAAACAAAGCGTTCTCCTTTTTCACCACTTGTTATCTTAAAAAAGTAATATCCATCCTAACAGATATGAGGTGATATCTCATTGTGGTTTTTGATCTGCATTTCCCTGGTGTATTAGTGATATTGAGCAACTTTTTCATATACCTAATGGCCGTTTGTACATCTTCTTTGGAGAAATGTCTATTCAAGTCTTTTACTCATTTGTTAATCAGGTTATTTATTTTTATTTTGCTGTTGAGTTGTAGGAGAATCTTACATAGTTTGTATATTAACCCTTAATTAGATATTTGCAAATATTTTCTCCCATCCAATAGGATGCATTTTCATATTGTTTCCTTTGCTGTGCAGAAGCTTTTAAGTTTGGTGTCTCATCAGAAGGTATCGAGTACTTAGGAATAAACTTAACCAAGAGGTGGAACGCTTGTATATTAAGACTATAAAACACTGATGAAAAAGTTTAAAGCAGATACATTAATGGAAAGACAGCCCTTGTTCATGGATTGGAAGAATTAATATTGTTAAGATGTCCATATTTCCCAATATACAGATTCACTGCAATCCTTATCTTTTTCCTCTTTTTTAATTAATTATTTTAGGGGCCCCTGGGTGGCTCAGTTGGTTAAGCCTCCAGTTTAACTCAGGTCATAATCTCACAGTTCATGGGTTAGAGCCCTGCGTCGGGCTCTGGGCTGACAGCTCAGAGCCTGGAGCCTGCTTCAGATTCTGTGTCTCCTGCTCTCTTTGCCCCTCCCCCACTCATACTCTGTCTCTGTCTTTCTATCTCCCCCAAATGAATAAACATTAAAAAATATTTTTTTCAATTTAAATTCAAGCTAATTAACATACAGTGTAGTCTTGGCTTCAGGAGTAGAACCATGTGATTCATCTCTTACATACGACACCCAGTGCTTCACAGTAATCCTTATTAAAATCCCAATCGCGTGTTTTATAGAAAAAATCCTACAATTCATATGGAACTATATCAGACTCTGCAAAACCAAAGAAATCTTGAGCAAAAAGAACAAAGCTAGAGGCATCATAGTTCCTAATTTCAAAATATATTACAAAGCCACAAAGCCACAGAAATCAAAACAGTAAGGTAGTGGTGTAAAGATAGACATACAGTCCAATGGAACAGAGTAGAGGACCCAGATATAAATTCATGTAATATACAATCAACTGATTTTCTTTTTTATTTTTTTTTTTTTAATTTTTTTTTTTTTTTCAACGTTTATTTATTTTTGGGACAGAGAGAGACAGAGCATGAACGGGGGAGGGGCAGAGAGAGAGGGAGACACAGAATCGGAAACAGGCTCCAGGCTCTGAGCCATCAGCCCAGAGCCTGACGCGGGGCTCGAACTCACGGACCGCGAGATCGTGACCTGGCTGAAGTCGGACGCTTAACCGACTGCGCCACCCAGGCGCCCCAACAATCAACTGATTTTCAAATAGGGCGCCATGAACATGCAATGGGGCAATGATAGTCTCTTCAACAAGTGGTGTTGTGAAAACTGGATATCCACATGAAAAAAGAATTCAGTTGGATCTATCTTACACCATACACCAAAGTCAACCCAAAATAGAGTAAGGGGTTAAATAGAAGACCTAAAACTGTAAAGCTTTTTGAAGAAAATATATAGGGAAAATTTCTTGACATTGATCTTGGCAGTGATTTCTTAGATTTGACACCAAAAGCCCAGGTAGCAAAATTAAACATAGACAAGTAGGACTGCATCAAATGATATTTCATTTCTTGATTCGTATTATCTTCCATCCAGTTACCCAAAGAACTGTTTGTGTGTCTATGTATTTATGAAAATAGGTTATTATTCAGTTTTTCTTTTTCCATTTACTATTATGCTTGCTGATTTATTTTAATATTCTCCATGTGTTACTTAAGGTACAGTAGTTGGTGTAACAAATAAACCTGGAAATTTCAGTGGTGTGATACAGTGAATGTTTTTTCCTGCTCATGTAAAATTGAGTTGGCATTGACACATGGAGAGCACTATGTTTCATGTCATCAGGTTGATGGAGGCTCCATAGTCACCTCAGGTGTTGACATTCAGCCCCGAGGAAGACAGTGGGTAGAGGACGACAGTGAAGAGTTTAATGAACTGGAACTAGAAATGGCATACATCACTTTGACCTACATTTTGTTCTCCAGAACTCAGCCACATAGCTCAACTTAGATAAAAGGTGGATAAGGGGATGTCACAGACTGCCATGTAGATAGATAGTTAGATAGATAGATATTATTTTGAAATAATTACAGAGTCACAAGAAATTTAAAAAAATAGTACAGAAAGATAATTTGTACCTCATCTAGGTTCCTTCAGTGGTACCATTTTATATAAGTAGAACACGTTAACAAAACTAGGAAATTGACTAGCACATCACAATGAACTGGACCACAGACTTGGATTCTACCAGTTTTGCTGCAATCATTCTTTTATGAAGATGATGATGATGATGTCTTTGTGTGTAGTTTATGATAATTTATTACATATATGGATTCATAAAACCATCAACAAAATCAAACTCCAGAACTGTTGTCTTACCACAGAGGATGTCTGCTGTGTTACATCTTCATACTTCAAACTGTAGTATATTTTGAGAGTAAAAGGGGTCTGGGACTATAATGGGACTGTACAGGAAACACAGGTATATATGATAGTCTTAATTTTAGTTTATATAAATGGGATCATAGATGTTCAAAAAGCAACAGAGGGCAGAGAGAGAGAGAGAGAAAGGGAAAATGAATGAATGATGAGTACCTCACATGCCATGTAAGAGTCTAGTGTGTAGAGATACATATCTTTTCCCTTTGTGTAAATACAGGCATGCATTTCATTGGTGCTGTACTAAAGAAGTATTAGCTGTTTAAAAAATGAAAGAAAAACTAGCTACATTTGCCCTACTGATAGACAATATCACTATAAAATGGGGTCCCTTGCTGGGGGATTTTCTTTTTTAATTTCAATATAGTTAACATAGAGTATTATATGAGTTTCAGGTGTACAATATAGTGATTCAACAATTCTTTACATTACGCAGTGCTATCCTGATCCCCGCCACCTGCCTCCCCACTGGTAACCATCACTTTGTTCTCTGTAGTTGAGTCTATTTCTTGGTTTCTCTCTTGCTTTCTTCTCTGCTTGTTTCTTAAATTCCACAGATGAGTGAAGTCATATGGCTTTGTCTTTCTCTGACTGACTTATTTTGCTCACCATAATACTCTCTAGCTCCATCCATGTTGTTCAAATGGCAAGATTTCATGACTTTTTTGTATGGCTGAATAATATTCCAGAGTGTGTGTGTGTGTGTGTGTGTGTGTGTGTGTGTATTTCTTTATCCATTCATCAGTCTATGGACACTTGGACTGCTTCCATAATTTGGCTATTGTAGATAATGCTGCTATAACCACTAGGGTGCATGAATCCCTTTGAATTAATGTTTTGTATTTTTGGGGTAAATACCTAGTAGTGTAATTACTGGATCATAGGATAGTTCTATTTTTAACTTGTTGAGGAACCTCCATACTGTTCTCCAGAGTGGCTGCACCAGTTTGCATTCCCACCAGTAGTGCAAGAAGGTTCCCCTTTCTTCACATTTGCCAACTCTTGTTGTTTCCTGTATTGTAGATTTTAACCATTTGACAGGTGTGAGGTGATGTCTCCTTGTGGTTTTGATTTGTGTTTTCCTGATGTTGAGCGTTTTTTTATGTCTCTGTTGGGTATCTGTATGTCTTCTTTGGAGAAATGTCTGTTCATGTCTTCTGCTCATTTTTTAATTGGATTATTTGTTTTTTGAGTGTTGAGTTATATCAGTTCTTTATATATTTTGGATATTAACCCTTTATCAGATATGTCATTTGGAAATATCTTCTCCCATTCTGTAGGTTGCCTTTTAATTCTGTTGATTTTTTTCCTTTTCTTTGCAGAAGTTTTCATTTTGAGGTAGTCCCAATGGTTTACTTTTAATTTTATTTCCTTTGCCTCCGGAGACATATCTAAAAAAATGTTGCTATGGCCAAAGTCAGAGTCATTATTGCCTGTGCTCTCTTCTAGGATTTTTGTGGCTTCAGGCCTCATCTTTAGGTCTTTAATCCATTTTGAATTTATTTTTGTGTATGGTGTTAGAAAGTGGTCCAGTTTCATTCTTTTGCATGGTGCTGTCCAGTTTTTCCTAAATTTGTTGAAGAGACTGTATTTTTCTATTGTACATTCAATTTCTCCTTTGTTGAAGACTAATTGACCATATAATTGTGGGTTTATTTCTTGGTTTTCTATTCTGTTCTCTTAGTCTATGTGTCTATGTTTATGCCAGTACCATACTGTTTTTATTAATACGGTTTTGTAATATACTTGAGGTCTGGAATTGTGATGCCTCCAGCTTTTCTTTGGAAATAACTTTTTTTTTAATTTAAAGTTTGGCTGGTTAACATACAGTGCACTATTGGTTTCAGGAGTAGAATTCAGTGATTCATCACTTACACACAACACTCAGTGCTCATCACGACAAGTGCCCTCCTTCATACCCATCACCCATCTAGCCCACCTCCCACGCACCTCCCTTCATCAACCCTCAGTTTGTTCTGTGTCATTAAGAGTCTCTTGTGGTTTGTTTCCTCTCTTCTCCCCCCCGCCCCCACTGCTTCCCATACATCAGCCTGTTTTGTTTCTTAAATTCCATGTATGAATGAAATCGTATGGTATTTGTCTTTCTCTGATTGACTTATTTCACTTAGCATAATACATTCGAGCTCCATCCATGTCATTGCAAATGGCAAGATTTCATTCTTTTTGGTGTCTGAGTAATATTCCATTGTATATCTACACCACATCTTCTTTATCCATTCATCAGTTGTTGAACATTTGGGCTCTCCCTATAGTTTGGCTATTGTTGATAATACTGCTATAAACATCAGGATGCATGTGTTGCTTCAAATCAGCACTTTTGTGTTCTTTGGGTAAATACCTAGTAGTGCAATTGCTGGATTGTAGAGTAATTCTATTTTTGGTTTTTTGAAGACCTCCCTACTGCTTTCCAGAGTGGCTGCACCAGTTTGCATTCCCACCAAAAGTGCACAAGTGCTCCTTTTTCTCCACATCCTCACCAAAACCTATTGTTTCTTGTGTTAACTAATTTTAGCCATTCTGACATGTGCGAGGTGGTATCTCATCATGGTTTTGATTTGTATTTCCCTGATGGTGAGTTTTGTTGAGCATCTTTTCATGCATCTGTTAGCCATCTGGATGTCTTCTTTAGACACTTTTTTTGGAGGGTGTTGAGTTTGATAAGTTCTTTATAGATTTTGGATACTAACCCTTTATCAGATATGTTGTTTGCAAATACTGTCTCCTATTCCACAGGCTGCCTTTTAGTTTTGTTGATTGTTTCCTTTGCTGTGCAGAAGCTTTTTATCTTGATGAAGTCCGATTAGTTCATGTTTGCTTTTATTTCCCTTGCCTTTGGCGGTATCTAGTAAGATGTTGCTCTGGCCCAGGTCAAAGATGTTCTGCTTGTGTTCCCTTCCAGGATTTTTAATGGTTTTCTGTCTCACATTTAGGTCTTTCATCCATTTTGAATGAATTTTTGGGTAATGTGTAAGAAAGTAATCCAGTTTCATTCTTCTGCACATCACCAGTTTTCCCAACACCATTTGTTGAAGGGACCTTTTCCCATTGTATATTCTTTCCTGCTTTGTGGAAGATTAGTTGACATGTAGTTGTGGGTCCATTTCTGGCTTTATACTCTGCTCCATTGATCTGTGTGTCTCTTTTTGTGCCAGCACCAGACTGTCTTGATGACTACAGGTGTAGTATAGCTTGAAACTTGAAATTGTGATGCCTCCAGTTTTGTTTTTCTTTTTCAGGATTTTACTTTGACTAACAAGATCTTTTGTGCTTCCATACAGATTTTAAGATTGTTTGTTCAAGATCTGTGAAAAATGCTGATCGTATTTGATAGGTATTGCATTAAATGTGAGGATTGCTTTGGGTAGTATAGACATTTTAATAATGTTTGTTCTTCCAACCCATGAGAATTGAATGCTTTTTCATTTCTCTGTGTCGTCTTCAATTTCTTTCCTAAGTGTTCTCTAGTTTTCAGACTACAGGTCTTTTCTTCTTTAGTTAGTTTTATTCCTAGATATCGTATTGGTTTTGGTGCGATTGCAAATGGGATTGATTCCTTGATTTCTTTTTCTGCTGCTTTGTTACTGGTGTATAGAAATGCAACAGATTTCTGCACTCTAATTTTATATCCTGCGACTTTGCTGAATCCATGTACAAGTTCTAGCAATTTTTTGGTGGAGTCTTTTGGGTTTTCTACATAGAGTATCATGTTATTTGCAAATAGTGAATGTTTGACTTCTTCCTTGCTGATTTGTCTGCAATTTATTTCTTTTTGTTGTCTGATTGCTGAGGCTAAGAATTTTAGTACTATGTTGAATAGTAATGGTGAGAGTGTACAGCCTTGTCTTGTTCCTGATGGTAGGGGAAATGCTCTCAGTTTTCCTCTGTTGAGGAATGATATTAGCTGTGGTTCTTTTGTATATGGACTTTTTGATGTTGAGGTATGTTGTATCTGTCCCTTCTTTCTTGAGGGTTTTCATCAAGAAGGAATGCTATATTTTGTCAAATTCTTTTTCCGTATCTTTGACAAGATCATATGGTTCTTATCCTTCTTTTATTAATGTGGTGTATCATATTGATTAATTTGCAAATATTGAACCATACTTGCAGCACAGGAATAAATCTTATTTGATCACGGTGAACAATTCCTTTTTAATTTTTAATTTTTTTAAATGTTTATTTATTTTTGAGAGAGAGAGAGCAATCAGGGGAGCAGCAGAGAGAGAGGGAGACACAGAATCTGAAGCAGGCTCCAGGCTCTGAGCTTCATGGTGAACAATTTTTTTGATGTCCTGTTAAATTCTATTTGCTGGTATTTTGTTGAGGATTTTTGCATCCATGTTCATCAGTGATATTAGCCTGCAATTCTCATTTTTAATGGGGTCTTTGTCTGGCTTTAGAATTAAGGTAATGCTGGCTTCATAGAATGCGTTGGGAAATTTTCCTTCCATCTCTGTTTTTTGGAAGAGTTTGAGAATAGGTAGTATCTCTTCATGAAATGTCTAGTAGAATTCCCTTGAGAAACCATCTGGCCCAGGATTCTTGTTTGGTGGGAGATTTTTTTTATTACTGATTCAATTTCTTTTCTGGATATGGATCTTTGAATTTTTCTATTTCTTCCTCTTTCAGTTTTGGTAGTTTGTGAGTTTCTAGGAATTTTTCCATTTCTTCCAGATTTCCAATTTGTTGGCATATAATTTTTCATAGTATTCTCTTATGATTGTTTTATTTCTGTGGTGCTGGTTGTGATCTCTCCTCTTTCATTCATGGTTTTATCTATTTGGGTCCTTTCTCATTTCTTTTTGATATCTATGGCTAGGTGTTTATCAATTTTGCTTATTCTTTCAAAGAACCAGCTCTTAGTTTTGTTGATCTGTTCCATTGTTTTTTGTTTGTCTGTGTGTATATTGTTTATTTCTGCTCCAATGTTTATGATTTCCCTTCTTCTACTGGGTTTAGGTTTTGTTTGTTGTTCCTTTTCAAGCTCCTTTTGGTGTAAAGTTAGGTTGTGTATTTGGGACATTTCTTGCTTCTTGAGGTAGGCCTGAATTGTAATATACTTTCTTCATAGGATTGTCTGTTGCATCCCAAAGGGTTTGGACTCTCATGTTTTCATTGTCATTGGCCTCCATGTATTTAAAATTTTTTTTTAACGTTTATTCATTTTTTGAGAGATGGAGGGAGACAGAGCGTGAGTGGGGGAGGGGCAGAGAGAGAGAGAGGGAGGCACAGAATCCGAAGCAAGCTCCAGGCTCTGAGCTGTCAGCACAGAGCCCAATGTGGGGCTTGAACTCACGAACTGTGAGATCCTGACCTGAGCTGAAGTCGGACGCCTAACCGACTGAGTCACCCAGGTGCCCCTGGCCTCCGTGTATTTAAAAAAAAATTCTTCTTTAATTTCCTGGTTTACCCATTATTCTTTAGTATGATATTCCTTAACCCCCATGTATTGGAGGGCTTTCATTGTTTCTTGTGGTTGACTTCAAGTTTCACAGCATGATCCAAAAATATGCACGGTATGATCTCAATTTTTTGTACTTGTTGAGGGCTGATTTGTGAACAGTATGTGATCTATTCTGGAGAATGTTTCATGTGCACTTGAGAAGAATGTGTATTCTACTGCTTTCGGATGAAATGTTCTGAATATATGTTAAGTCCTTCCAGTCCAGTGTGTCATTCAAAGCCATTGTTTCCTTGTTGATTTTCTGCTTTGACAATCTGTCCATTGTTGGAAGTGGGATATTAAAGTCCCCTACTATTATGGTATTATTATCAGTGAGTTTATTTATGTTTATGAATAATTGATTTATATATTTGGGTGCTTCCAAGCTGGGGCATAAATATATTTAATTGTTAGATCTTCCTGATGGATTGACCCCTCAGTTATGATATAATGCCCTTCTTCATCTCTTGTTACAGTCTTTGCTTTAAAATATAGTTTGTCTGAAAAAAAAAAATAGTTTGTCTGATATAAGTATGGCTACTCCAGCTCTCATTTGACATCTATTAGCATGACAGATGGTTCTCCATCCCCTCACTTTCAGTCTACTGGTGTCTCTAGGTCTAAAATGAGTCTCTTATAGGCAGCATATAGTTAGCTCTTTTTTAAAATCCATTCTGATACCCTGTGTATTTTGATTGGAACATTTAGTCCATTTACATTCAGAGTGGTTATTGAAGGTATGAATTTACTGTCATTGTGTTGCCTGTAGAGCTGGTGTTTCTGGTGATGTTTTCTGTTCCTTTTTTAGTCTTTGTTGCATTTGGTCTTGTTTTGTCTTTTTTTTTTTTTCTCCACTCAAAGAGTTTCCCCTTAAAATTTCTTGCAGGGCTGGTTTAGTGGTCACAACGTCCTTATTTTTTGTTTGTCTGGAAAACTCTTTATCTCTCCTTCTATTCTCAATGACAGGCATGCTGGATAAAGAATTGGTGGCTACATATTTTTCCCATTCAGCACGTTGAATATATCCTGCGATTCCTTTCTGGCCTGGCAAGTTTCTGTGGGCAGATCTTCACAGATCTGTCTTCACTTGTAGTTTGAGTACTTTTTTTTTTTTTTTTAACGTTTATTTATTTTTGAGACAGAGAGAGACAGAGCATGAACGGGGGAAGGGTCAGAGAGAGAGGGAGACACAGAATCTGAAACAGGCTCCAGGCTCTGAGCTGTCAGCACAGAGCCCGACGCGGGGCTCGAACTCACGGACCGCGAGATCATGACCTGAGCCAAAGTCGGACGCTCAGCCGACTGAGCCACCCAGACGCCCCTTTGAGTACTTTTTTTACCCTTGCTGCTTTCATGATTTTTTTCCTGTGTATTTTGTGAATTTGACTATGATATGCCTTGGTGATGGTTGGCTTTTGTTGAATTTAATGGGAGTTTTCTCAGTGCTCCTTGTATTTTGATATCTGCGTCCCAGTTCTATAGCCCTGGAGCTGAAAGTTTGCACCCCTTTTCCGATTCTGTGTCTCCCTCTCTCTCTGCCCCTCCCCCGTTCATGCTCTGTCTCTCTCTGTCCCAAAAATAAATAAACGTTGAAAAAAAAAAATTAAAAAAAAAAAAAGAAAGTTTGCACCCCTTACTCTTCAGGAAAACTTCACAGAGTAGCAATTAATCACACCTCATTTCCATCAGAACCCTGCATTCACCCTGCCTGTGTCCAACTTTTTAATCTCAGGTTCGTGACTGAGCTTCAAAACTCCAAATTTAAGGATTCCTGCAGCACAGACCCATGCTCTTCCTCTAGGGGAGGGTCTTACCATGCTTTTGACTTTTGCTGGTCTGTGCAAAAAAAGCAGTGGCATGACTGTGCAGCTGTTCGGACTTTATGTCAAAACAGAACAGAAAGCCAGCACCCCTGCCTACTGCCCTCAACCTGAGGGAGTCCCCTCTCTTATGCCTGGAAATTGCACAGCCCATTTGCACAACCCATCTTCCTTGTGACCCAAGGGATCATCAGACCATGCTGTCACTCCTGGGATTCTCTCCTGCTGTATCACTTGAGCACCTTTAAGCCAGGCACTTTCCTCCCTGGTAGCAGACTGCTAAAAGTTCAGATTTTGTGCTCCCCTGCTTATATTACTTTGCAGTAGCTTCTGTAAAGCCAGCTCCCTCCTACTGCTGTACCCAGAGCAATATCTCCTCCTGTAAACTCTTCTCACTTTCTACCTTCCAAAAGGTGGTTGCTTTTCTGTTCTAGTCTTGCAGCTTTCATTCTCTCAGACCCCTGATTTTTTTTGGTGTTCAGAATGATTCGATAAAACTAGCTGTGTTAAGGGATGAAACAAGCTTAGGGTCTCCCTACTCCTCTGCCATCTTAGCTCCAGGAGCCAGCCAGCTTTTTTTCTTTCTTCTCTTTTTCTTTCTTTCTTTCTTTTTTTTATTTTGGCAAAAACCCCACATAATATGAGATCTACCTTATTAGTGAATTTGTAATTGCACAGTAGAGCACTATTAACTCTATGCACTTTGTAGTAGGGCAGATCTCTAGGACTTTTGCATCTTGCATGATTGAAACTCTATACCCACTGAACAGCAACTCTTCATTTCCCTCTTCCCCAGCCCTGAGCAACCAGTATTCCACTTTGCGCTTCTATGGGTTTGACTACTTTAGAAACCTCATGTAAGTGGAATCATGCAGTAATTATCTCTCTGTAACTGTAATGTCTCTGTAACTGACATTAGCATAAAATGTCCTCCAAATTCATGTTTTGTAGCATATGACAGATTTCTTTCTGTTTTAAGGCTGAATAATATTGTTTTGTGTATATACTGCAGTTTCTTTATCCATTCATCCACTGATAAATGTTTAGGGTGTTTCTGTCTCTTGGCTAATCTGAATAATGCTGCAATGAATACGGGAGCACACATATCTTTTCAGGATCCTGTTTTCATTTCTTTTGAATAAATACCTAGAAGTGGGATTGTTGGATCATTTGAGAATTATATTTATAATTTTTGAGGAAATTCCACACTGTTTTCCATAGTGACTCCACTATTTTATATTTCTACCAACAGTGCACAAAGGCTACAATTTCTCCATTTCCATACAAATACTTTCTATTTTCTGGTTTGTTTGTTTGTTTGTTGATAATGGCCATCCTAACAGATGTGAAGTGTTATTTCATTGTGGTTTTGATTTGCACTTCCCTGATGATTAGTCATGTTGAGCATTTTTTTTCATATGCCTATGGGCCATTTATATGTCTCCTTTGCCCATTTTTTTTTTATATATGAAATTTATTGACGAATTGGTTTCCATACAACACCCAGTGCTCATCCCAAAAGGTGCCCTCCTCAATACCCATCACCCACCCTCCCCTCCCTCCCACCCCCCATCAACCCTCAGTTTGTTCTCAGTTTTTAACAGTCTCTTATGCTTTGGCTCTCTCCCACTCTAACCTCTTTTTTTTTTTTTTCCCTTCCCCTCCCCCATGGGTTCCTGTTAAGTTTCTCAGGATCCACATAAGAGTGAAACCATATGGTATCTGTCTTTCTCTGTATGGCTTATTTCACTTAGCATCACACTCTCCAGTTCCATCCACGTTGCTACAAAAGGCCATATTTCATTTTTTCTCATTGCCACATAGTATTCCATTGTGTATATATACCACAATTTCTTTATCCATTCATCAGTTGATGGACATTTAGGCTCTTTCCATAACTTGGCTATTGTTGAGAGTGCTGCTATGAACATTGGGGTACAAGTGCCCCTATGCATCAGTACTCCTGTATCCCTTGGATAAATTCCTAGCAGTGCTATTGCTGGGTCATAGGGTAGGTCTATTTTTAATTTTCTGAGGAACCTCCACACTGCTTTCCAGAGCGGCTGCACCAATTTGCATTCCCACCAACAGTGCAAGAGGGTTCCCGTAATTTTTAAACTATTTTAAAAATAAATTTGAGATTTATTCTCTGACCCATATTTTATTTACAAGTGTTGCTTAGTCACTAATTTGGGATTTTTTCCAGCTATCTTTGTTATTGATGTCTAGTTTAATCCCATTCTGGTCTGACAGCAGACATTGTATGATGTCTATTCTTTTAAATTTGTTAAGGTCTGTTTTGTGGACAGAATGCCTGATGAGCTTGAGAAGCATATGTATTGTGCTATTGTTGAATGAAGTAGTCAGTAGATGTCCATTATATCCAGCTGATAGGTGGTGGTGTTGAGTTCAACTGTATTTCTACTGATTTTCTACCTGCTGGATCTGTACATTTCCGAGGGATGGATTTTGAAGTCTCCAACTATAATAGTGAATTCATCTATTCCTCTTCTTTTTTGTTTTTTAACGTTTTTTATTTATTTTTGAGACCGAGAGAAACAGATCACGAACGGGGGAGGGTCAGAGAGAGGGAGACACAGAAACTGAAACAGGCTCCAGGCTCTGAGCTGTCAGCACAGAGCCCGACGCGGGGCTCGAACTCACGGACCGTGAGATCATGACCTGAGCCGAAGTCGGACGCTTAACTGACTGAGCCACCCAGGCGCCCCTATTCCTCTTCTTCTAATGCAGTCCTTCTTGGTCTCTGTGGTACTTTAGCCTCAACTTCATGTCCTGGTATTTTCACATGGTATCTTGTCAATGGAAAGTTTAGTCTTCTGGTGAGAGAACTGAAGTTGGGAATGATTTATGTTGCTATCTTGATGACACCACTCCACAAATATCTTGCAATTTGTGACTTGAATTTTTATCCTCAATGGTATCTTTTGATGTCTTAATGGTGTCTTTTGATGACAGATTTTTTTAAAATTGTTAAATGTAGAGCTTTTAATCAATCCTCTTTATAATTTTAATTCTTTACAAACAAAATTATTTTAAATCCAAGACACTAAAGATACTCTATACTGTCTTCTAGGAGATTTTATGTTCTATTCTATTTTTAAAATATTTATTTATTTTTGGGAGAGTGCAAGTGGGGAGGGCGGGTGGGGGATGCAGAGGATCTGAAGCGGGCTGTGCGCTGACAGGCTGACAGCAGCAAGATCTCATGGGGAGATCATGACCTGAGCTGAAGTTGGACACTCAACCAACTGAGCCACCCAAGTGCCCCTGTTCCATTCTATTTTGAAAATCTTTCACATTTGCATCTACAATATACCTGGAAATGATTTTTGTATTTGGTATGAAGTAGGCATATCCAAATACTTGGAAAGTGAGCAACACATTTCTAAACAACCTATAGGTCAGATAGGAAACCACAAGGGAAATTAGAAAATATTTTGAATTAAAATAAAGTGAAAAGATGCATATCAAAATTAGTAGGATACAGCTAACTCAGTGCTTAAAGGAAAATCTATGGCACTGAATGCTTATATTACAAATGAATGAAGTTCTCAAATAAATGATCTGAGCTTCCAACCTAAAGATATAAGGAGGAAAAGAGGAAATTAGAGCAAGCACCAGAAAAGAAATAACAAAAAGAACAGAAATCAATGAATTGCAAACAGAAAAATGAGACAGAAAAATTGAAAACAAAAGTTGGTTCTTTGAAAAACTAGCTAAAATAAATACACTTTTAGTCGGAATGATTAAGAGGAGAAAAAAGAAAAGGCACAAAGCATAAATATTAGGAAAGATATATAAGATGTCACTACAAAGCCCTATAGTCATTCAAAGAATAATAATGGAATACTATGAATAATCTTATGCCCATAAATGCTACAGCTCAGATAAAATGGGCAAATTTGTTGAAAGACACAATTTCCAAAGCCTACTCACAAAGAATAGATAACCTGAATCATTGTTTCTATTAAAGAAATAGAGTTTGTAGGTAAAAGCCTTCTGACAAAGAAAACTTCAGATGGCTTTACTGATGAATTATATGCAGGAAAAAGGATACTATTCTATGCAATTCTCCCCGTATTTAGAAGAGGAGGAAATACTTCTCAAGTCATTTTATGAAGCCTTGATATCAAGACCAGATAAAGAAATATAAGGAAACTATAGACCAATATTCCTCACGAACATACACACTAAAATCCTCATTAATGCAAACAGAATCTAACCATACATGAAAAGGGTTATATATCACTATCAAATGGGGTTTATTATGGGAATGAAAAGCTGTTCATTCAACATTCAAAAACCAATCAATCTAAATGATCAATCAATAAAACAAATGGGAAAAGCCATATGATTTTAAAATCAGCATGGTGTTAAACCTCAAAGAAACCATTTAATAAGGCTGTGTCCCAAAGTATAATTCTGTGGGTAAGTGTATTGTACAGTTGTTACCAAGTGACCCTTTGTTATTAAAAAGGAGATTTACCTGGGAAAAAGAATCATCTGAACAAATGCAGAAAAAAGCCTTTGACAAAAAATTCAACATTAATGTAACCAGTTGTGATTAAAACTCTCAGCAAACTGGAAACAGAGGAAACTTCTTCCACCTAATGGAAGAGCAACTTCTAAAAAACTATAGCTATATCATATTTGATGGTGAGAGATTGAATACTTTCTCCCTAAGTTCAAGGACAAAGTAAAAATGTTTGCTCTCACCCTTGTATTCAGTATTGTATTTGAAGTCCTAAGCAGTGAGAAAGGGCAAAGGAAAACAAATAAAAAGTATATAGAGTGGAAAGTAAGAAATTAAAACCATCTCTGTTCATAGACAACATGATTGTCTATTTAGAAAGTCCCAAAGAACATAAAAAAAATGGTTCTAGAATTAATGAGTTTAGTAATAACATAGGATACAGGTCAATATATTAAGAAGTTCATTTCGGGGCGCCTGGGTGGCGCAGTCGGTTAAGCGTCCGACTTCAGCCAGGTCACGATCTCGCGGTCCGTGAGTTCGAGCCCCGTGTCGGGCTCTGTGCTGACTGCTCAGAGCCTGGAGCCTGTTTCCGATTCTGTGTCTCCCTCTCTATCGCCCCTCCCCGTTCATGCTCTGTCTCTCTCTGTCCAAAAATAAAAATAAAAAAAACGTTGAAAAAAAAAATTAAAAAAAAAAAAAAAAAGAAGTTTCATTTCTGTGTATAAATATAATATTAATATATTAAAATTATATTTATATCACCTAGAAATAAGTGTAAAGTGTAAGAAAAGTGGAAGAAAAACTCTTTAAAGTACTATTTACACTAACACCAAAACATTTAATACTTAGGTATAAATCTTACACAATATATGAATGAACTATATCTTGAAAACTACCAAATACTGATTAAAGAAGTCAAATAAAAAAATGGGTAGATGTAAAATGGTCATGGATAGAAAACTCAATATTGTTAAGATGTCAACTCTTCTAAAACTGATTTAGAAATTGAACACAATTCCAATCAAAATTCCCAGTTTTTTGATACAAATTAATAATATGATTGTAATATTCATATGTAAAGGCAAAGAAACTAAAAATTAAAACTGATTTTGGAAAAGTAAACAAACTAAAAGGACTCATATTGCCTGGTTTCCAGACTTACTGTTAATTAAAATAATCGGGAAACTATGGTATTGGAGGAAAAATATAGAACTATTGATGAGTGTAACAGTATAGGATAGTACATGGAGTCCAGAAATAGATCACTCAAGTGTTTGTCCACTGTTTATTGACAAAGATGCAAAGATAATTTATGGAAAATAGTCTTTTCAATGAGTGGTGCTGGAAAAATCGGATTTCCCTATGCAAAAATAAAAATGAGCCTCAATGCATACCTTCACAATCTCTACAACAATTCACTCAAAATGGGTCATGCACTCATACAAATATGAGTACTGAGAAAGTTCCCCCATAGCATCCTGTTTCGTGAGGTAAGAGAAGTCCAGGGCAGAAAACAAGGAGCATGTGCAGCAGAATTGAGGGTAACGTGCTGTCAGGTAGCTTCTGATAAAGCTCATTGAAGTCAGTGCAGTTACTGGAAGCTGTGGCCTAAAATAAAAAATGAAACTGAGAATTGAAAATGGTGCACAAGAAGTGTCTTATTTTTTTTTTCAACGTTTATTTATTTTTGGGACAGAGAGAGACAGAGCATGAACAGGGGAGGGGCAGAGGAGAGAGGGAGACACAGAATCAGAAAACAGGCTCCAGGCTCTGAGCCATCAGCCCAGAGCCTGACGCAGGACTCAAACTCACGGACCTCGAGATCGTGACCTGGCTGAAGTCGGACGCTTAACCGACTGCACCACCCAGGCGCCCCAAGAAGTGTCTTATATAGTTCTGAAGAGAGGGGTGATTCTATCAGGGGATGGCTTTACACAACGATGGTTTCACTGAATTAGAAATTGAGCCCACCATCTGGACATTTTGCTGTTCTTATGTGAACTGATGCACAAAGAGAAGAGTTGCCATTCTGCCTGAGGTGGTGATGTTGATTACTAAGGAGAATCTGGGTTGCTCTACACAAATGGTGTAGCTAGGATCATGTCTGAAATTCTGGGGAATTCTTTGAGTGCCACTTAAGATTTTGTCTAATAATAAATCTTAATGGAAACTATAACAACCTAATAAAGGCAAGACCAATGAGGGTACAGATTTCCTAGGAATGAAGGTTTGCATGATACTGCTATGGAAAAAACTCCCATCCAGACAGAGATAATGGCGAATGAGAACATAGAATGTGTTAGTGAAAGAAAGGATTATAAATGTCACCTATGGCCTTGTGATCAATCACAGTACAAGGAAGAACTGGAAAATAAGAGGTAATCTGACACATAGGAAGAGTGGTAGAGATGATGGTGGTGACAGAATTCTGTGGAGATTTTCCAAGAGAGGTAATGAAGTAGAAGTACCTCAGTGGGATTCAGATCTGAGTTTCTTTTTCTATCTCTGCATGAGGAAGAATTGAACATAATCTGGGAGAGTTTATTAATTTTCTCTTATTCCAGTACTTTCTATGTTACCTGCATATGGTTGCGTCATAGAGATCTAATTTTTGTTAACTGCAGGTTTAACTCTCCCCTTGAGAATGTTTATGAGGAACTAGGTTGTAGTGAGAGATTATGCCACCCTGGGAATCTTTCAAAAATACATGTCTTTCATGGCACTTTGTTCAAAGACCACTGATGACATCTTCTTGGCCATAGGATAAAGCCTCTTACATTGTAAGATGTTTCAGGCTATTCAGTCTGATCCCTTAATTTCCATGGCTTCTCCAACCATCCTTCTTCACCTCCCAAATTGTAGGCTCCAGCCCCACAGGACTACTGCCCATTCCCTAAACAGGCAGTGACTACTCATCCATATATGAGCTGCTCTCCATCGCCACCTTTAGTCAGGTGTGGTCAGTGATGTAGTCAATCACTACTCCAAGACTCTGAGAGCATTTATCTTAAGGAGTCCTGGGTAATTTCTGTGTCTTTAATGAGTTCCTTTAGGATCTAGACTCCTTTGGGATCCAGGGTCCTCTAGGGCCAGGGATGTGCACAATGGGAGATGTGATAAGGGATGCTGCAGACACAGGTGACAATTACAGAGGTTATCACTTCACATGTCTTAGTAAATAAAGGGAAACAGGACCTCAGGTTAGTGTCCAGGAGTCACCCTCAGACACACTGGGTAAGTTGGGCAGAGGGTGAATGAGCTGGTCTCTTAGGGTCCTTCCAACCTGAGGGTCTTGCTTTCCCAGGTTGTATGATGTTCTGTAGGATAGAGCTTCAGGTATGATAGCCCTCCTCTTCTTCACCTCCCTGCCTCCAAAGACATCCCCACATTCTAGAAATATTTCAGTTGATGTTCACCAGTTACAATCTTGTGGTTAATGATAGCATTTGTAAATATTACTGTCATGTATTCTTACAAGATTGTATAATTCCAATGTAATGACGGCTCTTGTGGTAGGCTAATTTAATGTAATAGTCTGAGCCCTTGTTTTATTTTAGAATCACCTTGGAGCTTTAAAAATCTTTGAACAGGCCTCCTCTAAGATTGTGATTATATTTATCTGAGGGCACCCAGTAATGTTCATTTTTAAAAGCATCGTAAATATTTGCTATTCAATGTGTAGCCCATGGACCACAGCATAACAGTCACCAGGTGCTAATTAAAAAGTAAAGCTGGCCCCCTGAACCAGAATCAGTGTTGTAGCAGAACTCCTGGTGATTTGCATGAACATTTAATTTTAGAAGTACTGTGCTAGGTGATTCTCATGTGCAGTCTAGCCTGAGAACTACTGACGATGGGTGAAGATGGTCATTGCATAATCAGTAGTAGCATCTGCAAGTGCTATCTCTGGGTGGTGACTCCTCATCATACCCTCAACACCAGGGATGGATCCCGCTCATTTACTGGGAAGCAAAATTCTGAGAAAACAGCTGTATGATTTCCCCTACATGTTTCTTCCACTGTAATGCAGTATAAAATCCATGTGTAAAAGCTGTTAATGTGGTTGGATCAAACAGCCACCAGCAGGGTGAAAGTCTTAGCAGGTGGACTCTCCGTTATGTCTTTGATGAAGGAGCTTCCCACATCTCTTGGTGGTTCTCCTCTGCTTTCTTTGTCAGCTTTGAGGACACACGGAGGTGTATTAGTCAGGGTTCTCCAGAGGAAAAACAGAACCAATAGGAGATTATATCTATATCTATTGTTATATATCTATAAACACAGTTGTATATCTCTATTACCTGTATCAGATGTATCAGTGATAAGAGTAGTGTTATCTGAGGTGCTCCAACATTTTCCATGGGTACAGAAAAACATATTACATTCATAAATCTGTAACAAAGTGACAAATTCAGTGCTAAATGGTGAAGCTAGTGAGTTCTTGTTTTGAGAGCATTTAGTAAGAAGTAGATATTCTAACAGGAGGTTTTCTGTCTTTAGTTTTCATTATTACTGTTATTTTAGAGAGCGGGGGGAGTGGGGGGAGAGGGGCAATGGGGGGGGAGAGAGAGAGGAGAGAGAGGGAGAATGAGAGAGAGAGAATCTGAAGCAGGCTCCACACTCAGCATGGAGCCCAAAGTGGAGCTCTATCCCACGACCCTGGGATCACGATCTGAATTAAAATCAGAGTCAACGCTGAACCAAACTGAACCACCAGGTGCCCCCAGGAGTCTGCTGTCCTTTAAAGTTGAAGGAATGCATGTCTCAGCCTCAAGCACAGCCAATGAATATTTATGAAACACTGGCTACATCCAGGCACCGTGCCAGGTGCTGGCACTTCTGCAGTCATGAAGGCAGACATGACCTTTCCTGCATGAAGTTTACAGCCACTGGGGAGGACAGCTATACACAATCCCCTGGGCATTTAGTGCTTTAGGGACAAGCACAGGATGCTGTGGAAACATAGCAGCAGGTTCTCACTTGGTCTGGAGGGCACAGGAGAGGTATAGCTGAGTAAGTGACATGTAATATGCCTGAAGGATAAGTAGGGAAAACCAGGTGAAGAGGGGAGCAGGGGGGAGGAAGATGCTAGGCAGGGGGGACAGCAAGTGGAAAAGTCTGGAGGCAAGAAATTGTGACGTTCAAGTCCAGCATTTTTGGAGAGGTGAGTGTGAGTGCCACAGTGGGACCAGGTGAAGCTGGTGGAAGTAGGCCAGGGTCAGGTCATGAAGCACCTTTTGTGCCTTTGAAAGGAATTTTGCCTTTATCTTAAGAGCAATGAGAATCTATGAAGACTTTAGGGAGAATGATGATCAGATTTTCATCTTATAATGCCACAGTGCAAACAAAGGATATTAAAGGAGATTATTCAAGCATGGATGCAGGGAGATGAGTGAAGAGGCTGTTCCAATATTGCAGACATGATGTTAGCCCAGCCAGGATAGTGATGGTGGAGATAAGGAGTGGATGCATGAGAAAGAGATTTACATGGCAGCATCTTAAGGATGTGTTGACAGATTGGATATTGATAATGAGAGAAAGGAGGGAATGAAAGAGAACTCAGGTGTACGACTGGTACACCTGGATTCCTTTTTACTGAGCTATGGGGACCTACAGGGGGAGGGAATTGGGATTGGGAGATGGCCAGGGTAACATCATATGTTTCTTTTGGGATCTGCTGAGCTTTAAATGCATGTGATAAGTCTCAGGGAAGATAATCCTTAAGTAACTAGGTTACAAAGTCACCTACACCTGAGGATTAAATGGTTATCAAATCCATTAGAGTAGATGAGATTTTCTTGGTGGTATATGTAGCATTGTAAGAGAATAGTGTTGAGGAGAAAGCCCTGGAACATCAACATGAAGAGATTGACAAACAGAATCAATCAGAGTTAAGGAGGATGCCTGGTCAGGTAGATATGAGGAAAACCAATATATGTGTCTCAGAAGGTAATGGATAAGATTGTTTTATAAAAGTTGAGATATTGTCACATGTTAAAGAGAAGTGAAGAAAAGTCATTTCCAATCGTAGACATTCTGACTGTAGAGATTTGGAGTATAGGAATGGTAATTATTGTGATGAGAGTGATGTAAAGTATCTTTGCGGAGCACCCAGCAGGCCATGTATCATAGAAATATGTTCATTTTTAAATTCAGGTTTTTTTTTTTTTTTTTTTTTTTAATTTTTTTTTTCCACGTTTATTTATTTTTGGGACAGAGAGAGACAGAGCATGAACGGGGGAGGGGCAGAGAGAGAGGGAGACACAGAATCGGAAACAGGCTCCAGGCTCTGAGCCATCAGCCCAGAGCCCGACACGGGGCTCGAACTCACGGACCGCGAGATCGTGACCTGGCTGAAGTTGGACGCTTAACCGACTGCGCCACCCAGGCGCCCCTAAATTCAGGTTTTAACGGACACTATAATTTCTTCCTAAAATGCTGAAGACAGAGCATGACAGGAAAGAATCAAAACTGTTGTCTTAGAATTCCTCCTCCTGGCCTGCCCATCAAGTCAGAGCTGCGAGACCAGTTCTATGCCCTGTTCCTGCTCATGTATGTTACCACCATCCTGGGGAACCTGCTCATCATCGTTCTCATTCGCCTGGACTCCCGCCTCCACACGCCCATGTATTTGTTTCTCAGTAACTTGTCCTTCTCTGACCTCTGCTTCTTCTCTGTCACAATGCCCAATCTGCTGCAGAACATGCAGAGCCAGGTCCCGTCCATCCCCTATGCCGGCTGCCTGACCCAGATGTACTTCTTCCTATTTTTTGGAGACCTGGAGAGCTTCCTCCTGGTGGCCATGGCCTATGACCGCTATATGGCCATCTGTTTCCCCCTGCACTACACCACCATCATGAGCCCCAAGCTCTGTCTCTCCTTGGTGGTGCTGTGCTGGGTTCTGACTGCTGCCCATGCCATGTTGCACACCCTGCTCATGGCCAAGCTGTCCTTCTGTGCCGACAACATAATCCCCCACTTTTTCTGTGACGTGTCTACTCTGCTGAAGCTGGCCTGCTCTGACACTCGAATCAGTGAGTTGGTGATATTTATCATGACAGGGCTCATTCTCGTCATCCCATTCCTACTCATTGTCATGTCTTATGCACGGATTGTGTCCTCCATCCTCAGGGTCCCTTCTGCCAGGGGCATCCGCAAGGCCTTCTCCACCTGTGGCTCCCACCTCTCCGTGGTGTCTCTCTTCTATGGGACAGTTATCAGTCTCTGCTTGTCCCCATCAGCTAATAATTCTGCTGTTAAGGAGACTGTCATGGCCGTGATGTACACTGTGGTCACCCCCATGCTGAATCCCTTCATCTACAGCCTGAGGAACAGAGACATGAAGGGAGCCCTGGGAAGAGTCTTTTGTGGAAAGAAAATTCCCTTCTCTGTATGATGGTAACATTTGGTATTTTTACATATTTCTATCTAGTAGGTATAATAATATTGGAATATTATCCCAGAATTTTTTCCCTTACCATGGAAACTTTCTGCCAAAATCACATACTAAATAATTATTCAATATGTAAAAGAGATGAAGTGGAGGTGTATAGTTGAAGGAGGGAAGAGAGGTCTTGGTGACCTGCTGGCTAAGCCTTCTCTTTGTGTTTCCCCAGTGATCCTGAAAAAGTGTAGTTTAAAAACTCCTGTTTTAAATGATCTTCATGCCTTATAGTCTTTAACTAATTTATCATAGGACACTATGTTTTTTTTAAGCCTGAACTCTGCTTTGATTATGGTATAATTTAAAAATAATTCTCTATATCTTAGGTCAAGTACTAAATAAGCTCCACCATATCCACCTCCCAGCTTCCCTCTAAACGTCTCCTACTTACCTCTCTCTGCACAAGATTCACATCATTTTATCTCTTAAACCTTTTCCCCTCTTACTTATTTTCATGTCTACTCTGTTTTCTGACCTGGCCTGACCTGAAATGGAGTTTTCTAGCCCTTTGCTACAGGAATGTATTTGTCTTTACCTGGGAATAACTAATACCCAGGGGACCTAAAACTGATTTCCCCAGGAATGGCGAAAGAAAGCTGGAAGCTGGTAGACAAATTCAGAGTTTAAGGATACCTCTTTTCTGTTTGATATTTTGGACCTTATAAAAGAACTTTATATCTGTATGTTTACACTACCATCACCCTATGACAATTTCAAGGATTGGGGTAGATTATTACTGTTTCACAGACTGAAAAATATGGCATTCAATTACTTGTCAAGTCACCAGTGTGCACGGTGGAATCTATGTAAGATCCCAGACTAAGTAATTCTATAATTTCTTCTCTATTTCTTTCACTTTAGAAAGAAGGGGAGCAGCCATTAAAAACAAGACAAAACAAACCTCTCTTAGTCATTTATGGTATGGACTAGTTTTCCAACCTTGGTCCATATGTATCCTCAGCTGTCCCCTTAAGTTATGGCATCCAAACCCACCACTTTGATCCCCAGGTATGTTCTGGTGACTTCCACATCTCTATCTGAAGCCAAGACTCTTCTCAAGAGTTCCAGACCATTATTCTCATCTATCCATTGGATGTCTCTACTTGAGGGTTTATGAACACTTCAAGCTCAACATGCTATATTAAACTCTTTATGTTCCCTCAGGTCTGCTCTTTGTCCTTTATTCTACGTCTTGATTTCTGATGTCACCTTCTACCCAGTTACCTTAACAGCCACCTATGTATATGTATATATGTTCATAAAAGTCGATTATAGTTTATATAATCTTGCATTATACATTATCATTTAATATTTCATTTCTTGAAATATTTTATTATATTCATGAGGTAGCTAGCTAAGGTAACACTAGTTGCTATACTGGATAAATTCTGAAATCTCATTGCCATCATACAACAAATATATAGTGGCAAGAAAAAGATTAAATTAATGTACTTCCATCTGTAACAAAAATTCCATTAAAAAAGACAATGAAAAATAGACCCTGTTCTCAGTAGCAATGGGGATTATGTGCAAGAACATAAGAAGAAAACTTTAAAACTTTACTGAAAGATATAAAAGAATACCACAATAAGTGGACATTTACAGTGACCCAAGATGCCTCATTTTAAACGGATTTTGAGGAGTAAATTTTATACACTAAAATCAATCCATTTAAAATTGTGCCTTTTGATGAGTTTTGAAATGTCAATATTTTAACAATATCAGTTCTCCTCATATACATTCAATACAATCTAAATCAAATTCTCAAAGGAATTATTTTAGTGGAAACTGACAAGTTTATATTGATGTGTGTTTGACATATTTGACCACATAAAAATAAGCTTATCTAGGAGAAAAGATAACACAAACAAACTTGAAAGAGACGTGACAGAGTTACATGTCTAACAGACACAATATTAAAATTCAGAATATACAAAGAACACCTACAAGTAATATAAGAATAAAATAAACTGAATACCTCAAATAACCAAAGCAATCTTGAAAAAGGAAAATAAAACTGGAGGCATCACAATTCTAGATTTCGAGTTATATTACAAAGCTGTAGTGATCAAAACAGTATATAGTATTAGCACAAAAATAGGTAGTCAAGTCAATGGAATAGAACAGAAAACCTATAAATAAACCCACAATTATATAGTCAATTAATCTTCAATAAAAGAGGAAGTAATATACAATGGGAAAAATACATACAGTCTTTTCCCACAAATGGTATTGGGAAAACTGGATGGCAATATGCAAAAGAATGAAACTGGACCACTTTCATACATCATGCCCGAAAATAAATTCAACATCAAGTAAAGATCTCAATGTGAGACCTGAATCCATAAAAATCCTAGAAGAGAGCATGGGCAGTAATTTCTCTGACATCTGCCATAGCAATGTTTTTCTGCAATATGCCTCCTGAGGCTAGGATAATAAAATAAAAAATAAACTATTGGGACTACTTTAAAATAAAAGCTTCTGCACAGTGAAGGAAACAATCAACAAAACTAAATGGGGGAAGATATTTGCAAGTGACATACCTGACAGAGGGTTAGTATCCAAAATATATAAAGAGTTGATACAACTCAACACCCAAGAAACAGATGATCCAAAAGATCCCCATAAAACAAAAATGCAAATAATCCAGTTAAAAAATGGGCAGAAGATGTGAACAGACATTTCTCCAAAGAAGACGTACAGGTGGCTAACAGACACATGCAAAGATGGTCAACATCACTCATCATGAGGGAAATGCTAATTGAAACTACAATGAGATATCACCTCACACCTGTAAGAATGGCTAAAATCAGAAACACAAGAAACAACAAGAGTTGGTGAGGGTGTGGAGAAAGAGGCACATTTGTGCACTGTTGTTTTTTTTTTTAATTTTTAATGTTTATTTATTTTGACAGACAGAGAGAGCATGACCTGGGGAGGGAAGAGAGAGAGGGAGACACAGAATCTGAAGCGGGCTCTAGGCTCCGAGCTGTCAGCACAGAGCCTGACATGGGGCTCAAACCCACAAACTGTGAGATCATGACCTGAGCCGAAAGTCGGACACTTAACCGACGGAGCCACCCAGTGCCCCCACATTTGTGCACTGTTAGTGGGAATGCAAACTGGTACAGCCACTCTGGAAAACAAGATCAGTGTTCCTCAAAAAGATAAAAATAGAAGTATTCTATGATCCAGTAATTTCAGTACTGGGTATTTACCCCCAAAATACAAAACACTAATTCAAAGGGATACACACGTACCTTTGTTTAAAGCAGCATTATTTACAAGAGCCAAGATATGGAGGCAACCCAAGTGTCCATTGATAGATGAATGGATAAAGAAGATGTGGTGTATAAACACAATGGAATATTATTCAGTCTCTTAACTATAGAGAATAAACTGATGGTGAACAGAGGGATGGGGGAAATAGGTGATGGGGATTAAGGAGTGTACTTGTCATGATGTGCACTGGGTGATGTATGAAATTGTTGAATCTATATTATATACCTGAAACTAATATAACACTGTATGTTAACTCTACTGGAATTAAAAGAAAAACTTAATAAATAAAAAATATTAACAGAAAATTCATAAAGAACAAACAGTATGAGTATGAAAATATTCAATTATATTGAAAATTATAAAGGATAATACAGTGACCAACTCTGTGCCAACATTACGCATTTTCAAATATTTGTCAAGTTTGTTTCAGATCTTGATTTTTCTTTAAAAAGCAAACAAACAAACATACAGGGGAGCCTGGGTGGCTTGGTTGGTTGAGTGGCTGACTCTTGGTTTCAGCTCAGGTCATGATCTCACAGTTCATGAGCCCTTGGTCGGGCTCTGCGCTGATGGCCTGGAGACTGCTTGGAATTCTCTTTCATCCTCTCTCTCTCTGCCCCTCCCCTGCTGTGTCTGCTTTCTCTCTCTCAAAAATAAATGAATAAACATTGAAAAACACACATATATAGTTAGTCTACCATATATACTTGTTCCAAGTCTCAACCTCATCTTGTGTCCTAAAGCATGGTAAAAACACATGTTGTGTTATAATTTTACTAAATAACTGCTGATTCATAATAAAAAGAATAAACATAATTGATAAATTTATAAATGATTGAATTTCTATTTTATTTTTTAAATTTCTATTTTTATAACAAGATGCAAGGATAGAGATTTTAAAGATGAAATCCTATGTCATTACACCTGTGACATTCAAAACAAAAGCTCCAGGCTTAATTTCAAATTAGTTTATTTTTCTTATACTCCATCCATTGCTCAAATCTGTTCATATTTCATTTGTTCATATTTACATCCAATATCAAACTCTCTCTTCCTCATTCCCTCCCCCCACCTCTCTTTTTTCTTTTCTGTTGGAAAACAAGAAGCCGGGGGCACCGTAAGAATGTCCTGAAGGAAAAGGACAGAGCAGCAAGGAACTGAAAGCAGTTTCATTCCCAGGTGGAAAGCCGCAGGGACTGCTCATCCCCTCCAGGAGGACATCATATGGGTACCAAGCCAGAGATAAGAATGTTTTGTCTGGTGCCAGACATACTCCTGACCCAGTATGGAATACACTGCAGGTGCGTGACCTGTCCAGATGCCAAACACCATGTTGTATGTGCTCACTGTTATCAGACAAATTGCAAAATACGCTAGAGCCAGGGGACCGGTGCTTCGGTTCCTGGGGAGTCTTAGCCCCTGCTTTGTAATTCTCTCGTACCACACCTTTAGGCCGTCTCTCTTTCCTTTTCCTTTCCTTCCTTCTTCTTTTTAAAATGACTGATCTGTGTTGAATCACTATGTTGTGCACCTGAAGCTACTATAACACTGTATGTTAACTAACTGGAATTAAAATAAAAACTTAAAAAAGAAATAAAATGGCTGACATATTTGAGATAATTTTCAGACATCAAAACACATAGCCACTATATTCCGCATTCAGGATCTCCTAGAAACAAGAACATTTTCATACATAGTTACATTATCACACTTAAGAAATTTAACATTAATATACATATATTTAATACAATCTACATACAAATTTCCCAATGAAAAAGACTTGGTTTTTATTAGAGATTTGTTAACATACAATTCACATACTATACCATTCACCCATTTAAAATATACAATTAACTATTTTTTATGTATTCACAGAATTGTGCAACCATCATCATAATTAATTTTAGAACGTTTTCATCACCCACCCCCCCAAATCCCATTAACAATCACTACCCATTTTTCCCGAGAAATCACCAATCCATTTATGTCTCTATAGATTTGCCTCGTCTTGATATTTCATATAAATAGAATCATATAATATGTGGCTTTTGTGATTGGCTTCTTTTAATTGGCATAATGTTTTCAAGGTTTATCCATATTGTGTATGTATCAGTACTTTATTGCTGAATACTATTCCATTGTATGGATATATCACATTCTCTTTATCCAGTCATCAGATGATGGCAGTTTCCACATTGGGTCTATTGTGAATAGTGCTGCTATGAACATTCATATACAAGTATTTTTTTTTTATAACTTCTGTTTATTTGTTTGTTTTTGGTAAACACAAGGGGTGGAATTGCTGGATCATATGGCAATTGTACGTTTAACTTTTTTGAGGAATCACCAGACTGTACCACTCGCCTTCCTCCTTCCCAATGACCCCCATCTTCTACCCTCCTCCCAGAGCATGCACTATACCTCAGCCACACTGAATTTCCTTTATTTTTAAAAAGCTCCGGGCTCTCTCACCTGAGTTTTTCCGTATACTATTTCCTCTCTAGATACTTTTATTTTCTTTTTCTGGAAAACTCCTCAGATTCGCTTGAATTTCCTTAAAATACAAAACAAAACAAAATAAAACATGTCTCCTCTGACCTGACAGATAAAGGTGTCCTTGATATGCACTCTTATCACATCTTTAAATCCCCTGTGAGGACATTTGTAATGCTTGGTAGGAGCTTGTTTAGTTGCATGTCTGCCGGCTAGACTATAAGCACTTTGAGGGCAGGCAAAGAGAAATACGTGGCTCAGAGCGTTGCACATGGTAGTTACCCAGTAAATATTTTTAGAAGGAATGCATTAATGATGTAATAGATTAAGTATTTCCTGGGTGGGTCAACACAATGCTTGCTATCATGGAGTTTAAAGCCCACCTGAGAAGAGAAGGTTGGTATATATGGAAGTGGTCATTGGACAACATCTAATAGCGGTGGCCAGATGCCACAGTATTTGACTCTGATAACTATTGTAGAAGGCCAGATCTTGCAAAAGATAGAGAAGGGAGATATTAGTGTGGGCTTTAATGGTTGGGGAAAACTTTCCTGAGAAGATCAGACTTAGAGTGAACCCAGAGTTCTGTCTCAGGGTTTAGAAAAATGCAGACGCAAGGGTGGGGCAAGCACGGTTTGATACTAATAAGTTTCTTTGGGACCCAGGGATCCCAGGAGTCAGGCCATTATAGAAGAGAGTCAGGAGACAATGGCAGAGACTCCAGCCTAACATGCATGATGGAGAAGTAACAAACAGGAAGCAGGTTCTGGAGCCACACTCAGAGAAGCTGGGTAAGCTGGGAGGGAGTTCAGAAGAGGTAGTTACTTTAAAATCCCGTGCAACAGATGTTAAGATTCCATAATTCTGTAGTGCAGTTCTTGCAGGATGATTTAGAAGTCGTCAGCTTCATTGTTTTCCTCTCTCAACAGTGATTCCCGTCTCCAAATGCAACTGGGAATCACCAGAGCTGTTGTTAATGGGAAAAAATAAATCATATGTTTGTGGAGTCCTTTATCCTTTGCAAGTGCCAGTCATTCCAAACCCACAGTTCTGTAAGGTGTGTAAGATTCACTGATGATGGAGTGTAAGGTTGCAAAAGTTCAGCAGTTTGACAAGGTTACTGGCCTGTAATGATGGAGTCTGACTTCTGTTGGTTCCTAAATATCTTGCTTGGGACTGAGGTAAACAGGGTATAAGAGACCATTTGGGGAACGCCTCTCCATGAAGCTGGCTTTCCTCACCCTCCACAGAGTTATCCTAATATTAATATCTTTAGCTAGGGATAGATTCAACTCATAACTTGAGAGGAAATCCTCACTATTGGGTTCCAAATATTTGTCCCTTCTGGGCCAGTAGCTTCTTCTATCCCACAGTGCTCCTTTACCTTTTCTCTACCTGTACCAACATGCTGGGCTCGTGGGTGAAAGGGAGATGAGGGCAGGGGTACTTGGGAAAACACTGCATCCTCATCACAGAACTTGATGATGACAGTGGTCTTACTAATACCACACTTCGTCTCAACTTACCTTGGCATGATAAATTAGGTACTGCTGTGTTTCTATTAAGCTGATTAGGGAATTCAGACTAAGGGAGATTAAGCTTCTTGGCCAAGGTCACAAAGCAGGTATGGGGGTAGTAAGGTGACCCCATGCTGCCTGGCTCCAGGGCCCACCACTTAAATACTGTAAACACACACTGGGGTCCTCCCAGCCTCAGCCACGTCAGCTGCTGTCCCCAGAATGTCCATTTCGTTCTTACTCTCTTCTAACTCTTGCTTCCCTGACTAATGTCTCCTGAGTCAATCAAGTCTTAAAAGGGAAAAGAGACAAGCTTTTCACATGGGTTGGGGTAGCCATTTTTCCAGTAGTTCCAGTGTTAGGAACTACAGTGTTGGGGTCTAGCGCCTGCAGATGATGAGAGAACATCTATTGACTTCTAATCTGAAGCAACTCAGACCTTCGTGTCATTCTGCAGTTTGGGCAGACCCCTGGTTCTAAACAGCCCCCAGGCTGAGACGGGTATGGAACACGGGCTCGGATCAGTCTGGGCTCATCATCTCTTTCCCTACACCCACTAAGGTGGGTGGCTGAGAGGGTGTGTAAGCCGGGTAGGCGGACAAACAAATGGGTTTTCCTTTGGAGTAGGAGTGCTGGGTGCAGACCAGCGAGAAGGATGCGGCTGCTGATGGGTAGGTGGGGGTAGAGCTGCCACTTGGTTTTGTACACGCCTTCTTCCAAGTAAAGCTTGTGGAGGGGAAGCTCAGGAGAACAGCTGAGTGCTCGGGTTCTGGTGGCCCTTTGATCTGTTTACGTCCCAACTGCTCCCTGGCTACAATCTTCTTCAGCCTCAATGGGGGACTCACAAGGGGCACAGACCCCATGAAGGTGAAGGAGAAAGCATTGTGGGGAGGCTCAGATTAGGGGACTTCACTGCTGTGCTTGCTGTGGTGACCAGACCTTTGCTAGAGTTTTATCTCCCCCTGTGTCTGGCCCCATTGGCTTCATTAGAAGACTGCCTCAGCAAAGTCTCCCAGTTACTTAATAGGCCAGCATGCCTGGGATGATGTCTAGGTTTGGGTTGTGATCAAGTGCTTCATGTCTTTTTTTAAATTTTTTTAAATGTTTATTTATTTTGAGAGAGAGAGAGAGAGAGAGAACGAGTGGGGGAGGGGCAGAGAGAGAGGGAGACACAGAATCCGAAGCAGGCTCCAGGCTCTGAGCTGTCAGCACAGAGCCCGACATGGGGCTCGAACTCGAGAACTGTGAGATCATGACCTGAGCTGAAGTCAGATGCTTAACTGACTGAGCAACCCAGGCACCCCTAAGTGCTTCATATCTTAAAATCCAGGACCCATCTGTATTCCTCAGAATTTGTTGTTTACACTCCCTTCCACCCTCCCAATGTCCCTGTGATCTAATTTTTTCTTCTACGAATTTGATAGTTTTCTAGTGCTTCTGGGAGAAATGGACCATTTATTTTCTAGGCGGGTCTCTCCATAGCTTGTGTTACATGAGAGTCAGTTACTCTGATGAACTTTTCCTCAGTCTGATTCCCACTGGTTCATATGATCCAGTTCTCAAAACTTCTGGCATGCCAAGGCACCATTTTCCATTTTCCAGCACTCCTACTCACTTTTTTTGTTTTGTTTTGTTTTTTACATTTTGTTGTAATTGGCTGCAGAGTATGCCATAGAGAAGCTATACTTTAGATCTGTATTGTTCAATCTGGTAACCACTAGCCACATGTTGCTATTGAGCAGTTAAGTGTGGCTAGTTCCAATTGAGATGTGCTGTATGTACAAAATCCACACTGGATTTCGAAGAAAATAGATGTGTGAGTTTTTAGCGTACAGGTATTGATTATGTGTTGAAATGATGGTATCTTGGATATCTTGACGTTAATAAAATATGTAAGAAAGATTAACTTCACCTGTTTCTTTTTGCCTTTTATTTTCTTTTATTTTTTTACATATAATTTTTTAAATGTTTTATTTAGTTTTGAGAGACAGAGAGAGGCAGAGCATGAGCAGGGGTGGGGCAGAGAGAGAGGGAGACACAGAATCTGAAGCAGGCTCCAGGCTCTGAATTGTCAGCACAGAGTCCGAGTCAGGGCCCGAACCCATGAATCATGAGATCATGACTTGAGCTGAAGTCAGACGCTTAACCAACTGAGCCACCCAGGCGCCCTGCTTTTTGCCTTTTAAATTGTGTTTATTGAGGGGCGCCAGGGTGGCTCAGTCAGTTGAGTGTCCAACTTTGACTCAGGTCATGATCTCACGGTTTGTGGGTTCGAACCCCACATCAGGCTCTGCACTGACAGCTCAGAGCCTGGAGCCTACTTCAGGTTCTGTGTCCTCCCTCTCTGCCCCTCCCCTGCTCCCATTCTCTCTCTCTCTCTCAAAATAAATAAATGTTAAAAAAATAAAATAAATAAAAATAAAACCTGTTTATTGAAAATTTAAAATTGCCATTTTATTTTTATTTTTTTTAATTTGTTTTTAATTTACATCCAAGTTAGTTAGCATATAGTGCAACAATGATTTCAGGAGTAGATTCCTTAATGCCCCTTACCCATTTGGCCCATCCCACCTCCCAAAACCCCTCCAGCAACCCTCTGTTTGTTCTCTTTATTTAAGAGTCTCTTATGTTTTGTTACCCTCCCCATTTTTGTATTATTTTTGCTTCCCTTCCCTTATGTTGATCTGTTCTGTGTCTTAAAGTCCTCAAATGAGTGAAGTCATATGATATTTATCTTTCTCTAATTTCGCTTAGCATACCTTCTAGTTCCGTCCACATAGTTGCAAATGGCAAGATTTCATTCTTTTTTTTTAATGTTTATTTATTTTTGAGAGAGAGAGAGAGAGAGAGAAACAGAGCATGACCAGGGGAGGGGCAGAGAGAAAGAGGGAGACACAGAATCTGAAGCAGGCCCCAAGCTCCTAGCTGTCAGCACAGAGCCCCATATAGGGCTCGAACCCACAAACCATGAGATCATGACCTGAGCTGAAGTCGGAGGCTCAACTGACTGAGCCACCCAGGCTCCCCTTGATTTAATTCTTTTTGATTGCCGAATAATACTCCATTATCTTCTTTATCCATTCATCCGTCGATGGACATTTGGGCTCTTTCCATACTTTGGCTATTGTTGATAGCACTGCTATAAATTGGGGTGCATGTGCCCCTTCGAAATAGCACACCTGTATCTCTTGGATAGATACCTCGTAGTGCAATTGCTGGGTCGTAGGGTAGTTCTGTTTTTAATTAAAATTGCCACTTTAAATGTGTTTACTGAAAAGTTAAATGTGTTTATTGAAAATTTAAAATTATATTGAAAATATAAAATTTAAAATGCTCACATTTGTGGCATATATTTTATTGCCAGTGGACAGTGCTGCTTTAGATTAACCACCATGCTTCATTCTGATTGCCTCCAGAGTCTTGAGGATTTAAAATTTCTACCATTATGTGTGATGTTGACTCTCAATAAGTTAGATCTTTTTATTATGTATTTTTGGAAATTCTCAGAAAAATGCCCTGTGTGTGTCCTGAGACACCCTACTTAATGGTTGTGTTTCTTCTTAAATTAGTCAAAACTGACCAACTATTTTTTCTTAAGCAAGGGCACTGGTGTCTTTAAGTGTCCTACAAAAAAAAACAGGCTTCATATTTGCAATGAAGTAGGAGAATATGCAGAGATTGTAAATCTGTTCAGAGTCCCTTTGGTTTAAAAATAATACAGTACTTGCTTCCTATATTGTCCCATCAGTGTCTGGAACAGGGCAAGATGAGAGTGTGTTTAATGTCCTCATGGTCCGCTCCGAGTAAAGCTGTTGAAGATATGAGAACAGTCTGCCGATGCCAGCAGTCACCCAGTGTTGCCAGCAGAACTTGATGGTAAAACGTAGGGCAAGCAACCCACTGTTGAGTTCCGAGGCCCTGAAAGTATTTGAACAGTTGAAGAAGCCTTGCTGGGAGCAGTGTGGTTGAGACCTGGCATTACAGTTAATGGGGAATTAAAGAACAAAATCTTTTGATAGGATTAAATCTCTTGTTGGAGTCCTATGATTTCCATTTCACTGTGATCTAGAGAATGAAAGTATGCTCACATCTGGAGAGGGGACACAATCCAACTTTGGCAGATCCTAGCACATTATATTAAGGAAGTAATCTCTTATTTTATTCTGAGCTTTGATCAGGAATTGGTATTGATATTTTTCAATTGCATTTTGGCTGTGGTTCAGTAATACTAATTTTTTTAATTAAACATATTAGCTTTTTTTCAAATATGAAAATTTGGAATTATTAGTGTTTTAGGCTTTTCATATCCATTTCTATAGGTGGAATTGTTCTATAATTCTGTTTTCATGTCTTTCCCCCCCCCCTCTGTTTCAGTAAATTATGTAGCTTTCTATTTAATTTTAGGTTCTGGAATGCTTTATGTAGAGCCTGGGGATTATCGTTCCTTGAGAGTTTGAAAAATCCAAAAAGCTTCCTGGCCCAACGATTTTTTTAAATTGCAATATAATTTACATGTAGTGCACAAATCTCTGTGTACAGTTTGCTGAATTTTACACCCATGTAACCACTGCACTGATCTAGATACAGAACATTTCTATTATCCCAGAAGTTTTCCTATGCCCTCTCCTAGTTAGTACCCATGCATGTCCAGAGGTAACCACTATTCTTATTTCTATCATCATAGATTAGATTTGCTAGCTCATGAACTTCGTATGAATGGAATCAACCCACATTTTTTTGAGTCTGGATTTTTTAATTCAACGTAATGTTTTTGATATTTATCCATTCTGTTGTTTGAATCATTATAGTTCATTCTTTTTCATTGCTATATAGTACACCATTAAAATGAATATGCCACAGTTTTTTTTTTTTATCTATTCTCCTGGACACTGGGTTTCTCAGTTTTAGCTCTTATGACTTGAGCTTCTTTGGAAAATTCTATTAAACATGCTTTTGAGGACATTTGTTTTCATTTATTTGGGATATTTCAGGAATGAATTTTCTGGACTATAGGGTGAGTGAATGTTAACCTTTAAGAACTGCAAACAGTTTGCTAAGTGGTTTTACTATTTTATATCCTTATCTGGGATATATGAGAATATTAATCACTAAATTTGATATTGTCAATTTTTTCATTTTAGCCATTCCAGTGGGTGTATAGTAGTATCTTATGATCTTAATTTGAATAATAATGTGGGGCATCTTTTTATATGCTTATTGTTGGCTTAAAGAAATTTATTATAGATACTTATTTTTTTCAGTTTGTTTCATATTTGTTGGTCTTTGATTTTTTTGACTTCTTGACTGTTTATTTTAATGGTCTCTTCAGATATCATGTATATTTGTTATTGAGCCAATTTTTCAATTTGTTTTTGTTTAGCAAATGTCTCATCCAGATTTTCACATTTATTTCAGACATTTTAGGAAAACTTAAAAATTTGTCTCTGTAACTGTATCCTTTTTTTATTCCTATCTTCTATACTTATTTTTAATTGGCCAGTTTTGTCTATTTTGTTGACCTTTTGAAAACAAAGCTCTCAAATTATTTTATCATTTTACTGCTTTTATGTTTTCCATTTTGCTAATATACACTTTTAAGTTTATAAATTTCTTAATCCTTTGTATTTGAATTTTTGCCATTCTTTTTTCTATCCTTTTCAGCTTAATACTTTATTTTTTTCCTAGTTTATTAGTAAAAATGAGGCATAGATTTTTCTTTTTCCATGATGACTCTGTGTGTACTGTGTTCCTTCTCAATAGAGCAGTGTTACTTTGTTCTTTGATGTAAAAATCATTTAGTAGAGCCTTAATATCCAAGTATATCACATGTTTGTTATTAATTTGTCATTTTACTGCACTACCTTGAAAAAATGTGGTCTCTACAACTTCTCTTTTTGGACCATAAGTTCTACAAGAATTTGTGGTACTTTAGTGTCCTTCATGCAGTTGCTAGAATAAACAAATGTGGTGATACCATCAACTACCATCAAATCTACAAGTAGAAAACTTGATCTCACAGTGATCAAGGTAGACACAGTCCTGGCCCTCATGGTGGGTCGGCTCTGGAGGCTACATCCTGTTAAGCAGCCCTGGTGATATTTGAGCTCATAACTCCTTATTTAGAAGACCGGGGCTCTAATTGCCTGGCTGGGGGGGAAAAGTGAATGCCAGCCCATTGGCTTTGAGGGATCCACAGAAACAAGAGGGGAAGCCCACATTGGTCACCTCTCATTTCTTGGGTAAATATTGGTCATATACTTGTTTTTTCCTCTCCGAAGTTAGTTATTATTTAAAACTTTTTAATGTTTATTTTTGAGAGAGAGAGAGAGAGAGAGAGAGACAGCAGAGTGAGGTAGGGGGTGGGGGCAGAGAGAGAGGGAAATGCAGAATCCAAGCTGTCAGCACAGAGTCCAACGCGGGGCTTGAACTCGTGAGCTGCGAGATCATGACCTGAGCCGAAGTCAGATGCCCAACCAGCTGGGCCACCCAGGCATCTCTGAAGTTAACCATTTCATTTAAATCATCAGATTTATTGGCAACAAATTACATACGGTACTTTTTTAAAGTTCTCTCTCCTCTGAATCAGTGATTATATCTGACCTTCCTGCCTTCCTGGTGGCATTGCCAGGTCTGCAATCTCTGGTCTTGTGACCCACTGATCATTCTCCCACCCTTCCTCTGCCTGCACCCCTACCCCCAGCTCAAGGAGATCTTTCTGGTTTGCTGGGAGGAAGCTTCACTTCACCTCCCAATTCTAGTCCAGACATTTTTTTTCTTTACTGGTAAATTCTGGCTTCACTCTGGAGCTCAGGCTTTTGGAAATAAAAGCCAGGAAAACTTGTGAACCATTTCTGCTTTCCTGCCACGTCTGTATCCTGAGGCAAGGAGCATAGAGCTAACTGTCTATTGAATGGGAAGAAGTGAAAGTGAAGAGCGAGGAAACAAAACCTTCTAAGATTAATATGTCAAAAATTATTCTATCCATGTTTTTTGAGGTATTCACAAATTGAGAGAGTTCAAGGACCCTTTAATTTCCCACTCCTTGAACTGGTTGACTTGCACCACAAGTTTTGTGGTTCCCGGTGCTTTTGTGCACCTCTACCACAGAGAGGACCTGACCCTCTTGCTGTGTCCTCTGACCAAGAGAAAATGGTTGTATTTATGGATATTCTGAAGCTGACTGTAGGCATCTCTCTTTAATTATCAGATGTGTGAATAAAAAACATTTCCTCCCCCATAATGCTTTACTCTCAGAACTCATTCTGTCTGTGCTGCCATCTGTAGGACTTTGTCTCAGTAATACCTGCTAACCTGCAAAGTGTAACCAGTTCTGGAAACACTCCCACTAAAAGTCAAGCTCCAAAGTTAGACTGTTGGCTGCAGTCCCAGATCTGTTGTTCAATAGGTGTGGGACCTTGGACAAGTTACCTAATGAGTATAAATATCAACTTTTTAAATGTAAAAACTGAAGAAAATAGTACCTATCTCATAGGGCTGCTGTGAAGAATGAATGAGTTAATACATATTATACTTTCATCCTAGTGAAAGAAGTACTGAACTTAACCCTTATGACTTGTGGGTATTTAATTAAAAAAATTAAGATTTCTTTTTGAAAATTCTGAAGTGTGTATATGTGTGTATATACACATACATATTCACGCTGTCATGCAAATTATTTTTAATTTTACAAAGGTAGAACAAAAGCAACATGAAAATGGGAAACCAAAGTGTCATCTCAGAGTTCCTCCTCCTGGGTCTGCCTATTGAGCCAGAGCTGCGGGACCAGTTCTATGCCCTGTTCCTGCTCGTGTATGTTACCACCATCCTGGGGAACCTGCTCATCATCGTTCTCATTCGCCTGGACTCCCGCCTCCACACGCCCATGTATTTGTTTCTCAGTAACTTGTCCTTCTCTGACCTCTGCTTCTCCTCTGTCACAATGCCCAATCTGCTGCAGAACATGCAGAGCCAGGTCCCGTCCATCCCCTATGCCGGCTGCCTGACCCAGATGTACTTCTTCCTATTTTTTGGAGACCTGGAGAGCTTCCTCCTGGTGGCCATGGCCTATGACCGCTATGTGGCCATCTGTTTCCCCCTGCACTACACCACCATCATGAGCCCCAAGCTCTGTCTCTCCTTGGTGGTGCTGTCCTGGGTGCTGACTACTGCCCATGCCATGTTGCACACCCTGCTCATGGCCAAGTTGTCCTTCTGTGCCGACAACATAATCCCCCACTTTTTCTGTGACATGTCTGCTCTGCTGAAGCTGGCCTGCTCTGACACTCGAATCAATGAGTTGGTGATATTTATCATGGGAGGGCTCATTCTTGTCATCCCATTCCTACTCATTGTCATGTCTTATGCACGGATTGTGTCCTCCATCCTCAGGGTCCCTTCTGCCAGGGGCATCCGCAAGGCCTTCTCCACCTGTGGCTCCCACCTCTCCGTGGTGTCTCTCTTCTACGGGACAATCATTGGCCTCTACTTGTGCCCTTCAGACAACAATTCTACTGTTAAGGAGACTGTCATGGCCGTGATGTACACTGTGGTCACCCCTATGCTGAATCCCTTCATCTACAGCCTGAGGAATCGGGACATAAAGGGAGCCTTAGGAAGAGTATGTTCCAAATGGACGATTCAGCTTTCTCTGGGACAGGGACTCTAAAGACTAATGTATGTTTTCAAACAGTAGGCATAATATTGACAATGAGTAGTATTCCGTAAAGTCTAGTAAGCACCAAGCTAATGCAGCCCAGGGGGTTTTCTCATTGTCACTAGGGGTGGGTCCATCTCACATCCTGGGTTTACCACAGAATCTGGGGGGTGATGTAGCACAAGGACTGACATGTAGTGGACACTTGGCAATTATTATTCAAATTTGAATATATATCACTCTAACACTAGTGTTTACTGCACTCAGAGAAAGTACAGTAGTTCCTAATTCTCTAATAAATAAATCCAAATTTCTCAGCCCCTTCAGTGCTTTGCTTCTGCCAAACATGTTTATTTCATGAAGAATGTCTTCCAGTTTATTATGTACTGCTTTTGTAATTTTTTACTCTCCAAGGATCATCATTTATTCCATTGCTTACCTATTTATTTAGTTTTTAATTTTCATTTCAGGTGTTGGTTGATTCACCACTTTAATGATCATACTCGAAATTTTTTTTTCCTTTGATTTACCAATCACTTGTCAGTTAATGACAGACTGCTTCTTTTGATAATATCTATATTTTGGATGAAAATTTCTCTTTTGAATTAAAATCATATTATATGGAGTGAGCCATATGATTCTCTTACGAATTGTTTAATTTATAGACAGTAAAATGGTGGCCCATACATAGCCTAAAGTAGCACAAATAGTGACAGAGGGCTAGAATCTATTTATGACCCCCAGGTAGATTTTTATCCTCTGAAATATTACACTGAAATTATGTGATGCTTTCTTTGTTTACTTCTTTTCAAGTATATTTTAAGTGTCTTGAAGACAGGTGCTCTCTTATCTCTTCAATGACTACTTCAGTGCCTTGTACTTGCTAGATGGACAATAATAACTGATTTCATTTGAATACATTTTCATATGTTTCTTGAAATTAAAGTGTGCCTTAAAAAAACACCTTTTAAAAGAAGTCTTCCTAATAATGCCAACTTTGACTTCCTTTCTTCTTCAAAAATTTTTATTGACTACAAAAAGAATACATTCTCACTGGAAAATTATCCAAACAACAAAGAAATAAATAATAAAGTGGAATGGAAGGTTCCCCCAAATTCTGCCCTCCCCCATAAAAGCAGTTAGAAGTTGGGGAATATTCTATGTACATAGATAATTTCTGTGTAGACTAACATTACATATAATAGCATTAAATTATACACACCATTTTCTCAGGTTGTTATATAAAATATATTTTGAATTCATCATTTCATATAAAGACATATAATGATCTTAGAATCTATACAGTGCTTGTTGAATGGATGCATTTACTATAATTTATTTAAATAATCTTCTTGGTAACCACTTGGGTTGTTCATTCAGATTTTGAACAATACTTCAATTTTATTTCCTCATCCATACGTTTCCTTGTGGACTTATGCTGTGTTTCTAAGGACACATTCTTAGAAATGGGTGTACTAGATCAAAGGATATGAACAGGTTATAATTGGGTAGAAGTTGTCAAATTGCCTCCCAGGAATTCTGCTAAGGTAAACTCCTTCCAAAAGTGAATGAGAGTGACTGGTTCTTTACATGTTCCCAACTCTGGATTTTTTGTTCTCAAAATATCCATCAAAATATGATATTTTACTATTTTTAAATTGAATCTTCGTATGTATCAGTGAGCTCAAACATCTCTTTATATTGATTAGCTACTTTTCCTTGTGCATGTCCTTAGCCTTGAGTCGATTTTCTTTTTTCTTACGATCACATTATCTATCTTGTAGGCAACATTTCCCTCAGTCTGTTATTCATCTTTTGAACTTGGTAGTGATGTGTTTTTCCCTTACTAAGATCATAAACTTCAAAGTAGACAAATAAGTTGATTTTTACTTCATGATTTTTTTCTTCCACATGCTTGGAAATGGCTTTTCTATCCCCAAATTATTATTATTATCTCATTCTTTTTTCTAGCTCTTGTACAGTGTTAGTTTCCACATCTCTATGCTTGATCCACCCAAAATTTTGTTTAAGGCCAACTGTCCTTTTTCTTTTTTCCCCTTCCTCAGCAAGTGAGTTGTCTCCACCTTCACAGGTATAAAAACTACCTTTACAATGTCTTAAGTGCTCACATATACTTCCTGGGCTTATATTTTATTATTATTATTATTATTATTAATATTATTCATTTCTGGACTTATTATATTGATGCCATACTATGTATAACAGTACATTTTAAGTACCTTGTGTGACAAGCCCTCTTCTATATTCTTCTCTTCCAATACTTTCCTGACACATTTATCCTTTCAGATATACTTTAGATCTATTTTATTAAATTACAATTTAAAAAATCTGTTGGGGGGGCGCCTGGGTGGCGCAGTCGGTTAAGCGTCCGACTTCAGCCAGGTCACGATCTCGCGGTCCGTGAGTTCGAGCCCCGCGTCGGGCTCTGGGCTGATGGCTCAGAGCCTGGAGCCTGTTTCCGATTCTGTGTCTCCCTCTCTCTCTGATCCTCCCCCCGTTCATGCTCTGTCTCTCTCTGTCCCAAAAATAAATAAACGTTGAAAAAAAAAATTAAAAAAAATAAATAAATAAATAAAAAATCTGTTGGGAAATTAACTTGAGTTACACTGAATTATTACGTTGATTTGTGAATTAGAGTTGGCTATTTGTACAGTTGTCTTACAAACTATAAATAATGAATACCTTTCTATTTATTCCAGGTTTTCATTTCTTAGTTGAATTTTGTAGGTGTCTTAACTTAGTATATTATTACATATTACTTTCTACATTTAGTCCTAGGTATTTTACATTGAAAAAAAATGTTGGAGGGGGTCACTATTGTGTTTTTAGACAAGTAATTTTTTTGTACATAAAAGAGTTACTGATTGTCTTGTATATCATTTAAAAAATATTACACCTTACTAAATTCTCTTATTGCTTTCTAATAAGGATTTCAGTTACCTATCTTGGGTACTGAAGATACACAAAGTTAACATCAGTATTGGTAAGTATGCATATTTCTTTCGAATACTTAGTTCTGTTATTTCTTTTTTCTAATGTATAAAGAATATGTGTGTGTGTGTATATGTGTGTGTGTGTATACATGTATGTATATACACACACATACATACATACCATGGAATACTGCTTGGCAATCAAAAAAGAATGAAATCTTGCCATTTGCAACAACATGTATGGAACTAGAGTGTATTATGCTAACTGAAATAAGTCAGTCAGAGAAAGACAATATATGATTTTACTCATATGTGGAATTTAAGAAACACAACAGATGAACATAGGGAAGAAAAAAATAGGATAAAAACAGAGAGGCAAACCATAAGAGACTCTTAAATACAGAGAACAAGCTGAGGGTTGCTGGAGGGGAAGTTGGTGGGGGGATGGGCTAAATGGGTGATGGGCATTAAGGAGGGCACTAGTTGGGATGAGTGCTGGGTGTTGTATGGAAGTGATGAATCACCGGGTTCTACTCCTGAAACCAATACTACACAGTATGTTAACTAACTTGAATTTAAATAAATACATTTTAAAAGAAGGGGGAAAAAAAGAATAATGTGAAATAATAGTGATTCTAAGGAGAGCCCAGATATTAGTGTGAGGCTCTGCTCTTTGTCCTTCAATAACCAAATGGGGGTATAGTAAAATCTTCAAATAGTTTTGGATATTGGAGGCCACAGTGAACTATCCCTCCTTGCTTGGTGGTACTCTGGGAGAAGGCACTTTGCAGAAAAGCCCACCACTACACGGCCATATCATGACAGCTCTGGTCTAGGGAAGCGTGTCTGAAATCCCACACAACATGCGCATGCACATAAACATGAATCTTTGCAACCATGTTGGGCCATGAAGATCTGAAAAGTTCTTACGTACCCTGTTGGAGCCCTGCTGGAGTTGAGAGCTAGTGTGTCTCCAGAGGCTATCAGGATAATGAGTAAGGGGACCGTGTAGCGGCAGCTAAAGTCAGAGCCCAGAACCAGATGGAAGACGTTGCGGAGTCTAACAGAATCAGTCAGCAGAAACAGTAAGCCCTAAGAAGGGCATCAACTCCCTTTTCAAAAGAAAAGACATGTATTATCCATGCTGAGTGTAGTCGAGGTCCAGCAACAGTGGACCTTAGCAGAGACACCCCTCCTGAAGTCGAGAGGATACACAAGCCTCAAGAATCTGGAAAAGGGGGGCGCCTGGGTGGCGCAGTCGGTTAAGCGTCCGACTTCAGCCAGGTCACGATCTCGCGGTCCGTGAGTTCGAGCCCCGCGTCGGGCTCTGGGCTGATGGCTCAGAGCCTGGAGCCTGTTTCCGATTCTGTCTCCCTCTCTCTCTGCCCCTCCCCCGTTCATGCTCTGTCTCTCTCTGTCCCAAAAATAAATAAACGTTGAAAAAAAAAAAAAGAATCTGGAAAAGGTTTAACAAAATCAACACAGAGAAACCAGGAGGAAGGAATTCATCAGTATGAAAGTAAAAGCTTGATGGAGTTGAAAACCAAGAAGCAATAGAATAATAATAACTAAATGTTGGTTCTTTGGTAATATGAATAATAACAGATAAAATGGCACGTAAAATAAGGCAACAAAATAGAAAAGATACAAGTAAGGAACTCTGGGAGTGAAAAAGAAGCAAAATTAACAGTTAAAGAGGCAATCTTAAAATCACGAGAATACTATTGAAATAAAAGAAATTGAAAATACAGGCACAATTATATTTTAGGAACTTATATATTACTAAAATATGCTCAATATTATGAAAAAAGTCAACTACGAATTATTGAAGAAGATAAACTGCTTAGTCTTACAGCTTTGGGAAGCCCGCTTGGTTTCTCTAGGCCTGTTTCCTCTCTTGTGCAATGAGAATAATATCTTCCTCCTGGAATCTTGTGAGATTTAAGGCAGACATACATGTAGAGTACTTAGGACAGTGCCTGGCACATAAGTCCTCACTAAATGTTATCTTTTATTATTTTTATGACAAGGATATCATTACATCATTGTAATAGTGAAACATTGGGAAAGCATAACCATCAATAAGAGAATGGTTAAACTCTGGAATATCACAGTATAGTGTTCTATACCATGAAGCTAAAAGTGAGAAAGTTCCATCTATTGTGATAAGAAAAGATCTCCTAGACTATTGTTGCATGACAAGGGAAATTACAGAATAATATGTAGAGAGTGAGATGATCTATGTGTCAAAAGCAGGGAGAGAAAGGCAGGGGAGGTATTGAACTGGTAACTGGGATGGGGGTGGAGGTTGGATTGAGTGATAGTCAAGGAGAATTGTATCTTCATCTGTATTTTTGAACTCCTGCCATGAAAATGATGGACATATTGTCTAGGGAATAGAACTTAAAAATAATTTTTTGAATACTTAAAAACTAGGTCTTTCCTGAAGTTTCCAGAAAAGGAGTCTGAAAAGAATGTAGTCTACACTGCAGCGCCCTCTCCCCCCACCCCCCCACCCCCCCCACCCCCGCCAAAAAAAACTCCTTAAAAACTCTTGCATCTGCACTGCTTCTCGGCTTTCCTCTCCATCCACTAGACTGCTGCCATATCACACTCTTCCCCCTTTCTCTACAGAAGCTACAAGGCTCTTTCCTTGGTCCCCTGCTTGTTCCCTTTCATTTTTCCAAAATTTACAAGTAGCTTCTATTTCAAACATTCAGCCAAGGCAGAAATGAATTTAGCTTATTGCTATGTACCCATCCCTGTAAAATAAACACATTGTCACCTTTGTTTCGGGTCTAATTTTTAATTTAACCAGAAATAAGATGCTACAGGACCAATATTGCTAGTGCTTTGGGAAGCTAGAAAAAGAGGGGCATGTTCTTTTGTAATCGTTCTTATCATTGAAATGCCAGTGAACCAGGACGTGCCCTCACACCTCTTGGGGTGCAGCCCTCCATCTGAGTCCCCTTTTCAGGGCGCCCTTGACCTCCTTGTTGCGAAGGCTGTAGATGAAAGGGTTCAAGGTCGGTGTGAGCACAGCATAGACCACGCTGGCCAGGCGGTCATAGCGGGCTGAGTAGGCGGAGGACGGCCGGAAATAGACGGAGAGGACAGAGCCGAAGAAAAGCGACACCACCACCAGGTGGGCCCCGCAGGTGGCGAAGGCGCGGCGCCGGCCCCCGGCCGCCCGCACTCCCAGCACCGCGACGAGGATGCGCGCGTAAGACAGCGACACGAGGAGCAGCGGGGTGAGCACCACAGCCAGGCCCTCGGAGAAGATGGCAGCCTCCGCGGTCGCCGTGTCCGAGGTCGCCAAGCTCAGCATCACCGTCATGTCACAGAAGAAGTGGCGCACAGGGGCGGGGCACGGGTAGGAGAGCGCCGAGATGAGCAGCGTGTGCAGCAGCGAGTGCAGGTGGGCCACGGCCCAGGACGTGGTCACCAGCGCCGCGCAGCGCCGGGGCGTCATGACCGCGCAGTAGTGCAGGGGGCGGCAGACGGCCACCGCGCGGTCGTAGGACATGGCTGCCAGCAGGTAGCTCTCGGTGATGCCCAGAGCCACGAAGAAGTACATCTGGGAAAAGCATCCCTGGAAGGACACGGCCTGGCGCGGGTGGAGCAAGCCGGCCAGCAGTCTGGGGACGGTGACAGTGGTAAAGCAGACGTCCACGAGGCTCAGGTGACCCAGGAAATAGTACATGGGGGAGCGGAGGGCCCCATCCGACCTCACCACCACCACCATGGCCAGGTTGCCCAAGGCATTGAGCAGGTAGACGCCGAGGAAGAGCAGGAAGAGCAGCGGGTGGATGTCTGTTCCATCCACCAGGCCGAGGAGGAGGAATTCTGGGGCCGTCGTGAGGTTGGCCAGGGCCATGGAGCGGCCAGAGAGGCGGGGGCGCTGAGGGGGCAGATGAGGAGCAGGCCTAAGTTCTGGCACCTTTCGGTGGGCTTCTGCATGTGCGGGTTCCGTATCCTATTTTTAAATTTACGCTTGCTAAAAAGGCTTGGAAACCACACTGCCCACCCAGTAATCCTCATTTCATGAAGAAACTCAGTATCTGAATCCCAGTAGGGTGTCTGTCCTAAGGTAGCGGGCAGTTTCAAGCTTGGAGTAGAACAGACCTGAGTTTGAGATCTGGCTCCACCGCTCAGGTGCTATGACGGCTCTAAACCTCCATTTTTTCTTCTTTCATTGAAGAAAATACTAATCGCTACCCATGGAGTTGTTGTGAAGATAAAGTGGGTAATAAGTGTAAAATACTTAGCGCAGCACCCAACACCCAAAACTCTTGCCTATCTACCCACCTCCCTGCCACCCATCTATTTATCTACCATCATTTGCGTAGTCAAACAAGCAGTTGAGGCAGAATTGGGACCCGGGCCATCTGAAAACCAGTTGAAGTTTCTTCATAAAACCCCTTATGGCGTTTGCCATTTGTTTATTCACCACGTATTATGTGCTAACTCAGGAATCATTAAACTTTTCTGTCAAGGATCATAGAGTATTTTAGGCCTGTGGGCCATAGGGTCTCTTACAAGTATTCAGCTCTGCCATTGAAGCGTGAAAACAGCCATTGATAGTATGTAAATGAACGGCCTTGGCTTTGTTCCAATAAAACTTTATTATAAACAGGCAGAAGGGCAGATTTGGCCCGTAAGACATAGTTGACTGACTCCTGTGCTGGGGCCTGTGGGGAACAGGGTGAAGCTTAGCTTTTGCCCACAGTTTGACCTAGAGCAGCTTGCAGTGTTTCCTCCTTTACTAATTTTATGAACCACGTGGGAGTAAATTATTCTACCGGAGTTTGGCAAGAATATAATAAAGAAGAGATGGGATTTGAACTGGGTCTTGGAGAATGAATATGGTTTTATCCAGCAGACGTGCTATGGTGTCGGAGGGGGAGGCATCCAGACAGGGGGAAGAGATTGTGTGGGATTGTTGGCAGAGGGCGCATGGAATGAAGAAGGTAACATCCACTATGATACTGGGGCAAGTCTTGTCTTTGCTCTGACCTCAGCTGACTGAAAACTTCAAAGTTTCTCAGTAAACCAAGTGATTTCAATTATCTCTGAAACAAAGCACTCATTTTGTCACCCACTCAATCTCTTCCTTAAAACACATTTTTTCCCACTGATGCAAAGTTTCTGTAAATGTTCTATTCCTAGCCTAGCCTATCCCTGCTTTGTCAGGAAAGAGGGCCAGGCTTTGGTGAGATCCCAGAGAGTGGACCGAGTCAGTTCTTAGCTCAGATGCTCCTTGCAAGAAGGAGCTGTGCTTATTCCCTGTCTTGCCAAGTGATCTATACACAAAACTCACTCAATCATTATTTGTTGAATGAAGCTTTTTAAAGAGCAATGAGAGAAAAAAGAGGCAAGGGAAGGTGGAAGAGAGGAGATGATGTGCAAACTGCAGTGTCTGCTCTTGTGTTTCAGGAGAAGTCCCAGATGTAGCCTATTTTTTCATTTTTCTGCTTTTCTATCACTGTCACTCATTGGCTATCGCAGGGAGTCATCTGCTTATGCCAACTCCACGCCTATCCCCAGAACAGAGCTGAAGTGTTGAACAGCCAGGACCTTGGTACCTCTCCGATTCGTCCTCTTTTGAGGTACAGGATTCTCCCCTGCAGAGCCCCTGACCTTCCCTCCCCACCTCCAAGTGGGCACTGCATGATATAGAGGAAAAGCCACTGGCTTTGCAGTCAGAGCCACCTGGATTTTAATCCTGATTGACTTTGTAAACGTAGACCCATATTCATTCCATCTCTACTCTTCTCATCTATAGAATGGAAATACTGATGATTCCTCTCTGCGTGGTTGATGCCATGATTAAATGGGTAATGGATATATAAGCACGTAGCAGGGAATGGTTGCTTAGTAGATGTTGGTTCCCTTTCCCTCAGCTTCTGATGCCTTCTCCCTGTTCCCCGAGGCTACTAGAGGCAATCCAGTCCACTGCTGGAAGCCTGTAGTTATTTAAAGATGTTTTTCTTTTTTTTTTTTTAAATTTTTTTTTTCAACGTTTATTTTATTTTTGGGACAGAGAGAGACAGAGCATGAACGGGCGAGGGGCAGAGAGAGAGGGAGACACAGAATGGGAAGCAGGCTCCAGGCTCTGAGCCATCAGCCCAGAGCCTGACGCGGGGCTCGAACTCACGGACCACGAGATCGTGACCTGGCTGAAGTCGGACGCTTAACCGACTGTGCCACCCAGGCGCCCCAAAGATGTTTTTTCTTAATCTCAGCTGAAACCTGCTTCCCTGTAACTTCTACAAGTGGTCACAGTTTTGGCCACTGAAGGTTAAACACCTAATCTCCCTTCTCTGCAGCTTTTCACACGGTGTTAAAAAAAAGTCTATGAGGTGTTCTTCTCTCCAATCCAAACACACCTGGTGCCTTAGATTCTTTCCTAGAGGACCTAATTTCCAGGTCCTTTTCCATTATGGTCAACCTCTGTTTTGCCAATGTGTTTTTTAACTGGAATTGGACTCAGTGGTCTTTCTGGGGTTGGGTTGTGTGGGGTTCTCTGGGGGCACTGTAACAGCTCAACTGTCCACTTCACACCTATCTGTTGAGCGCCTGCTTTGGATCAGGCTTTATGTTGGTCTCTAGGATTATAAAGGCAGGTCAGCTACGGTCCTTGACCTCCAGCCATGCACAACAATAAGCACTACACTAACTGTATGAACAAAGTAGTAGGAGTAATTTCCTGTGCTTGTCTGATTCGGGGAAGATTCCAAAGAAGAGGTGAAGTTTGAACTGGGGTTGGAAGAATCAGTAGGAGCTCACCAGATAGAGACCTGGAAGTGGGAAGGGCGTTTCAGGCAGGCAGAGAGAATGTGAAGGCAGAGAAAGGTATTTTGGGGGTGGGGGGGAGAGCTGACGCATGGCTTTGTCCTCCCTACCCCTGTGAGGCACAGTGGAGTGGGGTGGGATGGAAGATAGGACCCAAGGCAGGGAGACAGCAGAGGAATGTTGTGTTCTCTCACCTGAAGGGCAGCATGCCAGGCCTCAACACTGTCTGCACCATCTGTGGGCTGGTTTCCCTCCTGGCCAGAGGTCCCCCATCTTGAGGACAGATGCATTCTCATCCATCTTCACCCAGAGACTTCAGCGTGTTTCCTGTGGGCTAGGACAGCAGCCTTAAAGAGAGAGAAAGCTAGAACTAAAAGGGGCCTGGAGATTTTTGAGCCATGCTCTCTCTACTCAGTTCACTGCCCTGCTGGTCTCCCATTGCCCATCGGGTACAGTGCAAATGGCTCAGCCTGGCAGCCAGAACTTTTCAACTTGGTTCTCCGGTGGTCTCAGCTCCAACTGCTTCCACATGCTTCCCTGTCCCCCCACCCTAGCCAGGCTGGTCTCCTCACCATCTCTTGTTCACACGTTTCTCACAGGCTTTTCCTGTACACTGCTCCTTACCTGAAATGCTCTTCCTACCCTTTCCCAATACCCAACTCTGGCGCCACCCCCTCCAAGAAGCCCCACCTTCTTTCCTGACTCCTCCAGCCCTCGCTTGAATGCCTCTCTCCTCTCTGTCTGGTAACCCTCCTTTGGAACTTAGCCCTTATTTGCTGGTGTTGTGACTTCTGCTGTAATGCTCATCTTCTCCACAAGATGATGGACTTTCTGAGGGCAAATATTTACTTATTTTCCTATCTGGCCTCAGACCTGGCACAGAGCTTTGTCTTTTTTTTTTTTTTTTTAATCTTTTAGAGAGAGAGACACACAGAATGTGAGGGTGGGGAGGAACAGAGGGAGGAACACAGAATCGGAAGCAGGCTCCAATCTCTGAGCTGTCAGCACAGAGCCCGACGTGGGGCTCAAACTGACAAACCATGAGATCATGACCTGAGCCAAAGTTGGACACTTAACTGACTGAGGCACCCAGGCGCCCCATCACACAGGGCTTTGTCTTAACTCTCCTGGCAGTCAGAGAAGGCTCCACAGAGGAGGCGGCATTTGAACAGGGCCAGTTTGAAGGACAAGACATTCACTGGACAGACAAGAGTAGAAAGGAGCTCTAGAAAGAGGGAATAGTATGTACAAAGGAAATTACAAGAGAAACCTCAGAGATGTTACTTAACCTCTTTGAGGCATATATATTCACTTAGCAAATAGTAGGTACTTTAAAAATGTGAATTTCCTCCCCATCTCCCCCAGCCTCAAAACACTTTTGGTGATGGGAGATAAACTAACTGAATTTATGTTGGCTCCCCCGGAAATCCGGGCACAGGACTGGTTCCCCTGGATGCTGAGCTGCAGGTTTTGACTCCGAGCCCCTTCCTAAGGCCCAGGCATGGCAGGTGTCTCTTTGAAATGGATAGGAGTGACTTATTTAAGGTCACAAAATGAGGCAGAGAATCTTGGGATCTAGAACCAGAAACCCCGTTCCCCAGGCAGCTTACAGAACAGGTCACCTTTGCAGCAAACACTCAGATGCCCCAAGACATAGAAGTACACAGGGATACGAGCCTGCACAAAGATGCAGACATATCCTGATAAATCGAGTCACACGGACATGCCAGAGACACACTCACACCCACCAGGACAGCAATAGACACACATGGGCACACATGGATACCCACTAACAGTCATTTACACAGAGGTGTAGATGCATACACAGATCCATCCAAAGACATACCTGCCATATACACACAAAGACCCAGACCCAGACCCCTACACTCAAAAATGTGACAGACATAGAGACCTCCATGGATTCTTCCAGCCACACAGGAGTCAACACACAAATGCCAACAACTTCCTCCTTCCTCTCACTCTTGCTGAAAGTCTCCATTTGCCTTATCAGACGGGGACACGGCAGTGGGAAAAAGGGGAAACGATGGCTGGCCCCCCAGCACTCCCAGTCCTGGGAATGTCTATCCAACTCCTTGACTTTGGTCCCTTGCTGGTCAGCTCAGATTCTTCTCCTGAATAGCCTTCTCTTCAACCAGTTTTAGCCAAAGATGAGGCCTTTCTATTCCAAGGGCTTCCTTCTATCCTCTCCTTTCCTCTGCCAACTTCTCATTCATTTCTCTTTAATAATTTATATAGCAATCTTGCCTGTTGTATCTACTCTATGCCGGGCAGGTAGTTAAGCACCAGGCAGGGAGGGCATTCAGAGCTTTATGAACAAGACACGATCAAAGAGTTCATCTTCTTATCTTGGCATCAGCAATTGGCAACGATTTAAACATATCACCTAACCCAACAGCCATGACACAAATGGGAAACAAGGCCCAGAGAACACGGTCTGAAGTCATCCAGCAATTTGGGGATAGAGCTGGGAACTGAATCCAGGGGTCTGAACTACCTATGGTTTTGTACACTTCCTCATCCTTCTGTCATGCATTGGCAGGTACTTCTCATTTATCTCTCTCCCTCCGGTTCTCTCTTTCTCCCCCTGATTTAGCCCTTGCCTTTCTGCCATTGATTATTCTGCTCTGTGCCAGCAAGTCTCCTGCCTGACCACTTACCTGTGAGTACAGATGGGCTCTGCCCTCCACATCACACACCCAGAGGCTGATCTGCTACCAGCAGGGGGAGTTAAGGCAGGCACGCCTGGGGAAGAAGATTGACCTCAACAGCCAAAGGTGAGAGGGGTGGCATGTCGGCTGGGAGCACAGGGGGTCACTCACTAATTAATTAACCAGGAAACTTCATAAAGGATGGGCTTTGCACCCCATCAGCCCTCAGCCATCATGACTTCTCTCCTACCCTTCTAGAGAGACTGAGTAGGAGAGGGGGAACAAAGGAGTCTGGGAATCCAGAATCGGGAGAGACACCCCTCTGTGGTGACCACCCATGCTCGGAGGATGCTATCACTCCTCTGCCTCCTTCTAAGAAAGTGCTAATGGCCTGAGAAGGACGGGGCTTGTTGACAATCACAGAGCAAGGGACCCTGGTCAATTCTATCTGGCTGTACTCACGCTGTGCCACAACCGTCACCCCTCAAAGCTGTGACCTCACTGTGATTCCTCTGTTAGGGAAGAGCCCTTTCTCTGACCTCCCTGTGAGGAAAGCAGTAAGGTGGAGCTGGGGACTTAGATACCCAGTCTCCCAGCCTGGGCTCCCGGCGCCCTTCTCTGAGCCCACCTCGGCCCCAGAGTTCCCACCTGACCTAGAAGTGGAGGGAGGGAGGAGGGGCTGGAGCTGCCGGCAGATTCACCCCAGGACAGCAGGCTCGGGAGATGTCTGTGGAGCTGTGCTTGATGGACTTCAGGAGTGCTGCCCTCTGTCACACCACAGCCCCGGTCCGAGATCCCAGGAGCTCAGCCCTGCCCAGCTAGAGCCAGGGCAAGAGGACTTCTGCTCCTTGTTCCAAAGCCTTTTGACTGTCCTGTCCTCATTGGCCCGACACAGCAGCCCTCCTGCATCTGCGGGGTGACCTAATTCCCAGGCTAATTAATTTCTTCTGACGTAGTAAATGTGTGGAACTAACTGGTAGCCACATCCCAGGGGATAACGTCTCCAACTCGACTATTCACTCAGTTTGAAAACATTGTTCAGCGTCCATGGGGTGCTGGCCCCGTTGCGCTCTGAGGAGTGTCAGAGAAGTCTTGGAATGAGTAAGGCGTTCAAGTCCTGACCAGCTGTGGGAGTCTGGGCAAGTGTCTTCCCCACTCTGGGCCTCGGTTTCCCCATCAGTAAATGGAGAAGGGTGAACTGACAGAGTCTGAGGATCCCTTCATGTTAGAGAATGGAACATATGGATGGGCCCTGGATAGTTAACATTCAGGTCTGGGGAGGGAGGCTTGGGCACAGAGTAGAAGTTGTGCCAATGGCTTGGGTGTTCAGAGAGTATACCTGGGAGAAAGTGGGATTTAAATGGAGCAGAAGAATGGGAGGATATGGGTGTGTGGGAGGGCAGTGTGGGAAAACCCAGGGATCTAGGGAGCGTGGTACATGCAGAGGGGCCTTGGGAAATACAATGGAAGGGAAAGGCTACCTGTACAAGTTTCCAATAGGGGAGAAGGTCCATGCATCCATGTCCCAGGGTCTCTGG